>NC_057798.1:187850886-188591876 GCF_018294505.1 Triticum aestivum | reverse complement strand
TTTTTTTTGCCCGACGCACTTCCTTGCGTGCGAAGATGTAGCTGGTGGGTCCCAGCAGTCAGGGGGGAATGTTTTTTTCGTGAAATACAGTGGCCCGTCTGGTGGGTCCCAGCTGTCAGGTGGAGGAATCATTATTTTTTGCGTAATAAGGAGGCACTTCCTTGCTGCGGCCGTGGACCCAACTGTCAGCCTCTCCACGTACAGTTCACGTCCGATGGAAGTCGTTCCTTGACCATGTTGACCACGTCGCGCCGATAGCACCAGGGTGGTGGACGACGACGAGGCTAGGAAGGGGACGACGGGGAGCCAGGGAAGACGCGACAGTGGAAGCCCGCGCAGAGAGGAGTACGAGGGTTCACTGGTTCAGCTGCGGTGTGAGGCTGCTGTCGCTGCAGGGCCTGGCCAGCGGTGGGAATAGTAGGGGGCGGTGAGGCCTCCACCGCAGCACAGCCGGCCACGGGAGGCAGGAGCATGCGACATGACCGGCGCTGGTTTGGGCGGCTGGAGGAAGAAGACCAGAGGTTGAAGAAGCACTACGGCCATTGGATGGACATCGTACGGTCACTGGAGCTAGAATCGTTCATATTGACTAAAGTTGACAAAGGCCCCCGTCCCAATCAACTTAGTAGGCCCACAAGTCAGCCTCCCACCATGGTGGGTCCCAGCTAGCAGGGGGAGTATTCATTTTTTTGTGCGTAATAAGGAGGCACTTCCGGTGGGTCCGAGCTGACAGCGGGGGGAACGTTTTTTTCACGAAATACGGTGGCCCATCCGGTGGGTCCCAGCAGTCAGGGGGAAACGTTTTTTTCGTGAAATAAGGTGGCCCGTCTGATGGGTCCCTGCTGTCAGGTGGATGAATAATTATTTTGCGCGTAATAAGGAGGCACTTCCTTGCGGCCGCCTGGACCCAGTTGTCAGCCTCTCCACATACAATACTCTTTCGATGGAAGTCGGTCGTTGACCACGTTGACCATGCCGCGCCGAGAGCACCAGGGCGGTGGTCTGGACGACGGCGAGGCCTAGGAAGGGGACGACGCAGAGCCGGGGAAGATGCAGAAGTGGAAGCCCATGCGGAGAGGAGTATGAGGGTTCACTGGTTCGGCTGTGGTGTGAGGCTGCCATCGCCGCAGAATAACAGGGGGTGTGGGTGAGTAGAGGGATGGCCTGGCCAGCGGTGGGAGTAGTACGGGGCGGTGAGGCCTCCACGGCATCACAGCCGGCCACGGGAGGCAGGAGCACGCGACACGACCGGCGCTGCTTTGGGCGGCTGGAGCAAGAAGACCAGAGGTTGAAGAAGCACTACGACCGTTGGATGGACATCGTACGATCACTGCAGCTAAAATCATTTATATTGACAAAGTTAACAAAGCCCTTGGTACGCGTCAACTTAGTAGGCCCACAGCTCGGATTTGGCAGAGAACATATAGCCCATTTGCGATTTGTAAGAATGTACAACCCATTTTTTAATTCTAATGGAATTTACTACAGCCCATTTACAGTTTGTTAAAAGTACAACCCAACTTCTAGCTAGGACAACGATTAATAATTTCAAACAACCGCTCAAAACAGAATTAAAAAAAAATTCCCACATTTTGATGGGATCCGAAATATTTTTATCCGAAATTTCTAGTCAGGTTAAATATCATTTCAAAATAAAGTTGTATTACGTTAAAATCCAACGAAATATTACGTGCGCAACAAGTAATGAAATTAAAATTTCCAAATTTCAAAAATAATATATTTTTCAAACTAATTACGTGTTTGGTGCATAGTAATTGCCCAGTTATTATAATTACATCCCATTTATTATTTCTTAAAGTCCATTTTCTTGTTAAGCCTAATGCATACCTCCTAGGAAACTTTGCAGCCCAGCGGGGCGGATAACAAGTTGACCCGGATATTGTGTACAACTGTCGGCCCAGTTGCATTGTTGATGTTGAAAAAAAGGCCTGTGTAGTACAGTACAAGCTAACATGGTTACTCAGCCCACATTCAGCGACGCCGGAAAGGCTCAAACAAGGCTTCTGTACAACCTTTTGAAGTCACTGAGCTCAGTTAATAACTTAAAAAAGTTAGATTACAGTGGAACCTAATTAAAAGCTATCACGGGCAAATAAATAATTCAACGGGCCCCTGATACGTCTCCAACGTATCTATAATTTTTGATTGCTCCATGCTACTTTATCTACTGTTTTGGACTATATTGGGCTTTATTTTCCACTTTTATATTACTTTTGGGACTAACCTATTAACCGGAGGCCCAGCCCAGAATTGCTGTTTTTTTTTGCCTTTTTTAGTATTTCAAAGAAACAGAATATCAAACAGAGTCCAAACGGAATGAAACCTTCGGGATCGTGATTTTCCAACTAAACGTGACCCAAGAGACTTGGACCCTACTCCAAGCAGTGCCCGAGGAGGTCATGAGGGTGGGAGGTGCCCCCCCCCTTGGGCGCTCCCCCTACCTCGTGGCCCCCTTGGAGCTCCACCGACGTACTCCTTCCTCTTATATATACCTACGTATCCCCGAACGATCAGAATAGGAGCCAAAAACCTAATTCCACCACTGCAACCTTCTGTATCCACGAGATCCCATCTTGGGGCCAGTTCCGGAGCTCCGCCGGAGGGGGCATCCACCATGGAGGGCTTCTATATCATCACCATAGCCCCTCCGATGAAGTGTGAGTAGTTTACTTCAGACCTACGGGTCCATAGCTAGTAGCTAGATGGCTTCTTCTCTCTTTTTGGATCTCAATACAATGTTCTCCCCCTCTCTCGTGGAGATCTATTCGATGTAATCATCTTTTTGCGGTGTGTTTGTTGAGACTGATGAATTGTGGGTTTATGATCCAGTATTATCTATGGAAAATATTTGATTCTTCTCTGAATTCTTTTATGTATGATTGAGTTATCTTTGCAAGTCTCTTCGAATTATCTTTTTGGTTTGGCCAACTAGATTGGTAGTTCTTGCAATGGGAGAAGTGCTTAGCTTTGGGTTCAATCTTGCGGTGCCCTTACTCAGTGACAGAAAGAGTTGCAAGGCACGTATTGTATTGTTGCCACCGAGGATAACAAGATGGTTTTTTTTATCATATTGCATGAATTTATCCCTCTACATCATGTCATCTTGCTTACGGCATTACTCTGTTTTTACTTAATACTCTAGATGCATGTTGGATAGCGGTCGATGAGTGGAGTAATAGTAGTAGATGCAGAATCGTTTCGATCTACTTGTTTTGGACGTGATGCGTATATACATGATCATTGCCTAGATATACTCATAACTATGCTCAATCCTGTCAATTGCTCAACAGTAATTTGTTCACCCACCGTAGAATACTTATGCTCTTGAGAGAAGCCACTAGTGAAACCTATGGCCCCCGGGTCTATTCTCATCATATCAATCTATATAACTTTATTTACTTGCTTTGTTTTTACTTTACGTTTACTATTTACTTTGCATCTATCTATCAAAAATACCAAAAATATTATCTCTATCAGATCTCACTCTCGTAAGTGACTGTGAAGGGATTGACAACCCCTAAGCGTTGGTTGCGAGTTGCTATCATTTTGTGTAGGTACGAGAGACTTGTGCGTGGTCTCCTACTGGATTGATACCTTGGTTCTCAAAAACTGAGGGAAATACTTATGCTACTTTACTGCATCATCCTCTCCTCTTCAGGGAAATCCAACGCAGTGCTGAAAGCACAAGTGCTCCCTAGGTGGTTTTGGTAATTAATGTCAACATATCTCTTGTTGGACTAACACTTTTATCTAGTATGTTTCAGATAAGTTCAACAATGGAGTGGCATGGACTAAAGGATGTGGGAACTCCTTCAAGATGCTAAGGACAAAGGATTGGCTCAAGCTTCAAGCTCAAGACTCTTCATTTTACATTTTAGTGATCCAAGATCACATTGAGTCTATAGGAAAAGCCAATACTATCAAGGAGGGATGAGGTGTTGCTTAATGAGTTTCTTGCTCCACAGTGCTTAGTGATATGCTCCAAAATCCTCAACTGCTTTCCCACTTCCACAAATATGACCTAAACCCAAAGTCAAAATCGGTCACACCGATTCTTTCTATCCGGCGCCACCGAGTTTGAGTGTCATAGCCACTGCCACAAACCCTAGGCAAATCGGTCTCACTGATAGGGATCTCGGTCTCACCAAGATGGGATTGTAATCTCTCTGTGTATGTCCATTACCAAAATCAGTCTCACCGAGTTTGAGCAATCGGTATAACCAAGATTACAATGCAAACTTCCTGGTTGACTCATTACCAAAATCGGTCCCACCGAGTTTGTGTAATCGGTCAAACCGAGTTTGCCTGACCAATTCTCTGGAAAGCTTATTACCAAAATCGGTCTCACCGAGTTTGTGTAATCGGTCTTACCGAGATTACATTATGCCCTAACCCTAACCGAATCGGTCCTACCGAGTTGCATATCAGTCCCACCGAAAATCCTAACGGTCACTAGGTTTACTAAATTGGTCCAACCGAGTCTGTTGAATCGGTGCCACCGAGTTTGGTAAATTGTGTGTAATGGTTAGATTTTGTGTGGAGGCTATATATACCCCTCCACCTCCTCTTCATTCATGGAGAGAGCCATCAGACTGAACCTACACTTCCAGCATACATTTTCTGAGAGAGAACTACCTACTCATGTGTTGAGGCCAAGATATTCCATTCCTACCATATGAATCTTGATCTCTAGCCTTCCCCAAGTTGCTTTCCACTCAAATCTTCTTTCCACCAGATCCAAATCCTATGAGAGAGAGTTGAGTGTTGGGGAGACTATCATTTGAAGCACAAGAGCAAGGAGTTCATCATCAACGCACCATTTGTTACTTCTTGGAGAGTGGTGTCTCCTAGATTGGCTAGGTGTCACTTGGGAGCCTCCGACAAGATTGTGGAGTTGAACCAAGGAGTTTGTAAGGGCAAGGAGACCGCCTACTTCGTGAAGATCTACCGCTAGTGAGGCAAGTCCTTCATGGGCGACGGCCATGGTGGGATAGACAAGGTTGCTTCTTCATGGACCCTTCGTGGGTGGAGCCCTGCGTGGACTCGCGCAACCGTTACCCTTCGTGGGTTGAAGTCTCCATCAACGTGGATGTACGATAGCACCACCTATCGGAACCACGCCAAAAACATCCGTGTCTCCAATTGCGTTTGAATCCTCCAAAACCCTTCCCTTTACATTCTTGCAAGTTGCATGCTTTACTTTCCGCTGCTCATATACTCTTTGCATGCTTGCTTGTTATGTATTGTGAATGTTAAACTTGTGCCTAAACTCCACTTAAACTTAAAGAAGTTAAAAACTGCAACTTTGGTACTAAGTGTCTAATCACCCCCCCTCTAGACACCTCTTCTCAAGGTCCTACAAGTGGTATCAGAGCATTGGTCTCCATTGCCTTGGTTTAATCACCATTGGAGGAAGATGGATGAGTCTACTTTGGGGGGTCTTGGACATAGAGTGCCTATTCTTGATGGAGAGTACTTTCATGAGTGGGAAAATGAGATGCTTGTAATTTTCAATCAATATCATTTGAACAAGTATATTGCTAGCCCTTGTGCACCTCATGTTGACCCTACGCATCCTACCCATGATGAGTCAGTTGACATGATTAGGAATCTTAGAACTGCCAAACTTATCATTAGAGGATTGCCTAGAAACTTGATTGGATGTTTGCCTACTCTTAAGTGTGCCTACACTATATGGAAATTTCTTGAGGAATGCTTTCCAAACTATTCCTTGAAAAATCTTGATGAAATTCTCCATAATTCCATTGCGTTGAGTAAGATGAATACTAGTGATCCTATGTTTGGTGATCGTCTATTTGAGCTTACAAACCTTATGCGTGCCAAAGGAAATGTTGGAATTATTAGTGATATTATTTCCGAAGCTATAAAATTTCATAAGCAAGATCATTGTCAAACTCACTCTAATGAATCACCCTCTCTAGGATTTGATCCACCACATGACGATGTTGAACATGGATACTATGATGAGGATGATGATAGTAACTTCGATCTTGATGATGCAATGAGACATTTTGGTCTTATGGCAAATCTTCGGGGATATATGTCAGGAGGAAAGGAATGGGTTCTTGATAGTGGATGTACCGATCACATGACCGGAGATAAAGACATGTTTCGTGAGCTTGCTGAAAATGATAGTCCTCGAAAGTTTGTCACTTTCGGTGACAACTCAAAGGGTAAGGTGGTTGGCCTCGGTAAGGTGGCCATATCACATGATAGCTCCATACAAAATGTCATGCTCATTGAATCTCTTGGATACAACTTACTTTCAGTATCTAGACTTGCTGATTTCGGTTTCAATGTCCTATTTACTGAAGTAGATTGCCAAGTGTTTCGTCAGATAATCATAAAATGATCTTTACCGGTGTGCATAGAGGTGATCTATACATTGTTGATTTCACTAAAAAGGCTCAACCTAAAACTTGCTTCATTGCTAAATCCTCAAAAGGTTGGTTATGGCATAGACGACTAGGTCATGTTGGTATGCGAAACCTTGACAAGCTTATTAAAGGAAATCATATCCTTGGAGTTAACGATGTCATATTTGATAAGGATAGACTTTGTAGTGCTTGTCAGGCAGGTAAACAGGTTGGAGGAAGGCATCCCATGAAGAACATCATGACCACAAGGAGGCCACTCGAGCTACTTCACATGGATCTCTTTGGTCCTAACTCCTACAAGAGTCTCGGTGGAAATTCTTTTGGTCTAGTTATAGTTGATGATTTTTCAAGATTTACGTGGGTGTTCTTTCTCGATGATAAATCGCAGGTCCAAAAGATATTCAAAAACTTCGCCAGGAAGGCCCAAAATCAATTTGAAGTGAAGATCAAGAAGGTTCGCAGCGACAACGGAACGGAGTTCAAGAACGCAAATGTGGACACCTTTCTTGACGAAGAAGGGATTTCACACGAGTTCTCGGCTACGTACACACCTCAACAAAACAGAGTTGTTGAGAGGAAGAACCGGACGCTCATCGAAATGGCGAGAACGATGCTTGATGAGTACAAGACACCAAAGCACTTCTGGGCAGAAGCGGTTGAGATAGCTTGTCATGCAACAAATCGCTTGTATCTTCACAAGCTACTCGGCAAGACGGCATACGAGCTCCTCACCGGTAACAAACCCCAAGTTGGATACTTTCGAGTATTCGGCTCAAAATGCTACATTCTTGATAAGCATCGTCGTTCGAAATTTGCTCCTAAGTCTCATGAAGGTTTCCTACTATGTTATGGCTCAAACTCTCACACTTACCGTGTCTACAACAATTTCACCCGAAAGGTTGAAGAGACGGTAGATGTGAAGTTTGATGAATCTAACGGCTCACAAGTAGAGCAATTGCCAATTGATGTAGGAGACAAAGATCCTTTAGAAGCAATCCAAGACTTGTCTATTGGAAAGGTCCGTCCAACGGAGGTGAAGGAGAATACCTCGTCCGTCCAAGTGGAAGCTTCTACTGCACGACAAGGTGAACCAAGAGTTGATACGGAAGCATCCACAAGTGGGACACACCAAGATGAAGAAAACGAGGAAGTGCATCAAGATGAACATCAACAACCTCCTTCTCCACCACGACAAGAGAACGACAACGCCAACAATGAAGAAGGCCAAGAAGAAGAACAAGATGAAGAAGAAGTTCAACCAAGAAACAAGCAAAAGCTTTCACGAGTTCGAGCAAGAATTGCTAAAGATCATCCCGTCGAGCAAATCTACAATGATATTCAAACCGGGAGAATCACTCGATCTAAAACTCGTTTAGCCAACTTTTGTGAAAACTATTCTATCATCTCTAGCATTGAACCTATGAAGGTTGAAGAAGCATTGGAAGATCCAGATTGGATAAATGCTATGCATGAAGAGCTACACAACTTTGAGAGGAATCAAGTTTGGACATTGGTTGAGAAGCCCGACAACAACCACAACATCATCGGTACCAAATGGGTGTTTCGCAACAAGCAAGATGAAGATGGACAAGTAGTTCGCAACAAAGCACGTCTCGTCGCCCAAGGCTACACACAAGTCTAAGGTATGGACTATGGTTAGACTTACGCTCCCATTGCTAGACTTGAGTCCATTCGCATCTTACTTGCCTATGCTAATCATCATGATATCACCTTGTACCAAATGGACATTAAAAGTGCTTTTCTGAATGGTGAAATAGAGGAGGAAGTTTATGTTAAGCAACCTCCCGGCTTTGTAAATCCTAAGAAACCCAATCATGTTTACAAACTTCACAAAGCTCTTTATGGTCTTAAACAAGCTCCTAGAGCGTGGTATAAATGCTTGACAAAGTTCCTTATTGAAAAAGGCTTTGAAATTGGGAAAATTGATTCTACTCTTTTTACTAGAAGGGTTAATGGAGAACTATTTGTGTGCCAAATCTATGTTGATGATATTATATTTGGTTCACTTAACCCTCATTTTAGTGAAAAGTTTGGGAAGCTAATGCCGGAGAAGTTTGAGATTTCTATGATGAGTGAACTCAAATTCTTTCTTGGGTTGCAAATCAAGCAAACTAAGGAAGGTACCTTTGTTTCTCAAACAAAGTACACCAAGGACTTATTCAAGAAGTTCAATATGCAAGAATGCAAAGGTATGACTACACCCATGCCTACTAGTGGACATCTTGACTTGACCAAAGATAGTGAACCGGTTGATCAAAAGGTTTATCGCTCTATGATTGGTTCATTGTTATATCTATGTGCATCATGTCCCGATATCATGCTAAGTGTGTGCATGTGTGCACGATATCAACCTGCTCCTAAAGAATGTCATCTTAAGGCCGTGAAAAGGATAGTGAGATACTTAATACATACACCAAATTTTGGCATTTGGTATCCTAAGAGGGCCTCTTTCGATCTTGTTGGCTATTCCGACTCGGACTATGCCGGAGACAAGGTTGATAGAAAGTCCACTTCGGGTACTTGTCAATTTCTTTGTAGATCTCTTGTGTCTTGGTCCTCCAAGAAACAAAACTCAGTATCCTTATCCACCGCCGAAGCGGAATACATTGCCGCTGGTTCATGTTGTGCTCAATTACTTTGGATGACCCAAACTCTTAAAGATTATGGTATATATGTGAGACATGTTCCATTGCTTTGTGACAATGAAAGTGCTATCAAAATTGGTCATAATCCTGTGCAACATTCTCGAACTAAGCATATTGAAGTTCGTCATCATTTCATTCGAGATCATGTTGCTAAGGGTGACATTGATCTTAAGCATGTTCGCACCGAAAAGCAATTAGCAGATATATTCACTAAACCTCTTGATGAGAAAGTATTTTGCAGGTTAAGAGGAGAATTGAACATCTTGATTCTTCAAACTTGGAGTAGAAACTCCATTGGATACATGCAAGACATGAGCTTATGACTAATCCTTGATATTTCTCTTATGATGAAAATCCTATGTCTTGGGTATATTTGTATCTTGCATGTTATCTAACCCTTGTAGGTACTTGGTGGAATCACATTCCATGAGATTGTAATCTACTCACATCTTGAGCAATCTCTACATCACCAAGTCTCTACACTATGGTGGTTGAAGACAAGGAAGCACGGAACCACTCAAACATATCCTTTGACAAATTCTATGTTGAGCTTCATGATTGTCAACTTTGGATACACAAGCGCTCTTCCTTGCAAGAACTAACCCATGTTGGTAGATGGACCCAAATTCCAAGTGGTGCTCCCAACTCTTGATGAACTACATCAACCTTGAGCAACCCACACAAGTTCAACTACATGGACAACACCACCAACCAAGGTATGTTATTCCATCTTAGAGAAGCTTTACTCCGAGACATGAGTTAAATCAACTCGACAAGATGTGAATACATCAAGATGCTTAAACAAAAAATGGCAACCCCATTTTGAGCTTAAACGATGAGTATGACCTATGATCAAGTGATCTCACTTGACCCCTAAGTCAATATACTCTAACATAGGTGACTTTGTCGCTGACCATCTCTAGATGAAGTTCTCTAGTATCTTTTCTGTGTTTCTGCATTTGTCTCATGCATATTTGTTTCTCATCTAGATTTCTTTTTGTTTGCTCTGCATTCTCTGCATCCAATTCATTGCATATCATTCTGTAAATTCCTTGCAAATCTTTGTGAGATCTTACTAGTCTAGTGAGCTGAGGTGACAAGTGTTTTCTCTGCGATGAACTCGGTTCCACCGATTTGTTGTTTTCGGTCCAACCGAATCCTTTAGGTACAACCGAAGCATACCACTGGTGCCACCGATTTCACAACAGGAAAAATAGTTTGCCACATATTCTGTGTTTCTTCTGATCCAGCTCCACTCAATGAATCTTGTCCTCTACAAGCATCACATTTATATATATGCTTTGTGCTGTGACTCAAGGATCAAACCCTTCTTGGAAATTGATGTCAAAGGGGGAGAGAGAGATCACATCAAAGCTTATCATTTAGAGAGAGATCACATCAGAGAAAAAGTATATCACCTCCTCAGGGGGGAGAGATCCTCTGGGGGAGAGAGAGATCTCCGGGGGGAGAGAATACTTAAGTAAAAAGTATTTCTCAAGGATCCCAGATGCTTGGTGTTCAAGAGGAGAGATGCCACATGTCTTCTTGAGGGGAGAGACATGTTCATATGATCTTTTGTGCTTATTTGCATTAGCTTGTATTAGCTTTGTTCATCATTTATATCTTTCAGCTCTGATTTTCTGTTCCCTGTCTTCAACCAGTATCCCATGCTAGATTCAGGGGGAACAAGACATCCAAGGGAAAGAAATCATTTGAATTCATTGCATATCTTTACTCTTGGGGATATGTCTAATCCAATGTGGTACTTAGTACTCACTCTCTACATGTCATCCAGTCTTGGTATTCTTGTGGTTTCTTCTGTTTGCTCTGGCTAGTAGATGTATCTGTGTTATCTAACCTTGTTTACGCAGGTTCATTCTATCCTAAGACAACTCAAGACTACAAGGTAAGTATATGCATCACAATCATGTGTATGAGGAATTCTTGCTGATGTACATACTGTTTGCAAGAAGGACTCATGAGCATGAAGGTATTTTCTTTAATATCCTTTGCTTTGATGCATATGGCCAAGATACATGTAACACATTGCCTACTCTATCATGATTATGCTCTCACATGCTTCTATATTCCATATTCACATGATTGCATACATGTAGGGGGAGCCTATGCTTGTTACATGTCTTTCCAAAGCTTTACTTGCTATTCTCTATATCTTTATCTAAAGCTTTGATGTATGTTGTCATCAATTACCAAAAAGGGGGAGATTGAAAGCACAAGTGCTCCCTAGGTGGTTTTGGTAATTAATGTCAACATATCTCTTGTTGGACTAACACTTTTATCTAGTATGTTTCAGATAAGTTCAACAATGGAGTGGCATGGACTAAAGGATGTGGGAAATCCTTCAAGATGCTAAGGACAAAGGATTGGCTCAAGCTTCAAGCTCAAGACTCTTCATTTTACATTTTAGTGATCCAAGATCACATTGAGTCTATAGGAAAAGCAAATACTATCAAGGAGGGATGAGGTGTTGCTTAATGAGTTTCTTGCTCCACAATGCTTAGTGATATGCTCCAAAATCCTCAACTGCTTTCCCACTTCCACAAATATGACCTAAACCCAAAGTCAAAATCGGCCACACCGATTCTTTCATCCGGCGTCACCGAGTTTGGATGTCATAGCCACTGCCACTAACCCTAGGCAAATCGGTCTCGCCGATAGGGATCTCGGTCTCACCGAGATGGGATTGTAATCTCTCTGTGTATGTCCATTACCAAAATCGGTCTCACCGAGTTTGAGCAATCGGTACTACTGAGATTACAATGCAAACTTCCTGGCTGGCTCATTACCAAAATCAGTCCCACCGAGTTTGTGTAATCGGTCCAACCGAGTTTGCCTGACCAACTCTCTGGAAAGCTTATTACCAAAATCGGTCTCACCGAGTTTGTGTAATCGGTCTTACCGAGATTACGTTATGCGCTAACCCTAACCGAATCGGTCCTACCGTGTTGCATATCAGTCCACCGAAAATCCTAACGGTCACTAGGTTTACTAAATCGGTCCGACCGAGTCTATTGAATTGGTGCCAACAAGTTTGGCAAATTGTGTGTAACGGTTAGATTTTGTGTGGAGGCTATATATACCCCTCCACCTCCTCTTCATTCATGGAGAGAGCCATCAGACTGAACCTACACTTCCAGCATACATTTTCTGAGAGAGAACTACCTACTCATGTGTTGAGGCCAAGATATTCCATTCCTACCATATGAATCTTGATCTCTAGCCTTCCCCAAGTTGCTTTCCACTCAAATCTTCTTTCCACCAGATCCAAATCCTATGAGAGAGAGTTGAGTGCTGGGGAGATTATCATTTGAAGCACAAGAGCAAGGAGTTCATCATCAATGCACCATTTGTTACTTCTTGGAGAGTGGTGTCTCCTAGATTGGCTAGGTGTCACTTGGGAGCCTCCGACAAGATTGTGGAGTTGAACCAAGGAGTTTGTAAGGGCAAGGAGATCGCCTACTTCGTGAAGATCTACCGCTAGTGAGGCAAGTCCTTTGTGGGCGACGACCATGGTGGGTGAGGGAGTCCTGGACTAGGGGGTGTCCGGACAGCCGGACTATCATAGTCCGCCGGACTCCAAGACTACGAAGATACAAGATTGAAGACTCCGTCCCGTGTCCGGATGGGACTTTCCTTGGCGTGGAAGGCAAGCTTGGCAATACGGATATGTAGATCTCCTACCATTGTAACCGACTCTGTGTAACCCTAGCCCTCTCCGGTGTCTATATAAACCGGGAGGCTTTAGTCCGTAGGACACAACAACCATTACAACAATCATACCGTAGGCTAGCTTCTAGGGTTTAGCCTCCTCGATCTCGTGGTAGATCCACTCTTGTACTACCCATATCATCAATATCAATCAAGCAGGAGTAGGGTTTTACCTCCATCGAGAGGGCCCGAACCTGGGTAAAAAACATCGTGTCCCTTGTCTCCTGTTACCATCCGCCTAGACGCACAGTTTGGGACCCCCTACTCGAGATCCGCCGGTTTTGACACCGACATTGGTGCTTTCATTGAGAGTTCCTCTGTGTCGTCACCGATAGGCTCGATGGCTTCTTCAATCAACAACAATGCCATCCAGGGTGAGACTTTTCTCCCCGGACAGATCTTCGTATTCGGCGGCTTCGCACTGCGGGCCAATTCACTTGGCCATCTAGAGCAGATCGAAAGCTACGCCCCTGGCCGTCAGGTCAGATTTGGAATCCTAAACTTCACGGCGGACATCCGCAGAGACTTGATCTTCGATGGATCCGATCCGCAGCCGAGCGTGCCGCACTGTCGCGATGGGCACGATCTAGCTCTGCCGCCAGACAGTACCTTGGAGGCCGCACATGAATCCGCTCCGACCCATAGTTCGGAGCCGACTGCGCAGATCGAGGACGAGTGGCTGGACACCGCCTCGGGAGCTGCAACATCCGCGGCGATGGAGCCGAACACTGACCTTGTCCCCTATAAAGCTCGTGACTCTGAGGTGCCGGACTCCCTGCCGGACTCCGAACCTCCTGCACCCTCGCCAATCGAATCCGATTGGGCACCGATCATGGAGTTCACCGCTGCGGACATCTTTCAGCACTCGCCCTTTGGCGACATCTTAAATTCGCTAAAACATCTCTCGCTATCCGGAGAGCCCTGGCCGGATTATGGCCAGATGGTTGGGATGCGGACGACGAAGAAATTCAAAACCCACCCACCACCCACTTTGTAGCCACTGTGGACGATCTAACCGACATGCTAGACTACGACTCCGAAGACATCGACGGTATGGATGACGATGCCGGAGATGATCAAGAACCAGCGCTCACAGAGCACTGGAAGGTCACCCCAACCCATGATGTATACATGGTGGATACCCCAAAAGGAAGCGATAACGAGGACCAACGGGGCGCGGCAAAGGATAATCCCGCCGATAAACAACCAAAACGGCGACGCAGACGCCGCCCTAAGTCCCGCCTCGACAACAACAACGCTCCTAAGGACCCAGCAATAGAGCAGGGAAAACCAGTGGACGACGAACATGCAGCTAAGCAACCGTCCGAACAGGACGAATCGGATAATCAATCCATGCCCGGCGAAACCAACAGTCCAGACGACCTCACGCCAGACAGACCACCGGAGAATAAGAGCCTTCGGAAAAGACTCGTCGCCACTGCAAGAAGTTTGAAGAAGGAAAAACGGAAGCTCAAAACAGCGGAAGACATACTCAGAATGAGGTGGAGCAAAGTGCTCAAAACCGCAGACAAATACGGCAATGGCCATCAATCAAAGAGCTACCCGAAGCGCAAGCTGCTGCCAGAATTTGACGAGGAAGCCATAGAGCCCCTACAGTCAAAAAACAAAGAGGCCGCCTGGCTGGATAGACGGCCAGAGGATAGGCCAAAATCTATAAGCGGCGCCGCACACAAGCCGACTCATGATCCTAGGAGAACAGATGGCCCAGCCAGGTCCATTTACGGGCCAAAAAAGAGGGCCCCAGGAAGCAACACAACACGCCAAGTGTTCGAAGACAGCGGTACACCCAAATACAGGGGCGCCGCACACCCACTATGTTTCACCAATGAGGTGCTGGATCATGAATTCCCAGCAGGGTTTAAACCCATAAACATAGAGGCTTACGACGGAACAACAGACCCTGGAGTCTGGATAGAGGATTATATACTACACATACACATGGCTAGAGGAGATGACCTCCACGCCGTAAAATACCTACCCCTCAAGCTCAAAGGGCCAGCTCGGCATTGGCTCAAAAGCCTCCCATAAAACACTGTTGGAAGTTGGGAAGAGCTTGAGGACGCGTTTAGAGCAAATTTTCAAGGGACTTATGTCCGCCCTCCGGATGCAGACGATCTAAGTCATATAACTCAACAGCCCGGAGAGTCAGCGCGCAAATTCTGGAACAGGTTCCTTACTAAAAAGAACCAAATAGTCGACTGTCCGGACGCCGAAGCCTTAGCAGCTGTTAAACACAACGTCCGAGACGAATGGCTCGCCAGACACCTCGGCCAAGAGAAGCCGAGGACAATGTCCGCACTAACAAGCCTCATGACCCGCTTTTGCGCGGGGGAAGATAGCTGGCTAGCAAGATGCAGCACCAGCAACCCAAGTACATCCGAGATCAGAGATGGAAACGGAAAATCACGGCGCAGAAAAGATCAGCGCCGGAATAAAGAGAAAAGCCCAAAGAACACGGCGGTCAACGCCGGATTCAAAAGCTCGCAGCCAAACAACAAAACACTGCCTCTTAAGGACAACAACGACGAGCTATCCAACTTAAACAAAATTTTGGATCGGATATGTCAAATCCACAGTACCCCTGGAAGGCCTGCAAACCACACCCACCGAGATTGTTGGGTTTTCAAACAGTCCGGCCGACTCAACGCCGAACACAAGGGGCTTGACGCACCGAGGACGATGACGAACCCCACCAGCAGGGCACCGGAAAACAAAAGACTTTCCCACAAGAAGTCAAAGCAGTAAACTCACTTCATGTGATAATACGGAAAAACAATGCGGCACCCGCTAAGATGGGTCTCGCACGGTCCACCCCAGCGGAACCTCGAGATTGGATGTCAAAACCAATCACCTTTGACCACCTGGATTATTCCAGAAGTGTTTGAAATGCAGGATGGACTGCCCTGATATTGGATCCTATAATCGACGGACTACAATTTACACAAGTCCTGATGGACGGAGGCAGCGATTTAAACCTGCTATATCCGAACACAATCCGCAAGTTGGGGATAGACCTTACTAAAATTCGACATAGCCGCACTTCCTTTAAAGGAGTGACGCCAGGCCCTTACGCCAAGTGCACAGGCTCCTTATTACTGGAAGTTGTGTTCGGGTCACCGAACAACTTCCGACGCGAAAAACTAATCTTTCATGTCGCCCCATTCAAAAGTAGCTATCAAGCACTATTGGGACGTGAAGCTTTTGTCCGCTTTAACGCAATACCACATTACGCGTCTCTTACACTTAAAATGCCCGGTCCACGTGGCATCATTTCATTAAGAGGGTCATCTAAAGACCCCGGACACGGCTAGACGAGTCCGGCATAAATAAGCTAGGGGCTCCCTAGCCGCACACCCCTTCACAAGGGGCTGTGCGTATAAGCAATAATGAGCTAATATAGACTCCGCTTTATTTATTTATTGATATTTTTCATACACTTTTTCCCACGATTTCCTTTCAAACTAAGTTCCTCTCTTTTTACAGATGAACAACGTGCATACCCGTCCAGGATAACGGCATAACGGAGACACAGGCGCATACGTGCAGTAGGGACCCGTCGCAAGGATTCTTTTCAGATTAAGACCCTGCGTAAACCTTTCTTACTGTCTCTTGTTGCTATAATCCCCTGGTTTCTCATTATAACTAGAGTGGAGACTAGCGTTTTGGCATCGGCCGCGTCAGAGGACCTTGCCCATACCTGGACACTAGGAGCTTAGGGCATTGTTCTGCCCATTATTATAAAGACCGAACACCTTAGGGAGTGTTCGGCGTCTCGAGTTAGGCCTTATATGCATCAGCTCCGAATCATGTCTTTGGTCAAATGTTGGGTTTGCCCGGCTCCTGTGTTTTGCTGCCTTACGTTCCGTATCATCGGCTAACGCGGCACCAGGAGAACTACTGCGATTGTGCCCCAGTTCGGCTGGGCGAGCACCTCAGTAGAGAAAGCCGAAAACTGACTGTCATGATACAGCGAGAGACTGATCAACCACTCGATCGACCACCGGAATGTTTAGAATTCCTCCGCTTTGACGAAGGACCGCTTCCCGGTTAGGCACATACGCGCCCCGAATTCGGAGAGCACGGTGCCCCCAGGGGCTATATCGTAGTCCCACCCTCAAACTCCAATGGCTAAGTGAAAGTGATAAAGCATTATAGTCCGGTTGCCTCGTTTGCTACGCTACCACCTCCTTAACGAGACCGAGACGTCGGATTAAGTGTGAAAATGTGCTATTTTTGCAAACACCCCCGCACCTTGTGCGTGGGGGCTGAAGCCGACGACTGCCATCTTTCAGGTTATACGCACGTATACATAAACGGCCGCACAGGAGATATTTCAATACTTGAAATGCACAAGTATAAAAAGCGATTATGTCATAACCATTGTTTTACAAAATAAAACGTTCATTTGAACGTAACATTTTTGCGAGCACTGCGACTCTATTACACGAGCACCACGCAGAACTTCCCCAAAATAGTGCTCGGTGGGTAACCGGCTTTCGACCAAACCCTGGGTTGCAACATCGGTGGCATGCATCTCTGTCCAATGTGTCTTCACACGGGCAAGGGCCATCCGCGCACCCTCTATGCAGGCCGACCGCTTCATCAACTTGAGATGCGGCACCGCCCCAAGAAATTGCTGCAATAAGCCAAAATAGCTCGTCGCCTTGGGCCTCTCCGGCCAGACATGAGTCACGATATCCGTCATAGCAAGTCCGGATAACCTATTCAGCTCAGCCCATTCGGCCAACCGATCGGTCAGCGGAAGTGAACGATCCGGACTATGGAATTGAGACCAAAACAGCTCTTCCGTCTTGTGATCCTTCTGACTTCGGAAGTGCACAACGGCATCCACCGCACTTGCCGCTAAGTCCATATATGGATCCTCCGGACCCCACAGCTGGCCAAGCTGGGCATACTTTGGATCCGTAAACCTGCGGCGCAGCAGAAAAGGCTTGCCAGCCACAATGTCTTCGGCCTGACGCAGCTCCTCCTTTATAGCCCGCATTGTAGAACGGGCATCCTTGGCTTCGGCGGTGGCCTTCCCCAGGTCTTCCCGCTCCGATAGGCGTTCCTTTTCAAGAGCCTCATTGCGGTCGGTAGCATCCTTCAATTTAATGGCCAGTTCGGCCATCTCTTCCCTGCTTTGGCAGTGTGCAGCCCTTTCGGCTTCTAACTCCTCGACCGCCCTCGAGGCAGCCGCATCACTCCTTCGGGCTTGCTCCTTGGCTTGAGCAAGTTCTACCCGAAGGCTCTCCACAGCAGCAGCACCATCTGCGTCAAGCATAAATATTGTAAGTAGTGGGCTTTTGCTCCCTTAATAGGTGACTGCGGAGACACAATTCACCTTGCGACTCGTCAAGTCGCTTGTTGACTAGCGCGATGTCCGCATCCGCAACATTGAGTTGCCGCATTAATTCAGCAACTCCATCAGTCCGGCTAGCCCTCGGACTATCCGCCACCTGCATAGGAAAGGCGACACTCAATACCTGCAATTTTGATCCTCGGCACGCTGTCGCTTTCGACAACCTACCGAGTCTCAGGGGCTACTATCTATACAGGGCGCACTTTATGTGTAAAACTGTCAAAAAGGGGTGTCATTTTTACATACCTCAAACCCCGCCAGCAAACTCCTGACGGCATTATGCAATCCGCTTTCAGCGGACGAAATCCTTCTAATCACCATACTCATCAATGCACGGTGATCTTCTGAGAGGGACGCCCTCTCAAACAAATCCTTCAGCTCCCCCGGCCGAACACTAGTTGGCGCAGAACTCTTCGGCTCCGCCGGGTTCGGGGATACCCTCCGTGACGACACTTCAGGCTCGTCCGCCCTCTCCGACGGCGTAGCAGACGGAGGCGTCTCGCTCTCCATCATCTCCGGACGAAGATCCCCTGAAGACGAGCTCATCTGAGAAGGTCGGAGATCCGAACTACAAGGTAAAAATTTCGGTTATCCTCAGAAGCACAAATAGGGATGTTTCTTATTAATGAACTCCCCTTTTTCTACTCACGGCTCGCTGGAGGGCTGATTCTTTAGAGAAGACTGTGCGGCCGGGACCTCCCCGGACGCAGGACCCTTCGGTGAAGATTTCTTCCCCCGCTTAGGGGCTTTGGCCTCCGGGTCTTCGGAGGCGGTCCTCTTCTCCCCCTGGAGGGAGGGATTCTCGATCCCCCCTTCTTCAAGCGCCCCCTTGGGCGAGGCGGTAGCTCCTCTGTTTTCCCCTTCGCCTTCTTCTGAAGGCACAACCTCCAACATCCTGACCAGCACGGGATCCGACGCGGTCTCTAGGAGGGGGGCCGGACACCGTATCAGCTTTGCTTGCGCTATCCACTCCTGTTGAAGGATAACGGGTTAAAAGGCGAATTGTAGAAAGGTAAACAAACGATACGTCCGAAGACTGAGCTACTTACTTGAGTATCCGGGCGATTGCAGCTTAGGCTGGCATCCTTGGTCAATTCCGGACACGCCGCCTGTGGTCCGAAGAATAACTTGTACATCTCCACAGGTGTTGTACCCATAAAGTGTTGGAGAATCCGTTGTCCCTCCGGATTGAACTCCCATAGCCGGAGAGGACGGTGTTTGCAGGGTAGAAGACGCCTGATTAGCATGACCTACATCACCACGACCAGATCGATCTCCCTCGCCTGGAGGTCTCGAATCTGGCCCTGCAATAGGGGCACGTCTTTTGACGGCCCCCAGTTGAGCCCTTGGTTGACCCACGACATCAACCGTCGAGGAGGTCCTGAGCGGAATATGGGCGGCGGCTTTTGCCTGCTGCCCTTCGGAGCGGTGATATAGAACCACTCCTGCTGCCACAAGCCAAGCTCCTCTTGGAAGGAGCCCTCTGGCCACGGGGCATCGGCCCTCCTGCTTACGGCCGCCCCGCCGCACTCTGCTTGACGCCCCCCGATCATCTTCGGCTCCACATTGAAGGTCTTCAGCCACAGGCCGAAGTGGGGGGTGACGCGGAGGAAGGCTTCGCAGACGACGATGAATGCGGAGATATAGAGGATGGACTCTGGAGCCAAGTCGTGGAATTCCAACCCATAGTAGAACATGAGCCCTCTCACAAAAGGATCCGTCAGGAAGCCTAAACCCCGACGGAGGTGGGATACAAAGACGACATACTCGCCGGGCTCGGGGGTAGGATGGCCTGCCCTTCGGCGGGCAACCTGTGCGAAATCTCGTAGGACAGGTACTTGGCCTCTTGCAGCTTTAGCACGTCCTCCTCCGTGACGGAGGAAGGCATCCACCGGCCCTGAAGGTCGGAGCCGGACATTGTTGAAGGTCCGAGGCGCTCGAATCTGGGGCTCTGGGTGTTGGAACTTGGGGCAAGGAGAAGGTTCGATGGAGGATTGAAGAAAAGAAACGAGCCTTGGTCCTGTTATAAAGAGGAAGAATACCAAGGGCCGTCTCTGTGACCGTTCAGGGCTCACCTTCGATAGAGGGGGCGTGGCGACGGGCGCGGTTGGGTTACCCACGTCCGTATTGATGAGAATCCCGGAATAAGGGGAACACGATCTCTGCTTCGACAAGACGTGCCAAGGAAACCGCTTCGCTAAACACGCTGAGGTGGTATGATAAAAAACAATTCAAGTAAATGCTTGGTAGTGGTGTGACGTCATGCCGCAAAATACGTCAGCAGATTGAACTTGTGTACATATTATTCTCTCTACGGTGGAACATGGAATTTATTTTGCAGAGCCAGACACTATCCTGGTGTTCACGATCTCCTATGGATTATTCGGAGGAGGAACCCGCCTTGCAATGCCGAACATTATGCGCGTCAGACTCATCGCCATTGAAGCCAGGTTCAGGGGCTACTGAGGGAGTCCTGGACTAGGGGGTGTCCGGAAAGCCGGACTATCATTGTCCGCCGGACTCCAAAACTACGAAGATACAAGATTGAAGACTCCGTCTCGTGTCCGGATGGGACTTTCCTTGGCGTGGAAGGCAAGCTTGGCGATACGAATATGTAGATCTCCTACCATTGTAACCGACTCTGTGTAAACCTAGCCCTCTCCGGTGTCTATATAAACCGGGAGGCTTTAGTCCGTAGGACACAACAACCATTACAACAATCATACCGTAGGCTAGCTTCTAGGGTTTAGCCTCCTTGATCTCGTGGTAGATCCACTCTTGTACTACCCATATCATCAATATCAATCAAGCAGGAGTAGGGTTTTACCTCCATCGAGAGGGCCCGAACCTGGGTAAAAAACATCGTGTCCCTTGTCTCCTGTTACCATCCGCCTAGACGCACAGTTCGGGACCCCCTACCCGAGATCCGCCGGTTTTGACACCGACAGTGGGATAGACAAGGTTGCTTCTTCATGGACCCTTCATGGGTGGAGCCCTCCGTGGACTCGCACAACCGTTACCCTCCGTGGGTTGAAGTCTCCATCAACGTGGATGTACGATAGCACCACCTATCGGAACCACGCCAAAAACATTTGTGTCTCCAATTGCGTTTGAATCCTCCAAAACCCTTCCCTTTACATTCTTGCAAGTTGCATGCTTTACTTTCCGCTGCTCATATACTCTTTGCATGCTTGCTTGTTATGTATTGTGAATGTTAGACTTGTGCCTAAACTCCACTTAAACTTAAAGAAGTTAAAAACTGCAGCTTTGGTACTAAGTGTCTAATCACCCCCCCTCTAGACACCTCTTCTCAAGGTCCTACAAGTGCTCAAGAGGTAGCAAGAAGAATTTCTGGCGCCATTGCCGGGGAGGCTCACGCAAGAAAGTCAACAATACCAAGTACCCATCGCAATCCCTATCTCTTGCATTACATTATTTGCCATTTGCCTCTCGTTTTCCTCTCCCCCACTTCACCCTTGCCGTTTTATTTGCCCTCTCTTTGCCAATATCCTCCTCTCTTTCCCGTTTGCCTTTTTCCCTTTGCCTTTCTGTTTGCTCGTGTGCTAGCTCGTTTGCTTGCTTGTCATTATGTCTAATTCCTTATCCGCTCCTATGTCTCCCGAGTTTGAAGTTCTTCACTTCAAGCAAAGGCAAGGAGAAAATTTAAAAGATGCTTGGTATAGGATGATGGAATCTTATCGTAAGTGCACCCTAGAGGTGAACTTTAGAATTCTTCTTCGTAATTTTTATGTTGGGTTAAATATGACACATAGACAACTCTTGGATTGCATTGCCAAGGGAAATTTCATTGAGATTGATCCCAGTATTGCGCATGAAATTATAGAGGGAATAGTGGGAACACTACCCCAAAAGGGAGCATCTCATCCTACCCAGGAAGAAACCCAAGTGTTTGAGAAGATTTGCGAAGTAACAAAAATATTACAAAAGTCTCTTGAGCCTCTTAAAATTGTTAGCGGAAATCTTCACCGCATGAATATGTTGATTACTCTTTGTAATAAGCGGTTGGATTCTTTAGATCTAAAAATTTCTGAATATGAAGGGAAGCAGAACAAACCTCCCGGATTCGAGCATGACTCCGCTAAAAAAATGAAAATCAAAGATGGCAATACCTAGATCTATCCTTGCTTTTATGCCTAGCTAAGGGCGTTAAACGGTAGCGCTTGTTGGGAGGCAACCCAATTTATTTTGTGTTTTTTATTTTGCTTCTGTTTAGGAATAAATAATCTATCTAGCCTCTGTTTGGATGTGGTTTTATCTTTTAATTAGTGTTTGTACCAAGTAGGACCTATAGGATAACCTACGATGATAGTTGATTTGATTCTGCTGAAAAACAGAAACTTTGCACGCACGAATTTAGTTATGATAAAACACAGGAACGTGATTTTGCGTTGATTCTTTTTTCTGTTGATCAATGAACAAATTTTCCAGGACTTCCTATTTTTGTAGAATTTTTAGAGTTCCATAAGTTTGCGTTAGGTACAGATTGCTACAGACTGTTCTGTTTTTGACAGATTCTGTTTTTCGTGTGTTGTTTGCTTATTTTGATGAATCTATGGCTAGTAAATTAGTTTATAATCCATAGAGAAGTTGGAATACAGTAGGTGTAACACCAATATAAATAAAGAATGAGTTCATTACAGTACCTTGAAGTAGTCTTTTGTTTTCTTTCTCTAACGGAGCTCACGAGATTTCTGTTGAGTTTTGTGTTGTGAAGTTTTCAAGTTTTGGGTGAATTCTTTTGATGGATTATGGAACAAGGAGTGGCAAGAGCCTAAGCTTGGGGATGCCCATGGAACCCCCAAGATAATCCAAGGACACCAAAAAGTCAAAGCTTTGGGATGCCCCGGAAGGCATCCCCTCTTTCGTCCACTTCCATCGGTAATTTACTTGGAGCTATATATTTATTCACCAACATGATATGTGTTTTGCTTGGAGCGTCTTGTATTATTTGTGTCTTTGCTTGTTAGTCTACCACAATCATCCTTTCTGTACACACCTTTTTAAGAGAGCCATACATGAATTGGAATTTGTTAGAATACTCTATGTGCTTCACTTATATCTTTTGAGCTTGATAGTTTTGCTCATAGTGCTTCACTTATATCTTTTGAGCGTGATAATTTTTGCTCTAGTACTTCACTTAGATATTTTAGAGCACGGTGATGGATTTGTTTTAAATAAACTATTTGATCTCTCATGCTTCACTTAGATTATTTTGAGAGTTTTTAATAGCATGGTAATTTGCTTAATGTTAATATACTTGGTGTTCAAGATATGTAAACTTTATTTTGAGTGAATTGAATACTAAGATAAGTTTGATGCTTGATAATTGTTTTGAGATATGGAGGTGATAATATCAAGGTCGTGCTAGTTGGGTGATTATGAATTTGAGAAATACTTGTGTTGAAGTTTGCAAGTCCTGTAGCATGCACGTATGGTTAAAGTCGTGTAACAAATTTGAAACATGAAGTATACCTGGCTTGTGCATCCTTATGAGTGGCAGTCGGGGACGAGCGATGGTCTTTTCCTATCAATCTATCCCCCTAGGAGCATGCGCGTAGTATTTGAATTTTTGATGACTTCTAAATTTTTGCAATAAGTATATGAGTTCTTTTGACTAATGTTGAGTCCATGGATTATACGCACTCTCACCTTTCCGCCATTATTAGCATCTTCGGTACCGTGCATTGCCCTTTCTCACCTTGAGAGTTGGCGCAAACTTCGCCGGTGCATCCAAACCCCATGATACGATACGCTCTATCACACATAAACCTCCTTATATCTTCCTCAAAACAGCCACCATACCTACCTATCATGGCATTTCCATAACCATTCCGAGATATATTGCCATGCAACTTCCACCACCATCATCATGACATACATTACTTTTGTCATATTGCCATTGCATGATCTTGTAGTTGACATCGTATTTGTGGCAAAGCCACCATGCATTATTTTCCATACATGTCACTCTTGATTCATTGCACCATCCCGGTACATCGTCGGAGGCATTCATATAGAGTCATATCTTGTTCTAAGTTTCGAGTTGTAATCCTTGTGTTGTAATCAATAGAAGTGTGACGATCATCATTATTAGAGCATTGCCCAAATAAAAAAAGAAAGAAAAGAGAAAGGCCAAAAAGAAAAAAAGAAAGGCCCACAAAAAAAGGGGCAATGCTACTATCTATTTTTCCACACTTGTGCTTCAAAGTAGCACCTTGTTCTTCATGTTGTGAGTCTCATATATTGTGCTTCAAAGTAGCACCTTTTCCTCATGTAGTGAGTCTCATAAGTTGTCTTTTTATACTAGTGGGAATTTTTCATTATAGAACTTGGCTTGTATATTCCTACGATGGGCTTCCTCAAATGCCCTAGGTCTTCGTGAGCAAGCAAGTTGGATGCACACCCACTAGTTTTCTTTTTGAGCATTCATAGCTCTAGTGCATCCGTTGCATGGCAATCCCTACTCACTCACATTGATATCTATTTATAGGCATCTCCATAGCCCGTTGATACGCCTAGTTGATGTGAGACTTTCTCCGTTTTTGTCTTCTCCACACAATCCCCATCATCATATTCTATTCCACCCATATTGCTATATCCATGGATCACGCTCATGTATTGTGTGAAGGTTGAAAAATTTTGAGATTATTTTAAGTATAAAACAATTGCTTGGCTTGTCATTGGGGGTATAGAAGTTGGGAACATCTTTGCGTGACGAAAATGAAGCATAGTGTCGGTGTCAAAACTGGCGGATCTCGGGTAGGGGGTCCCGAACTGTGCGTCTAGGCGGATGGTAACAGGAGACAAGGGACATGATGTTTTACCCAGGTTCGGGCCCTCTTGATGGAGGTAAAACCCTACGTCCTGCTCGATTAATATTGATGATATGGGTAGTACAAGAGTGGATCTACCACGAGATCAAGGAGGCTAAACCCTAGAAGCTAGCCTATGGTATGATTGTTGTAATGTATGTTGTGTCCTACGGACTAAAGCCCTCCGGTTTATATAGACACCGGAGAGGGCTAGGGTTACACAGAGTCGGTAACAATGGTAGGAGATCTATATATCCGTATCGCCAAGCTTGCCTTCCACGCCAAGGAAAGTCCCATCCGGACACGGGATGGAGTCTTCAATCTTGTATCTTCGTAGTCTTGGAGTCCGGCGGACAATGATAGTCCGGCTGTCCGGACACCCCCTAGTCCAGGACTCCCTCAATAGCCCCTGAACCAGGCTTCAATGACGATAAGTCCGGCGCGCATAATGTTCGGCATTGCAAGGCGGGTTCCTCCTTTGAATAATCCAGAGAAGATCATGAACACCAGGATAGTGTCCGGCTCTGTAAAATAAATTCCACATTCCACCGTAGAGAGAATAAAATGTACACAAGCTCAATCTGCTGACGTATTTTGCGGCATGACGTCACACCACTACCAAGCCTTTACTTGAATCGTTTTTTATTATACCACCTCAGCACGTTTAGCGAAGCGGTTTCCTTGGCACGTCTTGTCGAAGCAGAGATCGTGTTCCCCTTATTCCGGGATTCTCATCAATACGGACGTGGGTAATCCAACCGCGCCATTGATGGTGGCGCTTGGGAGATAAGCGAGTTTTACCAGGCTGGTGGGGGACGCATAGTCTTCGCCCGCCTATATATAAGGGATAAGGATTCACCTTTTCACACACACCTTCTTCCTCCTTTGCTTATCCACCTCCGTGCACTCAAGCTCCAGCGCCCAAGTTCGCGCATCTCGTCTCAACCTTCTCCGACCATGTCCGGAGGGGGAGGCAAATGGTTGGCTTCCACCGTTAAGGAGGAGCATATTACAAAGCTGCGCAGCGCCGGATACCTTTCCGGCGACATCGCACACCGGCTGCCCGACGAGGGGCAGCTCATCCCTACCCCCGGGCCCCATGAGAGGGTCGTTTTCCTTCCCCACTTCCTCCGCGGACTGGGCTTTCCACTTCACCCCTTTGTCCGGGGGCTCATGTTCTACTACGGCCTGGATTTCCACGATCTGGCGCCGAACTTCATCCTCAACATCTCGGCGTTTATCGTCGTGTGCGAGGCCCTCCTCTGCATCTGGCCCCACTTCGGCTTGTGGCTCAAGACCTTCAACGTCAAGCCGAAGGTAGTGAAGGGCACGCAGGCGGAGTGCGGAGGCGCCATGTTGGGCAAGATGCCCAACGTCCTCTGGTTCGAAGGGGCCTTCGTGGACTCCGTCAAGGGGTGGCAATCGGGGTGGTTCTACATCACCGAGCCGCGCGACCCTACGTGGGCGGCGGCCCCCGAGTTTAGATCTGGTATCCCTACGCAGCTCACCTCCTGGAAAGAGAAGGGCTTGCTGTGGGGTAATTCGACGGAGCTGACGGGACTCCGAGCCTGTATCCAGAAGCTGGTGAACAAGAAGCTCAGGCTCGTCGACGTGGTCCAAGTCATGCTCGTCCGCCGGATTCTCCCATGCCAAGAACGGGCATTCAATCTGTGGGAGTTCGATCCGGAACAGCACCAGGCGCTGAGCGGGCTCTTCGACACGACGTACGAAGGCGCCTGGAGGGTGCTGTTTAAGGGCGCCGAAGCCCCCGCATCCGCGACGGAAGATCGCGGATTTCACTCGCAGCATCCGGCTGACGAGGTAAGTGATTCTACCCCTTTACGGGACACTTATTGTAAATAGATTGATTCTAAGAGGGTTTCAATTTCCCTTTTCCTTTGACAGGAATGGATGAAGAAGGCCGAGCAGCTCATCTGCCCGGCTCCCATGCCAGAAGACCCAGTGGGTGCCCGTCTAGCGGGGCTGCTGGTTCCGGCACCGCATGTGGTGCCGGAGAAGAAGGCCAAGAAGGTGGCCACGGGCACTCGAAAGAGTTCCCGTTATCAGGCGTCCGACGACGAGGCGGACTCCTCCCCCGAAGACGAGGAGGAGGAAGAAGACTCTCTCCCGGAGGGGGGAGAGAGGAAAAGGAAGGCTTCCCCAACAGGGGAGGCCGAAGGGTCCAAGAGGGGGAGAACTATTCCCCCGGACAGCTCTGCCAACACCGACGTTGGCGACGAGGAGTGGCCTTCAAGGGCCAGGCCTCCGGCGAGATCGTAAGTATCCGGATCCCTGAATATGCAATTTCTTTTGTGTCACATAGTGTCCTACTAATGCCGCATATTGCCCGCAGTCCGGCCGATGATGATCTCCCCGCTTCATCGAGCGGGTCGTTGGCCCCGTCGGATGTGGATTCCCTTCCGACTGCCTCCACCCCCCGCGCCGATGAGGACGCCGAGGTGGGATCCCAGAAAGGGACCCATCAGGAGGAGGCTCCGGAGGCGCCGCAAGGCAGCCTCCCGGACTTTGCGCCGGACTCTACGCCGAAACCTGTAGTGGTTCCAGAGTCCGGCAGGCGGCCCCTTCGAAAGAAGGGCAGGACCGTGACGCCGGCGGCCTCTGTCCAACCGGAGGCGCCGGACAACTTGCTGGAGGCGCTCAAAGGCGCTTCCATCGAGGAAGAACACCGCACTGTTATGAGTGCGGTGATTCAGAAGGTTCAGCTCGCCAAGAGCGGGCTGACCGAAGCCTGCAGTAGCCTTCTAACAGGCTTTGAGGTAAGAAGTTAAAATTATGTAATGTAATACCGCATAGACAGTAGCCCCTGATGCTCGGTTCGGTGTTCGGAAAGAAAAGCCGGACTGAGGATCTAAAAAGATATTCGCAGGTTGCTAATAAATTATGTCAATATGGGTTTGCAGGCTGTGCTGCTGACCTCTGCCGCACTGACTGCGGAGGTTGGTGCATTAAAGCAAGATCTCGAGCGGTCCGAGCGAGAGCTCGGCCATGCCAAGAGGCAGCTCGAGGACAAAGAAGGTGAGTAGCACCACTTTGAATTTTTACCTTACAGAAAAGGATTTTGGTTGCAATAAAATTAACAAGGATAATACGTGTACTGCAGGGGCCACAAACGAGGTGGCAGCCCTGAAGGAGGCTGTGTCCGCGGCCGAACGCAGTGCGGCCGCGGAACGGGCAGAGCGAGAAAAGCAGGAGGCACAGGTGGCGGCAGTGCGGCAAGAGCTCCAGGCTCTCATGGAGAAGCATGAGAGTTTGGAGCGCGACTCCAAGACTCGAGAGTCCGAGCTCGCCTCGGCTCTCGAAAGTGCCAAGTCCGCCAAGGCCGAGGCCCGTAAGGCCCTTCAGGAGGTTGAAGATGTGAAGAAGATAGCGGCGGGTAAGGCATTTTTCATGCAAAGCAAGCATGTTAATGTAAACTACCTGACACTTACCCGCATTCGGAGCTCTCCAGGGGCGTTTGCAGATCTGCCGCGCAGTGTATCCGATGCCGCCGCATTCTACCGTGGCGAGGAGGGGAGCTCAACGGAGAAGGTCTTCTGGTCTCAGTACGCTGAGGCCGGCCATCCGGTGCCCCCAAGCGACCAGCTGAAGCAGCTGGTCGAGCTCCACAAGGTAGCTGAGGAGGCCATGAAGGGCCTTATAGTCCGGCTGTGGCCTGGACAGGCCATGCCTGGGAGCTACTTCGGCCTCGTGCGGCGGCTGGTGGATGCGTGCCCCTGGGTGGATGTCATCAAGCGCTCCGCCTGTATTGAAGGTGCTCGTCGGGCCCTTGCCCGCGCAAAGGTGCACTGGGGCAGGCTGGATGCGGAGAAGCTTCTTACTGACCCGCCGCCAGCGGGCAAGGAGTATCGTACGCCCGAAATGTACTATAAGACTGTCCTGAAGGGTGCCCGCAATATTGCGGATGAGTGCCCCAGAGATGTAATTATTGAGTGAAAACTTGCTATGTATTATCCTGTGCGCTGAAAACTTTGTTCATATGCGCTACGCAACGCTTGTTTAATTTAAAATATTACCTTCTGTGTGGCCGTTTATAAAATCTGAGAGATGGCAAGTCGTTGGCTTCAGCCCCCAAGCCACGAGTGCTGGGGTGTTCGGGATAAACTTGAGCACTCTTGTTCCCATTTTTGGGTCCATCTAGGGAGGCGCTCAACACAACGAACAAGGCAACCGGACTTATAATGCTTGAACACTCTCACTTAGCCATAGAATTCTATAATTTTAAATTTCGGCGAAGCCCCTAGTATTCGGAAGACCGAATTCGGGGCGCTATCCACGCCTTCGTCGGACATTATCCGGAACTTCGCTCGAAGCGGCATGAGTCTTTAGGGACCCGAAAAGACCTCTCGAACAGCGACCAGTCTCTCGCCTTATCATGCCGGTCAGTTTTAGCTTTCTCCACTGAGGCGCTCGCCCAGCTCAACCGGGGCGCAATCGCAGTGGTTCTCCCAGTGCCACCTTAGCCGACAGAACGGAACGTAAGGCGCCAAAACGTGGGAGCCGGGCAAACCCAACTATTGACCCAAGACATGATTCGGAGCCGATTCATATAATGCTATAAGTTCGGGGTACCGCACTTGTGAAAGTGTTCGGACTTATCACACCATAATGCGGGGAACATAAGCCCCTGGTGTATTCGGCCGTACCAATAATATACGGGTGCGAGATGTCATTAATGAACATATGTGTAAAGTAATGCAATAACACGCAAAAACGCTGCATTATTTATTAAAGAATTCTGCTATGAGTGCGGAATGATACAAATAGTGCGGTAAGCAAGGGATTGGACTAATCAAACATGTCCCCCTCCAGGGATGGGCTGCGGACTGGTGGATATAATCAAATTTAATGCTCATAATGGAGACCACCTGAGTGTTTATCGCAGTCTTCTTTCTTCCCTGGCTGTTGCATCGTGAATTTGGCGGGTTCACCGCCAGACAGGGCCTCTGGTGAACGGAGTCCTGTGTACATAAAGAAAGAAAATAATAACAAAAAGGAGTGACACACTTGTGAGCCCCTGGTGTGGTCGAGCCGCACTCTGGGTCTATTGTGGTTGTGCCCCTTCCCCTAGGCCCATGGTATCTCCAGAGCATAATGATGTACGCAGAGGGTTGGTCTTGCAATTATGCAAGGGCTGGGGTTGGGGCCGCATTGCTACGCGTGCTCGGAACGTGCCAGGTGGTCTTGGTTGATGTTGCTCCGGGTGCGTTTGGCCGTGTCCGGCCGTTTAACGGCCGGACTCGAGTATTGCCTTAAAAGGCTGCTCTGTACTTCTGCCGCGAGAGCCGCTGTGTGTTCCTCCGTTCGGAGAGAGCGTTTCGTATTTCCATTGACCGTAATGATTCCGCGAGGGCCTGGCATCTTGAGCTTGAGGTATGCATAATGCGGTACCGCGTTGAACTTTGCAAACGCGGTTCGTCCGAGCAGGGCGTGATAGCCACTGCGGAATGGGACTATGTCGAAGATTAACTCCTCGCTCCGGAAATTGTCCGGGGATCCGAAGACCACTTCCAGTGTGACTGAGCCTGTACAATTGGCCTCAACACCTGGTATGACGCCTTTGAAAGTCGTCTTTGTAGGTTTAATCCTTGAGGGGTCTATGCCCATCTTGCGCACTGTATCCTGATAAAGCAGGTTCAGGCTACTGCCGCCGTCCATCAGGACTCTCGTGAGGTGAAATCCATCGATGATTGGGTCTAAAACCAATGCGGCGAATCCGCCGTGGAGGATACTGGTCGGATGATCTGTTCGATCGAAAGTGATCGGGCAAGAGGACCATGGATTGAACTTAGGGGCGACTGGCTCCATCGCATATACGTCCCTTAGTGCACGCTTTCGCTCCCTCTTGGGTATATGGGTTGCGTATATCATGTTCACCGTCCGCACTTATGGGGGGAATCCCTTCTGTCCTCTATTGTTCGGCGGTCGGGTCTCTTCCTCGTCATCGCTGTGCAGCCCCTTGTCATTGTTTTCGGCAATTAACTTTCCTGCCTGCTTGAACACCCAACAATCTCTGTAGGTGTGATTAGCTGGCTTTTCAGGGGTGCCATGTATCTGGCATAAGCGGTCGAGTATTCGGTCCAAATTGGACGGACCCGGAGTGGTTCTTTTGAATGGCTTCTTCCGCTGACCGGGTTTAGAGCCTCGGAATCCGGCGTTGACTGCCGTATCCTCCTTGTCGTCGCCGTTAATGTGGCGTTTATTTTTGCTTCGACGCGACCTGCCATTGTGGTCCTTGGTATCCGGACTGCCAGAATTTTTACTGAGGTTGTTGCTGCGAGCTAGCCAGCTATCCTCTCCCGCACAGAAGCGGGTCATTAATGATGTGAGGGCTGTCATGGATTTCGGCTTTTCCTGTCCTAGGTGCTGGGCTAGCCATTCATCACGGATGTTATGCTTGAAGGCTGCGAGGGCCTCTGCATCCGGACAGTCGACGATTTGATTTTTCTTTGTGAGGAACCGAGTCTAGAATTGTCTGGCCGATTCGTCTGGTTGTTGAATTATGTGGCTTAGGTCATCGGCGTCTGGTCGTCGCACATATGTGCCCTGGAAGCTGTCGAGGAATGCGGCTTCCAGGTCTTCCCAACACCCAATTGACTCTGCGGGCAAGCTGTTAAGCCAATGCTGAGCTGGTCCTTTAAGCTTGAGTGGGAGATACTTGATGGCGTGGAGATCGTCGCCGCGGGCCATATGGATGTGAAGGAGATAATCTTCGATCCAAACCGCGGGGTCTGTTGTGCCATCGTAGGATTCGATGTTTACGGGTTTAAACCCTTCAGGGATTTGATGATCCATTACTTCGTCAATGAAGCATAGCGGGTGTGAGGCACCTCTATATTGAGCAATATCACGACGTAGCTCGAGAGAGCGTTGTCTGCTGTGTTCGGCCCGGCCGGAGTTATTGTATCTGGCGCGACGGTATTCGTCGTGGGTCGTGGGGCGCCCACATGATCCATAGATGGATCTGAATTGCCTTGCTTTGTCCTCCAATATATCTCGCAAGTCCGGCGCGTTCCCTCTTGGCTTCGTACTTTTGGAGCGATGCCGGGGTATGGTTTTGGTGGAGGGCCTAGATGCCTCTCTGTCTCGGCCACGGGGTGGTCGGTCGGCCGTATTGTGCGCTGGCGATGAAGGTATGTATGTTTCCTCCTCTAATCGGGGGAGCAACTTGCGTCTTGGGTAGCTTTTGGAGGGGCGTTCGAGTTCATACTCTTCGGCCGCGAGGACCTCGGTCCATCGATCGGCCAGCAGGTCCTGATCAGCTTGAAGCTGCTGCTGCTTTTTCTTTAGGCTATTTGCCGTGGCGATGAGCCTGCATTTAAAACGCTCTTGTTCGACGGGATCCTCGGGCACGACGAATTCGTCGTCGTTGAGGCTTGCCTCGTCTTCGGAGGGAGGTATATAATTATCATCCTCGACCTCTTCGTCTGCCGCCCTCTCGTGAGGGCTTGCTTCTGCATCCTCCTGCGCTGAATCTTGCTGGAGGGGATTATCTTCGGCACTCTCTGGGGTATTATTATCTCCTGTGCCTGAATCTCCATTCTTGCTGTGGCGGGATTTAGAGCGGTGCCGCTGACGTCGGCGCTTGGGCTGTTTCTTTGACGAATCTGCCTCCGCTGCTTCTTCACCGTCCCACTCTTTTGGGGTGTCCACCATGTATATGTCATATGACGAGGTGGTCTTCCAGTGCCCTGTAGGCGCTGGTTCTTGTTCGTCTCCGGCATCGTCGTCCATACCGTCGATGTCCTCGGAGTCATAGTCTAGCATGTCTGTTAGATCGTCGACAGTGGCTACAAAGTGGGTGGTGGGTGGGCTTTGAATTTCTTCATCGTCCGTATCCCAACCGTCCTGGCCATAGTCCGGCCAGGTCTCTCCGGATAGCGAGAGATATTTTAGCGAATTTAGGATGTCGCCAGAGGGCGAGTGTTGGAAGATGTCCGCGGCGGCGAATTCCATAACCGGCGCCCAATCAGATTCGATTGGCAGGGGCGCGGGAGGTCCGGAGTCCGGCGGGGAGTCCGGCACCTCGGAGTCACAAGTCTCGCAAGGGACAAGGTTAGTGTTCGGCTCCATCGCCGTGGAAGTTGCAGCCCCCGAGGCGGTGTCCAACCACCGGTCCTCGATCTGGGTGATCGACTCCGGACTAAGGGCCGGAGCGGATTCTTGTGCGGCCACCAAGGCACTGTCCGGCGGCAGAGCTAGATCATGCCCATCGTGACAGTGCGGCACACTCGGCTGTGGCTCGAGCCCGTCGAAGATCAAGTCCCCGCGGATGTCGGTCGTGAAGTTTTAGGCTCCCGAACCTGACCTGACGGCCAGGGGCGTAGCTTTCGATCTGCTCCAGATGGCCAAGTGAATTAGCCCGCAGTGCGAAGCCGCCGAATACGAAGATCTGTCCGGGGAGAAAAGTCTCACCCGGGACAACGTTGTTGATTGAAGAAGCCATCGAGCCTATCGGTGACGACACAGAGGAACTCTCAATGAAAGCACCAATGTCGGTGTCAAAACCGGCGGATCTCGGGTAGGGGGTCCCGAACTGTGCGTCTAGGCGGATGGTAACAGGAGACAAGGGACACGATGTTTTACCTAGGTTCAGGCCCTTTTGATGGAGGTAAAACCCTACGTCCTGCTCGATTAATATTGATGATATGGGTAGTACAAGAGTGGATCTACCACGAGATCAAGGAGGCTAAACCCTAGAAGCTAGCCTATGGTATGATTGTTGTAATGTATGTTGTGTCCTACGGACTAAAGCCCTCCGGTTTATATAGACACCGGAGAGGGCTAGGGTTACACAGAGTCGATTACAATGGTAGGAGATCTACATATCTGTATCGCCAAGCTTGCCTTCCACGCCAAGGAAAGTCCCATCCGGACACGGGACGGAGTCTTCAATCTTGTATCTTCGTAGTCTTGGAGTCCGGCGGACGATGATAGTCCGGCTGTCCGGACACCCCCTAGTCCAGGACTCCCTCACATAGCCTAACTATATGATTTCGTAGGGATGAACTTTCTTTTGCCATGTTATTTTGAGAAGACATGATTGCTTTGATTAGTATGCTTGAAGTATTATTATTTTTGTGTCAATATGAACTTTTATCTTGAATCTTTCGGATCTGAATATTCATATCACAATTAAGAAGATTTACATTGAAATTATGCCAAAGTATCACTCCGCATCAAAAATTCTTTTTTATCATTTACCTACTCGAGGACGAGTAGGAATTAAGCTTGGGGGTGCTTGATACATCTCCAACGTATCTATAATTTTTGATTGCTCCATGCTACTTTATCTACTGTTTTGGACTATATTGGGCTTTATTTTCCACTTCTATATTACTTTTGGGACTAACCTATTAACCGGAGGCCCAGCCCAGAATTGCTGTTTTTTGCCTTTTTCAGTATTTCGAAGAAACAGAATATCAAACGGAGTCCAAACGGAATGAAACCTTCAGGATCGTGATTTTCCAATCGAACGTGACCCAGGAGACTTGGACCCTACTCCAAGCAGTGCCCGAGGAGGTCACGAGGGTGGGAGGTGCGCCCCCTACCTCGTGGGCCCTTCGGAGCTCCACCGACGTACTCCTTCCTCCTATATATACCTACGTATCCCCGAACGATCAGAACAGGAGCCAAAAACCTAATTCCACCGCCGCAACCTTCTGTATCCACGAGATCCCGTCTTGGGGCCTGTTCCGGAGCTCCGCCGGAGGGGGCATCCACCATGGAGGGCTTCTACATCATCACCATAGCCCCTCCGATGAAGTGTGAGTAGTTTACTTCAGACCTTCGGGTCCATAGCTAGTAGCTAGATGGCTTCTTCTCTCTTTTTGGATCTCAATACAATGTTCTCCCCCTCTCTTGTGGAGATCTATTCGACGTAATCTTCTTTTTGCGGTGTGTTTGTTGAGACCGATGAATTGTGGGTTTATGATCCAGTATTATCTATGGAAAATATTTGATTCTTCTCTGAATTCTTTTATGTATAATTGAGTTATCTTTGCAAGTCTCTTCAAATTATCTTTTTGGTTTGGCCAACTAGATTGGTAGTTCTTGCAATGGGAGAAGTGCTTAGCTTTGGGTTCAATCTTGCGGTGCCCTTACTCAGTGACAGAAAGAGTTGCAAGGCACATATTGTATTGTTGCCACCGAGGATAACAAGATGGTGTTTTTATCATATTGCATGAATTTATCCCTCTACATCATGTCATCTTGCTTACGGCGTTACTCTGTTTTTACTTAATACTCTAGATGCATGTTGGATAGCGGTCGATGAGTGGAGTAATAGTAGTAGATGCAGAATCGTTTCGATCTACTTGTTTTGGACGTGATGCCTATATACATGATCATTGCCTAGATATACTCATAACTATGCTCAATTCTGTCAATTGCTCAACAGTAATTGGTTCACCCACCATAGAATACTTATGCTCTTGAGAGAAGCCACTAGTGAAACCTATGGCCCCCGGGTCTATTCTCATCATATAAATCTATATCACTTTATTTACTTGCTTTGTTTTTACTTTACCTTTACTATTTACTTTGCATCTATCTATCAAAAATACCAAAAATATTATCTCTATCAGATCTCACTCTCGTAAGTGACCGTGAAGGGATTGACAACCCCTAAGCGTTGGTTGCGAGTTGCTATCGTTTTGTGTAGGTACGAGGGACTTGTGCGTGGTCTCCTACTGGATTGATACCTTGGTTCTCAAAAACTGAGGGAAATACTTACGCTACTTTACTGCATCATCCTCTCCTCTTTGGGGAAATCCAACGCAGTGCTCAAGAGGTAGCAGTCCCACTTGTGTGCGCGCGTGTGTGTGTGTGTGAGAGAGAGAGAGAGAGAGAGAGACCCATCGGTTGATGCTCGTAAATACATCTTTCAGCCATATGCATTGCTGATGCTCAGTAAAAACTTATATACTTGACACAATTATATAGAACATCATAGCACACTGAACTTGCATACAAAAATTTCACGCAGGCGACACAATCAGGATGGAAGCGGTGGATCGCTACGGGAAGGTCTATGTTGAAACCAACGAAGTCGTACATAACGGTTCATCGTCTTTATAAATGACTGGGAAATATCTTGAATGTTGTGCAAAGAAAACAGATAGACAACACAATAAGTTCTGCTAGCACATTAAGTTGACGTACAACCCTTTCTAAAAAAGTTTAGGTGCAAAATTAGAACAGGTCACAATCAAATGTACTGGCATATCAGTGCTTCAGACCCATTGCTCGGATTTAACTAGTACTATCTGACACGATTCAGTTGTTACCTCAAATTAGAGCACATCCAGGCAGCCAGCCCTGCCTCTTCTCCCAAAGAAGCAGTGGCCTCCGCCGCGCGATGGAGTAGGCCCTGTGCCATCCATCGCTCCGAGCAACATGGGGAAAGTCTGACATTGACTCCTGTAATGGACATCATCAGCGGACCCTGGCACCAGCGGCGGCGGCAGGACTTCGATTGATGGATTGACCACTCCTTCGACATGCACGAACACTCGATACAGGTACATCCCTAACGTGGTCCGCGGCGGCCTTGGTGGAGACGAATAGTACAACCCCGGTTCCTGCACCGGTATCTCAACACCAATCACCTTCGGTATGGTGGACGGCTTCTTCATCCATGCCATAACCGTCAGAGCCTAGCTATCTGGAGGAACAAACATACTTATGAGCTCACCTCCAAGGTCGTTGATAAGCTCGTTCCTGGAGTTGTTGTTCCAAGCACGTCGAGGCATGCTGTGGAAGGTAAGCTTTGTTAAAAACTCAAGCTCAGAGGGCACTGAGCCCCATCCTGGGTGCCACCGATCAAAGCTCACCAGCGCGCCATTGCAGAACAAACGCCGGGAAGATTCGAACACACGACTGTAGTCGAAAGTTGTCCGGAACCCGACGAAGAAATCAGCCGGTGGCAGACAGTCTTCGATGAGCAAGTCACTTATTTGGATGCCATGCGCAATGCCAAGAGCTTTGACTAGGTCGTCCGGCGAGACGGGAGGTCGGTCGCCGTTGATGGTTACCATCAGCACTTTGCCGGCAAACTGTTCGTCAAGCGCCGCCATGCCACTATTGAGCGACAGCACGCAGCGACCGAAGGCAGGACGAACCTCAGGATCGCCGGCTCAGAGATCCGCGTTGATCGGCGACATGATAGTGCGCTTGAGTATAGGGAGTACAGGAGGGGGATTTGGGGGAACTGGTGTAGGAATCGAGATTCTAGAGGTGGGGGAGGGGCGGGAGACTGGGGATGAAAAGGTAGCATGAATTTCGAGCACGCTCCAATATGCTCTCGGCACGCAAGCGCACGAAAACACCGGTGGCGCCCACATGTCGGCCTAAGAGTCCTTATTCTTTCTTTTTTGGAGAGCCCGGCCTTTTTTTCAGGATCTTTTGAGAGCCCGGCCTGAGAGTCATAATTGACCTGTTTGGCATTGCGTTACTACTCGGCCCATATTCAACGACACCTCACTGGCCCAAACAAGTGTACATCATCGAAAAGACAGTGAGATCAAATTATATAACTTGAAAAAAGGAGATATACTCTGAACACTTCAGAATGGTGATGCCCTCATTTAGCCCACCAGTAGTTCGAGACAATAAACAGTTCGAAACAACGATATATACAACATTCAAACACTGACTAGTGACTACTACTGACATAAACAGCAAGACATGATAGTTCATAAGAAGTCTTGCTACACCACCAAAACGCACCCATCTGCAGTGCTTAGACTCTCGTGATCCAGACGAGAATGACATTCTAAACAGAAGCAACTATTACATAGAAAGAGTGGCATAGATGAGGATGACCAAATGACAAGGAATATGCATAACTAAAGAAAGAACTACCCATCCAGAACCAGAAGCAAAGACAACAAAGTTATTCGAAGAGATGATCCAACAGCATCATAATTTGCAGCCCCGCTTCAGCGACCAGTGATCCGGAGACACCAGTACTCCACCCTTTCGATGCAACAGCCCAATTACCTATCAACCTGAAGGCTTGAACCACATCAGCTGTTGTAATTGAGACATCCAAGGATCAAAGTTAATCCGGATGCCTTTGTCATTCTCACCTTCTTTTGGCTGCAGGCTGTATCGTTGACAATCAGGGGAGTTTGCTCCCGAACTCCTAGGGCTCGCCGTGTAGACACAGTTTTCCATAGCAAACAGAGCCTCTCTGCCATCAAGGTCCTTGCCAACGGTGATCTCCTGGTTAATCGGATAATTGAGTCCGAGAAACAAAGAGTGTGAACCAAGGCTGTTTACCCGCCTCCAACTAAAAAATCCTAAAGGCCCCAATAAGCTGGTATCCTGCTCATAGACGTAACAGCCACTGTCCGGATACTCACATATTACACGGTGCTTGTATACACTGGGGTTTTTGCAATATAACTTTTCCGGCTCATGTGTCCGAATGATCATCAGTCTTTTGTCGTCGTCTGATCGAGCGAGGAACCAGTTGTGCTTCCCTGTTTTTGGCAAAGGTGGTGTGATTACAAAGGGCAGTAACTGTAGGGACACTGCATCATATCAAAAAGGACAAGCATTATTAATGTAAGATCAGCATTGTTCAGAGTATGAGTAGGATAATGCAAGAAACAACATTGATATGTCCCTGTTGGAACTGGGAGGAAAATACAGGGAAATGTATACTTCCCTAATGTATGGTTAGATGAAACCAACAGTGTGGTGCATGTTTCTACATCATGAAAATGAGGGAACTAACATGGCCATTGATACACACTCATATTTAGTAGTAGTATATAGATTACTGTAAAATAAGGATAATATCCATATATTCCTAACCGTTTGATTATTCAGGGTACAAATTGGCTGTAATGACATGGTCACAATTGCATGAATTAACTCATTCCAAATATAGCTGATTTACGACGTCTCTAATATATTGCCATAGTTCTACTCAAATTCTGCTCAAACAGGGATATGCCAATCATCACAAAAAGTTCAAACAGTGTCATGGCGTCATCATTAACATGAGACGGAAACAACTTACACGCGCCGTCCCAGCAATACGTGGTGCCATCTGCTTTGTCGATCGCGTAGATGATGCCATTGTGTTCAATAGCATCACAGAAGTGTGTATCAGCTTTGACGATGATCCACTGCGAGCCGAGTTGTCTCCAGCTAAAGAAGGCACTGGCGTAAAGATAGGCGAGTCCGCGGTCGAACAAGGCAATTAACTTGAAGTCTGCGTAATTCGCATGTCGTGTGGGCACTTGGCAGATTACAATCTTCTGCAAAACAAGGTCCGTCCAACTGACGTAGTAATCTAGATGACTTGGACCGCGATGGTAATACTCTATATAATCCAACGGAGGAAGGATAATCTCATGGGAGGTCTGGAAGTTCACGAGCACCAACTTTTTACCGTCTTCTCTGAAGGTAGCCATACAGTGGGAGTTCATGCCGACCCAGTACATACCTGCCAAGAAGTTTCGGACGATGGTGATCGGATCGATGTCGAGGGAATTGATGTACGATGACACACTACATACCTGCAAAGAAGTTTCGGCTAATGGAGATCGGATTGAAGTCGAGGGGCATCATCCATGCCTCCGTATCATGGTGAGCCAATCTCGCAAGACCAGATAGCAGCAAGCAGGGTGTCTTGAAAAGCTTAGGCCTTGCTTCGATGATGGCCGTTTGCATGTCCCTCGAGCATGCAGCCAGCCGCAGGGCGGTCAACATATCCATACACGAACAACAGAGGTCGAGGATGTCACTGGGGATATTGCTCCAATCGCGGCTCATATGGATGCTGCGCGGTTCGCGTTCGGCCATGGTGGAGTTTGGAAGGGGGCTTGATTTACGGGGGAGAAGGATGTCGGTGCTGGAGCGGCTAGCGAGGGAATATTGGTACTGGGGGAGGCGAGTGAGGCGACGGTACACGGGGGCACAGTGAGATGGAGACGGAGACGGAGACGGAGAAGGATATGGAGATGGAGTGGTGCTATGGGAGCTGAGAGGGAGACGAGGCGAGGCGCCAATGTGCTGTACAGTGGCGGTGACAGACTGCACAGTGCACAGGGTGAGGCTGACTTTGGTAACCCGAACACGCCGCCTCGCCTGGACTAGTGTCAGGCGCAGGGTGTTGTCACTTCATTGTGAGGACCGGATGAATAGTATTTTGACCATCAAGTGTACCACAGTTGTACTACTACTACTACTGCTACTAGTAGGAACATGAGTACTCCAGTATTGTATAGCAGAAATAGGTCTCCCGTGCTAGCATGCCTGTTCACTTCATCGTTCAGGTATCATCCATATTGCGAGCAGAACAAAATTCTCGTGCATGCCCAATCAATGCCCTACCGCGATGCATGCAGTGGTCGTTCTGGTGCATCAAGGATGGCATGCAGATCATTCCACACTTGAGAAGAGGAAAAATGGAAAGGTAGAACATGGCAGCGGAGGAAGAGAACGCTGGCTAACGAGGCTGGGAGGGGATCGAGCAGGAAGTTAATGCTCCATGCCTAAAGGTTTTGGGAAAACCTGATTTTCATAAGGTGACTTAAACTCACCTAAACGGAGCGAGTATTCCTTAACCAGAGAATGTTGTGTCTCCCACTCACGCACTAAAAAAAAGCTACGACACATTTTTTTATCTGTTTACATAGGTCCCACCTATCAGGAAGGATGGGCATGTACACGAACAGGTACGACTCCTCAGTCTACCCGCATAGCCTTTTCGTTTAGTCTACCTAGCAGTCTAATCAACTGCCTGCACGCCACTTCTCCCATTTACTTCTCCATCGGGAACCGATTCACCTCAGCTTCTTCACCTCCCCTCCGTCTTCATTTGCATCCAAACCCCACTGCATTCACATTGTTTTAACCTCTTTAAATAATCATCTACTACTTTAGTTAGACTAGCCATCTAATCCTAATTCTCCAAACCATAGCCCTCCGTTCCAGCAGTTCCAAATGGCGAAAGAGATCGAGATGCAGGTTTTTAGCATCCAACATGTCCTCGTCGAAGGCTCGATGCGCATAGTTGCCACCGTCACCGTCCACCCAAGGTTTGTTCGGCAGTGGATCAACAATGTATCCAACTCCCTCGAAAAGGTAGAGACGAGGGTCATCGGTCTCGACGCAGAGTACACGGAGCGTGCCCCAGGGAAGATCCAGCGCGCCGCCGTCCTTCACCCGTGCCTCGAAGATGATGTTTTGGTGTACCACATCATACACTCGCCCTCCATACCAGGTGAGCTTCACGATTTCTTGTCTCGGGAGGACATATACTTCTGTGGGGTAGCCATCGAAGGGGACAAACAGAAGCTGGAGCGGTACAACCTTGATTTGAAAAGCATCGCTGACCTACAAACCAGAATCAAAATTCCTATAGAAGATTGTGCTAAACAGACACCATCCCTATTCGACGTAGCAAATTTTGTGCTCGGTACAAATCTTCAGAAGGGTGATGAGATGGTGGCATTAAGGTCGTCTGGATGGGAGAATTATCCCTTGACGTACGAGCGGGTAAAATATGCTGCCCTCGATGCCCGTGTGAGTTTCGAGATAGCTGCAAGGTCCAAAGAGCTTGTTGCGAAGCCGTCTCCCACAGAGAATGAGAACAAAAACAACAACAACAACAACAACAACAACAACAACAACAACAACAAGAAGAAGAAGAAGAAGAAGAAGAAAACGCTGCACCAGCAGGAGGGCATTATGGATGGATGAACTAATTCCTCTCTTGTAAAAAAAATTATTCCCTCTTAGTGTATATTGATATAAATGGACTATTTAGATGGTGTGCATGTCTTTGGAACAGAGTAGTAGCATGGGTCCGCTTGACTATAAGGAACTATTTATCCGCATATATAGCTTTCTCTGCTACTCCTTCTAGTGATCGGTATGCAATGCATGTGTCCGTATACATGACAGCTTGTCCATGGAAGTTCAACTACGGCGACCATCACGTTTCATCTCACGATTCCCACGACGCCTCTCCAACCCACGTCACCACGCCCCCGACGTGCGCCTCACCCCTCTCGGCCGCATCGCCCCTCTACCTTTGTGTGCATGACATGTGGGCCACCTAAAATGTGGCGAGCATCAAGTTTCTACCACAGCCACCCGCGATTCCCACGACGCCACTCGAACCCATGAAACCACACGTCCCCTGACCTGCGGCTCACCCCTCTTGGCCCCACTGCCCCTCTGCCTTCGGGAGCATTACATGTGGACCAGTCACCTATCGGGTCCACATGTTATTGACTCAAAGGTAGGTGTAGTAAGGCGCTGAAGCTCAGTCCCGACGGGCCTGAGAGGGAAATGTAACTCCTATGCCAGGGCTTGTGGTGCTCCCGCAGCACGAACTCGTGCCAAACTCGAGATTTGTTTCTTTACTATACATGCACGCAACGATTTAATGGACATTGTAATCTCAACATGTGATGGGGAGCTCTAAATTTGAATTTGAAACTTATAAAACAAAAATATTCAAAACAAATAAACTGGGAGAGAGGGAGTATATCGTAGGATGTGTCCCATACAAAATAAGTCCCCTGGTTTGTCACCGCTAAGATGCGGTTAGAAAGGAGCATAACGTCTTCCTACTCATACAGCAACAAATCGGCCGCAGACAGCATGGTCCGCCTTTGACTGCCATGTGCAAGGTTCATGCTATCTTATTCAATCTCACCGTGGTTCCATCGTACCAGTTCATGCGGTGGCCTGCTGCATGGCTGATCCCAATGTTGGACAAAGGTTCTACGGGAATGGTGTCACCGTTGTAAATGTTGTGAAAATTGATGTTGGTACCCTCCCGTACATATGCAAGCCAATCTCCACTCGCACCGAGCCTAGCCTGTGAAATAGTGGGCAGGGGGAGAATTAGGAAATGAACACGGAAGTAGTCTTTAGAATGCATTTACTACGTGATCAAACTCATCTTACCTTCTCATCGGAGGAAATCCGAGTGCCCCTCAACGTCGGCATCTCAAGGGGCGTCAACTTGCAACTATGGCCACACCGCACTGGAGAGACCCCCAAGGAAACATCCTCATGTGTTCCACGGAACATCAAGATGCATTTGTATGAGTAGTTTATCTTGTGAGAGAAAAGGATGAACGAGGGAAGGCCTCTAGAGATAGAGATGGACACTACTACTACCAATGTGTTGGCCCGTGCGTTGCAATGGATCCAAACTAGTAGAATAATACTTGTTCACGTGCTTGAAATACAAACACTGTAGTTTTGATATAAATGTGTCAGCAGACACGACAGCTTGTCCATGGAAGTTGAACCACGGCGACCATCACGTTTCTTGTTTCTACCACTGCCACACCCACACGAGATCCCCACGACGCCGCTCCAACTCACGGCATGACGTACCCCAACGTGGACATGGATCCTCTGACGTGGCTATCACTGCCTTGCCCTGCCTTTCCTTCCCTGACAGGTGGGACCCACGCTTATGGGTCCCACATGTTAGTGACAGAATGGTAGGATTGTTCGTGCCCCTCATCCCTCTCATCCCCGCCGCTCCTCTGCCTTTGTGTGCATGACATGCGGGCCAGCTGAACTGCAGCGACCATCAACTTTCTACCACAGACACACCCGATTGGACGCGGTTTGCCTGCTCCGCTGCTGTGCTCCGATCCGTACTCCCGCACCATCGAATTTTCATCCAGCGGCTGTGACACATTTCGTCCCGGGCATCAATCCTCAGCTGGAGTACTTATGTACTACAGGTAGTACCTGCCGGTGTGGCCATCTATGCCTCATAATGCCCCGACACCCAGCTGTGGCACCCTCGCCACAGCCACGCCACCACCGGCCGGTTCATCTCGAACGAGTGAGTCGCGAACCACGCCACCACCATCAGAATGACATGTGAGCCAGCCGCATTTAAGGTCCGCATGTCATTGACTCATAGGCCGGGCACTAAGCCACTGAAGTTCGGTCCCGTGGGCCCCGAGAGGGAAATGTAACTCCTGCGGCAGGCCTTGTGGTGCTCCCGCAGTACGAGCTCGTGCCAAAACTGGAATTTGTTTCTTACTACTACCAACTAGTACTAGTAAGGTACACGTGCATTGCACGCACGAGATTCTGGTGGTTTGTGCATTTTGCTTCTACATGTGGAGTTTTCTGGATTCTAACATGTGGCAAAATCTGGTGGAATGTAAGGTTACGCAAGTTTGATTAACTTAGGTGAGTGTTTGGTTCAAGCCACACCTTAGGCAAGCCACACTAAGGCCCCACATGACATACACACAAAAAATGTGGCAAGTTTCCCTTAGGCTTGCCAACTTGTGGCTCTCACTTTGAAGAACTAATAACTTTGCCTAAGCTTAGTTGTGGCAACGTTAGTCATGAATTAAGTTCAACCATGGAGTCTTCTAGATTATACATGTGGCAGAATCTGGTGGATGATATCCAACGGCAGTAGTGCTCGGATTTGCCATCTTTGTACCGTCGGATTGGCTTCATCCAACGGCCAACTTTCAAAGTTTTTCACACTCTATATAGGGGGTATAGATATAGATGTGCCGGTCCGTTGCAATGGATCCAAAGTATATCTATTTAGTGAAGTGCACTCTAAACACATTATCTATTTATTTTTCTCTAACCTTCCGTAGCCATGCAACCAAGCCACATAAGCTTCATGGGTGTCCCCCACGTCATATTATTCATACTACGTTGATTGAAAAAAAGATAAATCACCCAAAACAAGATCTTCCCATTTTTTGTTCCTACGATGTTGTGCCGTGCACGTATCTACTAGTTGTATAGTGGTAGTACTATTAATATAGTATTAGGAGTACAAACTTGGTACTAGTAGGAGTAGTACCAGTACGGAATGCTCCTACTCTATCAACAAGCCCCGTTTGACACAAAATTTATTGGCTTCCGTGCTACAGCTAGATCTTCCCCTTGTTTCTGTTTTCCAACCCGGCGGCGGGCGGGGTGTCGGTTTGCTCAACGGCGGTCCCACATGAAAGTGAAAATGCTAGGTAACACGCCTTCCCTAAGCTATGTGTCGTGCCGGACGGGCCGTATTGTACTCACGATTCCCGGGCGTGTGGGGGATGCGACGCGAACGCGGCAGGCCTTTTCCTTTTACTAGCAATGTGCCCGTGCGTTGCGACGGATCCAAAGAGTGTAGAATAGTAGTATTTGTTCACAAAATTGAAAGATATCACTATTGTTTTGATATACTCCTAATATATTACTCCCTCTGTACCTAAATATTTGTCTTTTTTGAGATTTCAAATGGACTATCACATACGGATTATATAGACATATTCTAGTGTTTCTAGCAAGATGCCCGTGTGTTGCACGAAGTTGATGGAAAAGGTAAACACAACTTATAAATTGACGGATGGAGTACTAGTTACAGTGATGCATATAATTAAGCAAAGGGATCGCACATGTCGGTATTGACTGGAACGAGAATGCAACAACACAATAAGAATTAAGGCCATGATGATGCGATCGCAGTGGTGGTTACAGAAGGCAAGAAGAAAGATGGATCCACGAACGTACGACCTCCTCCTCCTCAACTTAGTGCGCTGGGCCACCGACCGGCGGCTACGGAGCGGCGGATTTTGTGGCGAGGTCGAGGTGCTTCTCAGCAAAGGCATCCAAGGCTTCCAGCCGGTTGAGGAAGGCCAATGTCGTAGCGTCCTCACTGGCCTAGTAGATACCTATGTACACGATTTGCTCGTACACGTGGATGTGTAGGTCGATGAATTCTTGCAGGGCGAGGCGCCTCGCGGCGAGCGCGACCTCCAGGTGGACATTCTTCGTGGCGTCGGCGGGCAGTCGCAGGGCCACCAGTGCTTGAAAGAGGTTCCGGCCATGGAGGCCGATTAGGGTGGCAGGCAATGAGGAGCATGGGCGCGCGGGCTGGAGGAGTATGGCGATGTCGTCTGCGAGCTTCTTGAGGATGGTGAACTTGTTGCTGGTAGCAACGATCCTCTGGTCCAACTGAGAGTCGTAGTTGGCATCGACGACGGCCATCCACCAGCCGGTCTCCAACACCGTCTAGAGACGATCCTCGGCGCCATGTCGCAGGCCGGCATCGTGGACCATCTGGCGCAGCCGCTGTCCGCTCACGCGCATCGCCGCCATGGGTCTGGAGTGAGATCTTTTGCGCTTAGTGTAGGTGCTTAGGCAAATGCTTAGGTGCGTACGATGTGGTAGATGCATTGGAATGGAGGGGCGCCTTTATATGAGGGTAATGAGGGAAAACTGCATTGCATTCACATCGTGCAGCCTCTTTTCCCGGACCTCCTCCCATTACTTCCCACATGCATTAATTGAAGTAGGATGCATTGGCCGCTCAACATATCGGGAACCGCTACTCCCTCCCTCGTCTGCATTAAAGCCGTATCGGGAACTGCGCCACCCGCTGTCAAATCGAATACTCCCTCCGTCTAGGTGAGTATTAAGTCATCTTACGAAAACCAAATAGTAAACACATAGGCGTGGTGCATTAACTCTCACGGTGTTTCTTATTTTTTGACATAAATAGAGGAATCAACCAAGAAGAAATGTGGGGCTTGTATGCTTTTAATTACTTAAGACTATCAAACATGACATGCAGCGGTCAGTACGTTGCACAAGAACAAATACAACCCACGTATCTTATAGCATCACATCCAATGGCTATAAAAGATGAATGAGACCAAATTATATCACATCTTGATGAGTTCTAGCAAAACTGTATTAATAATACTTAGTACTCCTGCGCCATGTATCATATATTAGTATCATGTAGTACTTTATTTATTGCCATGTATGACACATAGTTCACGAGCGCTCTCTATATGCACCACCTTTTTTTAATTTCAAGTTTTGCTCCATGGCGCAATCCATCGATACTACTACTGTACAAAAGTGGAGTATATACATTTTTTAAAAGGCTAGAGGGCGGGGCAGTCTAGCTCGGTCGGTTTCATGAGAGGCAAGGGCCTTTGTGATTTGACGGCTCATTAATGCTGTCAAATCGAATAGTATTGTGCCGCCCGCTGCACGCCCGGCTGAAAGTGCAACTATCCCTAGGTGGTTTTGGTAATTCATAACAACATATAGCTCATTGAGCTAATGCTATTCCAAGACTATCATTTCGGGAAAGCTCAATGAATGGCATGGCATGGATGATGAAAGTGGATCCCTCAAAATACTAAGGACAAAGGATTGGCTCAAGCTCAATAGCTCAAGACTCTTCATTTTATATTCTAGTGATCCAAGATCACATTGAGTCTATAGGAAAAGCCAATACTATCAAGGAGGGATGAGGTGTTGCTTAATGAGCCTCTTGCTTCATGTGCTTTGTGATATGCTCCAAAACCCTCAACTACTTTCCCACATCCACAAATGACCTAAACCCAAAGCCAAAATCGGTCACACCGAATCTTCCTATCCGGCGCCACCGATTCCAAAAGTCATAGCCACTACCACAAACCCTAAGCAAATCGGTCTTACCGATAGGGATCTCGGTCTCACCGAGATGGGGTTGTAATCTCTCTGTTTCCCTTCGTAACGTTTCGGTCTAACCGAAGTGAGCGATCGGTCCCACCGAGATTGCAATGTAAACTCTCTGTTTCCTTTTTGTAACATTTCGGTCTTACTGAAAAGAGCAAATCGGTCCCACCGAGTTTGCCTGACCAACTCTCTGGAAAGCTTATTACCAAATCGGTCTCATCGAGTTTGTGTAATCGGTCTTACCGAGATTACGTTATGCCCTAACCCTAACCGAATCGGTCTCACCGAGATGCATGTCAGTCCCATCGAAAACCCTAACGGTCACTAGGTTTACTAAATCGGTCTGACCGAGTTTAACGATTCGGTCCCACCGAGTTTGGTAAATTGTGTGTAACGGTTAGATTTTGTGTGGAGGCTATAAATACCCCTCCACCTCCTCTTCATTCGTGGAGAGAGCCATTAGAACGAACCTACACTTCCAACTTACCATTTCTGAGAGAGAACCACCTACTCATGTGTTGAGGCCAAGATATTCCATTCCTACCATATGAATCTTGATCTCTAGCCTTCCCAAGTTGCTTTCCACTCAAATCTTCTTTCCACCAGATCCAAAACCTATGAGAGAGAGTTGAGTGTTGGGGAGACTATCATTTGAAGCACAAGAGCAAGGAGTTCATCATCAACGCACCATTTGTTACTTCTTGGAGAGTGGTGTCTCCTAGATTGGCTAGGTGTCACTTGGGAGCCTCCGACAAGATTGTGGAGTTGAACCAAGGAGTTTGTAAGGGCAAGGAGATCGCCTACTTCGTGAAGATCTACCGCTAGTGAGGCAAGTCCTTCGTGGGCGACGGCCATGGTGGGATAGACAAGGTTGCTTCTTCGTGGACCCTTCGTGGGTGGAGCCCTCCGTGGACTCGCGCAGCCGTTACCCTTCGTGGGTTGAAGTCTCCATCAACGTGGATGTACGATAGCACCACCTATCGGAACCACGCCAAAAACATCCGTGTCTCCAATTGCGTTTGAATCCTCCAAACCCTTCCCTTTACTTTCTTGCAAGTTGCATGCTTTAATTTCCGCTGCCTATATACTCTTTGCATGCTTGCTTGAATAGTGTGATGATTGCTTGACTTGTCCTAAAGTAGCTAAAATCTGCCAAACTCTAAAATTGGGAAAAGGTTAAGTTTTTATTGGTCAAGTAGTCTAATCACCCCCCCCCTCTAGACATACTTCAAGGTCCTACAAGTGGTATCAGAGCTTTGGTCTCCATTTGCTTTGATTTCCATAGCTTTTGGTGGTCATAGCCTTGGTTTCACAACCTAGAAGAGTATGGCGTCTAGCGAGGGAAATTATCACCATAGAGGTCCTTACTTTGATGGTACTAATTTTGCTAGTTGGAAGCATAAGATGAAAATGCATATTCTTGGACATAACCCCGCCGTTTGGGCAATTATTTGTATTGGCTTGCAAGGTGAATTTTTTGATGGGAGAGAGCCGAACCGTGAAGCTAATGCGGAAGAATTGAAGATGCTGCAATACAATGCTCAAGCTTGTGATATCATCTTCAACGGATTGTGCCCCGAAAAATTCAACAAAATTAGCCGTCTTGAGAATGCAAAGGAAATTTGGGATACTTTGATATGCATGAAGGTACCGAGTCCGTCAAGGAATCCAAGCTCCAAAGTCAGCTTGACAAGTTCAAAATGAAGGATGGTGAAGGTGTCGCTGAAATGTACTCTAGGCTTGCAGTTATCACAAATGAGATTGCCGGCTTAGGGAGTGAAGAGATGACCGACAAATTCATCATCAAGAAGATCCTAAGAGCATTGGATGGAAAGTACGATACCGTGTGCACATTGATTCAAATGATGCCAAACTATAAAGATCTCACGCCAACGGAAGTCATTGGAAGAATTGTTGCTCATGAGATGTCACTCAAGGATAAGGAGGAACTTCACAACAAGTCAAGTGGTGCTTACAAAGCCTCATGTGAAGTCCCCACATCATCAAGTGAGAAACAAACCTTCAATGAAGAATTGAGATTAATGGTGAAGAACTTCAACAAATTCTACAAGAGTAGAAGCAAATAAAGAAGCTCCAAGTCAAGGTCTTACAATGACAAGAGATCTTCTAGTCGAGAGCGCAATTGCTACAATTGTGGGAGACCCGGACACTATTCCAATGAGTGTACGGCACCCTACAAAAGAAGAGAAGATTCTCCAAGAAGAAGGAGCAAAAGAGAAGAATCACCACCAAGAGAGAGGAGGAGTAGAGATGATCGTTATGAACGAAGACCCTCACGGAGAAGCAAGGATTCGGAAAGGAAGGATAAGTCATCAAGGAGCTACACAAAACGAAGACATCAAGCTCATGTTGGTGAATGGGTATCCGGCTCCAACTCCGACAATCACTCCGAGAGAAGCTATCACTCCGACTCCGAATATACTCAAGATGAAGGTGTTGCCGGTCTAGCACTTGTGTCAACCAACTTCTACAACATATTTGATTCACCAAATGAAGGTGTTGGAAGATGCTTCATGGCCAAAGGTCCAAAGGTAACACATCCTGAGTATGTTGATTTCAATAGTGATGAAGATGACTTGCTTGTGGATGATGATTTACTTGTTGACAACTCTAGTGATGAATACTATGATGAAACATCAATTAATCATGCTAATCAAGATAAAACGAATGACAATGATAAGGAGAAGATTGAGCTTCTTACTAAAGAACTAAACACTCTTAAGTTAGCTCATGAAACTATCTATGAAGATCATCGAGAACTTTTAAGGGCTCATGATAAGTTACGCTTTGAAAAGCTCAATCTTGAGCAAGAGCATGAGTTCTTAAAAGCAATCAATGATGATATCCGCAAGAAAAGTTCTTCTTACATTGCCAAGCGTTTACTCTTATCTACTTACATGCCCCAAGTCAAGTCTAGTAACAAGTACAAGAAAGATACTTCCTCTAGTAGTAACAATAACAATGTCAAATCCAACATTGTTGCTTCTAGTAGTTCTCTTGATTCCACTAATGATTCTCTTAGCCAAGTTACACTTGAGCAAGAAAATAGCTTATTGAAGGGAATTATAGAGAAAGGTGTTTACAAGAGCCTTGCCGGGAGTAAGCAATTCGAGGAAATTGTACGCAGGCAAGGAAGGCACCGGAAGAATCAAGGTGTTGGTTTTGAATGAAAGTTCAATGCCAATGGAGTTGAGTGGGAAGAAGATCAATACCCCAAGACGAAGTTTGTTCCTCAACAAGAGAAGTATGATCCTACTTTCTTCAGGGGAACACAACCTCAAGATGATCTTCCACCACAAGACCAAAAGAACAAAGGCAAGGACAAGCTTCAAGAAGAGATTGATGCATTTGAAGAAGCACCTAAAGCCTTGTTCAAGTGGGTTCCCAAGACTACGTCAAGTTCTACATCATCAAGTACAACTACAACTCCAAGGATTCCCATCAAGATGATGTGGATCCCGAAGAAGAAGAACTAGAGAGTTCTTGAGGGTGACTCCGCCAACATTCTTCACTCATATCTTTTTGGCAAGAACAAGTGCAATCAACTTCCACATCTTGCACTAGTTCAAGGAGTCACAAACCCTCATGTTGGTAAGGCAAGGGACAAGGTAACCTAATGATTTCATGGACATCATCTTGTGTGTGAATCACTCTATGTCTATGGATATTCTTGTTTGTTCCTTGTGGGACTAACCCATGTAGGTAAGTTGAAAGTGCAACTCACTCCAAAGGATTGCTCCAAATGATCTACATCAACATTGAGCATATACATCTTCAACACCTACATGAAGTCATCATCGACAAAACCCAAGGTTAGTTCATCCCTCTAAGGGGGATCTCACATCTAGGGGGAGCTTAACTCTAATAATTGAGTCAAAGCAACTCTAATGGTGTGAACACATTAATGCATTATGTAAAAGTGGTAACCCCACTTGAGCTTAAACGATGAGTATGACCTATGATCAAATGTTCTCATTTGACTCTAAGTAAATATACTCATATATAGATGACCTAGTCATCGCCAATTGTTTGATAGATGCTAGAATTGGTTGTGCATGCTTTGCCACATATTTCATTTGCCATCTTACTGTGTGAGCATGTTGGTGCATATTTTACTCATTCAAGGACATCCACTCGTTGTTTTGATTGTTTGGTTTTTCTTTTTGCCAAGTGGATGGACAAGAATGCCTAAGAACCTTCTTTAGCTATCTATGCTTTCCTCATCTCAAACTCTATTCATGCTACATCACAAAATTTGATCAAGTCGGATTCGAACCACTCTATGTGAGGAGCACTCGGAGTCCCCGATTCGTCATAGACTTAAACTTCCAAAACCTCTTTGTGACTCTCGGTCTGACCGATTCCTCCATTTTAGTCCTACCGAGATCATTAAGTTGATCTGAGTTTTCAATCTCGGTGCAACCGACTTGAACTTTTCGGTCACACCAATTTGTTGTAACTGCACACAGTTATGCATCTCGGTGCCACCGAGTTGTTCCACTCGGTCACACCGACAGGGTCGGGCTATATATAGTCACGGGCAAAATTTTGGAAATTTCTCCGAAACCCTTCGCCCGCGGAATAGCTCGCTCTGCCATTGAAGGTCTCCGGATCGTCTCCTCGTTGCCAGCAGCCTCCAGTAGCTGGTCTCCGCCGCCGTCAACGGATTTCGCCCCCGCCGTTGCCGCCGTAGGGAGTCCACCGCCAAGTTAGGGTATGGACTCAATCTTTGTGCTATCCACGTCTGATTCCTAGCACATTGTATTCTTATTGATTCTTGCCACGATTGAAACACTCTTATCCAGCCAAAGTAATCCGTAGAGTAGATTAGATTCAAAATTTTAGGGTTAGGTTTCCGCCGAAATCATCTCGGACCCACCGAGTTAAAAAAACTCGGTCTCACCGATTTGGCTTATGCCATTGCACTAGTGACTCTCGGTCTGACCGAGAGTTACTAATCGGTGCGACCGATTTGAGGATTCTGTGAAACCCTAGCAGTCTTGGTGCCACCGAACTGTGACTCGGTCCAACCGAGTTCATCAGTTTAGGTTCCAAAACTGCTTCGGTATCACCGAGTTTGAAAATCGGTTGATCCGAAATGCTTTTCGTGGAAAACTAAAACTGAATTTTTGAATCATTCTTTTGCAAAAATGTCTGCATTTTGTGATGCTCATCTATTCTATCTCATCTATAACTCTTCACAGGGTCAGCAGTCAGCTTTTTGCAGCATGTCAGACCAGAGTGACAGCCAGAACAGGTCAGAAGAGCAGATGGATTTGAGTGAGGGAACTAGTCCCTCAACTATAGATGAAGGGAGCAGAAGCACTCCTAGCAACCTGCCCAAGGCTGCTACCAGGCAGAGAAGGAAAAGAACATCAGACTCAGAGGATGAGGATTACAAAGCTGAGGAAGATGAGGCTACTTCCAAGAAAGTGGTGCTCAAGAAAGAATATGGCTCTGCACATAGCACTAAGCCTGGACTGAAGAAGAAAGTTCCTGCCAAGAGGACACCAATGCCTGAAGCCAGAAAGTCCACTCAAGTGCCAGCTTAGACAGATCCCAAAGAGGCACCTGAGAAGAAAGTCACTTCTTCCAAACCTCAGAAAGTTCCCACTGGAGAGATTATGAAATTCACAATTGAATCAGAGGATGAAGGTGCTCAGGACAAGAAAAAGAAGAGAGCAAGAACCACAACTGCCAAGGTCCTTGGAAAGCCCTCAATGAGAAGGGATGCTGAAGAGGAAGAGGATGCTGCACCTAAGGCACCCAAGCTTATGGGTGATGCAATCAAATCAGGGGCTGCAACATCTAAGCCCAAGGAAGCACCCAAAGCTGCCTCCAAGGCCAAGCAAGTTCCAAAGAGGAATACTAGAAGTGTTCCAGCTGCTGAGAAGAACAAGGCCCTAGTGCCCAATGTTGCTGAAGAAGAAGATGAAGAAGGTCAAGCCTAAGAAAGCTCAAGCCCAAGATACCAGACCACAATGATGCCCATCCTATGGCTGAGGACATGAGGATCAGGAAGGATTCAGGGCTGAGACTGTGGAGGATGGAAGATCCATATGCATCAAGGAGAAGAATTGTTGTTGACTACAGGTTCCACACAAAGGAACAACAGGACTTCTATGAGACAATTCTGTTGGATAAGAAGCCTATAGTTTGTGACATGAGGTGGGTCGACTGGACCTACATCAAGGACAATGAAGAGCACTATCCAGGAGTGCAAGAAAGCTTTGTTGCTTGTGGAGTTGCTGATTTTGTTGGACAGAAGTTCACCCACTGGAATGATGAACTTATCATGCAATTCTACTCCACAGCACACTTTTATCTAGATGGAAGAATTGTTTGGATGTCTGAAGGTACAAGGTACCAGTCAACTGTTGAAGAATGGGCAAGTCTGATAAATGCCCGAAAGGAAAATGATGATGATCTGGATATCTATGCAAAGAAGAAGATGGATCACAATTCCATGGCTCACATGTACAAGGAGATCCCAGACAAGGCAGTTGAGATTCACAAGTTTGGATCAGTTCACTTTCTGCTGTCAGGGTTGCCAACCATCAATTGGATTCTGAGGCATACTCTGTTGCCCAAGTCTGGTGACCATAACATGATCAGAGGGCATGCCATCAACATGTTGCATGTGTTTGATGTGCCACAGAAGTTCAAAGTCATGAGCCTGATGATTGAAACAATTAAGAGGACTGCAGCAGATCAGAAGAGGAGTTGTGGATATGCACCTCAGATTCAGGAATTGATCAACTCAAAGATGGGCACAGGGAAATATCATTGGATAAGGAACATTTTCCACTTTATCCAGACTTTGAGGACAATGAGGTTGTCATGAATGAAAATGATCCACAATCAGTTCAAGCTCAGGAGAAGAAGGAGAAGGCAAAGAAGGAGAAGGCTGCCAGGATGCCAACTCAAGAGGAGGCATCTGAATATTTCGTGAAGACCAAACAAGAGCAGCTTGGTTACTTGATAGCATCTACACTGAGGATTGAGAAGGGACTGACCACCCTCACTCAAAATCAGGAGAGCCTTGAGAGAATCATGGAACTCAAATTCCATGACCTTGATGTCAAAGTAACTGAGATTCAGTCAGTTGTAGAGCAGCTGCAAGAGGACATGCAGGAGAAGCAGGGCAAGACTACAACTAATGTGTTTGCCAAAGTGCCCAGAGCCCAGAGGTCAGTTGCAGTGCCAGTGACAGACACTAGAGCAACAACTTTAGCACCAGCCACTGCCCCTTCAACTCCAGTGCAACCAGCTCCAGCATCCACTCCAGCACCCTCTACTTCAGCTGAAGCCTTCGTCCTTGGAGTCATCAGGACACCACCACCAGAAGATCAAGCCTGAGAGTCGATCTAGCACTATGCATTTTCTATGAACTTTTTGGTAACTTGTTGCCAAAGGGGGAGAAAATGTATAGATCATAGGCTTCGAGAGAGAGAGTGTTGCTTTTGTTCTCTCTTGCTTTATTTGGTGGTTTTTAAACTTTGTTTCCTTTGATTGGTTGAGATACTATGCCTGTGAGACATTGATGATCATGTGTTTGATCATAAGCTACACTTATGCATGCTTGATATTGTCCTATCTATCTTATGTGATCATTCACTTTGCTTGGTGATGAGTGCATGTATTCAATGTTTATTATTTTGAGCACTCCACCAAGATGTATGTGACATGGAAGAGTAACCCATGAGCCTAATTCATTGTGCATTTGCAGTCCAAAGCAAATCTTAAACTATGCACAAATTTAGGGGGAGCTCTTGCTTATCACATACTTCTCAAAGAGACGATGTCATTCAATCTTATTATCATTTTTCGAAGCTTTGATCAATATGTTGTCATCAATTACCAAAAAGGGGGAGATTGAAAGTGCAACTATCCCTAGGTGGTTTTGGTAATTCATAACAACATATAGCTCATTGAGCTAATGCTATTCCAAGACTATCATTTTAGGAAAGCTCAATGAATGGCATGGCATGGATGATGAAAGTGGATCCCTCAAAATACTAAGGACAAAGGATTGGCTCAAGCTCAATAGCTCAAGACTCTTCATTTTATATTTTAGTGATCCAAGATCACATTGAGTCTATAGGAAAAGCCAATACTATCAAGGAGGGATGAGGTGTTGCTTAATGAGCCTCTTGCTTCATGTGCTTTGTGATATGCTCCAAAACCCTCAACTACTTTCCCACATCCACAAATGACCTAAACCCAAAGCCAAAATCGGTCACACTGAATCTTCCTATCCGGCGCCACCAATTCCAAAAGTCATAGCCACGGCCACAAACACTAAGCAAATCGGTCTTACCGATAGGGATCTCGGTCACCGAGATGGGGTTGTAATCTCTCTGTTTCCCTTCATAACGTTTCGGTCTAACCGAAGTGAGCGATCGGTCCCACCGAGATTGCAATGTAAACTCTCTGTTTCCTTTTTGTAACATTTCGGTCTTACTGAAAAGAGCAAATCGGTCCCACCAAGTTTACCTGACCAACTCTCTGGAAAGCTTATTACCAAATCGGTCTCACCGAGTTTGTGCAATTGGTCTTACCGAGATTACGTTATGCCCAAACCCTAACCGAATCAGTCTCATCGAGATGCATGTCAGTCCCACCGAAAATCCTAACGGTCACTAGGTTTACTAAATCGGTCTGACCGAGTTTAACGATTCGGTCCCACCAAGTTTGGTAAATTGTGTGTAACGGTTAGATTTTGTGTGGAGGCTATAAATACCCCTCCACCTCCTCTTCATTCATGGAGAGAGCCATCAGAATGAACCTACACTTCCAACTTACCATTTCTGAGAGAGAACCACCTACTCATGTGTTGAGGCCAAGATATTCCATTCCTACCATATGAATCTTGATCTCTAGCCTCCCCAAGTTGCTTTCCACTCAAATCTTCTTTCCACCAGAATCAAAACCTATGAGAGAGAGTTGAGTGTTGGGGAGACTATCATTTGAAGCACAAGAGCAAGGAGTTCATCATCAACGCACCATTTGTTACTTCTTGGAGAGTGGTGTCTCCTAGATTTGCTAGGTGTCACTTGGGAGCCTCCGACAAGAATTGTGGAGTTGAACCAAGGAGTTTGTAAGGGCAAGGAGATTGCCTACTTCGTGAAGATCTACCGCTAGTGAGGCAAGTCCTTCGTGGGCGACGGCCATGGTGGGATAGACAAGGTTGCTTCTTCGTGGACCCTTCATGGGTGGAGCCCTCCGTGGACTCGCGCAGCCGTTACCCTTCGTGGGTTGGAGTCTCCATCAACGTGGATGTACGATAGCACCACCTATCGGAACCACACCAAAAACATCCATGTCTCCAATTGTGTTCGAATCCTCCAAACCCTTCCCTTTACTTTCTTGCAAGTTGCATGCTTTAATTTCCGCTGCCTATATACTCTTTGCATGCTTGCTTGAATAGTGTGATGATTGCTTGACTTGTCCTAAAGTAGCTAAAATCTGCCAAACTCTAAAATTGGGAAAAGGTTAAGTTTTTATTGGTCAAGTAGTCTAATCACCCCCCCTCTAGACATACTTCAAGGTCCTACACCGGCGCCTCCATTAAACCCCTCCGTTAAACCCGCATGCAAACCGAGAATCCTACTCCGGCCACACATCCGTTCATGAGTGGGCTGGAATTAAATGCAACACTGGCCGAGCTCCTCCCGTCCGCCCTCAGTTTAAACGAGGCCAGACGCCGGCCAAGCTCCTACCGTCCGCCCTCTAGTTACATGAGGCAAGACAGACAGCGGGCAAGAATCGCACCCCTCCGCCGCTCCCCCATCTCCTCCTTCACCATTTTCTCCACTCTTCTGATGGCTTCCGATGAGCCGTTCTCCGGCATATTACCCGGCTGGGTGGCCTGCCGAGCCCTCCGGATACGGGGGAGGCCGCTCGGTGCTTCACCAACCTCGCTTGGGCCGACGGAGCCAGTTGCCGCCCCAAGGAGGCGCGTGGTTCAGCAACTCGCCGCTCCAGTTCAGCTCGATGAGGAGTGGCGAGTTGCTCCATGCCGGCACGGCGGCGAGTACGCCGGTACGGGCGTCGTTGCTGCCGCATCGTACCGTGCCACCAATGTCTGTGGTGGCCGCACCTCATGTGTCTGTGGGCGTGCCTCCCATGCCTGCGGCAGCGCCATGCAGGCAGAGAAAGAAGCCGGGTGCGTGGAGAGCGACGAGTTGGTGGCCAGCTTCTCTGTGTCCGCCGCCATCATCGAGGAGAAGTACAACATGGGAAGCCGCCGCCACTTGGGACCCATGAAGGCCACCGCCGAGGCGACGACCGCGGATTCAGGTGGTTTCTTTGCTGCTTCGTCTCTTCCGAGGACCTTCGTCGACCCCGCAAGTGTTTGACGGACATGAGGAAGACAAAGGGATCCGCGAGCGGCCATTTAGAACTAAAATAATTCTAGATATATCCATTTCTAGGACAAGTATTTCCGTACGGAGGGAGTATTAATTATACAAGAGAGCCGGATTGGCACCTCTAGTTCATGTAAATGTAATGAAATCCATCATGTTTATATGAAGATCCAACTTTTTTATACGAAATACTTCATGCTTATATGAAATTAGTCCGTGTTTGCACAAATTTCATCTGGTTGGTTAGAGTTGTAAAAATGTATGCCGCTGGCGTTTGATGTCGTCCTCCACGGAAGGAAGCGGTAGGAAATTTGCCGGCTGCCGTTGGAGATGCTCTTTATGCTGGAAATAATAGAGTGACATCCAATCCATTTGAGTTAATTGCCTGTATGATTGTCCCTCTATAAAAAGTTAATTGCATGTACAGTGTACATGTGACTTCCAGGGTGGCTACAGCTTCGTACAGAAAGGTAAAAAGAAACAAGTCCATCCTTAATATTCTAAGTACTCTGTGGGTTCCACTGTCAGTACAGTAGCGAAAGAAGTATATATTAAATAAGTAGAGTAATATATAATATAAAAATCTAAAGTTAAAAGACAGAATTCGAACTCATGTCATCGCGTTGCGAGCATCCGACGTTAACCAGCCCAGCACATTTTTGTTGTAGACCATGCTGGAGATATATCTCCATGTCTACTCTTATATATACTCCATTCGTTCCTAAATATTTGTCTTTTTCAGATTTCAAATGGACTACCACATACGGATGTGTATGTAGACATATTCTAGAGTGTAGATTCACTCATTTTGCTACTTATGTCTTTTCAGGAAGGGGTCAGATTTGTCCTTGATTTATTTATGAGGTATCCAGATGGCACTGCACCGCCAAGAAAAGAGGGTAACATCAAAATTATGGACTATTTTTTTGAGTATGTTGGTAAGGTCCGGTCATAGTCACTTGTTGAAATCTCTAAAAAGACAAATACTCCCTCCGTCCGGAAATACTTGTCATCAAAATGGATAAAAGGAAATGTATCTAGACGTATTTTAGTTTTAGATACATCTCTTTTTATCCATTTTGATGACAAGTATTATCGGACGGAGGGAGTAGAAAACAGAGTTGGTGATGATGGTGTGCGTGCCATCCTGCAATATAGGCCATCGGATTTATATCTAACGGATAGGAAAGAAACTATGGCAATTTTGCAAACATATACCCACACGTCTCTCCATGTTCACAAATAAGGCCTTCCCTCGATCAAACTTTTCTCTCACAAGATATACTCATACAAATGCATCTTGATGTTCCGTGCAACGCACAGGCAACTAGCTAATTTCTTTTAAAATAGTTGCTGCGATGATTGGGTTGAAGTGATATATTTTATGTCTACCCCGAATGATTTCAGATTCACTAGTAGTAACAAAGAAAAGTTTGCCTTGTTAATTAACAGAAAACAGGGTGAAAACTATCACATGAGGCCGGTAAAAACAAGGCACACTGGGTTCAGTGTCATCGTCACTACAGCTGTGCGCGCGCGAGAAGTCTACATATCGAGGGGGCTACCGAGCGAGGCACCGAGACACAATGTTTGAGAGAGAAACCAATTGACAGATTATGATCAAATTGAGTTGTCACCCTTTTGCTGTCATTGTTAGGGGGGGGGGGGAGAGAAAGACGTATCGAGAGTGTGCGCGGTAGGCACAGAGGCACAACTAGCGAGTGTGTGTGTGTGTTTGAAAGAGGAGTAGATAGATTATTATCAAGATCGATGTGCCACCCTACTCCTTCGGTGCCGGGTAGTGTGTGTGTGTGTATGTTTGAGAGAGAATCCAGACGATAGATTAGTATCAAGATCGAGGTGTCACCCTGCTCCTTCGGTGCCGGATCTGCTTCTGCGGCCGCATCTACCCCTCCCACCTCCCCTAGAAACAAGTAGACTGCTCATCCACCACTATACCACAGCCCATTTCAGTGTCGGCCTTGTCCACGGCGCCGGATCTGCTTCGCCGGTACTCTCGTCAACCGCCGCGCATCTGCACCGGCTCATTCGTACTCCCCACCGGAGACGCTTCGTCCACACCCCCCGGAGCCGCCCCGCCGACGGCCCCGTTGACGGCCTCTGATCCTCTTCGCTGACACCTTCCTCAACCCTACCAGAGCCGCTTTGCTGACACCTTCCTCAACCCTACCGGAGCCGCTTCGCCGACACCATCATCAACCCTACCAGAGTAGCTTCGCCTATACCATTCTCAATCCTACCGAGGCCGCTTTGCCAACTCACAAGTCCACGGCCTCAGATCCGCTTCCTTGCACCCTCATCCAACCTACCGGAGCAGCTTCTGACACCCCGCCCACGGCCGCAGATCCGCATCGTTGACACCACCCTTAACCCAACCATCGGAGCAGCTTCTGACGCCCCGTCAACGGCCGGAGATCCACATCGTCGACACCATCCTTAACCCAACCACCGAAGCAGCTTCTGACGCCCTGTCCATGGCGGCAGATCCGCGTTGTCGACAACATCCATAACCCAACCACCGGAGCAGCTTCACCTACGCCCTTGTCCACGGCCACAGATCCGCTTCGCCCACACCGTAGTCCACCCTACCGGAGCCGCTCCACAAACACCCTACTCGACGGTTCTAGATCTCCTTGTCGGACCCCGACAGCCAGCGCAACATCATCACCCTCGACGTTTCTAACCTGATTCCCACCGTCTGGAGAGATGCCAAGCACCCGCCACGGCCTAGGTACTTGTCACCTTTAAACCCGTCCAACATCACCTGCCCGATGTACTCCAAATATACTAACCGGTCGCTATTACCTGTTATGCAGCTGGCAACCCTAAACCCTTAAACTCTAAACCCTAAACCTAAACCCTACTGCCTACCAGCGTGCTTTGCTAGGATTTTCGACCAGTAATCCCGTTGTGCAGACAATGATTTCTACTACTGGTTGCTATATTAGATATGTAGATGTCATACATGATACTACCTCGTACCTCCGTTCCTAAATATAAGTCTTTCTAGAGATTCCACTATAGGCTACATACGGAGCAAAATGAGTGAATCTACACTCAAAAATGCATCTATATACATCTGTATGTGGTCCATACTGGAATCTCTACAAAGACATATATTTAGGAACAGGGGCAGTACATTACTCAAAATCGTAGGTGGCATGTAGGAATTCCAGTGCACTACATTAGGCTCCCTTAGAGTGCCTGCTAGTCCAGCATACAGAGTCATGGCTAGTTTATGGTACGCACACAATCGTTAATTGGTGGTTTAAATATGCGCAAGGGATATGCAATGTAGTATCATGTAGAGATGACTGAAATTAGCCGTGTCAACTTGCAGATAGGGTTACACAATGAAGAAGTACAAGATGTATGTGGCAATTTCATGGAACATCGCAAAAAAAAGGAGAGGCAACGGTGAGCCTATACAGTGTGCTATGGTACGTCACTCCTCCATTGCAATCATCGTGACATGTTATTTGTATGCCAGTTCTATTAGCCAAGTTTCTTAGGGACAATTATTACGAGTTATCCTAAGAAAATAAGCACCTGTGAATATAAGCTCCATGTAATAAGCCAACCAGTTCTTTTCATTGCGTTTTCAGCTTATCTTTGGTATGATCAGTGGAAAGTCTAGATTGCATTATATATTTTTCATTTTGCTGCCCATATGGAAATTAATTTGACTTGCAAACATCACAAATTGAACCCAGTGCAATAATTAATATGATAGGAAAACAGACCATCGCTATTTGCTCAAAATGCAAATACAAAGATACCATCTACTTGGCACAATCTACTTTGGTCAATGTTTTCCATAGAGATCCCATTGCCTAATTTAAACGAAGAATGCATGACCCACATTTAAATGAAGAACAATTATTTATTGAAATTCGATGGTCCAAGTGGCTGGTTATTATCATATAGCAGCACCACCTGAAAGCATCATATAGCAGCAGCAGCAGCAGCTCATAGCAACTCATCATACAACAACAGCAGTATGCAATTCATCATATACCAGTAGCAGCTCATAGCAATTCATCATATAGCAGCAGCAGGAGCAGCTCATAGCAATTCATCATATAGCAACAACAGGAGCAGCTTGTAGCAACTCATCATATAGCAGCAGCAGCTCATAGCAATTCATCAAATAGCAGCAGCAGTAGCTCATAGCAACTCATCATACAGTAGTAGCAGCTCATAGCAATTCATCATATAGCAGCAGTCGGAGCAGCTCATAGCAATGCATCATATAGCAGCAGCAGAAGCAGCTCATAGCAATTCATCGTATAGTGAATCAGAATGAAAATTTGGCAAAAAATCAGAGGAGATCCTCACCTTGTTGGATGAGCTCATCCTTCAACAGCACCTCCAGGCCATGGCCTGGGAGGAGGGGAGGGGGAATAAGGTGCCTTCTGCCGCAGTGTGGCATCAGCCGGAGTTGTGCAGCGCCCGCCAGAGTAGTGCGTTGGACGAACCACAGTGGAGTAGCTGCTGGAGACCATGAGAATGAGGGGCGGCGCCAGTGGGAGGAGCAGCCAAGGAGATTTGCCCCTACCCGCCGGCCATGTAGCCTAGCTGGACATAGCATCATCGAGGACTAGGCCAAATGGGACCAGTGGCGACGGCTCGCTGGAGGAACCCTAGTGCTACAGGCAGGGGATCGAGGTAGAGGGAAAGGGGAGAGGAGATGCAAGCAGGCAGGGCAATGAATGCTTACGTGTTTGTTTTTACTTGAGGGTCAGGTGTGACACGGGCGTCAGCAGTTGCATTTTGAGTGTAATATAGGCAGACAACAGAGTCATTTCACTATTCCCCTTCCTTCAGTTTTTAGTGAGGTTCTACCCGAAACACCCCCCTCCAAAGCGAAATTAGTTAAGCCCAAGCCCATAACTCAAAAATGACTTCTTTACATCTTTTATGGCTTATTTTGACAATATGCCCTGAAAAGGCAGAATCAAATTGGCCCTTAACCTGCAATTCAATTGTGCGTGCAATGATGAATCACTCCTGCCTGCTATCTGTACATTTAGGCATCATCATACATGGCATAACCTAATACATGTGCATTCCATTGTAGAATCTGGAATATGCAATGCTTATGTTAGTTCATACGTTGCACATGATGTTTAAATGCCCCTTAAATCTGGTCAGTCAAGTGATGGTCTTTAAGCCTCCTTCTTTGCTTCTTTTCTTGATATGTAAGATTTGCTCACACATCTGTTCAATTGCTTGTTTGCATCAGCCAGCCATACTAGGACTGTTTGCTTTGATTACTTGTTGTTCTTGACCTAACACTCTAACAGAGCTTGTCAACGATTTAAACACTAAGGGCTGCTGTAGTGGGGCCTTGTCTAACTCATAGGTGACATAAAGGTTTGGTTGTACACTACAGTAGGCTCTCCAAGAGTACCTGGAGATCCAGTTCGAAGGTATGCCTAGTTTTTACATAGTGCAGACATAGTAAATGCTCATTTCATTGTGTGCAAGTGCAAGAGATGCGGCATGTTTCATTATGTGGTGTTGTTTTGTTATAATCTCATCCTTTTGTGTTCACAGACTGGAAAGTATGCATATTTATCTTCCAAGGAGACGAGTAACTAGTTTGTGTCACCTTGCAGAGGGGGTGCAATGAAGATAAGATTGAGGATTTCCAAGTACAAGATGTTAGGAAGGAGCCTTGCAAGAGAAGTAGGAGCTGCGCTGAGCCTCTTCAACCTGCTAAGGTAAGTCACTGTATGCAACTCAACAGTTCAATTCCTTGTTTGTTTCAGGCATAGTTAATTTTCTCTTTTCAATTGCTTTATTTGTCCTCAGTTAATGAGATGCCCAAATAATCATGCCTGATGTTCGGTACTTGTATCACTATTAGTTGACATAATTAAAGGCCTTACCATTTAATTACTCTGCCGAAGTGTGCCTGAAGCTTTGAAGTCTATTAACCAACTATTATTGCATGAGGCTCACAATCTAGTTTATACTACGCTAATGATTGCATAGTTTTGCCTGCTGTAGTATGTTTGTATGAAACCCTCTGCTGTTCATTATGCTCCCTAAGACTTTAATTGAGGTACAGAATGGCCAACTGCTTGCTTACTTATACGCAACGTGCTGTCTAAATTTGTAACTTGTCTGTGTTTTCGATTGGGCCCCAACATCATGCTCCTCTGGTGAGCTAAGAGGGATTTCTGTATGCAGGCTGCACAGACTATCTTTTTTATAATTTTTAAAATATCACATGCTTATGCTTCATGACGTGTAACATTTTTTTATGAAAGTGACGTGTAACATTATTGTTAGTCCTGTTTTGCCATGTAGTACAAAATAGTGTCTTGTTCACTTCACTGTTGTAACTATATTTTTGCCCTAGTCATGTGTACTTACAGAAACATTTCAGGATGAAGTGACATCAACACAAAGATCTGCGAGCAGTGCGGCATGGCCGTTACCGAATGATTATGGATTGGAATTGGAATGTGCTAATGTTCTCGAGCATCAACTAGAGGTGGCAAGACAACGTGTACATGATTATCAACGTATAATCAACAAGTTGAGACTGTACATGCAGGTATTAGATGCATGAGTCAAAAAAATGAAACAAGACACCGAGGTAACCATGAAGGAATTGGAGATTTTGCAGACTGAAATTTGTGCTATCTGAATCCGGCCAATCCTATTTTCTGAAGAGATTATAGTTCAAATGGAGTTAAGTTATGCGCGTCCATGATGTATGAGCTGTATTTGCCCAGTGTATGTAATTTGTTGTTTGTGTATGCTGTATTATCACCTGTGCGGAACCATAATGCCCAGTGGGTATAATCGGCTGTAGTTTCTTTATTGTATAGTGTAGGATTGTTCTACCTTTCTATGCCTTGATCTCTTTGTTGTATAGTGTATGCTTTTTAGAGGTGATAGTATTGAGTAGGATAATTCTTTGAATATGCTATATCGTTCAAACGGGGGCCAACTCGCCCGACCATGGCCCTTCACGGGCCGTCGGATCCATGGGCCTTCTACGTCTCGTAGGATCCATGGGCCTTCTACGTCTCGTAGGATCCATGGGCCTTATACGTCACGTAGGATCCATGGGCCTTCTACGTCACGTAGGATCCATGGGCCGTCGACTCATTTATGGGTCTTGTACGGGCCTTTAATGGGCCGTAGATGGGCCTATAATGGAAATCGTACATTTTATGGGCTGACCATAATGGGCCGTTAATAGGCCGTATTTGGTGATGCTATGAAAATGGCCCAACAGACTAACGGACCACAAACGGGCCGACTGTAATGACGGGCTGAATTTGGCCCACAAGCAGAAAATGACAGTAACGGACCGTAAGTAACCGAATGCTGCAAATGAGCCCAAGAATAAATGGGCCCTCGGAAGGCCGAAGGTTAACTTGGGATGGAAACGGCCCAACGGAATAACGGGCCCGTTAATGGGTATAAAGTGATACACTGTTCATTACGGGCCAGTTTCACCACGGGCCGTTAATGGGTGTAAAGTAATACACTGTTCATTACGGGCCAGTTTCAGCACGGGCCGCTAATGGGCCAAGAGTTACAAAGGGCCTCATATGGGCCGAAAGACGTCATGGGCCATACATGGGCCAGAAGTGAAAACGGGCTGGAATCATATTGGATGGCCCAGATGACGCTACTGGGCCTAATTCGCATAGGGCGTAACGGGCCTTGGGTTAGCGGGCTGTAAATGGGCTATATGCGAACAGGCCGTTAACAGGCTTTCCATGGGCCGGCCCGCCAGCTTTTGACCAAGTCAAACGGGCCGGCCTTTTCACAGGAATGGGCCACTGTTGGGCCGTGCCACGTGTCGATGTATCATAGGCGCCTTCTGTCCAGTGAGTGGATGACATCTGTCCCAATGATGAGCCAACACGTGTTTCCTCCAGCCAATGATGATTTTACATGTGGAAAATCCCCATTGGTCGGGGCTGTTAACGGGTTATCGGATCCAAAACCCGACCCGATAGGTTAACGGCGTTCTGTTAAGGTGGATGCCACGTGTCGGTCACCCTTGACGAAAGCACTTCTGTGACGCGTGATTTATCCTCATGGAAGTGGACACTTCCGTGATGATAATTTTGGTAATGTCATGGAACACTTCTACGACAGCACAGGTATGACTATCTTGATTCTGTCATAAAATCGTCATGGATGTACATGCATGACAAAAAACGCGACCTACTGTGACAAACACGTATCATCACGGAAGTGTATTTTTTTGTAGTGATATGAATGCCTCCGGCGGTGTATCGGGATATGCAATGAATCAAGAGCGACATGTATGAAAATTATGAAGGTGGCCTTGCCACAAATACAATGTCAACTACATGATCATGCAAAGAGCAATATGACAAAAGTAATGCGTGTCATATGAACGGAACGGTGGAAAGTTGCATGGCAATATATCTCGGAATGGCTATGGAAATGCCATAATAGGTAGGTATGGTGGCTGTTTTGAGGAAGGTATATGGTGGGTGTATGGTACCGGCGAAAGTTGCGCAGCACAAGAGAGGCTAGCAATGGTGGAAGCGTGGGGTGCGTATAATCCATGGACTCAACATTAGTCAAAAGAACTCATATACTTGTTGCAAAAATCTAGAAGCCATCAAAAACCAAAGCACTACGCGCATGCTCCTAGGGGGATAGATTGGTAGGAAAAGACCATCGCTCGTCCCTGACCGCCACTCATAAGGAAGACACTCAATAAATAATTGTGCTCCAACTTCATCACAAAGCGGTTCACCATACGTGCATGCTACGGGAATCACAACCCTTGGCACAAGTATTTTTTATAATCACCTCAACTAGCATGACTCTAATATCACTACCTCCATATCTCAAAACAATTATCAAGCATCATCTTGATCATAGCATCCAATTCTTTTTCTATGATAGTTTTTATTATACTCAACTTGGGATGCTCATCATTCTAGGACCAACTTTGTAACCAAAGAAAATACCATGCTGTTCTAAAAGACTCTCAAAAAGATATAAGTGAAGCATGAGAGACTAGCAATTTCTTCAAAATTAATACACCACCGTGCTCTAAAAGATATAAGTGAAGCACTAGAGCAAAAACTATCAAGCTCAAAACATATAAGTGAAGCACATAGTGTATTCTAGCAAATTCTAATCAAGTAGGCTTCTCCCAAAAGGTTTGTACAGCAAGGTGTTGGGGAACGTAGCAGAAATTCAAAATTTTCTACGCATCAACAAGATCAATCTATGGAGTAATCTAGCAACGAGGGAAGGGGGAGTGCATCTACATACCCTTGTAGATCGCTAAGCGGAAGCGTTCAAGTGAACGGGGTTGATGGAGTCGTACTCGTCGTGATCCAAATCACCGATGATCCTAGCGCCGAATGGACGGCACCTCCGCGTTCAACACACGTACGGAACTTGACGTCTCCCATGCCTTGATCCAGCAAGGAGGAGGGAGAGGTTGAGGAAGAGAGTCCAATAGCAGCATGACGGCGTGGTGGTGATGGAGTGGCAGTTCTCCGGCAGGGCTTCGCCAAGCTCACGCGGAGGAGGAGAGGTATTGGAGGGGAGGGGCTGCGCCAGGTTCAAGGGCGTGGCCGCCCTCCCACCCCTCCACTATTTATAGGTGGGGAGAGAGGGGGGCCGGCCCCCCTAGATCTCATCTAGGGTTGGGGGCGACGGCCAAGGGGGGGAGGAGTGCCTCCCAAGTCAAGTAGAGGCCCTCCCCCTTAGGGTTTCCCCTCTCCCATGCGCATGGGCCTTGGGGGGGCTGGTGCCCTGGCCCATTAAGGCTAGGGCGCCCCCTTACAGCCCATGCTGCTGTATTGGACGTGGTGGAACATTTTCCGGACCTCCGGACCCCTCCGGAACCTTCTGGAAGCTTCCCGGTACAATACCGAAAAATCTGAACTTTTCCCGGAACCCGAACAACAACTTTCCATATATAAATCTTTACATCCGGACCATTCCGGTACTCCTCATGACGTTCGGGATCTCATCCGGGACTCCGAACAACATTCGGTAATCACACACAAGTCTTCCTAATAACCCTAGCGTCATCGAACCTTAAGTGTGTAGACCCTACGAGTTCGGGAACCATGTATACATGACCGAGACAACTCTCCGGTCAATAACCAACAACGGGATCTGGATACCCATGTTGGCTCCCACATGTTCCACGATGATCTCATCGGATGAACCACGATGTCGAGGATTCAATCAATCCCGTATTCAATTCCCTTTGTCTAGCAGTATAGTACTTGCCCGAGATTCCATCGTCGGTATCCCAATACCTTGTTCAATCTCGTTACCGGCAAGTCTCTTTACTCGTTCTGCAACACATCATCCCATGATCAACCCCTTGGTCACATTGTGCACATTATGATGATGTCCTACCGAGTGGGCCCAGAGATACCTCTCCGTCACACGGAGTGACAAATCCCAGTCTCGATTCGTGCCAACCCAACAGACACTTTCGGAGATACCTGTAGTGTACCTTTATAGCCACCCAGTTACGTTGTGACGTTTGGTACACCCAAAGCATTCCTACGGTATCTGGGAGTTGCACAATCTCATGGTCTAAGAAAATGATACTTGACATTAGAAAAGCTTTAGCATACGAACTACATGATCTTTGTGCTAGGCTTAGGATTGGATCTTGTCCATCACATCACTCTCCTAATGATGTGATCCCGTTATCAACGACATCCAATGTCCATGGTCAGGAAACCATAACCATCTATTGATCAACGAGCTAGTCAACTAGAGGCTTACTAGGGACATGGTGTTGTCTATGTATCCACACATGTATCTGAGTTTCCTATCAATACAATTATAGCATGGATAATAAACGATTATCATGAACAAGGAAATATAATAATAATAACTAATTTATTATTGCCTCTAGGGCATATTTCCAACAGTCTCCCACTTGCACTAGAGTCAATAATCTAGTTCACATCTCCATGTGATTAACACTCACAAGTCACATCGCCATGTGACCAACATCCAAAGAGCTTACCAGTGTCACTAAACTAGTTCACATCATCATGTGATTAAGACTCAATGAGTTCTGGGATTTGATCATGTTTTGCTTGTGAGAGAGGTTTTAGTCAACGGGTCTGCAATATTCAGATCCGTATGTACTTTGCAAATCTCTAGGTCATATTGTAAATGCTGCTTCCATGCTCTACTTGGAGGTATTCCAAATGGTTGCTACACTATACGTATCCGGTTTGCTACTCAGAGTCATTCGGATAGGTGTTAAAGCTTGCATCGACGTAACCCTTTACGCCGAACTCTTTATCACCTTCATAATCGAGAAACCTGTCCTTATTACTCCAAGGACAATTTTGACCGTTGTCCAATGATCCATTCCTGGATCATTCTTGTACCCCTTTGCCAGACACGTGGCAAGGCACACATCAGGTGCGGTACTCAGCATAGCATACTGTAGAGCCTACGTCTAAAGCATAGGGGACGACCTTCGTCCTTTCTCTCTATTCTGCCGTGGTCGAGCTTTAAGTCTTAACTTCATACCTTACAACCCAGGCAAGAACTCCTTCTTTGACTGATCCATCTTGAACACCTTCAAGATCATGTCAAGGTATGTGCTCATTTGAAAGTATCATTAAGCGTTTTTGATCTATCCTCATAGATCTTGATGCTCAATGTTCAAGCAGCTTAATCCAGGTTTTCTATTGAAAAACACTTTTCAAACAACCCTATGCTTTCTAGAAACTCTACAACATTTCTGATCAACAATATGTTAGCAACATATACTCATCAGAAATTCTATAGTGCTCCCACTCACTTCTTTGGAAATACAAGTTTCTCATAAACTTTGTATAAACCCAAAATCTTTGATCTTCCAACTCCGAGATGCTCACTCCAGTCCTTAGAAGGATTGCTGGAGCTTTGCATACTTGTCAGCGTCTTTCAGGATTGTCAAAACCTTCTAGTTGTATCACACACAACCTTTCCTCAAGAAAATCGTCAAGGAAACAATGTTTTGACATCCTATCTGCAAGATTTCATAAATAATGCAGCAACTGCTAATAAGATTCCAACAGACTCTTAGCATCACTACGAGTGAGAAAGTCTCATCGCAGTCAACTCCTTGAACTTGTCGGAAACATCTTAGCAACAAGCTGAGCTTTCTTAATGGTGACACATACCATCATTGTCTGTCTTCCCTCTTAGAATCCATCTGTACCCAACAGCCTTACGACTATTAAGTAGTTCTTCCAAAGTCTACACTTTGTTTTCATACATGGATCCTCTCTCGAATTTTATGGCCTCGAGCCATTTGTCGGTATCCGGGCCCACCATCGCTTCTCCATAGCTCATAGGTTCATTGTTGTCTAGCAACATGACCTCTAGGACAGGAGTACGTACCACTCTGAAGTAGTACGCATCCTTGTCGACCTACGAGGTTTGGTAGTGACTTGATCCAAAGCTTCATGATCACTATCATAAGCTTCTACTTCAATTGGTGTAGGCGCCACAGGAACAACTTCCTGTGCCCTGCTACACACTAGTTGAAGTGACGGTTCAATAACCTCATCAAGTCTCCACCATCCTCCCACTCAACTTTCCGAGACAAACTTTTCCTCGAGAAAGGACCCGATTCAAGAAACAATCCCTATTGCTTTCGGATCTAAATTAGGAGGTATACCCAACTGTTTTGGGTGTCCTATGAAGATACATTTTATCCACTTTGGGTTCGAGCTTATCAACCTGAAACTTTTTCACATAAGCGTCGCAGCCCCAAACTTTTAAGAAACGACAACTTAGGTTTCTCCAAACCATAGTTCAAACGGTGTCGTCTCAACGGAATTACGTGGTGCCCTATTAAAATGAGTGCGGTTGTCTCTAATGCCTAACCCATGAACGATAGTGGTAATTCGATAAGAGACATCATGGTACGCACCATATCCAATAGGGTGCAACTATGATGTTCGGACACACCATGACACTATGGTGTTCCAGGCGGTATTAATTGTGAAACAATTTCCACAATGTATTAATTGCGTGCCAAAGCTCGTAACTCAGATACTCATCTCTATGATCATATCATAGACATTTTATCCTCTTGTCACAATGATCTTCAACTTCACTCTGAAATTACTTGAACCATTCAATAATTCAGACTTGTGTTTCATCAAGTAAATATACTCAGTATCTACTCAAATCATCCGTGAAGTAAGAACATAACGATATCCACTGCGTGCCTCAGCACTCATTGGACTGCACACATCAAAATGTATTACTTCCAACAAGTTGCTTTCTTGTTCCATTTTACTGAAAACGAGGCTTTCAGTCATCTTGCCCATGTGGTATGATTTGCATGTCTCAAGTGATTCAAAATCAAGTGAGTCCAAACGGTCCATTTGCATGGAGTTTCTTCATGCATATACACCAATAGACATGGTTCTCATGTCTCAAACTTTTTCAAAAACGAGTGAGTCCAAAGATCCATCAACATGGAGCTTCTTCATGCGTTTTATACCAATATGACTTACATGGCAGTGCCACAAGTAGGTGGTAATATCATTACTATCTTATATCTTTTGGCATGAACATGTGTATCACTACGATCAAGATTCAATAACCCATTCATTTTAGGTGCAAGACCATTGAAGGTATTGTTCAAATAAACAGAGTAACCATTATTCTCCTTAAATGAATAACCGTATTGCGATAGACATAATCCAATCATGTCTATGCTCAACGCAAACACCAAATAACAATTATTTAGGTTTAACACCAATCTCGACGGTAGAGGGAGCGTGCGATGGTTGATCACATCAACCTTGGAAACACTTCCAACACATATCGTCAGCTCACCTTTAGCTAGTCTCCGTTTATTCCGTAGCTTTTATTTCGAGTTACCAACACTTAGCAACCGAACCGGTATCTAATACCCTGGTGCTACTAGGAGTACTAGTAAAGTACACATTAACATAATGTATATCCAATATACTTCTAGTGACCTTGCCAGCCTTCTCATCTACCAAGTATCTAGGGTAATTCTGCTTTAGTGGCTGTTCCCCTTATTGCAGAAGCACTTAGTCTCAGGTTTGGGTTCAACCTTGGGTTTCTTCACTAGAGCAGCAACTGATTTGCCATTTCATGAAGTATCCCTTCTTGCCCTTGCCTTTCTTGAAACTAGTGGTTTCACCAACCATCAACAATTGATGCTCCTTCTTGATTTCTACTTTCGCGGTGTCAAACATCGCGAATCTCTCAAGGATCATCATATCTGTCCCTGATATGTTATAGTTCATCACGAAGCTCTAGCAGCTTGGTGGCAATGACTTTGGAGAAACATCACTATCTCATCTAGAAGATCAACTCCCACTCGATTCAAGTGATTGTTGTACTCAGACAATCTGAGCACAAGCCCAACGTTTGAGCTTTTCTCCCTAAGTTTGCAGGCTAAGAAAATCGTCGGAGGTCTTATACCTCTTGACATGGGCACGAGCCTGAAATCCCAATTTCAGCCCTCGAGACATCTCATATGTTCCGCGACGTTTTGAAATCGTCTTTGGTGCCTCAACTCTAAACCGTTTAACTGAACTATCACGTAGTTATCAAAACATGTGTGTCAGATGTTCGCAACATCCACAGACGATGTTCAAGGTTCAGCACACTGAGCGGTGCATTAAGGACATAAGCCTTCTTCGAAGCAACGAGGACAATCCTCAGTTTACGGACCTAGTCCGCATAATTGCTACTATCAACTTTCAACTGAATTTTCTCTAGGAACATATCTAAACAGTAGAACTAAAAGCGAGCTATGACATAATTTGCAAAAAACTTTTGACTATGTTCAGGATAATTGAGTTCATCTTATGAACTCCCACTGAGATAGACATCCCTCCAGTCATCTAAGTGATTACATGATCCGAGTCAACTAGGCTGTGTCCGATCATCACGTGAGACGGACTAGTCAACGTCGGTGAACATCTTCATGTTGATCGTATCTTCTATACGACTCATGCTCGACCTTTCGGTCTTCCGTGTTCCGAGGCCATGTCTGTACATGCTAGGCTCGTCAAGTCAACCTAAGTGTATTGCGTGTGTAAATCTGGCTTACACCCGTTGTATTCGAACGTTAGAATCTATCACACCCGATCATCATGTGGTGCTTCGAACCAACGAACCTTCGCAATGGTGCACAGTTAGGGGGAACACTTTTCTTGAAATTACTGCGAGGGATCATCTTATTTAAGCTACCGTCGTTCTAAGCAAATAAGATGTAAAACATGATAAACATCACATGCAATCAAATAGTGACATGATATGGCCAATATCATTTTGCTTCGGGGCGCCATGATCATCGTCGTCACCAGCATGACACCATGATCTCCATCATCATGATCTCCATCATTGTGTGTTCATGAAGTTGTCACGCCAACGATCACTTCTACTTCTATGGCTCACGTGTTTAGCAATAAAGTAAAGTAATTTACATGGCGTTATTCAATGACACGCAGGTCATACAAAATTTAAGACAACTCCTATGGCTCCTGCCGGTTGTCATACTCATCGACATGCAAGTCATGATTCCTATTACAAGAACATGATCAATCTCATACATCACATATATCATTCATCACATCTTTTGGCCATATCACATCACAAGGCATATGCTGCAAAAACAAGTTAGACGTCCTCTAATTGTTGTTGCATGTTTTTACGTGGCTTCTATAGGTTTCTAGCAAGAACATTTCTTACCTACGCAAAAACCCACAACGTGATATGTCAATTGCTATTTACCCTTCATAAGGACCCTTTTCATCGAATCCGATCCGACTAAAGTGGGAGAGACTGGCACCCACTAGCCACCTTAAGCAACAAGTGCATGTCAGTCGTTGGAACCTGTCTCATGTAAGTGTACGTGTAAGGTCGGTCCGGGCCGCTTCATCCCACAATACCGTCGAAACAAGATTGGACTAGTAACAGTAAGCATATTGAACAAAAATCAACGCCCACAACAACTTGCGTTCTACTCGTGCATAGAAACTACGCATAGACCTGGCTCTGATACCACTGTTGGGGACGTAGCAGAAATTCAAAATTTTCTATGCATCACCGAGATCAATCTATGGAGTAATCTAGCAATGAGGGAAGGGAGAGTGCATCTACATACCCTTGTAGATCGCTAAGCGGAAGTGTTCAAGTGAACGGGGTTGATGGAGTCGTACTCGTCGTGATCCAAATCACCGATGATCCTAGCACCGAACGGACGGCACCTCCGCGTTCAACACACGTACGGAACGGTGACGTCTCCCACGCCTTGATCCAGCAAGGAGGAGGGAGAGGTTGAGGAAGAGAGTCCAACAGCAGCGCGACGGCGTGGTGGTGATGGAGTGGTAGTTCTCCAGCAGGGCTTCGCCAAGCTCACGCGGAGGAGGAGAGGTATTGGAGGGGAGGGGCTGCGCCAGGTTCAAGGGCGTGGCCGCCCTCCCACCCCTCCACTATTTATAGGTGGGGAGAGAGGGGGGGCGGCCCCCCTAGATCTCATATAGGGTTGGGGGCAGCGGCCAAGGGGGGGAGGATTGCCTCCCACGTCAAGTGGAGGCCCTCCCCCTTAGGGTTTCCCCTCTCCCATGCGCATGGGCCTTGGGGGGGCTGGTGCCCTTGCCCCATTAAGGCTAGGGCGCCCCCTTACAGCCCATGCTGCTGTATTGGACGTGGTGGAACATTTTCCGGACCTCCGGAATCCTCCGGAACCTTCTGGAAGCTTCTCGATACAATACCGAAAAAACCGAACTTTTCCCGGAACCCGAACAACAACTTTCCATATATAAATCTTTACCTCCAGACCATTTTGGAACTCCTCGTGACGTCCTGGATCTCATCCGGGACTCCGAACAACATTCGGTAATCACACACAAGTCTTCCTAATAACCCTAGCGTCATCGAACCTTAAGTGTGTAGACCCTACGGGTTCGGGAACCATGTAGACATGACCGAGACATCCGGTCAATAACCAAAAGCGGGATCTGGATACCCATGTTGGCTCCCACATGTTCCATGATGATCTCATCGGATGAACCACGATGTCGAGGATTCAATCAATCCCGTATTCAATTCTCTTTGTCTAGCGGTATAGTACTTGCCCGAGATTCGATCGTCGGTATCCCAATACCTTGTTCAATCTCGTTACCGGCAAGTCTCTTTACTCGTTCCGCAACACATCTTCCCGTGATCAACCCCTTGGTCACATTGTGCACATTATGATGATGTCCTACCAAGTGGGTGCAGAGATACCTCTCCGTCACACGGAGTGACAAATCCCAGTCTTGATTTGTGCCAACCCAACAGACACTTTCGGAGATACCCGTAGTGTACCTTTATAGCCACCCAGTTACGTTGTGACGTTTGGTACACCCAAAGCATTCCTACGGTATCCGGGAGTTGCACAATCTCATGGTCTAAGGAAATGATACTTGACATTAGAAAAGCTTTAGCATACGAACTACACGATCTTTGTGCTAGGCTTAGGATTGGGTCTTGTCCATCACATCATTCTCCTAATGATGTGATCCCGTTATCAACGACATCCAATGTCCATGGTCAGGAAACCATAACCATCTATTGATCAACGAGCTAGTCAACTAGAGGCTTACTAGGGACATGGTGTTGTCTATGTATCCACACATGTATCTGAGTTTCCTATCAATACAATTATAGCATGGATAATAAACGATTATCATGAACAAGGAAATATAATAATAATAACTAATTTATTATTGCCTCTAGGGCATATTTCCAACACAAGGATGATTGTGGTAAACTAAAAAGCAAAGACTAATATAATACACGACGCTCCAAGCAAAACACACATCATGTGGCGAATAAAAATATAGCTCCAAGTAAAGTTACCAATGAACGAAGACGAAAGAGGGGATGTCTTCCCGGGGCATCCCCAAGCTTAGGCTTTTGGCTATCCTTGAATATCTTGGAGTGCCATGGGCATCCCCAAGCTTAGGCTCTTGCCACTCCTTATTTCATAGTCCATAAAAGCTTTACCCAAAACTTGAAAACATCACAACACAAAACTCAACAGAAAATCTTATAAGCTCCGTTAGTGAAAGAAAACAAAACCACCACATAAGGTACTGTTATGAACTCATTCTTTATTTATTTTGGTGTTAAACCTACTCTATTCCAACTTCTCTATGGTTTATAAACTATTTTACTAGCCACAGATGCATCAAAATAAGCAAACAACACACGAAAAATAGAATCTGTCAAAAACAGAACAGTCCGCAGAAATCTGTAACTAACACAAACTTATGGAACTCTACAAATCCTACCAAAATAGGAAGTCCTGGACAATTTGTCTATTGAATAGCATAAAAAATAATCAACGCAAAAGCACGTTTCTGTGATTTAACAAAACTAAATTCGTGCGCGCAAAGTTTCTGTTTTTCAGCAGAATCACATCAACTATCATCATAGGTTATCCTATAGGTTCTACTTGGCACAAACACTAATTAAAAGATAAAAACACATCTAAACAAGAGGTAGATGCAAGATTTATTACTAAACAGGAACAAAAACAAAAGGCACAAAGAAAATTGGGTTGCCTCCCAACTAGCGCTATCGTTTAACGCCCCTAGCTAGGCATAAAAGCGAAGATAGATCTAAGTAGTGCCATCTTTGACACTAAATTCATAAGTAGCTCGCATGATAGATTCATAAGGTAATTTGACTTTATTTCTTGTAAAGTGCTCCATGCCTTTCTTTAATGGAAATTGGAATCTAATATTCCCTTCCTTCATATCAATAATCGCACCAATCGTTCTAAGGAAAGGTCTACGAAGAATAATAGGGCAAGAAAGATTGCAATCTATATCAAGAACGATAAAATCTATGGGCACCAAATTTCTATTTGCAACAATGAGAACATCATTGATCCTTCCCATTGGCTTTTTAATGGTGGAATCCGCAAGGTGCAAATTTAAAGAGCAACCATCAAGATCATGGAAACCTAGAATATCACATAAAGTTTTCGGAATCGTGGAAACACTAGCACCCAAATCACACAAAGAAAAACACTCATGATCTTTAATTCTAATCTTTATAGTAGGTTCACACTCATCATTAAATTTTCTAGGTATAGAAACTTCCAAATTAAGTTTTTCATCATAAGATTGCATCAAGGCATCCATGATATGTTTGGTAAAAGCTTTATTTTGACTATAAGCATGAGGAGAATTAACAACGGATTGCAACAAGGAAATATAACCTTCTAAAGAGAAATTATCATAATCAAATTCCTTGAAATCCGAGATAGTGGGTTCAATGCCATTTAAAGTCATGACCTCTCCAATCCTACTTTTACCAAATTTAGCATCAAGATCTAAAGACTCCGAATTCTTGGGACGCCTTCTAGGCAAAGTTGACTCATCATCAGTCCCATAATTATCAAGATTCATATTGCAAAACAAAGATCTAATAGGAGACGCATCAATAACTTTAAGATCCTCATCATTATTTTCATGGAAACTAGAAGAACACGCCTTTATAAAGCTATCTTTCTTAGCACGCAATCTAGCGGTTCTTTCTTTGCACTCATCAATGGAAATTCTCATTACTTTGAGAGACTCATTGATATCATGCTTAGGAGAAGAATATCTAAGTTTAAGAGAATCAACATCAAGCGAAAGTCTATCAACGTTCCTAGCCAAATCATCAACTTTGAGCAATTTTTCTTCAAGCAAAGCATTAAAATTCTTTTGAGAAATCATAAATTCTTTCACGCTATTCTCAAAATCAGATGGCATCTTATTAAAATTACCATAAAAATTATTGTAGGAATTTCCATAATTATTAGAGGAATTACTAGGGAACGGTCTAGCATTAAAGTTTCCTCTATAAGCATTGTTACCGAAACTATTCCTACCAACAAAATTCACATACATAGATTCATTATTATTCTCAATCAAAGTAGACAAAGGCATATCATTGGGATCAAGAGGAGTATTCTTAGTAGCAAACAATTTCATAAGTTCATCCATCTTTCCACTCAAAACATCGATTTCTTCTATAGCATGCACTTTTTTACTAGAAGATCTTTCGGTGTGCCATTGAGAATAATTAGCCATAATATTATCAAGAAGTTTTGTAGCATCTCCTAACGTGATTTCCATAAACGTGCCTCCCGCGACCGAATCTAAGAGATTTCTAGAAGCAAAGTTCAAACCGGCATAAATTTTTTGTATGATCATCCATAAATTCAAACCATGAGTAGGGCAATTGCGAATCATCAATTTCATTCTTTCCCAAGATTGGGCAACATGCTCATGATCAAGTTGTTTAAAATTCATAATATCGTTCCTAAGAGTGATAATCTTAGAGGGAGGAAAATACTTAGAGATAAAAGCATCTTTGCACTTGTTCCAAGAATCAATACTATTTTTAGGCAAAGACGAAAACCAAACTTTAATTAGCACGATCTCTAAGTGAAAACGGAAATAACTTCAATTTAACAATATCATTATCCGTATCTTTCTTCTTTTGCATATCACACAAATCAACAAAGTTGTTTAAATGAGTAGCGGCATCTTCACTAGGAAGGCCGGCGAATTGATCTTTCATAACAAGATTAAGCAAAACAGTATTGATTTCACAAGACTCAACATCATTAAGAGGAGCAATCGGAGTACTAAGGAAATCATTATTGTTGGTATTCGAGAAATCACACAATTTGGTATTATCTTGCGCCATGGCAACAAGTAATCCAACACACAAGCAAACAGAAAAAGGCAATATAAAAAAGAGGAGGAGATTGGGAAAGAGAGGGCGAATAAAACGGCAAGGGTGAAGTGGGGGAGAGGAAAACGAGAGGCAAATGGAAAATAATGTAAATGCGAGGGAGATGAGTTTGTGATGGGTACTTGGTATGTCTTGACTTGAGCAAAAATCTCCCCGGCAACGGCGCCAGAAATCCTTCTTGCTACGTCTTGAGCTTGCGTTGGTTTTCCTTGAAGAGGAAAGGGTGATGCAGCAATAGTAGCGTAAGTATTTCCCTCAGTTTTGAGAACCAAGGTAACAATCAAGTAGGAGGCTTCTCAAAAGTCCCACGCACCTACACAAACAAACAAAGAACTCGCAACCAACGCAATAAAGGGGTTGTCAATCCCTTCACGGCCACTTGCGAAAGTGAGATCTAATAGAGATAGTATGATAAGATAAATATATTTTTGGTATTTTATAATATAGATGCAAAAAGTAAAGATGCAAATAAAAGTAGATTAGAAGCAAATATGATAAGAGATAGACCCGGGGGGCATAGGTTTCACTAGAGGCTTTTCTCGAGATAGCATAAGTATTACGGTGGGTGAACAAATTACTGTGCAGCAATTGATAGAAAAGTGAATAATTATGAGATTATCTAGGCATGATCATGTATATAGGCATCACGTCCGCAACAAGTAGACCGACTCCTGCCTGCATCTACTACTATTACTCCACACATCGACCCCGACTCCTGCCTGCATCTAGAGTATTAAGTTCATAAGAACAGAGTAACGCCTTAAGCAAGATGACATGATGTAGAGGGATAAACTCATGCAATATGATATAAACCCCATCTTTTTATCCTCGATGGCAACAATACAATACGTGCCTTGCAACCCCTGCTGTCACTGGGTAAGGACACCACAAGATTGAACCCAAAGCTAAGCACTTCTCCCATGGCAAGAAAGATCAATGTAGTAGGACAAACCAAACTGATAATTCGAAGAGACTTACAAAGATAACTCAATCATACATAAAAGAATTCAGAGGAGATTCAAATATTTCTCATAGATAAACTTGATCATAAACCCACAATTCATCGGATCTCGACAAACACACCGCAAAAAGAGTTTACATCGAATAGATCTCCACAAGAGAGGGGGAGAACATTGTATTGAGATCCAAAAAGAGAGAAGAAGCCATCTAGCTAATAACTATGGACCCGAAGGTCTGTGGTAAACTACTCACAACTCACCAGAGGGGCTATGGTGTTGATGTAGAAGCCCTCCGTGGTCGATTCCCGCTCCGGCGGAGCGCTGGCGAAGGCTCCAAGATGGGATCTCGCGGATACAGAAGGTTACGATGGTGGAAATTGTGTTTTGTGGATGTTTTTGGGGTACGTATGCTTATATAGGAGGATGAAGTACATCGGTGGCTGCCCGAGGGGCCCACGAGACAGGGGGCGCGCCCTATAGGGAGGGCACCCTCCTATCTCGTGGAGGCCTCGGCTGCTTCTTGACTTGCACTCCAAGTCCTTTGGATCACGTTTGTTCCAAAAATCACGCTCCCGAAGGTTTCATTCCGTTTGGACTACGTTTGATATTCCTTTTCTTCGAAATACTGAAATAGGCAAAAAAACAGCAATACGGGTTGGGCCTCTAGTTAGTAGGTTAGTCCCAAAAATGATATAAATGAGTAAAATAAAGCCCATAAACTTCCAAAAGAGGTAATATAATAGCATGGAACAATCAAAAATTATAGATACGTTGGAGACGTATCAGGTCTTCGTTGTGGCGCATGACGATCTTCGTCATCAAGTATTGCGCCTCGCCCACTCGGCGGGCCATGAGGGTGTGCAGAAAACACTCCATCGTCTCCGTGCCGACTTCTACATTCCAGGTGATTGTGCTCTGGTTCGTGACTGGGTACGATCTTGTGTGACGTGCCAGCGCAACAAGATGGAGACTCTACGGCCGGCTGGCTTGCTCCAGCCTTTGGAGGTGCCATCCCAGGTCTGGGCGAACATCTCCATGGACTTCATCGAGGGCCTCCCTAAAGGTGGGTGGCAAGTCCGTCATTCTCACGGTGGTCGACCGCTTCTCGAAGTATGCCCACTTCATCGCGCTCGGGCATCCCTACACGGCGGCGTCTGTCGCTCGGGCTTTCTTCAATGGCATTGTCCATCTCCACGGGTTCCCATCTTCGATCGTGAGTGATCGGGACCCCGTGTTCACGGGACATGTGTGGTGCGACCTCTTTCGGCTAGTAGGCGTTAAGCTCCGCCTGAGCACAGCTTTCCATCCTCAGACGGACGGCCAGTCCGAGGTCGTTAACAAGGTGATTGCCATGTATTTGTGTTGTGTCACAGGTGATCGTCCTCGCGCATGGGTGTACTGGCTGTCGTGGGCGGAGTACTCCTACAACACCTCTTATCACTCCGCCCTCCGTGCTATGCCTTTTGAGGTGGTTTATGGCCGACCACCTCCGCTGATTCTTCCTGTTGATCCGGCCTTGGCACGGGGCGAGGCGGCTGGTGTTCTTCTGCGGAACCGTGACGAGATGCTGGCAGAAGTCCGGCAACGCCTCCTTCAGGCCCAGCAGTTGGCCAAACACTACTACGATGGCAACCATCGCGAGGCGAAGTTCACGGTGGATGATTGGGTGTGGCTGTGTCTACTTCATTGTTCTACACAGTCCCTGGACCCACGTGCAAAGAGGAAGCTGGGTCCTCGCTATGCCGGTCCCTTTGCTATCCTGGAACGCATTGGGAAGGTGGCTTACCGTCTTCAGCTTCCGGCAGGTGCGCGGGTCCATGATGTCTTCCATGTGGGGCTGCTCAAGCCCTTTCATGGCGAGCCACCCGCGGTTCCTCCAGCGCTTCCGCTGGTCACTGATGGGCGTCTACTTCCTGAGCCGGAGAAGGCGTTGAAGGCTCAGCTGTGTCGCGACTCCTGGTACGTGTTGATTCAGTGGGCTGGATTTTCAGAGGAGGACGCTACTTGGGAGCAGTGCGAGGAGTTCCAACAACACTACCCCGACTTTCAGCTCGAGGACGAGTTGTTTGCGTAGGCGGGGAGAGATGTTATGACGGCCGGACCTACGGCCGTAGGAGGCCCACCGGGCAAGCTTAGCCCGCAAGTTATCTTAGTTTTTTATTTCACACCGTGGTTATATATACAACTTGTAAGACTATTTTGAGATTTAAGCAATAAGAATATTTCTATTGCCCGGCTCCCAGAGGAGCCGGAAAACCCTAAACCCTAGCCGCCTCCTTCCATCGCCGCCGCCGCACCACGCAAGGACGGTGCCACGCCGCCGGCCGTCGCGCTCCAGCCCTCGCCCTCCTCCCTCCTTCCCTACAGCCTATGTCCGAGACCGGGGAGAACCCTAGCTCCTATCACCTTGTTATGGCGCTGCTAGAAGGAGGGCGTGAGAGGGCCGGTTGGGGGCCTTTTTGCCCACGGCCGGGCAAGAGGGAAGGGATTTCCTTCTTAATTCTTGCTTGATTAGATTCATACATCGCCTCTCTTTATATAGAGAGGTTTACTTGACTCCCAAGCAAGGCTTACTTGACCCCTAAGCAAGCGACCCTTATCTCTAATTAAACCTAAGACTAATGGGCCCATTAGGCCCATTACGTACTCTAACACTGGGACGCTTTACTTTGGACCCCTTAACAAAAAGTGGACACCATCCGCACGTCGGACGTGCACGTGTACAGCCCCCCTGGATCCCATGGACACCACCTGGACAAAAGGAGTGCATGTGTATGACCACCTGGAAGTGGTCGCAAGAGTGACTAGCAGAGGCGCCCTTGCGTCAGCCGGTGGCGGAATGCAGTGGTGCTACGCCGTGCGCTGCTGTCGTTGACACCATGCCTTCTCCCTGTCGAACGACTGTTGGTTTGCACCGCACAGGGAAGAATGGAGGGCTTGCGATGGAGAATGACGATGACGGGTGCGCCCCCCAACCGTCGATGTCGCAGACTTTGAGGTCGCTGCCCACGGGGAAAACAGCATGCCCGTCGCCCGTGGGGGAAACCGCATGCCCAAGATCCCCGGCGCAATGGATGAGATCGAGGTCCTTTGCGCAGCAAAGGACAACTTGGAGGAGCGGCAGCTGCAGACCGCGCATCTCCCGCACCGCCGACGCGTTAGGAGGCCGCGCGCAGCAGCCTGCAGCCTCACCGCCACCGACACGTGGCAGGTAGCGATCCAAGACGGAAGCGGTGACAGGGACTGGACTTGGTGGAGCGGGACTCCCGCCGGCGTGGTTGATGCGGGGCCGGAGCTGACCGGTGGTGGCTGCTGCAGCTGCAGCGGCTGCTGCGGTGGCGCATCGGGCAGCGGCAGCGGAGCGCCGAGCGCGGCGGAGGCCGCCAGGAGCGGAGGCTTCCACTGCAGCCAGGGCTGGGCGGTGGTGGCGACGGATGGCAGCTCCAGTGGCTGCTGGAGTGGCCCGGCGAGCGCGGCGAAGGCCGCCTGGTGCGGTGGCTGCCACGGCGGCACGGGGGTGGCGGTGGGCGCTGGAGGCGCGGCGGGAGCCGGCGCCGGCCACTGCAGCCACTGCGGGACGACGGCGGCAGCTGGGGCTGCAGCGTCCCAGCAAACGCCACGGAGGCCCCTGGATGCGGCGAGTACCACGGCAGGGCCGGCGGCGGCCCGTAGGGGTTGGCCAGGTACAGCCGGATCCCCTGGACGGCTGTGACGAGGTTGTTTAGGACCCCGGTGATCTCTTCCGGGGTGTAGGCGGCGGCCGGTGGTGCGATGGAGGACGCCGACATCTGGGCGGTGGCGGCGCCGGAGGATGCGACCAGCAACGCGGACGAGGAGGGCAGCGATGCGGTGTAGATGGCCAGCGGCGCGGTGGTGACGGTCGGCAGCGGAAGCGACGGGTGGGCGGCGGCGAAGACATGATCGGAACTGAGCTACCTGATACCAAACTGTTACGGCGTTGTTAGAAGAAGGGCGCGAGAGGGCCGGCCGGGGGCCTTTTTGCCCACGGCCGAGCTAGAGAGAAGGGATTTCCTTCTTAATTCTTACTTGATTAGATTGATACATCTCCCCTCTTCTTTATATAGAGAGGTTTACTTGACTCCCAAGCAAGGCTTACTTGACCTCTAAGCAAGCGACCCTTATCTCTAATTAACCCTAAGACTAATGAGCCCATTACGTACTCTAACAGCTTGGTATCAGGTAGCTCAGTTCCGATCATGTCTTCGCCGCCGCCCACCCCGTCGCTTCCGCTGCCGACCGTCACCACCGCGCAGCTGGCCATCTACACCGAGCCGCTGCCCTCACTGTCCGCGCTGGTCGCATCCTCCGACGCCGCCACCAACCGTAATCTACCACGCACAGAGGAAAGTTATTAATGAGAATGTTTTTCAAAGCTCTTTCTCCACCACGTTGGGTTGGCCGAGAAGCGAAGACACCGAGGGTCCTTGATATGTGTAGACAGGTTCGAGTGGCTTCCACCACCTTCTGGATTGTGTGAAATTGGGATCTAAAAATAGAGGGAAATTGGATTTCCACCCTTCCTTACCTTTTTTTGGTCGCATGGACGTAAATATCACGCCACGCCGTATCAAATGTATCAATGTATCATAATGTTCAAAACCAGATTTGCTCCCATGGTTTCAGAGATCCAGGCCTATCTGTATTCTCGTCCCCATCGAATGCCAGGAAAACGCCAGTTTTGACTATGGAAATGCTACGTACGAACGTACGTGCCCATCGACCGAAACGAAAGAGATACGATGACGACGCATAGGTAGTGCGGCAACGTTGACCCGGCCTGGAATCGGCCGCGGGAGAGAAGCGGGCGGGCTGACCTGACACGGGAACTGTTCAACCTTTGACGAGCGAGCTCCAAAAACAGCAGGCGGCTCATGGTTTCTCGATATATCCCGGGCTCGCCCACAGAAATCGGTCTTCCGAGACGTCGTCGCAGCCTGCTGGGCACCGCCCCATGTACGCATGGTGTTGGCGTGTATGTATATATATCTCTGCATACAGCGGGCAAACCATTGGCCGGGAAGAAGAACACAGGAGAAAAGGTGATAGCAGCAGTGTCTTCCAGAGTTTAGATCATCGCGAAGCGCAACGCTAGGCCAGGCGACGACATGGGCCGTTGGTTGAAGCCAGATGTACGTGCAAGATCGTTTTACTCACATGAAATTTTGTCATGGTTCTTGTGAATTTGGTGTGCTCTGTTTTTGTATGCACATTTTTGCCTTGTCAATAATTAGTGCTATAGTATTGCTTCAGCATGTTTTTGTATCTTGCATGCGTTAATTAACAAAATTCTGGTGCTGCAGGTTTACCCGCTGATCGGCGCGATGTCGCTGGTGACGGGGATGTGCGTCTTCCAGCTCACCCGGAACGTCTTCCTCAACCCAGACGTCAGGTGAGGTCTCCAAGCTACCCCGATCGATCGGATCATTTCGATGCATGCATATGGTTAACTGTTTTGCTCTCTTGTTTAGGGTGAGCAAGAGCAACCGGCAGAGCGCGGTGCTGGAGAACGCGGAGGAGGGCGAGAGGTACAGCCAGCACGCCTTCCGCCGCTTCGTCAGCGCGCACCGCCCGGAGGTCTTCCCCGCCATCAACCGCTTCTTCTCAGGGTTCGCCGGCAAGTGATGGGCCGACGTACGCCGTCTCCACCGAACCGGCCGGGTGCATTGCATCTGTGTGTACGTGTGTCGCGTGTGAATATGTTGGCGATTGTGTTATTTGCGTGGAGGCGTGCCATGGATATGCACTAGACATGCCCGGGTAAATAAATGGTTTGAGAAATATAAGAGCAACTCGCGCGGAGTTATCATATTCTGAATTGCCATCCGCTATATGAACTGTACTTTTCATAATAATTTGGAGGCTGACTCTATGTGCGCAAACATAAAATCACCAAACGATAGCCATCATATTTTTTTTTCATTTAAGCGGCATTCAATCCAACCAAACAGTTCATAACCGTCATCAATCTCGTAAACATAACTAGCAACTACTCGCTTCGTCTCATAATATAAAAACGTTTTTTACACTATCTTTGTCCCATAATATAAAAGCATTTATATTATGGGACGAAGGGAGTATATTAGTGGTCAAAAGTCGACGCATTACATATATTTTGCGACTTGAAATATCATTAAGCGGCATTTTCAACATATACAACGTTCTTAATAGACATTTCCAACTACTACTACCTACGCTACTTCGTCTCCGCCGTCGCCTAGTCCTCCTCCTTGTCCTCCTCCCTTGAGAACCCATCGATGTAGATGAAGTCGTCATTCTCCTCCTTGGAGTGAGGACTACGAGCTACTCCTCCTCCTCCTCCTCGTTGGTTGTGCGGCCGAAGCGCTCGTGGATGTGCTCCTTGTCGCGACGGCGCGCCTCCGCTTCAAGCATCACGACTCCGAGTGGGTCCTCGAGCTCAGGCTCCAGCTCGGGTTGGGCCTCGATGGGAACGGGGACAAACGGGGTGAGGTGGGCAGTGGGGGCAATGAAGACAAGGTTGTTGGCAGGGACAATGGCGCCCAAGGTGCCATATCAACAGCGCCCACCGCGACATGAACCACCGGCACCACACAGAGTGCCATATCCCTTATGGTTGCCATCACGGGCGCATATCCCCTGTATACTCCATCACGAGAGCCGTCGGTGCCACGTCCACAAAGGGAGGAGGATGTGGCGGTTGTTGACGTTGTTCCGGCTAAGGGTCTTCTCACCGCGTTGACTCCCGCCCTGGTGGGCCGGTTGAGGACCCCTTGTCGGTTCCGTCCTGGGCCGCACTGGTAGTCCACGGTATATACAAGGAAGATCCAGAAGACTTGGTGTACATAACAAGATGCTGGATTCATGGAGGACATTACCTCCTCGTACGTAAGCGACTATGATCTTGTACCCTATGACAAACCCCCAGTTATCTATGCAAACCGTGGGGTCCGGCTCGTAGAGACGCATTACAATATTTTGTAGTTTACTTGTACTCCATACACACTCCAACGCAACAAAGCACAAGCAGAACATATAATTTTATCTTCTCGGAGAATCTGAACCTGGGTAAAATCATGTGTCCTGTTACTATCATCCCAAGACATCTAGCCTAGGATCCCCTACCTAGAGATCTGCCAGATTTAGCTCTGGCCGCTATCTCAGCAAGTGCACCGTGGGGAGAGTTCACACGTCGTTGTGCGGCATCTGGGACGGAAGGTTCTCGTTCGCCAACACGTTCAACCAATAGGCCACGTCCTGACACGACGACATTGTCGCGAAAACTAGATGAGCTGTCTACGGGAGGAGTAGGCGGGAGGTATCGACGACTATGGTTTTGGTGATGGATGCCTCGCCATCGGGCTTTTATAGTCGGGGACGACGAGAAGATGATGCCACATGGCCACCAGGCTTCACATGGTGAAGTTGACCATCCAACATATGCCTCTTTGATGAAAGATCATTACTATCTGTGTGATGAAGGGTTTTGTGACACCCTGGATTTTGCCCTTTTCTTTTTCCTTTGATTTTTGTGGATTTATTGATTTGATTTGCTTTTCTGTGGCTATGTGGTTCCAAAACTTGGGAAGATCATGTCTTCCTAGGTTTTATAGTGGCTTGTCATCCCCAAAACCATCCCTAGCTCATGTCATTTTCATCCTAGCCCAAATCCCAATATTCTTTTTATTGAGAATATTCCTTTTCTATTAAAGAAATTATCCTTTTTGCCCTAGGTTGTGAAGCAACCCATCTTTCTGTCACTCCAAAAATTCACAAATAATTCTCATAAATTGTTTGGGTCATATCTTGCTCAAATATGGCAAAACTTTTCATGCCATGTTCAAAAATCATCCTCCAATAATTCTTTTCCTCTTCTTCCCTGAATGGCACTTTGTGAAGGAAGTGCTATTTATCTTTGCTTGATTGCCTTCAAACTTTTTGGACATCTTGTCATGCCTATATCATTGACCTGTGCAAATTTTCTTACTCATTTTCCTAGCAATTATGTTTCAGCAATTTTCCAAAGTTTCTGTCCAGAAAGGAACTTTGTGAAGGAAGTATATTCTAGGCATGTCCAAATGAGATGAAACTTTGCCACATACTTCCTTTGATCAAATAACCACTCTCCACCAAATTTGAGCTCATGTAACCTTTCCATATGGGCCCAGCTCCAAATCTTGGTTTCTGGTCAGATTTTCAGTTTGTGAAGCAACCATATTTTATATTGCTTAATTTAAGCTGAATATTTTCTAGGACATTCTCCTACCCATATCTACTCTCACCACCAAGTTTTGGCTCCATCCATTTAGCCATTTGTCCTTATGAATTTTTCCAAGTTTCTTTCTAGAATGAAGCTTTGTGAAGCAAGTGCCACTTTGGTATTTCTAAAATCAAATAACCCACCTCCTCCAAATTTCAGCTCATCACAATCATAATTTCCTAATCTGGCCATTATGGCACTTTCTACATCAACCCTCATCTAAACCATTCCTATTAGGCTGATTTTTGGTAATCAGCATCATCTTAGTGCTTGATAACGCTGTGTCAAAGACTCGAGTCCAACTCCACACGTGTGAACCACAACAAGTTACAAACACCTTCATGTTGATCTGCTTTAGAGCTAGGTGCCAATCTCTTCTTTGCCCCTAGACCTAATTCTTTGTTTGTTTAGACTAAGGGCATGCTGGTCTATCCACTAGACATGGTTGTTCCAGCCAAAACGAGTCATTTGCTCTAGTGCCCGTGGTGATCACGCTTGCGTCATGACTAATTGCGTGCTCTGGCTCGTTCTCGGCCCTGTTCCCGTCGTCTACCTCGTCGTCTCGACCTCCATCCATGTCCTGGAGTTTCTCCGTGCTCGGGCCCCCTCCTGTTTCGCCATAAATGCGTCGCAAACTCCAAGCCCGTGCCACTACGAGCTGTCGTCCTCCATTGGAGCTTGGCGTGAGCTCACCCGTGACGCTCCAGAGACCTCCCCGCAGCCTATATAAGCATGCGCAAGTCCTTCCGCAGCTCACCAGTCCCTCCCTCGCCTCATTTGATCACCAGAGCAACCTCACATCGTTGTTTCTTCCTCGGACCGCCGTGACCTCGCCGAAGTTGGTCTCGATTTCGACCATCACAGCTCTCCTCCCCTTCTCCCGAGCCTCCTACTATCTTCCCCTCGTCCCTCCGAGCCGCCCCACCCCCTCTCCCTTCGCTGGAGACGACCGCAGCGCCGAGAACCACCGCCACCCGAAGCTTTCGGCCTCCTCCTGGCGCCGCCCCTTCCCTCCTCTCCGCTCCTTCTCGGTGGCCGCCTCCTCTCTGAACGGGTGCGTCGCAGCCCCGTGCACCCGCCGGTGCCTTTCCCTCGACCGGAGACGGCCGGAGCCGCGAGTTCCACCGCCGGCCGCCCGCCTCTGCCTCCTCGTGCCACCACCCGTCGCCATCTCCCTGCTCCTCCCCGGCTCCCGTGTCTCCCCTGGAGGGGAGTGTCTCTCCGCCCCGCACCGCCCGAAGGTCTCGCCTCGGCCAACGGAGGCCGAAGCTGGCCGGGCCACCACCGGCATCGCCCTCCCCTGCCCCTCCTATGTTTCGATCGGGACAGAGGGAGGAGGAAGACGACGACGCCCAGCCGGCCCCGTCCCCCCTGCCAGTGGATCCCGCCTCCTCCCCGACCCCACACATAAGTGGCTCATAGCCTTATCCACTCAGATAAGTGGAAGCGTACTTTGAGAAGTACGTTTTCTGCTACTGAAACGTATTCTTATTCTGCTTCGGCCCGAAGTACGTTTTCCAAGTTCTGAAAGTGCATTTTCTTATATGCACTTCTGCCTTATCCACTCAGGGACCCGTTGGTGATGAAAATATTCACAATAGGTCCCTGACTTTCTACACCTCATATCTTCGCGACCGTAGCTCCGATTGAGGTGAAACCAACGCTCACGTCTTCGGCTCGTCGAGCTCTTTCTATAGGTAACATTTTCACTAGGTGGTCCCACAGTGAAAATGACCAGTTTGCCCTTGCTTCCAGTTAGCCCCCTCCGAGAGAGAACCGTTCGGCGTTTCGTTCTGCAGCTTCACCTCACTTCTCCCTGGAGTCTCCGTCGCCCCCAGGGAAGCCAGATCAACCACTTGCGTGATAGCCATGCAGTAGCCATGGTTTCCACTTTTATATTTAATAAAAGTTTGCCAGTTATCTGCCTGCTTGTTTGCTACTACTGTCGTTGTTTTTGGTTATGCTCATGGTTTCATGTTCACCTTCATGCTATGTTCCGATGCATCTTGTTATCTTGTACTACTTGCTAGTATTGTTTCCATGTCATGCTTGGTAGTAGTAGTACATGCTGGTAGTAGTGATGTTCAGTCCGATGCATGTTTACCGTATGATATCCAGAACCGTGGTTATGCATGTTCCTTTGCATCTAGTTGGTTACATGCTTACTTGGTAGTGATCTTGCTATGTTCTTGCATGGTATTTATTCATGATGCTACTGGTCATGCAATGTTTATGGTAGAGTTATGCTTGTGTCATTTATGCTCGTCAGTATGCCATGCTCATTCGGATATATGATTCGTTGTTGATATGGTTGATAGTTATGATGCACATCCATGTTTATGTTGATACCATGTTCATGCATTGTAGTTGCATCATGTTGCGTTCAAGTTTAACTGGATAATAATGAACTTGAACAACTGTTGGCTGAGTCATGGTGCCACCATATCGAGTTGACTAGTGCAACCACATTTACCTTTTATGGGAAGGACCTAACTGGGTCTATTGTCATGCCTCTCGCCGGTGCCTCCAACGAGGGAAGGCTATGGGCGCACGCTACCCTGATTACGTAGGCGGACATAAACCTTGTGTGCCCGTTGTTGTTGTTATGGTACCTTGTCCCCGTTTGGGACCGTTTATGTTTTGCCACGACGGTGGCCGTTGATGTCTTTGGCAGGCACGGGGCCACACATGACTTAGCCCAAAGGGGAGTTGGTCAGAGTGGCCGGGAGAGTGTCATGGGCAATAGTCGGTTTTGTCAGAATACCGTTGGTCCACCCGAATGGGAGCATGAGGCCATGGGTTCCGTGGTGTGGGTACAGTGTGCTAACCTCTGCAGAGTGTGTGTTTAAATCAATCAATAGCCGCGCCCGCGGATAAGGGCCCAGTTTGGAGTTGGTCACACTATGAGTCAACAGTAATAATAATGATGTGCTTAATAACAACCCTGGTTCGATGATGAGAGAAGTTGGTTGATCTTTATGTCATCGTGAGAGGATCACCGTGGTATCGAGGATACCGAGTTGTTGGATATTTGTGGTGTTATGCGAGAATTGAGGGTAAAGGTCAAGTTCCTTGTGGTCATGAAATGATTAGTACAGTATTGTTTATACCAAGCTTGATTTGATCCTGAGATGATCGCGAGATGTCCGAGGTTGGTAAGTGATGCATGTGATGGTTACGAGGTAACCCGAGCAGAGTAAGTTGGTGCATGATAGTGTCATCATGTTGCATGCTAGAATCATTATGTTCATATGTTCATGCCATGCTCATATTGTTCTAGCATTACCGTGTTCATCTTGTTCATACTATGATTGATTGATATAGTTTCATGTTAACCTGTAATTGCCATGTTGTTGTTTGTCTTGATTGCTCTTGGTTGTTGTGAGCTTGCAAGTACATTCAATGTACTGACCTGGCGTGTCATGCCAGTTTGCAGGTCGTGCCTAGATTGCTTGCTTGTTTGGTGTGGTTCCTATGTTCGCGAGCTAGGATAAAGATTCCAGCCAGATTCCCTGCGTATTGGAGTCCATCATCACCGTTCGTTCTTCCGCTGCGAGTAGAGGTTCCGCTGCCTCGAGTTGTTATGCTGCTTGCATAGAGAAACTATAGTTGGCATAGTGTCGTTGTGCCGGTGTTATTCATTGTAATATCGGAGACCTTGTATTCGTATTCAAGTTGTAATAGAAAGCTGGTTTGTTCTGTGCTAAGAAATGTCGTATTTCAGAAGACTTTATCTCGATCTCTGGGCTGGAATACGGGGCGTTCCGGTTTCTCTGAGCCGGGGTGCCACAGGTTTGCGAATGTTTGAAGTGACAGTATGTATCTCCCTCTTTCCCTGATCATTGCAATATGGGATAAACGGAGACCATCATAGTTGCATCCTTAGTCACTGTTATGTAACTGAAGTGGGGATAAACGATGGCGATGTACGCCCCATGTGGCAGTGGCATATATGCACGTGTCTGTATTTGGCTACACTCACTTGTAGAAACATATAAAGTGACTTAGAAATCCGAACATTGAATTATGCCTAGGCATAGGTCGCATTAGATAAATACTAGTGGGGAATCCGGCTCCCTGAGTACGCCTTAGCCCTATTGATTCAAACAACCATCATCTCATGTTTCGTGCTCTTTTTAATTTATTCTTGCATTTTCTTATTGTGTTCACAACCACATTGCAATATTTTTAACTTTTGTCTCCGTTTTGTTTTGGATCACAACAAATTCCCAGGCACAATATCATAAACCCCTACAAGAGTGATATGCCCATTTTACATCATGTTTTCCTACTGTTATTTATAATGTTTTTATGCATAATAATGCTTTTTAGAGTAATTGTAATGCCTTTTCTATCATAATATGCAAGGTTCACACAAAGAGGGAGAATTCCGGCAGCTGGAAATCTGGACCTGAAAAGGCTACGTCAGGCAAACTATTCTGCACAACTCCAAATGAGCTGAAACTTCACGAGGAATTTTTATGAAATAAATAAGAGTTATTGGAGAAAATAATTACCATAGTGAGCCCACCAGGTGGGCACAACCCACTCGTTGCTCGAACAAAGCCGACCCAACAACACAGCCCGGAAAAACCAGGCACAAATAATTGTTCGAGTGGAGACACGAACTTGCGACCTACCATCCTATTCCTAAATGTGCAGCCAACTGAGCTAGCTATTGTGTATGCAAAAAAGATGAGGTTTCCAATTTTTCATATACGTGTGCGGTGTGCCATATTGGATGGATTCCCACATACGAATCGCTATGGCTACACAACGAGTAAACACCAGGTCGTTCGTTCAGCTATTGAATTGTCTCACCTCGCTTTCTTACACTGGATCACATCAATTTATATATGTCTATGAATTGAAATTAATAAATCACCTCAAGGAGTGTGTCTCATTTGGTCACAAATATGAGCATAAAGGATAGGGATTAAAACATGGAATACACTCTTGTGTGGAGGAAGGAAGGAATAAAATCCCACTATTATGAGTTATTGAGCACGAAGGGAAAGAATTGGAAGAAGGAAATAAATTTGACAGAAAAATAAATAAATTAGAAGAATGAATAAATAAATTACATTCATTAAATCCTCTTATGAGGAGGAAGGAAGGAAAAAATTCAAAGAAGGAATAAATTTGAGCAATTGAGCATGTAGAAAAAAAATTAAGAGATGACATACATTTGGCAGGAAAGAATGGAACTAGAGGAAAGAAATAGAATGGAACCTAGAAGAACTCTGGGATGGGAGAGAGGACCCATTACATAAACGGACTTGCATGCTAAAACTCACTCGACTCAGATTTAACCAAGCCTCAGTTGACCTTGCAACATTTTGTCCCATCGTTTGCAACATTTATTTCTACCGGCTACAACATCCGTATTGCTAGTTGTAGCATGTCATCCCTTGACGATTGTAGCACGCCATCTCATCGGTCGCAACATCCTCCATTGACGGTTGTAGCATTTTAGTCAGAACGGTTGCGGCATATGTCGGCGTTGCTTGCAGTACCGCTGCAACATTTTTCCTCGCCGTTTGCAACATCCAGCCGTGCCGATCGTATCACCACAACTGCGCTGACATCACTCGACTGAGACTACGTTAAGTCTTAGTCGACTTAGTTCTAGACAAACCCTTAAATAAATGAGGTCATCACACACACTAACTAACCTGCATGTACCGGTGCAAAATAAAATAACCTACATGTATGTTGGGTACTCCATTTCCTGATAATGTTGTTTCGAATTTCCTGTGGTACATATAAATTATGCTTGGCCCTTATTAAATGGAGTTAGGAATTATTTAGGACAATGTGGAAGTCAAGTTTTTGTCAAGGAGGTGCGAAAAGTAAACTTGACAATTGATTGATTTGCAGCCAATGGAAATGAACTTTGTGAATATTAATTTTCACTTTTTATACTTGATGGTTAGAACAACAAGTTTACTCTCACATTGCTTTGTCATGGAGTTATCATCATGTAATAATAATGATTCTTGGATGTGAGAGCATGGTGCGAGAAGACCAAAAATATAATGTTGGGGAATCAGAGTTGACATCAAGTATACGTAAATTCAGGATGCTCACCTGTTTTGGTTTTTGAACTATGCTTTGATGGCCATGGCGGAAGAACACGACATAGTTCGCTGTTGGAAACATGCAGGGAGAGAATCATGAAATTGACATACTAGAGTGTAATGACTTAGCTCACCGTCTACGGATTGATCATATTTGTCGTAAATAGGTAGACAATTGACCACCATCAACGATGGTGATAAAGAGAAGTGGCAACACAGATGACTCGCTAGAAGTGTGTGAGAGCATGTTTCTTGCTTTGCAACACACGAACATCTGTGCTAGTCCTAACCAAACCTAAAAAAAACTTAAAACGAAGTGTTCCCCGTTGGCAAAGGTCAAGATCCATCACACCTCCATGGCTCTATAGGCACAAAATACGACCCTACCTCCATGTGCGTCCGAGATACGAGCGAAGGTGTACAGGGAGCCCTATGCTAACTGGTGACAAACTTGTCTTGAACCCCGCCCTGATCATTTTCGTCAGCCTTACTACTGGTCAGTGTACTACTCCCTTCATTCCAAAATAGATGACCCAACTTTGTACTAAGTTAGTATAAAGTTGGGTCATATATTTTGGAACGGAGGGAGTAGTAGCCATCGGCGATCACGAACGTGTAAGACGAGCAAAGGGAAGAGTCCCTGATCGAGAAATTGAGAATCGCAGCACGATTCCTCAACGCACTCAACATAACTAACCTGATCTCCGGCGTACGATTACATTGGTGGTGCTACAACTTGGCGTAAACGGTCACTTTGGTGTTAGAAGTTGTGGTGTACATTGAAGTGGTGCAAAAACTTGGCATTAACGTGCAAATACGGTGCTTATCTCATTTATGTATGAAGTAGGTGCTGACTAGGCGCGTGGGGCCAGCTGTCAGCCACTGCACCAGAGAGAGGGGGTGTGTGGCCTGATTTTTTGGAAAACACCCTCGAAATATATATTTTCACAGAAAACCCCTGTTGACATGGGAGAGTGGCATTTTTTTTTCACCTCTATGAGGAGTGGGTCCCACCTGTCAGACAAGAGTGAAAATTAAATCAAAAGTGAGGCCGGCTGGACTCAAGCCATGTCCGACAAGAAGCCACAACTAACCAGTACGCCAACAAGATCTCTTGTTTAATTCGGATAAGAAAGCTATATGTACTAAACTGGAAGCACGAGGAGCTTTTATGGGCTGCAGATAGTGCGGCCATTCTACACCTGTTCCTTTTTAAAATTTATTTGTAAAACATAATTAATAAAAAATATGTTCAAATATTTGTGTTATTCAAATATTATACTCCCTCCGTTCGGAATTACTTGTCGCGAAAATGAATGTATTTAGATGTATTTTAGTTCTAGATACATCCATTTTCGAGACAAGTAATTCCGAACGGAGGGAGTACATGAAAATGATTATTAGTAAATAATAACATTTAAATGTACATCCTGCAAAAAATATTTAGTTAATACGGACATTTAATAAAATTAAAATATTTAAGTAAATATTATAGTCACAACTTATATTAAAATTATAGAAAATGAATATTCATATGAGCAGTTTAAATTATAAATTATCATTATTTTTAGTTATAAAAACATTGAACTATACAAACGTGCATATAATTATTGAAATGCTGTATACCTAAAATAATTTTATGAATTGTAATGTAACTTTTTAAATTCTAAATTATGCAAACACTGTTATAATTCATAGTATTTTTTAAATAATATGTGAACAATTTTATAAAATAATTTATTCTGTTTGCATGTACAATATTTATAAACACAAATATTCGTTCGTTATGTTTATTACTGAGATTATAATTTAGATTTTTTTAAACACTTATAATTTTGATACTTTCTACAAAAAAATAAATAAACTAACAGGTGCAGAAGAAGCCGCAAGATCTGCAACCCGTTTAACCTCTGCCTGCGCTGTGATTAAAAATACATATGACGTTTTTACCCGTACTGGCCGAAGAAAATTTAATGGGCGCAGTGGTTTGCCAGCTCGTTTGTGTGGATGGTGTTGTGTATTCGATCCCCACCGGCCACATCTGGCATTTAGTTTTCTGTCTCAGGTTACATGCGGGACTCACTTCTTATAGAGATAACAAAATCTTCCCAGTCAACAGGGATTTTTTTGAAAAAATCAGGTCATATGCCCCATCTCTCTGGTAGAGTGGCTGACAGCGGGCCCCATGCGCCTAGTCAGCACCTACTCCGTACATAAACGAGATAAGCACCGTATTTGCACGTTAATGTCAAGTTTTTGCACCACTTTAATATACACCACAACTTCTAACACCAAAGTGATCGTTTACGCCAAGTTATAGCACCACCAGTGTAATTGACTCTTTCAATAACTAGTGCGTACTACTAGTACTACTGCCACATCCAGCGAAGATGCTCTCTCTCGTGTACACAAGCGTCTCTTTCCGGCGTGATGCTGCTGTAACGTATTGACTTGAAAGCTCTTCCGTGCTGTGCTGTAACGTACAGAGGGGGAAAGGTGCCCTCTCTTGTAATGTGGTGTGACCTTCAAGTAATCGCACTGGCACTCAAGGTGCACGACGCTAAAGTTATGGGATTGTTTAAAGTAAAATCCCCGTAACTTTTCTCTGTACGCAAACATCCGGTAGATTTGGCATTTTTGGTATTGTACTAGATGAATGCTTCCATGAATGCCTGTGCTACTCATGCATAGATAATATATCCACTGGCTATTTCAAATTATTAAGCGTGCATTTGCATTATGATATCCACCGAGGTATAGTGTTCCCATGTCAAACTTTAGCTTAGGAAGATGTGATTTCTTGTGGGCATGAAATGCCCACCTTTTCATGCACACAAATACATCTAAACCATGCCCATTGTATATTACCGTGACTGCTCTCTGGAATATAAAATTAAACTGTAGCTGCAAAACATGCAACTAAATCACTGTGATTGCTTCGTGAGAAATACCAGAAGGTTAAGTTAATTTTGAAAGATGTAAAATTTCAGGCCGCTGTAAATAAATTGCCATGATTTATTAGTTACCAAACAGAATATAGGTTACCCCACCCGATTGATATGTACAATTGCCCTACCGATTTGATTTGAGGATAATCGGGCGAGGTAAAAAAAACTCGGATGTGGGGTGGGGTGAGTGTTTCATGGGCGTGGGAAGGGGGGGTAGTTGGACGGAAGATGAGATGGACGACAGAACGTTAAAAGCATCTCCAATAGGCGCTCAAAAAATGCCTCACGCGCTAAAAATAATCGTTTTTGTGCGCAGAGACAGAAAACAGCGCTTCAGCTGACGTTGTAAAATAGAGCGCGCACAAAAAGTTTTAGCGTACGGGCGTGCGCATGGGCTGCTGTGCTGCAAATTTGGGGCGCCGGATTGTGCGCGCGGGATGCTGCAGGTGGTGCCGCCGTGTTTTTTGCATCTGGAAAACCTCTTCGCCGCTCCCGCGCAAAAAGACTGTTTTAGTGCTGTAAAAGAATTATACCGCGCCGAGGCGAAGCACCCGTGTTGAAGATGCTAAGTTATTTTTTTTAAGTCGGCAAGATGAGATGACATGCTGGCTGACTTGTCCAAAGTAAATCATGAACTGTTTCTTTTGGGACTTTGAAGTTACCTGATTGGACTGCTCGGCAAAGAAAAACTAATCTCATAGACATGAGATCACATCATGTCATTTGTTGTAGGGTCTGGACTGAATACTCTGGCAAGTCTGACTAATTCACCAACGACCACACTCAGACTACATACTGCTCACTTCCATGACAAGCAAAGGGAAAAAGGCAAAAGGAGCAGCCCACACCGGCCGCGGCCGGTCCACTCTGTCCGGCCCAGCCGGCCCGGGCCCGCACTAAACCCCCGCCCGGCCTCCTCCTCCCTTATATACCCTGTCCGTTTCGCACACCTCTCCGCACCCCGGCCGACCACCGCCTGCCTGCCTAACTCCTCCGCCGACGCCCGCCTCGCAACGCCGCGATGGCCACCCCGACGACGCCGCTGCTCAAGGACGAGCTGGACATCGTCATCCCGACGATCCGCAACCTCGACTTCCTGGAGATGTGGCGGCCCTTCTTCCAGCCCTACCACCTCATCATCGTGCAGGACGGCGACCCGAGCAAGGTCATCAAGGTGCCCGAGGGCTTCGACTACGAGCTCTACAACCGCAACGACGTCAACCGCATCCTCGGCCCCAAGGCCTCCTGCATCTCCTTCAAGGACTCGGCCTGCCGCTGCTTCGGGTACATGGTCTCCAAGAAGAAGTACATCTACACCATCGACGACGACTGCTTCGTGAGTGCTCTGTCTGCTCTCTCGCCGTCTCGCTTACGAGATATTCTTCCTATGTGGTGGTGTGATTTGGCTCGATTGGGCTAGATCGCATTCGAATTTGGTCGAAATTATGTAGTGTCCTGCACTGTGTGATTTTTGTCACGGGACGGGAGGTGGATTTTGGTGTGGGTGGGGCTCAGATCTGGTTGGGGGAATTGAGGAGAAAGGCGAGATCTCTCATTAATTTCTTCGTGGGGGTGCTGCATGACGTTGTTACTCGTGTCAGTTATGATCGCTCAGTTCGCTCGCGCCTAAAATCACGTGATTCGTAGCCCTGTGATCTGGGTAGTTTTTTTTTTTGGGAGAGGAAGTGATCTGGGTAGTTAAATGCAATTTTTCACCAGATGACTGACTGATAGATAGTCGCATCTTTTGATCTAACAATGTTACTTCAGTTTTGGATATCAATATGAAGAAGTGCTCCCTCCGTCCCAAAATAGGCGACTCAACTTTGTACTAACTTTTCCTCTGTCCCAAAATAAGTGACTCAACTTTGTACTAACTTAGGGAGTACATACGGACTGAAATGAGCGAACAAACACACTAAAACGTGTCTATATACATTCAGAAAAAAGTTAAAACATCTTATATTTGTGAGAGGGAGTATCAAGCATTGGAGGTGGCCACACTGGTTTGGTCCTGTACTCCTGTATTGCTTGCAGTTGGATGGGTATGAGGTGGAGTTGTAAGCTATGGATATGTGGTGTTGGTAGTTTGTTACCCCACAATTGTTGTAGGATTAATAATTTCTCGTATATATAACAATGCGACAGTACAAATTGTAAGTATCGCCTGCCGCCTTACTTTGTCACTTATGCCGATGCATCTTTTGTTTGTGTGTTAGGGTCCTCATCTGTACTTTTAGCTTTGGGATAAATGATTGTCTAACAATTTTGAAATGATTGCATCTTGTGTGGATCGATCCAGAGCCTAAAGTGATAGAGTAGCATATATGGACTGAGCGATAGATGTGACCATCCTTTTTCTTTAATGGGCTACATACCTTCTTCTAGTTGGATTTATCTCTAGTTATAAAGCATACCTTGGCGCGAGGTGTTTGTTTTGACAGCTACCTTGACACAAGGTATGTAAAATAAAAATTGTATATTCACGTGAGGGTCCCACCTATTTGCTAAATAATGTTGCTTTTGTTGGATCTCTGAGATGGCCTATGAAGCAGAGATCTAGTGCAAAAGCAAAGTTCTTACTGTAAGAATCGGTCTCTGGCCTGCATTTGTCATTCATTTACCTAGAAAATAGTACACCCAAGGTCAAAAAAAGAAAAGAAAATAGTACACCATATTCTCTTTCATGGCATCACCTGCAGTCAAGGGGGTTCTGTAATAGTTTTCTATTGTAGTTTAGTTGACAGACATAGCACACGCACATGCTTGCACTCTCAAATTTGTTATCTTGCTGCCATTGTTTTGGTCTTCCATTCTGAATTGGTCGGTATATTTGGTGATGCAGCGCAGATGCCATTAGCCCATTGCTAACCTATTATTTTCACAAAATCTCAGGTTGCTAAGGACCCATCAGGAAAGGACATCAATGCGCTCGAGCAGCACATCAAGAACCTTCTGAGCCCTTCAACTCCATTTTTCTTCAATACTCTGTACGACCCTTACCGTGAGGGTGCTGATTTTGTTCGTGGGTACCCCTTCAGCCTTCGCGAGGGTGCCCCAACTGCTGTGTCTCATGGGCTTTGGCTCAACATTCCAGACTATGATGCCCCTACCCAGCTTGTCAAGCCTCGCGAGAGAAATAACAGGTGAGAATTTTACATTTGGCACTTCAATATTTTAAACAATCTCTTCTTTCTAATCTGATGTTTCTTTCTTGGGATCAGGTATGTTGATGCTGTTCTTACAATCCCGAAGGGTACCTTGTTTCCTATGTGTGGAATGAACCTCGCGTTTGACCGTGAGCTCATTGGTCCTGCAATGTACTTTGGCCTTATGGGTGATGGCCAGCCTATTGGTCGCTACGATGATATGTGGGCTGGATGGTGCACCAAGGTACATTCTGTCATTTTCTTTAAAACTGTATTTGGTGGTATGTCTGTGAATGCAAACTGAACATGTTGGTTGCCATGGACAATTAGTTATATCTAGTGCACTGCGGATGCTAAAAATTGTATCTAGCCTGTTTCCAATTCTTTGTACTGAATTATCTGTTCTCTGTCTACACAGGTGATTACTGATCATTTGAGCCTGGGTATTAAGACTGGTCTGCCCTACATCTGGCACAGCAAAGCAAGCAACCCGTTTGTGAACCTAAAGAAGGAATACAACGGCATCTTCTGGCAGGAGGAGCTGATCCCCTTTTTCCAGTCTGTGACTCTCTCAAAGGAGGCCACCACTGTCCAGAAGTGTTACCTTGAGCTGGCCAAGCAGGTGAGGGCGAAGCTCGGCAAGGTGGATGGCTACTTCAACAAGCTTGCTGATGCCATGGTCACATGGATTGAGGCCTGGGATGAGCTCAACCCACCAAAGGGTGCCATTACCACCACAAACGGCCCTGCTCTGAAGAGCAAGTGAGACTGTGAGAGGCAGTAGCATACATATACAGTTTGCATGTTCATGTGAACTATCCATACTGAAATACTCCTGTTTTGGTTAGTGCCGATGAGATGAGAAATATCACTTCGTTGTAACTTAAATATTACCTTCTTCCCTGGACAACTGCCCTGGTGGTTTTAGGGAATTTACATTTTTGCTTGTGTGGGACAGTTGTATTGTCGGAATCGGATCACCTTCAAATAGAATAAAGTTACTTGTTTCTCGGATTAAGCATTATGTCATACAGCTACATGTACGTTTCTGGAAGAAAAAAAATTCTTGAAGATGTGCAATTCTGAATTCGTACTCGTTTTTTAAACTCATAGATGTTCATTCAGAGAAAAGGGAGCACTCCCTGGTTTCATAGTATACATCACAGCAGCCCCCCGGACCGGATGCAGACTACATACATACAGCACAAGAAAACATAGAGGCCATATAAAAGATCGCCAACACGAGCGCTTCCAGGTCGTTTGTCGGCCCACAGGCCACAGCATGTAAAGATCGCAAGCACCAGCGTCGAGGACGAGTCAGGGCGCATCTCCTTTTGGCTTGGAACTCGCTTGTGCTTTCCAGGCAATGCGGGGCAGTTCAGTGGTTTCCATTTCATGCCAGGCCAAATCAGCCCCTGGAAGCACAGAGAAGGTTTGTAAACAACTCGACAAAGCCCGGCAAATAAGGTGGAAATCCTATGATTTCTTGATGACCGGATATGTACTCCAGAAGGCAGCAGTGGCACACATGTTCAGAGCAGGTTTGGAAACAATCGGCCAGAGCAGAGCAATAGGGTGGAAATCTTGTCCAGTAGCACAGACACAACAGCCCATGTGAGCACGAACTTGTGATTTCTATTCAGGTATCTTGTAGACTCTTCTAAGAAAAGGTATCTTGTATAGACAAACAAAAAGGAGATTGTTTCTGAACCTTCACATGCTATTTCTGAAGTATCGTTGCGGTTGAGTTTGAGAAATTTTGGCCAGTTTGGATGTAGCTGTCTGCTAATAGCACACAGAAGACAACAAAAAACGCCGTTGCCGGGGATCGAACCCGGGTCACCCGCGTGACAGGCGGGAATACTTACCACTATACTACAACGACTTTTGTTGTGTATGTTTGCAAAACATTATATATGTGAGATGAGCACAGATCCAGATGTAGATTTCCCTCCAATAATAAGCACAAAAACCGCTTGTATATATACACCCAGCAGCATTTGCAGAGTATAATACCGTGGACTACCATCAAGAGAGCTTCAAACTATAGAACAAGCAGAGAAGGAAGAAACACGAATCGTTCAGGCTGCTACTCCCTCCGTTCCAAAATACTAGATGACTCCATTTTGTATTAATTTTGTACAAAGTTGGGTCATTTATTTTGGAACGGAGGGAGTACGTATCATGACACACTTCCGAGTTCCGATCGTCTCTCTGATCAGACAGACGATCAACGCTAGTTAGTCCGGAACAGCGTCAGTTTCTGGTTCTATACCATGGCACTCAGATGGCCATTACCAGTTCACCACAGAACCAGTTCACCAAAGAACTGTACCCCTGCTGGGTCAGCAGTGAAGATAGCAGGGCATGAAGGAAACATGTTCAATCATTAGGGCATCCATGGCTCAACCAGCTGCACTGCTGCCCTTACTTTTCACACAGCTAGCGCCATGACGTGACGACTGACGACTGGAGGAGGGCCTGCCGTCTGCTGTAGCACCAGTAGCAGTGCTAGCAGCTGCGGCAGCGTTGGCGAGATCGGAATATCGGATTGGACATGGACGACGCCGACAGAGGGAACACTATTCGCCCGCGGCGGGGAACACATGGTGGTGGCCGGCCACTTGAAAGCTCCACGGGGCCTCACGCCAGAAACCTGCCGCCTGACTGATATTTGACTGTTTGGTTCGTATCTTGCGCCGCAGCCAACTGGAAGCTAGATATATATAGGAGGCGCTGCTCCTAGGGGAACATCCTCCTCTTCCGTTTCAAGTTTCAACCTTGTTCAGCGCATCACGACTTCCTCCGTCTCTCAATAGCCCGCTGAAAATGTTAGGCTGTTGAATCCCGATGCATGTTCTAGTTGCTGGGTGTTAGGTTTCTTCAGTTTCATCAGAGAATAACAATGCATGCAACGTGAGACTTTGTTCAGGTGCATGGCCGTAGGTTTTGGATGTGTTTGGTTACTCGCATCGATTTTGGGCACTTGTATCTGTGACCCAGCTCAGCCTGACCGAGTGGATGCAGGTCAAAAACTAAGTTTTGCATGTTGTTCGTTTGTCTGCATCCCCTCCGACTCTGACTGAGCAGCAACATCAGAACCTGTGTTTGGTTGTCTGCATGTTCTACCCAGATGCAAAGAGCTGTTGTTTGGTTAAATACTACACAGGTGTTGTGATGATCTCTTCTAGAAGTGGTGAGGTTACCAATACATACACACACAACACCAACATATATAGCGTAACCATAACGATAGCATAAACCTTAAGCATAAGCGTAAACCATAAGAATAAGCACAACCAAAACCATAAGCATAACCTTAATCTAGCATAACCATAATCGTAGCATAACCATCACCATAGCAGTTCAAACAGTATAACATCACTACAATACCACATAGTCTTCAAAGTTGATTAACATAGCATAGATAGCAACGATCCATCCTAAGCAACATCAGCAACACCACCCTTAGCAGCAGCAACACCCTCATCAACACCTTCAGCTTCCATGTCGAATGCTTTGTGGTGCGGCAAGCAATTTGCCACAACCTGAATGCTCTGGTCGTTGAAGACAAGGACTCTCAAGTTCGTGGAGCTCACCAGCTTGAAGGTGATAATACCCTGGTCCTGATCTCGTGGGCTACACAGAAGGTGGCCCAGCCCTTATCAAGGTTGAGCCTGCCGTTGATCATCTTTCTGGTGACCTTCCAAGTGTTGTCGTTGTTCGTCATCAGCCTGAACATGTCTAGGACGGGGACGAGTGATGAGTCCCTTTAGTGACCCGGTAAAGGAGCAGAAATGATCTCGCCTTTTTCCCTAGAGGTGACCCTGAGTTATCGAACCCACGAGAGGAAGTGCACCTTTAGCACAAGGGTTTTTACCAAGCTTTGCAAGAGTATTAAATTGCAGTCTTTAACCATATCAAAATCAAGTTGCACAACTGAACACTTATAAATAAAAATAGTCATGGTTATGAGGACTTATTCTTACAATCATTTATTTCCGGACGAGATCATGATGATATTGGTTTGTGCACAGTCAAGATGTGCTTGCAACGTATCAGAGTGGGGGATATGTCCAAATTATGTCTTGATCGCCACACGTCCTACATCGAGAGTGAGTTGGCCAACCAAAGGCCCTATCAATCGCGTAAGGTTGCATCAGTAATTAAGATAAAATCAGGCAAAAGCATCTGGCATTTAATGACTACACCTCTTATATTGCCACAGATAGGACTCAAGCTACCATACTATACCTTTATGTCACTCGTGTTCAGAATAGTATTTTACGATTTCTTTACCCTTAGCCTCTCCATGGCTCAATCTTTATGATTCTAGGTACCTGCAGGGACAAAGATTGTGAACGAGACAAGAGCCAACTACGAAGCAATTTTATTTCACACATACAAGACATTTGATGAGTGATATTTTTACACTCATTTACCCTTTTTTTAAACTGAGATATTTCATTAAACTAAGATATTTGCTCCAATATTGCTACTAATGACTAATTGTTGGGGAACGTAGTAATTTCAAAAAAAATTCCTACGCACACGCAAGATCATGGTGATGCATAGCAACGAGAGGGGAGAGTGTTGTCCACGTACCCTCGTAGACCGTAGGTGGAAGCGTTATGACAACGCGGTTGATGTAGTCGTACGTCTTCACGATCCGACCGATCCAAGCACCGAACGTACGGCACCTCCGAGTTCAGCACACGTTCAGCTCGATGACGATCCCCGGACTCCGATCCAGCAAAGTGTCGGGGATGAGTTCCGTCAGCATGACGGTGTGGTGACGATGATGATGTTCTACCGACGCAGGGCTTCGCCTAAGCACCGCAACGATATGACCGAGGTGAAATATGGTGGAGGGGGGCACCGCACGCGGCTAAGGAACGATCACAAAGATCAACTTGTGTGTTCTAGGGTGCCCCCTGCCCCCGTATATAAAGGAGGAAGGGGGGAGGTGCGGCCGGCCCCCTAGGGGTGTGCCTGGAGGAGTCCTACTCCCACCGGGAGTAGGACTCCCCCCTCTTGCCTTGGTGGAGAAGGAAAGGGGGGAGGGGAAAGAGGAAAGGGGGGCGCCGCCCCCCTTCCTTGTCCTATTCGGACTAGGGGGGGGGGGGAGGGGGCGCGCGGCCTGCCCTGGCCGGCCCTCCTCTTCTCCCTCATGGCCCACTAAGGCCCATTAACCCCCGGGAGGGTTTCGGTAACCCCCCGGTGTTCCGGTAAAATCCCGATTTCACCGGGAACCATTCCGATATCCAAATGTAGGCTTCCAATATATCAATCTTTATGTCTCGACCATTTCGAGACTCCTCATCATGTCCGTGATCACATCCGGGACTCCAAAAAATCTTCGGTACATCAAAACTTATAAACTCATAATAAAACTGTCATCGTAACGTTAAGCGTGCGGACCCTACGGGTTTGAGAACTATGTAGACATGACCTAGAACTATTCTCGGTCAATAACCAATAGCGGAACCTGGATGCTCATATTGGCTCCTACATATTCTACGAAGATCTTTATCGGTCAAACCGCATAACAACATACATTGTTCCCTTTGTCATCGGTATGTTACTTGCCCGAGATTCGATCGTCGGTATCCAATACCTAGTTCAATCTCGTTACCGACAAGCCTCTTTACTCGTTACGTAATGCATCATTCCGTAACTAACTCATTAGCTACATTGCTTGCAAGGCTTATAGTGATGTGCATTACCGAGAGGGCCCAGAGATACCTCTCCGACAATCGGAGTGACAAAACCTAATCTTGAAATACGCCAACCCAACATCTTCCTTCGGAGACACCTGTAGAGCTCCTTTATAATCACCCAGTTATGTTGTGACGTTTGGTAGCACACAAAGTGTTCCTCCGGTAAACGGGAGTTGCATAATCTCATAGTTACAGGAACATGTATAAGTCATGAAGAAAGCAATAGCAACATACTAAACGATCAAGTGCTAGGCTAAAGTAATGGGTCATGTAAATCACATCATTCTCCTAATGATGTGATCCCGTTAATCAAATGACAACACATGTCTATGGTTAGGAAACATAACCATCTTTGATTAATGAGCTAGTCAAGTAGAGGCATACTAGTGACGTTATGTTTGTCTATGTATTCACACATGTATCATGTTTCCGGTTAATACAATTCTAGCATGAATAATAAACATTTATCATGATATGAGGAAATAAATAATAACTTTATTATTGCCTCTAGGGCATATTTCCTTCAGTCTCCCACTTGCACTAGAGTCAATAATCTAGATTACACAGTAATGATTCTAACACCCATGGAGTCTTGGTGCTGATCATGTTTTGCTCGTGGAAGAGGCTTAGTCAACGGGTCTGCAACATTCAGATCCGTATGTATCTTGCAAATCTCTATGTCTCCCACCTGGACTTGGTCCGGATGGAATTGAAGCGTCTCTTGATGTGCTTGGTCCTCTTGTGAAATCTGGATTCCTTTGCCAAGGCAATTGCACCAGTATTGTCACAGAAGATCTTCATTGGTCCCGATGCACTAGGTATGACACCTAGATCGGAAATGAACTCCTTCATCTAGACTCCTTCATTTGCTGCTTCCGAAGCAGCTATGTACTCCGCTTCACATGTAGATCCCGCCACGACGCTTTGTTTAGAACTGCACCAACTTACAGCTCCACCGTTTAATAAAAACACGTATCCGGTTTGCGATTTAGAATCGTCCGGATCAGTGTCAAAGCTTGCATCGACGTAACCATTTACGACTAGCTCTTTGTCACCTCCATATACGAGAAACATATCCTTAGTCCTTTTCAGGTATTTCAGGATGTTCTTGACCGCTGTCCAGTGATCCACTCCTGGATTAATTTGGTACCTCCCTGCTAAGCTTATTGCTAAGCATACGTCAGGTCTGGTACACAACATTGCATACATGATAGAGCCTATGGCTGAAGCATAGGGAACATCTTTCATTTTCTCTCTATCTTCTGCTGTGGTCGGGCATTGAGTCTGACTCAACTTCACACCTTGTAATACAGGCAAGAACCCTTTCTTTGCCTGATCCATTTTGAACTTTTTCAAAACTTTATCAAGGTATGTGCTTTGTGAAAGTCCAATTAAACGTCTTGATCTATCTCTATAGATCTTGATGCCCAATATGTAAGAAGCTTCACCGAGGTCTTTCATAGAAAAACTTTTATTCAAGTATCCCTTTATGCTATCCAGAAATTCTATATCATTTCCAATTTATAATATGTCATCTACATGTAATATCAGAAATGCTACAGAGCTCCCACTCACTTTCTTGTAAATACAGGCTTCTCCAAAAGTCTGTATAAAACCATATGCTTTGATCACACTATCAAAGCGTTTATTCCAACTCCGAGATGCTTGCACCAGTCCATAAATGGATCGCTGGAGCTTGCACACTTTGTTAGCACCTTTTGGATCAACAAAACCTTTTGGTTGCATCATATACAACTCTTCTTCCAGAAATCCATTCAAGAATGCAGTTTTGACATCCATTTGCCAAATTTCATAATCATAAAATGCAGCAATTGCTATCATGATTCGGACAAACTTAAGCATCGCTACGGGTGAGAAAGTCTCATCGTAGTCAACCCCTTGAACTTGTCGAAAACCTTTCGCAACAAGTCAAGCTTTATAGACAGTTACATTACCATCAGCGTCAGTCTTCTTCTTAAAGATCCATTTATTCTCAATGGCTTGCCGATCACTGGGCAAGTCAACCAAAGTCCATACTTTGTTCTCATACATGGATCCCATCTCAGATTTCATGGCTTCTAGCCATTTTGCGGAATCTGGGCTCATCATCGCTTTCTCATAGTTCGTAGGTTCGCCATGGTCAAGTAACATGACTTCTAGAATAGGATTACCGTACCACTCTGGTGCGGATCTTACTCTGGTAGACCTATGAGGTTCAGTAGAAACTTGATCTGAAGTTTCATGATCAATATCATTAGCTTCCTCACTAATTGGTGTAGTTGTCACAGGAACCGGTTCTTGTGATGGACTACTTTCCAATAAGGGAGCAGGTACAGTTACCTCATCAAGTTCTACTTTCCTCCCACTCACTTCTTTCGAGAGAAACTCCTTCTCTAGAAAGGATCCGAATTTAGCAACAAAATCTTGCCCTCAGATCTGTGATAGAAGGTGTACCCAACAGTCTCTTTTGGGTATCCTATGAAGACACATTTCTCCGATTTGGGTTCGAGCTTATCTGGTTGAAGTTTCTTCACATAAGCATCGCAGCCCCAAACTTTAAGAAACGACAAATTTGGTTTCTTGCCAAACCACAGTTCATGAGGCGTCGTCTCAATGGATTTTGATGGTGCCTTATTTAACGTGAATGCGACCGTCTCTAAAGCATAACCCCAAAACGATAGCGGTAAATCAGTAAGAGACATCATAGATCACACCATATCTAGTAAAGTACGGTTACGACGTTCGAGACACACCATTTCGTTGTGGTGTTCCAAGTGGCGTGAGTTGCGAAACTATTCTGCATTGTTTCAAATGTAAACCAAACTCGTAACTCAAATATTCTCCTCCACGATCAGATCGTAGAAATTTTATTTTCTTGTTACGATGATTTTCCACTTCACTCTGAAATTCTTTGAACTTTTCAAATGTTTCAGACTTGTGTTTCATTAAGTAGATATACCCATATCTGCTCAAATCATCTGTGAAGGTGAGAAAATAACGATACCCACCGCGAGCCTCAATATTCATTGGACCACAAACATCAGTATGTATGATTTCCAACAAATCAGTTGCTCGCTCCATTGTTCTGGAGAACGGCGTTTTAGTCATCTTGCCCATGAGGCACGGTTCGCAAGTACCAAGTGATTCATAATCAAGTGATTCCAAAAGTCCATCAGTATGGAGTTTCTTCATGCGCTTTATACCGATATGACCTAAACGGCAGTGCCACAAATAAGTTGCACTATCATTATCAACTCTGCATCTTTTGGCTTCAACACTATGAATATGTGTATCACTACTATCGAGATTCAATAAAAATAGACCACTCTTCAAGGGTGCATGACCATAAAAGATATTACTCATATAAATAGAACAACCATTATTCTCTGATTTAAATGAATAACCGTCTCGCATTAAACAAGATCCAGATATAATGTTCATGCTCAACGCTGGCACCAAATAACAATTATTTAGGTCTAAAACTAATCCCAATGGTAGATGTAGAGGTAGCGTGCCGACCGCGATCACATTGACTTTGGAACCATTTCCCACGCGCATCGTCACCTCGTCCTTAGCCAATCTTCGCTTAATCCGTAGTCCCTGTTTCGAGTTGCAAATAGTAGCAACAGAACCAGTATCAAATACCCAGGTACTACTGCGAGCATTAGTAAGGTACACATCAATAACATGTATATCACATATACCTTTGTTCACTTTGCCATCCTTCTTATCCGCCAAATACTTGGGGCAGTTCCGCTTCTAGTGTCCAGTCTGCTTGCAGTAGAAGCACTCAGTCTCAGGCTTAGGACCAGACTTGGGTTTCTTCTCTTGAGCAGCAACTTGTTTGGTGTTCTTCTTGAAGTTCCCCTTCTTCTTCCCTTTGCCCTTTTTCTTGAAACTGGTGGTCTTGTTGACCATCAACACTTGATGCTCCTTCTTGATTTCTACCTCCGCAGCTTTTAGCATTGCGAAGAGATCGGGAATAGTCTTGTCCATCCCTTGCATATTATAGTTCATCACGAAGCTCTTGTAGCTTGGTGGCAGTGATTGAAGAATTCTATCAATGACACTATCATCAGGAAGATTAACTCCCAGTTGAATCAAGTGATTATTATACCCAGACATTTTGAGTATGTGTTCACTGACAAAACTATTCTCCTCCATCTTGCAGCTATAGAACTTATTGGAGACTTCATATCTCTCAATCCGGGCATTTGCTTGAAATATTAACTTCAACTCCTAGAACATCTCATATGCTCCATGACGTTCAAAACATCGTTGAAGACCCGATTCTAAGCCGTAAAGCATGGCACACTGAACTATCGAGTAGTCATCAGCTTTGCTCTGCCAGACGTTCTTAACGTCGTTAGTTGCATCAGCAGCAGGCCTGGCACCCAGCGGTGCTTCCAGGACGTAATTCTTCTGTGCAGCAATGAGGATAATCCTCAGGTTACGGACCCAGTCCGTGTAATTGCTACCATCATCTTTCAACTTTGCTTTCTCAAGGAACACATCAAATTTCAACGGAACAACAGCACGAGCCATCTATCTACAACAAACATAGACAAGCAAAATACTATCAGGTACTAAGTTCATGATAAATTTAAGTTCAATTAATCATATTACTTAAGAACTCCCACTTAGACAGACATCTCTCTAGTCATCTAAGTGATCACGTGATCCAAATCAACTAAACAATGTCCGATCGTCACGTGAGATGGAGTAGTTTCAATGGTGAACATCACTATGTTGATCATATCTACTATATGATTCACGTGCGACCTTTCGGTCTCCGTGTTCCGAGGCCATATCTGTTATATGCTAGGCTCGTCAAGTTTAACCTGAGTATTCTTCGTGTGCAACTGTTTTGCACCCGTTGTATTTGAACGTAGAGCCTATCACACCCGATCATCACATGGTGTCTCAGCACGAAGAACTTTCGCAACGGTGCATACCCAGGGAGAACACTTCTTGATAATTTTAGTGAGGGATCATCTTAAAATGCTACCGTCAATCAAAGCAAGATAAGATGCATAAAGGATAAACATCACATGCAATCAATATAAGTGATATGATATGGCCATCATCATCTTGTGCTTGTGATCTCCATCTCCGAAGCACCGTCGTGATCACCATCGTCACCGGCGCGACACCTTGATCTCCATCGTAGCATCGTTGTCGTTACACCATCTATTACTTCTACGACTATCGCTACCGCTTAGTGATAAAGTAAAGCAATTACAGGGCGTTTGCATTTCATACAATAAAGCGACAACCATATGGCTCCTGCCAGTTGCCGATAACTTCGGTTACAAAACATGATCATCTCATACAATAAAATATAGCATCACGTCTTGACCATATCACATCACAACATGCCCTGCAAAAACAAGTTAGACGTCCTCTACTTTGTTGTTGCAAATTTTACGTGGCTGCTACGGGCTTAGCAAGAACCGTTCTTACCTACGCATCAAAACCACAACGATAGTTCGTCAAGTTAGTGCTGTTTTAACCTTCGCAAGGACCGGGCGTAGCCACACTCGGTTCAACTAAAGTTGGAGAAACAGACACCTGCTAGTCACCTGTGTGCAAAGCACGGCGGTAAAACCAGTCTCGCGTAAGCGTACACGTAATGTCGGTCCGGCCCGCTTCATCCAACAATACCGCTGAACCAAAGTATGACATGCTGGTAAGCAGTATGACTTGTATCGCCCACAACTCACTTGTGTTCTACTCGTGCATATAACATCAACGCATAGAACCTAGGCTCGGATGCCATTGTTGGGGAACGTAGTAATTTCAAAAAAATTCCTACGCACACGCAAGATCATGGTGATTCATAGCAACGAGAGGGGAGAGTGTTGTCCACATACCCTCGTAGACCATAAGCGGAAGCGTTATGACAAAGCAGTTGATGTAGTCGTACGTCTTCATGATCCGCCGATCCAAGCACCGAACGTACGGCACCTCTGACTTCAGCACACGTTCAGCTCGATGACGATCCCCGGACTCCGATCCAGCAAAGTGTCAGGGATGAGTTCCGTCAGCACGACGGCGTGGTGACGATGATGATGTTCTACCGACGCAGGGCTTTGCCTAAGCACCGCAACTATATGACCAAGGTGGAATATGGTGGAGGGGGGCACCGCACACGACTAAGGAACGACCACGAAGATCAACTTGTGTGTTCTAGGGTGCCCCCTGCCCCCATATATAAAGGAGGGAGGGAGGAGGTGCGGCCGGCCCCCTAGGGGTGCGCCTGGAGGAGTCCTACTCCCACCGGGAGTAGGACTCCCCCCTCTTGCCTTGGTGGAGAAGGAAAGGGGGGAGGGGAAAGAGGAAAGGGGGGCGCCCCCCTTCCTTGTCCTATTCGGACTAGGTGGGGGGGGGGGGGGGGGGGGGGGGCGTGCAGCCTGCCCTGGCCGGCCCTCCTCTTCTCCCTCATGGCCCACTAAGGCCCATTAACCCCCAAGAGGGTTCCGGTAACCCCCCGGTGTTCCGGTAAAATCCCGATTTCACCCGAAACCATTCCGATATCCAAATGTTGGCTTCCAATATATCAATCTTTATGTCTCGACCATTTCGAGACTCCTCGTCATGTCCGTGATCACATCCGGGACTCCGAACAATCTTCGGTACATCAAAACTTATAAACTCATAATAAAACTGTCATCGTATGTTAAGCGTGCGGACCCTACGGGTTCGAGAACTATGTAGACATGACCTAGAACTATTCTCGGTCAATAACGAATAGCGGAACCTGGATGCTCATATTGGCTCCTACATATTCTACGAAGATCTTTATCGGTCAAACCGCATAACAACATACGTTGTTCCCATTGTCATCGGTATGTTACTTGCCCGAGATTCGATCGTCGGTATCCAATACCTAGTTCAATCTCGTTACCGGCAAGTCTCTTTACTCGTTACGTAATGCATCATTCCGTAACTAACTCATTAGCTACATTGCTTGCAAGGCTTATAGTGATATGCATTACCGAGAGGGCCCAGAGATACCTATCCGACAATCGGAGTGACAAAACCTAATCTCGAAATACGCCAACCCAACATGTACCTTCGGAGACATCTGTAGAGCTCCTTTATAATCACCCAGTTATGTTGTGACGTTTGGTAGCACACAAAGTGTTCCTCCGGTGAACGGGAGTTGCATAATCTCATAGTTACAGGAACATGTATAAGTCATGAAGAAAGCAATAGCAACATACTAAACGATCAAGTGCTAGGCTAACGAAATGGGTCATGTCAATCACATCATTCTCCTAATGATGTGATCTCGTTAATCAAATGACAACACATGTCTATGGTTAGGAAACATAACCATCTTTGACTAATGAGCTAGTCAAGTAGAGGCATACTAGTGACGTTATGTTGTCTATGTATTCACACATGTATCATGTTTCCGGTTAATACAATTCTAGCATGAATAATAAACATTTATCATGATATGAGGAAATAAATAATAACTTTATTATTGCCTCTAGGACATATTTCCTTTACTAATGAATGGAAAGAATTCCACAAATCATCTCTTTGATGTGTTTCCATAGGAAATTGGCTAAAAACGGAACAAATCAAGTGTGAACATGGGAAGTAGTGAAGGAAGAGATGAGTGTAAAAATCAGGAGGAGGAGCACCACAAGACACAAATCAGGAGGAGGCGCACCACAAGACATAACACACAAGACACCGTTCCATATGACCGCGACCGCTTGCATGAGCGGTCGTATGGCTTGGAAACCAAGGCATCTTGTCCACCTGAACAACTTTTATAAAGGGGGCTGGTCGAAATGTGAATAGAACTTTCTGTGATGATACATGTTTGTCCCAGTAGGTCAAATTTTTGTCAGCATGTACATCCATGATGATTTTATGATAGAATCAAGATAGTCATAGCCGTGCTGTCGTAGAAGTGTTCCATGACAATACTCAAATTATCATCACGGAAGTGTCCCACTTCCATGACGATAAATGGTGCGTAATGAAAGTGTTTTCCTCAGGAGTAACCGGCACGTGGCATCCACCATAATGGGTCGCTGATAAGCTATAGGGTGCTGGTTTGGACCCAATAACCCGTTAACAACCCGGACCAATGGTGATTTTCCATGTGTCAAACTCTCATTCACCAACGGAACCATGTGCCAGCTCGGCGTTGTGACAGATGTTAACCGTCCAATGGACGGGAGGCAGCAATGAAACGTTGACACGTGGAATAGCCCAACTATGGCCCATTTAAGTTAAAAAGGCTGGCCCATTTGACTTGGTCAAAAGTTTGTGGGCCGGCCCTTGGAAAGCCTGTTAACGGCCTGTTCGCATATAGCCCATTTACGACCCGGTTACTCACGACCCGTTATGGCCTTTCCGAATGCGGCCAGTAGTGTCATGTGGGCTATCCAATATGATTCCATCCCATTGTCACTTTCGGCCCATGTATGGCCCATGACGTCTTTCGACCCATATGCGGCCTTTTGTATCTGCGGACCCTTTAACTGCCCATGGTGATTCTAGCCCATAATGAACATTAAATTGCTTTGGACCCAGTAACGCCCAATGATTCAGTTAGGCCATTTTGAACCCATGTTATCTTTTGTCCTTCTAAGGGCCCATAAATTCTTGGGATCATTTCCGTCCCTTGATTAGTTACGGTCCGTTACTGGCCTGTTCTGCTAATGGGCCAAATTCAGTCTGTGGTTACAATCGAGTCGTTTGTGGCCTGTTAACCCATTGGGTCGTTTTCATCCCGTCATGTATTCTAGCCCATTAATGACCCGTTATGCCTTTCTATAGAATTAAGCATCTGCTGTTTTCCGCAAGTTAATGGCCTATTATGGTCTCGGCCCATAAATTGACGCTTTGATTTTGGCTCGTTTATGGCCCATATCGCGGTCCGGTTAAGTCCCATGGATCCTATGACCTGTAGGAGGCCCATGGATCCCATGACCCATAGGAGACCCATGGTCACTACGATAGGTAGCAGACTCATAGTTGTCGGATTCCGGGCTCTGCAGACCCAAGAAAGGTTCGAACTCAGGGGCGTGTGCGAAGAACTCAACCTCTCAAGCCGACCAATCCGTCGCTCTCACGACCTAGCTCAATGAACAAGAAGGAGAAAGACATGGAAATTTATCCAGGTTCGGGCCACCTTGCGGTGTAATACCCTACTCCTGCTTTGTGGTGGATTAGCCTCGCGAGGGGCTGAGGATGAACTAGTACAAGTGGAAGAACAACCTCAGGAGGCGTGTTCTTGTGATGAGCTCTTGGGGATTCGATGAGCTGATCACCCGATGCTTTCTACGGTGGTGGCTAGGCTATATTTATAGTGGCCTTGGTCCTCTTCCTCCAAAACTTAGGCGGGAAGGAATCCCACAACAGCCAAATTTGAAAGGGGACAAGAAGTACATCTGATCCTGACGAAAGGTGGTCTTCGCCTGCAAAGCTTCTGATAGTGACGTCGTGGTGGGCTCAGCGATGACATCCCCCTACCATTCTGGCAGTCCTGGTCTTGTTGCACACAAATGGCAACCTTTGGTTGATTCCTTGGGACTCCACACACGTGCTTGCCTGCTTTGCACCAAAGAGGAAACCTGCCGCTTTGCGCCTGGCCTTGGTAGTCATGGCTGATGTCATTTCTGCCTCGTGAGGCTGGGTCTTGCATAGAATCTCCGCTTTGTCAGGAGGCTACCTGAGGGGGCCGCTCCCTCAGGAGGTCTTGATGTCGCCTGCCTCGCGAGCTTGGCCCCTCGTGAGGGTCTTGTTTTGTCGTGGTTGAAGATGGGCCGAACCAGGCCGTCGATGGAGCCACGCCATGGGCCACAGGCAGGCAGGTCTGGGTACCCTGGTTCCCAGAACGCCAACAGAAGCCCCCGGGCCTAAGGCGCGCTCGCACTTGGCTTCAAGGCGAAGCCAAAGGGCAAGTGCGGAACACCGCGGGCCCCAATCACCTGCGGGCCGAGTCGACGCGTGGCGCTTGATAAGACGTGGGTGTCTCCGCTTCCCCATGCTGCCTTAGCAATCGTTCAACTTGACAACTACCTGCTGCATGCAGGGAAAATCATCATTACTTGAGATTGTGGGAGGCCAACGATTTACCTTCTCCCGGCTATAAATGGGGGGAGCGGGCGGAGCCCCCTGCCCATCTTCGTCTTCTCGCTCCTTGCTTCTCCCTCCTCTTGCTCCACCATCTTGCTAGATCATCCATGGCGCCGATGAGGAGGTTCTCGGCTGCGGAGAAAGAAAAGGTCCCCAAGGAGGAGCCGGACTCGCCTTCGCTCAAGACGGGCCACGGTCGCCCTCGCAAGTACGTTGCGATGCCGACAGCGGTTCCCCGCGAGCGTAGGAGCCCGCTCTCCAAGGCAGGCACTGCCTCCGACGGTCTTGTGGGCATGTCTTCTTGTGGTGGGAGACGCCGCGGTTAAGGGAGCCGCTCTGAGGAGGCGAGGCACGCGGTAGCCATCCGGCCACCACGGCTGCGATCCCACTCAGCCGACTCTTCCCCAGAGTGTGGGCGGAGAAGCATGTAAGTGCCTGGCTCCAGCTCCCGTGCTTCTTCGCGGGCGCGATGCCGGCCAGGGGACCTGGTGGCCTCTGGCTTCAGGCCGACGACTGCTGCAGCAAGGCCTCGTGGATGGGGGCCGAGGTCACGGCTGCCGGCAATGTGTTCCTGAACCGCGGGTGTCAGTCGTTTGCCCGCGCACGCGACCTGCGCGGGAGGTGCACCCTCCACCTCAGGCACGACGGTGTCACGACTCTCTATGTGAGGATCTCCGGGGAGGATGGCCCGCACATTGGGTGCTGCCCGAAAAGCGACAACGACGATGATGACGATGATAACGACGGATGGAGGAGCAGCGTCGTCGCTGGTGATGACCTCGTCCTCGGCGATGGTCATGCCACTTCCATTAGTAGTTCTCCTCCGTGGAAAGCTCCAGCGACGATGATTCCGACGAGCCGTCGCACCGCTAAGCATGGACCAGGAGGGGAGACAAGCTGCGTCGCTGCCATGCCCAGGTGAAGCGGGAGGAGGGCTTTGAGTGAGCCGGGGTGCTGCCAGAGCCGGACCTCAGGAGCTGACATCGACATGCACCTGCTTTTGCTTCATTTTTTCTTTTCCTTTCTGCTGCAAAAAAGAAGTAGGAGGCCCTACCAGGGCATGTAATGGACTATGGCGCTTGCGCCGTTAAGTTATTATTTCCATGCCTCCTCCAGATACTCGCGTTTCCATTGATTGTAGTTGGGATAACTTATCTTAGAGTTTTTGTGATGAACTTCCGTGCCGCAGGAGCGCTCCTCGTCGAGGGGAGACCTAGTGGTCTCCAGGCTTCAGGAGGGGGGGGGGCGCTCCCATAGCTGTAGAACTAGGAGGCCCTAGAGGCGCAGTGCCCGTGAGCTCGCTCGAGAGCATCACGCGAGGACGTATATGCCATAGGGCCAGGGACTGAGGCTTTGGCGAGGTGTGCTCGTGGGCAAGCTCGACGCGTGCACACTCACCCAGCCCCCGCACGTGGGACGCGCGAGGAGGAGCGACGGGCAAGTACCACTCCTCCTGAAGTAAAGCTTAAGAGAATCGAATGAGGTAAGAAGAAAAATTCCCAACCCTCAAGAAGAGGCACTGAAACTCCAAATTCCATTCAAGAAGTCGAAATCAGATATGGAAAGCAAGCGAAAGAACAGCCGCATCCGGCACCTATACTAGTCTTATCACCAACGCAGAAATAAGTGTTGCCACTAGGACGTGGGAGGGAGCCCCGTGAGGCCCAAGGGCGACACTCATGAGACTCTGGGGCGTGTACAGCCCCAACACGAGCGGAGACCTTCACAGGCGCAGAGCCTTCTTTATGGGTAGAACTTCCAGAGGTGCAGGATGTTCCAGGCATTCTGGATGGGGACCCTGTCCTACGTCTCTAGGCCTAGAAACAAGGGCGATCCTGAACGGGCCCTCCCACATGGGGGAGATCTTGTGAAGCCCTTTCCTAGAGAGCACCTGCCTCAGGACGAGGTCACCCACCTCGAGGGTCCTGGAATGGATGTTGTGGCAGTGGTACCGCCGCAGCGCCTGCTGGTACCTCGCAGCTCAGAGCGAGGCCTGACGACGGTGTTCCTCCCCCAACACGAGGTGCATCTCGCGCACGGCATCCTGTCGCGCCTCGTCGAATGTGTCGGATTTCGGGTTCCAGCAGACCCTTGAGGTTCGAACACTGGGGTGCGTGCGGAGATTCAACCCTCTACCGACTCGCTCCTCGCCGAATCGCTAGGACCTAAACTACCAAACTGGACAACACAAGAGACACAAGATTTATACTGGTTCAGGCCACCATTGTGGTGTAATACCCTACTCCAGTGTGTGGTGTGGTGGATTGCCTCTTGGGCTTGATGATGAACAATACAAAGCAGGACAGCCTCGCGAGGGTCTGTTCTTGGCTGGTGCGATGAACTGCTAGGAGGGGTTTAGTTGCTCTATCTACTGGTTTCTTGATGAGGATCAGATGTCTCTACCCTGGGGGTGGCTAGTCCTATTTATAGGCAAAAGGCCCTGGGCCTCTTCCCAAATATTGAGCGGGAAGGGCGCCAACATTCGGCCATTTTGAAGGGGAACATCGGGTACACTTATCCTGACTAAAGTTGGTCCTCGCCTGTCAAAGGCTCTGGTGATGACGCCGGCTTGGGCTCCACAATGACTTGCTTCCAGCCGTTGGGCTGGTCTTGGTCTCGTTGCACCAAAATGGACGCCTTTGCTTGATGCTCTCGCCTGCGCTTGCTCCCTTTGCACCAAAGAGGAAAGGAGGACACTGCGCGGGCTGGCGCCCGACTGGCGCCCTTGGTCGTCATGGCTTGCGTCATGGGCACCTCGCGAGGTACCCTGCCTTGAACTCTCCGCCCCCTCATGAGCCAGCCTGACGAGGCCGTGCCTGAGGAAGCTCCTTGTCTTCCGCCCCGCGAGGCTTGGCCCCTCGCGAGGGTCTTGAGCTTGCGTTGATGAAGATGGGCTGTGCTGGGCCTCCTTTGAGCCACGCCGCAGGCCGCAGGCAGGCAAGTCTGGGGATCCCCGTTCCCAGAACGCCGATAGTAGCCCCCGGGCCCACGGCCCCGAACTTGGCCGAGCAGAGAGGCGAAAGGGAAAGTGCGAAGCATCGCGGGCCCTAACAGCCTGCGGCCTTGGGCGCCGCGTGGCGGTTGATTGGACGTGAGCGCCTCTGCAACCGCGTGAGTTGATAAAAGAGTGGCATCTCCCTTGCCTCCTTTATTTCCTCCATTTGCTGCTCAGATCCCCTTTCTTGCGCCTCTCCTCCCTGCTTCCAAAATCTTCAGATCTACTCCGCCTGCGTGCCCTAGCCAGTCATGGCGCCTCGCCAAGCCCCGGCCGGAGCTTGGTACTCGCCTGCCTTGGACCCGCCCAACAAGTCAGGGGCGAGTCTTGACCTGGTGCGCTAGATGGTGGAGGCGCAGGGCATCGACGGGACAAAGGCGTTCAAGGCCGGCTCTGCCGTCCCTGAAGGTCGAGGAAGCACCTTCTATCCGCTCTTCGTGAGCGCCATCGTTGTCGGTCTGGTGCCTCCCTTTTCCGAGTTTTTCTCTGTCCTCCGCCACTACAATATTCAAGCTCTGCACCTCCATCCCAACTCCGTCCTTCTTCTGGCGATCTTCGCCTACTATTGTGAGGCTCACGTAGGGGTGAAGCCCTCGGTGGCCTTGCTACGCCACTACTTCTCCCTCCGAACCTCCCGTGGTTCCGCCTCCGCGTGCACGAGCTTTGTCACATACGGCAGTGCCATCGCCATTTCAAGCCCTGGGAAGAGGATTGAGGGCTTCAGGAGCAAGTGGGTCTTGGTGGATGCTGGGCGCATCCATCCTCGGCTGATCCTGCCCACGGAGCACCCCGCGAGCTCCGACGACTGGTCCCGAGTGGAGCTTCTGGATCCCTGCGCGAAGCTGGTGTTGGAGAAGATGGACGCAGATCTGAGGCCGGCCAGCGTGGCGGCAGTGAAGCTGACCGGTGCGTCACTGCTGAGTTAGTTCCTGGAGCATCAACTGGCTCCGCTCCGTCAGTACTCGCTTCCGATGTGGAGGCCTCACTCGAGCCCCGTGGTCCTGGCCGACGAGGATCTGGTGGCGGTCCTCCAGTCCTTGGTTGGGGGTGACGTGGCGAGGCTGGAGGGCGCTCCTACGCCCCTGTTCCTTCGTGAGGATTGGGAGCAGGTAGTGGGGTCCATGCCTGTCTTCAACGGGGACGGGCCCGTGCCCGTGGAGGCTCCAAAGGACCTGGTGGACGTGTCCTCCGACGACTCCAGCGAAGAGAAGGAAGAAGGGGAGCAGGAAGAGGGGGTTGACTCGGAGGCGGAGTCAAGAGCTCCTCCCCCTCGGCGCAGGTCCCGCACTCTCCGCCTTCCCCAGAGCGACGACGACGAGGATGAGGGCGAGCAGGGCGGCGGGAGCCTGCCTCCGATCCCGAAGAAGGACCGGACTGGGCTGGTCCCCCGCGGGTCTGCCCCGGCCCCAGGGCGATCCGTAGGTGCACCTCCTGCTCCCGAGCCCCTTGAAGCCGACCCTTGCAGCCGGCTCTTGGGCTTTAAGTTCGGCCGAAGGCTGCTCGAGTCCACCAGCAACGACCTGTAAGTGCCTGCTTCCCGTCTTGATTATTGTTCTATCGACGAGACCTGATGCCCATGTCCTTCGGCCAGGCTGGCGCCCGCGGCGAAGAAGCCGAAGGGAGCTCCTGAGGTTCCATCCGTGGCAGTGCCTCTGCCCAAGGAAGAAGGTGACCGTGACGCGAAAGCCTCTCCTGCCCAGGCGTCCTCGCGAGGCCAGGCTGAGCCCGCTGGGGCGAGCTCAGCCCCCTTGACCCAGGCGACTCCTGAGGTGCCCTTGCTTGACCAAGGACATGAAATAAAAGGGATACATGCCGTAGGGACGGACCCACGCGGCCTAGGAATAATGCGGCCCTGAAGGCGCTCCCAGCTAGAAACGAAACTTAAAAGATGTCACCTGATGATGTTGGGGACGAAGGGGTGTTGGTGTAGCAGACTCGGCGGGCTGCGGGAGCCAATCCTCACGAGCCCCCAGGCGCAGGGGCCTCGGGAGGCTCCGGAGGCGTCGGCGGCTCCTCGCGTGCCATCTCCATCTCCGCCAGGGCTGCGGCACGCCTGACCTCTTGAGCCTCCAAGATGGCCCTCATGAGACGCTGGTGCGCAGCAGCCGCGTTCGGCAGGCCGTAAGGCATGCTCGCGTAGCTGTGGGGCGGACCCTCGCAATGTCCCACTCGCGAGGGCCAGAGGCGCTCTTCAGACGCGGCTTGGTTGAGCCCTGGCATGTCGATGCAGACGCGAAGCCCACCATCCTCGCCTGGATGGGGGGCCACAGCAGGTAGGCGGCGGCTGCCTCTCATGACCCTTGACTCCTGTAGCTCCTGAATGGCCTTGCTGACGAACTCCTGAGAGTCTGGCCCTCCTTGCCTTGCTCCTTCTTGAGGGAAACATGCTTCGAAGCACGCCTCCACATGGTGCCCAAGCGCCTCCCTCGTGACCTCGGCGAGGTCGGCGGCCCTCCAGGGGAGAGCCCCCGAGCCCTGCCTGAGGAGGGCGCCGGGCGCGCTTCCCTATGCAATGGAAGGAGGCTCCTCCTGGCCAGGCGCAGGCCCTGAGGGGCCTGCCTCCTGAGGAGCCGGGCCGGTTGATGTCTTCTTCTTCTTGGGGGCTGCCTCGGGAAGCCTCCTGCCTCCGCGGTCTGGGTCTTCCAGTGATGCGGCCTGAAAGGCTCGCTCCAGGGAGCACACTGCGTCTCTCTCTTCGCAGGGCACCGTGATGACCCCGCCGCTTCCTGGCATCTTGAGGACGTTGTAGCCGTGGTGGGTTACGGCCATGAACTTGGCCAGCACCGGGTACCCGAGGATGGCGTTGTACGGCAGGCGAATGTGGGCGACGTCGAAGTCGATGAGCTCAGTGCGGTAGTTGTCGCGTGCCCCAAAGGTGACAGGAAGGCGGACCTGCCCTATTGGGACCGTGGAGCCGTCGGTGACTCCGAAGAAGGGCTTGGTTGGCTGAAGCTGACTGTAAGGCACTTGAATATTGTTGAATGTTTCCACGGACAGGATGTTGAGCCCTGCCCCGCCGTCGATGAGGGTCCTGGTGACTAGCACGTTGCTGATGATTAGGGAACAAAGCATCAGGAGGACTCCTGCTGTGGCCGCACACTTGAGATGATCCGCTGAGCTGAACGTGATGGCGCACGCCGACCACCTGAGAGGGTGCGTGGCCTCGAGCTTGGGGAGGACTGCATTCACTTCGCGGGCGAACTGCTTGAAGATGCGCTGAGAGGCTGGGGCTTGAGCTCCGCCCAGGATGTAGGCGATTGCACGCGGTTCCTGGAAGCCCCCAGCCCCCTCGTCCTGATGACGGTCTTCATTCCTTCTTGGCTGCGGCGGCAGCGGAGGGAGGCATGCGTTCCCTTGCGGGCGATCCTCGCGAGGCTGATCCCTCCAGCCTCCCTCGCGAGGCGGCTCCTGCCAGCGGTCCTCGCGAGGTTGGTCGCGCCACCCTTGGCGCAGGCCGCGGTCTTCCCAGCGTCCTGGATTCCTTCCTCCTCCTCAGCCGTAGCCCCGGTCGCTGCGGTCGGGACGTCTGCCGACCCTTCCTTCACGCACGGCCCGGAGCTCTTGGCATTCATTGGTGTTGTGAGTGTGGAGGTCGTGGTACACGCAGTACCGGCTGCCCTTGGAGGATTCAGGCTGATCTCTGCCCCGTTTGGTGTCTGGCTCGGCCGCGAGCACGGCAGCCCCCTTGCGCTTCACGTCCTTGGCCATGGGCTTCTTCTCTTCGGGGTCCGCGGCAGGCAGCTCGAGGAGGGAGAGGCGCCCCTCCTCAGCCCTGGCGCACTTGGTCGCCAAGTTGAACAGCTCCAAGGAGGTGCACAGGTCTTCATGCATCGCTAGCTCCTCCTTCATCTTGACGTTGCACACACCGTCGGAGAAGGAAGAGATGATGGCCTCCTCCGTTACCCTGGGAATCTTGAGGCGAGTGTTGTTGAAGCGCTGGATGTACTTCTGCAGGGTTTCCCCTGGTTGCTGCTTGATACGGCGCATGTCGCTCACGGTGGGTGGCCGGTCCCAAGTACCCTGGAAGTTGGCGATGAAGCGGGTGCGCATCTCGTCCCAGGAAGAGATCGTGCCTAGAGCCAGATTCAGGAGCCAGGTGTGGGCTCCGTCCTTGAGCGCCATGGGAAACCAGTTCGCCATGACCTTTTCGTCTCCATTGGCAGCTTCGATGCCCAACTCGTAGAGTTGGAGGAACTCCGCAGGGTTAGCCGTGCCGTCGTAGCGAGGGGGCAGGTCTGGCTTGAACTTGCCAGGCCACGCGACGCTGCGCAGCTCGGAGGTGAAGGCGCGGCAGCCCGCCGTGGCCACGGGGGGCCTTGGGTGACGGAGAGCTTGGTCCTGCGGGTCCCCATGTGCCGCGGCTGGGGGCAGCGCAGGGTCTTGACGTGCTGGAGGAGGGAGCGCTCGGGAAGCTTCTCGTGGGCGAGGGACTTCTTGGCAGCTCTGCTCTTGCCGCGCTGGCGCCTGGCGGAGCGGTTTCCGCCCAGGGGCCGCGCGCCTTGGGGCCAGGGCGCCTTCTTGAGGAGGAGGCGGCTGAGGCGCTCCAGGAGCTTCATCGCTCGCGCGGGGCGGGGTGCGATGCAGCGAGAAGGACGGTGCGGGGGCGCCTCCGGCGGCGCGGACGAGCTCAGCGACTCGGTCGAGCCATTTTTCGTAGACGTCATTGATGGGGCGGTAGCGCAGGAGCTCGTTTGACGTGATGAGCGCAGCTCCGGCCTCCATGGCTGCGTGGGGCGCGCGTGATGAAGAACCAGCGGGGTGAGCGAGGGCGTGGCGGTGCGTCCGTCCCGCCTCATGGACGGATGCTGGGACGATGCTTGCTACTCGTTCCCCGCCGGGCCGGTGGCGGCGTTGACAGCAGGCGACGGGGAACGACGAGGGCGCCCGCCGACGGGAGCTGTCTGGGCGACATGGGAGGTGAGGGCGGCTTGGCGCTCGGCGCGAGCCCGACGAGCGTCAGACATGGTTGTGCTAGTCGGGGAAGAACGAGACGACAGAAGGCAGATTCCGGCGCACCCCTACCTGGCGCGCCAAATTTCAGATTTCGAGTTCCGGCAGACCCTTGAGGTTCGAACACTGGGGTGCGCGCGGAGATTCAACCCTCTACCGACTCGCTCCTCGCCGAATCGCTAGGACCTAAACTACCAAACTGAACGGCATAAGAGACACAAGATTTATACTAGTTCAGGCCACCATTGTGGTGTAATACCCTACTCAAGTGTGTGGTGTGGTGGATTGCCTCTTGGGCTTGATGATGAACAATACAAAGCAGGACAGCCTCGCGAGGGTCTGTTCTTGGCTGGTGCGATGAACTTCTAGGAGGGGTTCAGTCGCTCTATCTACTGGTTTCTTGATGAGGATCAGATGTCTCTACCCTGGGGGTGGCTAGTCATATTTCTAAGCAAAAGGCCCTGGGCCTCTTCCCAAATATTGAGCGGGAAGGGCGCCAACATTCGGCCATTTTGAAGGGGAACATCGGGTACACTTATCCTGACTAAAGTTGGTCCTCGCCTGTCAAAGGCTCTGGTGATGACGCCGGCTTGGGCTCCACAATGACTTGCTTCCAGCCGTTGGGCTGGTCTTGGTCTCGTTGCACCGAAATGGACGCCTTTGCTTGATGCTCTCGCCTGCGCTTGCTCCCTTTGCACCAAAGAGGAAAGGAGGACACTGCGCGGGCTGGCGCCCGACTAGCGCCCTTGGTCATCATGGCTTGCGTCATGGGCACCTCGCGAGGTACCCTGCCTTGAACTCTCCGCCCCCTCATGAGCCAGCCTGACGAGGCCGTGCCTAAGGAAGCTCCTTGTCATCCGCCCCGCGAGGCTTGGCCCCTCGCGAGGGTCTTGAGCTTGCGTTGATGAAGATGGGCTGTGCTGGGCCTCCTTTGAGCCACGCCGCAGGCCGCAGGCAGGCAAGTCTGGGGACCCCCGTTCCCAGAACGCCGATAGAATGCCAAAACCCACAAGGAGCGATGCGTGACCTCGTGAGGGAGGACCGCCTCGGCTCCGTAGACGAGGAAGAATGGGGTCTCACCTGTAGGCTTGGTTGCAGTGGTGTGGATGGACCACATCACGGACGAAAGCTCATCGAGCCAGCCTCTGTCACAGGTCTCGAGCTTTTTCTTGAAGCTTCTTGCCTTGAGGCCCCTCAAGACCTCCGCATTGGCGCGCTCGGCCTGGCCATTGCTCCGCGGGTGCGCCATCGAAGCGTATCATATCTATGTTCCAAGGTTAGCACAATATGTTTTAAAGAGGTTGCTCGTGAACTGGGCGCTATTGTCAGTGATGATGCGGTTGGGCACCCTGAAGCGGCTTACGAGGCCCTTGATGAACTTGATTGCAGAGCCGGCCAGGATGGTGCGGACAACTTCCATCTCCGCCCACTCGGTGAACTTGTCAATGGAGATGTAGAGGTAGTGCTAGCCCCGGGCGCTCGAGGAAATGAGTCCAGGATGTCCAACCCTCAAACCGCAAATGGCCACGAGAGCGGTATGCTCTGGAGGCCCTGAGCGGGCTGATGGATCTGCTTAGCATGGAATTGCTAGGCCTCATAAGATCATACCAATTCAGTGGCGTCGTTGAGCGCCATGGGCCAGTAGAACCCGCTGCGGAACGCCTTGCCCACGAGCGTGCGTGATGAAGAGTGATGCCCACAATCCCCACCATGAATGTCGGCCAGCAGCTTCCACCCTTGCTCCTTGGAGATGCACCGCAGGGAGACGTCGTTCGGGTGCCTTCGGTATAGCTCACCATCCTGGATGCAGTATGCGGTAGCCTAGCGGGCCACCCGCTCTGCATCCTCTTCCTTCTCCTGTAGGGTGCCCTGAAGCACGTACGCCTTGAATTCCTCAGTCCAGCACCCCTCCTGAGGCTCGAGCGCAAGGAGCAGGCGGGCCCGTGAGGCCGGGCCACAGGCCGGGGCGGCCGTGGTGGGTACCGTGGGTAGCTCCTCCGGAGGCAGCGCTGGCTCGACAACAGGGGTAACTGCCAATGGCCTGAAGAGCTGCTCCTTGAAGACGCCAAGCTCCTGGGGGAGGCACCGGGATGCCCTCTTGGCAATGTCATCCGCCTCCTTGTTCGTGCCACGTGGCACATGCTGCAGTTCCAAACCTAGAAATTGCTTCTCAATTTTGCGTACCTCCTCAAGGTATGCCTCCATGTGCTTGTCCTTCGGCGTGTACTCCTTGTTGGAGAAGTTAATGAGGAGCCGGGTGTCACCCCTGATGGTGAGGCGCCTGACCCCCAGGGCAATGGCGGCCCTGAGCCTGGCGATCAGGCCCTCAAATTCAGCGATGTTGTTGGAGACCTTCTCGCCGTGCTGGAAGCAGAGCTGCACGGCATAGCAGAGCTGCACGGCATAGCAGAGCTTGGGTGGGAGAGATGAGCATGGCTCCAGCCCCCGCGCCCTGACGCGCGAAGGCGCCATCAAAGTACATGACCCATCTATCAGGCGCTTCGTCTCCTGGGGCGAGAGAGCGGCCATCACCTACCTCTTGGCTTGACGCGTCAGTCCACTCAGCCACAAAGTCAGCGAGGGCTGCACCCTTGATGACTCGGGTGGTGCTAAATTCCATCTGGAATGCCTGCAACTCAATGTTCTAGGGGCTTCAGAGTACCCTCTCCAGGGGGTAGGCCGAGACGACCTTGATAGGGTGGCTTTGGAAGTAGTGGCACAGGTTCCTAGAAGCGACAAGGAGTGCGAGGAGAAGCTTCTACGGCATGGGGTAGCATGCCCGCGCGTCACGCTGTACGATGCTGACGAAGTAGACGGGGTGCTTGACTTGGGAGGAGGTGTCCGCCGAGCCTTGCTCCTCTTGGTGTGATGGAGCCTCAGGAATCCCGTCCCCGGGGAGCCTGTGCGGCCTCAGGGGCCGTGACCTTAGGGGCTCCATCTCCTGATGGTTTAGCCCCGCGGCCTCAGGCATGCCATCCTGAGGTCATGGCGTCTTGGATGGGTGTGTGGTTCCGCGTCGCCCACCCTTGGCTGCATGCTCCTTGCAGACTGCCACTAGCACCGCGCTGGCTGAGTGAGGCGTGGAGGCTAGGTAAAGCACCAAGGGCTCGAGAGGACGAGGCGCCCCCATCACCGGTGTGCTGGTGAGGTACTTCTTGAGGTCATGGAAAGCCGTGTCAGCTTCTGGAGTCCATTCGAATGGACCCTTCCTCAGGATGAAGAAAGGGAGGGAGTGCTCGCCTAGCTTGGAGATGAAGCGCCCAAGCGAGGTCACGCAGCCTGGTAGCTTCTGCATTTCCTTGAGAGTTTGAGGCGGGCTCATCCATTCTATTGCCTTGACCTTCTCCGGGTTGGCCTCAATTCCTCTGTGCGACACCAGGAACCCCAACAGCTTGCCAAACGGGACGCCGAATACGTGTTGGGGAACGTAGTAATTTCAAAAAATTTCCTGCGCACACGCAAGATCATGGTGATGGCATAGCAACGAGAGGGGAGAGTGTTGTCCATGTACCCTCGTAGACCGTAAGCGGAAGCGTTAGCACAACGCGGTTGATGTAGTCGTACATCTTCACGATCCAACTGATCCAAGCACCGAACGTACGGCACCTCCGAGTTCAGCACACGTTCAGCTCGATGACGATCCCCGGGCTCCGATCCAGCAAAGCTCCGGAGATGAGTTCCGTCAGCACGACGGCGTGGTGACGATGATGATGTTCTCCCGGCGCAGGGCTTCGCCTAAACTCCGCGACAATATGACCGAGGTGGAATATGGTGGAGGGGGCACCGCACACGGCTAAGGAACGATCCGTAGATCAACTTGTGTGTCTATGGGGTGCCCCCTGCCCTCGTATATAAAGGACCAAGGGGGGAGGCCGGCCGGCCCAAGGGGGCGCGCCAGGGAGGGGGAATCCTCCTCCTAGTAGGAGTAGGACTCCTCCTTTCCTACTCCTACTAGGAGGAGGGAAGGAAGGGGGAGAGGGGGAAGGAAAGGGGGGGCGCCCCCCCTCCTAGTCCAATTCGGACCCAGAGGGGGAGGGGGCGCACGGCCCATGCTGACCGCTCCTCTCTCCTTTCCCCTAAGGCCCATAAGGCCCAATACTTCCCCGGGGGGTTCCGGTAACCCCTCCGGCACTCCGGTTTTCTCCGAAATCACCCGGAACACTTCCGGTGTCCGAATATAGTCGTCCAATATATCAATCTTTATGTCTCGACCATTTCGAGACTCCTCGTCATGTCCGTGATCACATCCGGGACTCCGAACAAACTTCGGTACATCAAAACTTATAAACTCATAATAAAACTGTCATCGTAACGTTAAGCGTGCGGACCCTACGGGTTCGAGAACTATGTAGACATGACCTAGAACTATTCTCGGTCAATAACCAATAGCGGAACCTGGATGCCCATATTGGTTCCTACATATTCTACGAAGATCTTTATCGGTCAAACCGCATAACAACATACATTGTTCCCTTTGTCATCGGTATGTTACTTGCCCGAGATTCGACCGTCGGTATCCAATACCTAGTTCAATCTCGTTACCGGCAAGTCTCTTTACTCGGTACGTAATGCATCATCCCATAACCAACTCATTGGTCACATTGCTTGCAAGGCTTATAGTGATGTGCATCACCGAGAGGGCCCAGAGATACCTCTCCGACAATCGGAGTGACAAAACCTAATCTCGAAATACGCCAACTCAACATGTACCTTTGGAGACACCTGTAGTACTCCTTTATAATCACCCAGTTACGTTGTGACGTTTGGTAGTACCCAAAGTGTTCCTCCAGTAAACGGGAGTTGCATAATCTCATAGTTTCAGGAACATGTATAAGTCATGAAGAAAGCAATAACAATATACTCAACGATCAAGTGCTAGGCTAATGGAATGGGTCATGTCAATCACATCATTCTCTTAATGATGTGATCCCATTAATCAAATGACAACACATGTCTATGGTTAGGAAACATAACCATCTTTGATTAATGAGCTAGTCAAGTAGAGGCATACTAGTGACTATATGTTTGTCTATGTATTCACACATGTATCATGTTTCCGATTAATACAATTCTAGCATGAATAATAAATATTTATCATGATATGAGGAAATAAATAATAACTTTATTATTGCCTCTAGGGCATATTTCATTTAGTCTCCCACTTGCACTAGAGTCAATAATCTAGATTACATAGTAATGATTCTAACACCCATGGAGTCTTGGTGCTGATCATGTTTTGCTCATGAGAGAGGCTTAGTCAAAGGGTCTGCAACATTCAGATCCGTATGTATCTTGCAAATCTCTATGTCTCCCACTTGGACTTGGTCCTGAATGGAATTGAAGCGTCACTTGATGTGCTTGGTCCTCTTGTGAAATCTGGATTTCTTTGCCAAGGCAATTGCACCAGTATTGTCACAGAAGATCTTCATTGGTCCCGATGCACTAGGCATGACACCTAGATCGGAAATGAACTCCTTCATCCAGACTCCTTCATTTGCTGCTTCCGAAGCAGCTATGTACTCCACTTCACATGTAGATCCCGCCACGACGCTTTGTTTAGAACTGCACCAACTTACAGCTCCACCGTTTAATAAAAACACGTATCCGGTTTGCGATTTAGAATCGTCCGGATCAGTGTCAAAGCTTTCATCGACGTAACCATTTACGACTAGCAATTTGTCACCTCCATATACGAGAAACATATCCTTAGTCCTTTTCAGGTATTTCAGGATGTTCTTGACCGCTGTCAAGTGATCCACTCCTGGATTACTTTGGTACCTTCCTGCCAAGCTTATTGCTAAGCATACGTCAGGTCTGGTACACAGCATTGCATACATGATAGAGCCTATGGCTGAAGCATAGGGAGCATCTTCAATTTTCTCTCTATCTTCTGCTGTGGTCGGGCATTGAGTTTGACTCAACTTCACACCTTGAAGCACGGGCAAGAACCCTTTCTTTGCCTGATCCATTTTAAACTTTTTCAAAATTTTATCAAGGTATGTGCTTTGTGAAAGTCCTATTAAGCGTCTTGATCTATCTCTATAAATCTTGATGCCCAATATGTAAGCAGCTTCACCGAGGTCTTTCATTGAAAAACTTTTATTCAAGTATCCCTTTATGCTATCCAGAAATTCTATATCATTTCCAATTAATAATATGTCATCTACATATAATATCAGAAATGCTACAGAGCTCCCACTCACTTTCTTGTAAATACAGGCTTCTCCAAAAGTCTGTATAAAACCATATGCTTTGATCACACTATCAAAGCATTTATTCCAACTCCGAGATGCTTGCACACTTTGTTAGCACCTTTTGGATCAACAAAACCTTCTGGCTGCATCATATACAACTCTTCTTCCAGAAATCCATTCAAGAATGCAGTTTTGACATCCATTTGCCAAATTTCATAATCATGAAATGCAGCAATAGCTAACATGATTCGGACAGACTTAAGCATCGCTACGGGTGAGAAAGTCTCATCGTGGTCAACCCCTTGAACTTGTCGAAAACCTTTCGCAACAAGTCGAGCTTTATAGACAGTTACATTACCATCAGCGTCAGTCTTCTTCTTAAAGATCCATTTATTCTCAATGGCTTGCCGATCATCGGGCAAGTCAACCAAAGTCCATACTTTGTTCTCATACATGGATCCCATCTCTGATTTCATGGCCTCTAGCCATTTTGCGGAATCTGGGCTCATCATCGCTTCCTCATAGTTCGTAGGTTCATCATGGTCAAGTAACATGACTTCCAGAATAGGATTACCGTACCACTCTGGTGCGGATCTTACTCTGGTAGACCTACGAGGTTCAGTAGAAACTTGATCTGAAGTTTCATGATCAATATCATTAGCTTCCTCACTAATTGGTGTAGTTGTCATAGGAACCAGTTCTTGTGATGAACTACTTTCCAATAAGGGAGCAGATACAGTTATCTCATCAAGTTCTACTTTCCTCCCACTCACTTCTTTCGAGAGAAACTCCTTCTCTAGAAAGGATCCGATTTTAGCAACGAAAATCTTGCCCTCAGATCTGTGATAGAAGGTGTACCTAATAGTATCTTTTGGGTATCCTATGAAGACACATTTCTCCAATTTGGGTTCGAGCTTATCTGGTTGAAGTTTCTTCACATAAGCATCGCAGCCCCAAACTTTAAGAAACGACAACTTTGGTTTCTTGCCAAACCATAGTTCATAAGGCGTCGTCTCAACGAATTTTGATGGTGCCCTATTTAACGTGAAGGCGGCCGTCTCTAAAGCATAACCCCAAAACGATAGCGGTAAATCAGTTAGAGACATCATAGATCGCACCATATCTAGTAAAGTACGATTACGATGTTCGGACACACCATTTCGTTGTGGTGTTCCGAGTGGCGTGAGTTGCGAAACTATTCCGCATTGTTTCAAATGTAAACCAAACTCGTAACTCAAATATTCTCCTCCACGATCAGATCGTAGAAATTTTATTTTCTTGTTACGATGATTTTCCACTTCACTTTGAAATTCTTTGAACTTTTCAAATGTTTTAGACTTGTGTTTCGTTAAGTAGATATACCCATATTTGCTCAAATCATCTGTGAAGGTGAGAAAATAACGATACCCGCCGTGAGCCTCAACATTCATTGGACCACAAACATCAGTATGTATGATTTCCAACAAATCAGTTGCTCGCTCCATAGTTCCGGAGAACGGCGTTTTAGTCATCTTGCCCATGAGGCACGGTTCGCAAGTACCATGTGGTTCATAATCAAGTGATTCCAAAAGCCCATCATTATGGAGTTTCTTCATGCGCTTTACACCGATATGACCTAAACGGCAGTGCCACAAATAAGTTGCACTATCGTTATCAACTCTGCATCTTTTGGTTTCAACACTATGAATATGTGTATCACTACTATCGAGATTCAATAAAAATAGACCACTCTTCAAGGGTGCATGACCATAAAAGATATTACTCATATAAATAGAACAACCATTATTCTCTGATTTAAATGAATAACCGTCTCGCATCAAATAAGATCCAAATATAATGTTCATGCTCAATGTTGGCACCAAATAACAATTATTTAGGTCTAAAACTAATCCCAATGGTAGATGTAGAGGTAACGTGCCGACCGCGATCACATCGACTTTGGAACCATTTCCCACGCGCATCGTCACCTCGTCCTTAACCAATCTTCGCTTAATCCGTAGTCCCTGTTTCGAGTTGCAAATATTAGCAACAGAACCAGTATCAAATACCCAGGTGCTACTGCGAGCATTAGTAAGGTACACATCAATAACATGTATATCACATATACCTTTGTTCACTTTGCCATCCTTCTTGTCCGCCAAATACTTGGGGCAGTTCCGCTTCCAGTGTCCAGTCTGCTTGCAGTAAAAGCACTCAGTTTTAGGCTTAGGTCTAGACTTGGGTTTCTTCTCTTGAGCAGCAACTTGTTTGCTGTTCTTTTTTGAAGTTCCCCTTCTTCTTCCCTTTGCCCTTTTTCTTGAAACTGGTGGTATTGTTAACCATCAACACTTGATGCTCCTTCTTGATTTCTACCTCCGCGGCTTTTAGCATTGTGAAGAGCTCGGGAATAGTCTTGTTCATCCCTTGCATATTATAGTTCATCATGAAGCTCTTGTAGCTTGGTGGCAGTGATTGAAGAATTCTGTCAATGACACTATCATCAGGAAGATTAACTCCCAGTTGAATCAAGTGATTATTATACCCAGACATTTTGAGTATGTGTTCACTGACAGAACTATTCTCCTCCATCTTGCAGCTATAGAACTTATTGGAGACTTCATATCTCTCAATCCGGGCATTTGCTTGAAATATTAACTTCAACTCCTGGAACATCTCATATGCTTCATGACGTTCAAAATGTCGTTGAAGACCCGGTTCTAAGCCGTAAAGCATGGCACACTGAACTATCGAGTAGTCATCAGCTTTGCTCTGCCAGACATTCTTAACGTCATCAGTTGCATCAGCAGCAGGCCTGGCACCCAACGGTGCTTCCAGGATGTAACTTTTCTATGCAGCAATGAGGATAATCCTCAGGTTATGGACCCAGTCCGTGTAATTGCTACCATCATCTTTCAACTTTGCTTTCTCAAGGAATGCATTAAAATTCAACGGAACAACAGCACGAGCCATCTATCTACAAACAAACATAGACAAGCAAAATACTATCAGGTACTAAGTTCATGATAAATTTAAGTTTAATTAATCATATTACTTTAGAACTCCCACTTAGACAGACATCTCTCGGTCATCTAAGTGATCACGTGATCCAAATCAACTAAATCATGTCCGATCATCACGTGAGATGGAGTAGTTTCAATGGTGAACATCACTATGTTGATCATATCTACTATATGATTCACGTTTGACCTTTCGGTCTCCATGTTCCGAGGCCATATCTGTTATATGCTAGGCTCGTCAAGTTTAACCTGAGTATTCCACGTGTGCAACTGTTTTGCACCCGTTGTAGTTGAACGTAGAGCCTATCACACCCGATCATCACGTGGTGTCTCAGCACGAAGAACTTTCACAACGGTGCATACTCAGGAAGAACACTTCTTGATTATTAGTGAGAGATCATCTTAAAATGCTACCGTCAATCAAAGCAAGATAAGATGCATAAAGGATAAACATCACATGCAATCAATATAAGTGATATGATATGGCCATCATCATCTTGTGCTTGTGATCTCCATCTTCGAAGCACCGTCGTGATCACCATCGTCACCGGCGCGACACCTTGATCTTCATCGTAGCATCGTTGTCGTTACACCATCTATTGCTTCTACGACTATCGCTACCGCTTAGTGATAAAGTAAAGCAATTACAGGGCGTTTGCATTTCATACAATAAAGCGACAACCATATGGCTCCTGCCAGTTGCCGATAACTTCGGTTACAAAACATGATCATCTCATACAATAAAATATAGCATCACGTCTTGACCATATCACATCACAACATGCCCTGCAAAAACAAGTTAGACGTCCTCTACTTTGTTGTTGCAAATTTTACGTGGCTGCTACGGTCTTAGCAAGAACCGTTCTTACCTACGCATCAAAAACCACAACGATAGTTCGTCAAGTTAGTGCTGTTTTAACCTTCGCAAGGACCGGGCGTAGCCACACTCGATTCAGCTAAAGTGAGAGAGACAGACACCCGCCAGCCACCTTTAAGCACGAGTGCTCATAACGGTGAAACCAGTCTCGCGTAAGCGTACGCGTAATGTCGGTCCGGGCCGCTTCATCTCACAATACCGCCGAACCAAAGTATGACATGCTGGTAAGCAGTATGACTTGTATCGCCCACAACTCACTTGTGTTCTACTCATGCATATAACATCAACGCATATAACCTAGGCTCGGATGCCACTGTTGGGGAACGTAGTAATTTCAAAAAATTTCCTACGCACATGCAAGATCATGGTGATGGCATAGCAACGAGAGGGGAGACTATTGTCCACGTACCCTTGTAGACCGTAAGTGGAAGCATTAGCACAACGCGGTTGATGTAGTCGTATGTCTTCACGATCCGACCGATCCAAGCACCGAACGTACGACACCTCCGAGTTCAGCACACGTTCAGCTCGATGGTGATCCCCGGGCTCCGATCCAGCAAAGCTTCGGGGATGAGTTCCGTCAGCACGACGGCGTGGTGACGATGATGATGTTCTACCGGCGCAGGGCTTCGCCTAAACTCCGCGACGATATGACCGAGGTGGAATATGGTGGAGGGGGGCACCGCACACGGCTAAGGAACGATCCGTAGATCAACTTGTGTGTCTATGGGGTGCCCCCTTCCCCCGTATATAAAGGAGCAAGGGGGGAGGCCGGCCGGCCCTAGGGGGCGTGCCAAGGAGGGGGGAGTCCTCCTCCTAGTGGGAGTAGGACTTCCCTTTCCTAGTCCAACTAGGAAGGTGGAAGGGGGAAGGAAAGGGAGGGAGAGGGAGAGGGAAAGAGGGGCCGCGCCCCCCTCCCCTAGTCCAATTCGGACTCCCCATGGGAGGGGGCACGCCACCTCCTGGGCTGCTGCCCTCTCTCTTCCCTCAGGCCCACTAAGGCCCAATACTTCCCCGGGGGGGGGGGGTTCCGGTAACCCTTCCGGCACTCCGGTTTTCTCCGAAATCACCCGGAACACTTCCGGTGTCCGAATATAGTCGTCCAATATATCAATCTTTATGTATCGACCATTTTGAGACTCCTCGTCATGTCCGTGATCACATCCGGGACTCCGAACAAACTTCGGTACATCAAAACTTATAAACTCATAATAAAACTGTCATCGTAACGTTAAGCGTGCGGACCCTACGGGTTCGAGAACTATGTAGACATGACCTAGAACCATTCTCGGTCAATAACCAATAGCGGAACCTGGATGCCCATATTGGTTCCTACATATTCTACGAAGATCTTTATCGGACAAACCGCATAACAACATACGTTGTTCCCTTTGTCACCGGTATGTTACTTGCCCGAGATTTGATCGTCGGTATCCAATACCTAGTTCAATCTCGTTACCGGCAAGTCTCTTTACTCGTTACATAATGCATCATCCCATAACCAACTCATTGGTCACATTGCTTGCAAGGCTTATAGTGATGTGCATTACCGAGAGGGCCCAGAGATACCTCTCCGACAATCGGAGTGACAAAACCTAATCTCGAAATACGCCAACTCAACATGTACCATTGGAGACACCTATAGTACTCCTTTATAATCACCCAGTTACGTTGTGACGTTTGGTAGTACCCAAAATGTTCCTCCGGTAAATGGGAGTTGCATAATCTCATAGTTTCAGGAACATGTATAAGTCATGAAGAAAGCAATAGCAATATACTAAACGATCAAGTGCTAGGCTAACAGAATGGGTCATGTCAATCACATCATTCTCCTAATGATGTGATCCCATTAATCAAAGGACAACACATGTCTATGGTTAGGAAACATAACCATCTTTGATTAATGAGCTAGTTAAGTTGAAAGTGCGTTATGTCGACTTGAGGGGGGGTGAATAGGCGATTTTTATGAATTCTTCACTAAGGAATTTGTTGGTGAGGAAATTCCTTAGCGAAGAACTACTTGCAGCGGAATAAGTACTCAGAAGTAAGCATAGCAGAATACAAGCATGGTCATCATGATGAAATGAAGACTAGCACAGAGTACAGAAAGCGTAATCACAGGATAACACAAGGTGAAGACAAACAGACTGAAGAAATTGAACTGAGGAAATTGAGAAAGTCTTCAGTCAAAGTCTTCAAGCACAGATATGAACAAACAATCAACACAGTTATGAGGAAATGAAAGGGTTGAGGAAATAGAACCAGTTAGTTGGTGAAGACGATGATTTGGTAAACCAGTTCCAACTGCTGTCTCAGTTGTACGTCTGGTTGGAGCGGCTGAGTATTTAAACTCGAGGACACGCAGTCCCGGACACCCAGTCACTGAGCCGCAACTCAGGACACCCAGTCCTCACCGTATTCTCCTTGAACTAAGACCACGCAGGCCTCGTCCAATCACTCGTGGTAAGTCTTCAGGTGACTTCCAAACCTTCACAGACTTGGTCACTCGGCGATCCACAATTCCTCTTGGATGCTCTAGACCTTGACGCCTAACCGTCTGGAAGAAGCACAGTCTTCAAAGGTAACAAGCGTCGGATCCACGCAGGATCAATTTCTTCAGTGATGCTCAATCACTTTGGGTTTGTGGGGGTTTGGTTTTGGGATTTTCCTCACTTGATGATTTTCGCTCAAAGTCCTCGGAGGATGGGTTGCTCTCAAATGACAAGTGTCAAGTTCTCTCGGAGCAGCCAACCAGCTAGTGGTTGTAGGGGGCGGCTATTTATAGCCTAGGGAGCAGCCCGACATGATAAGACATAAATGCCCTTCAATGATATGACCGTTAGGTGGATAAGATATTTTGGGACAGCCGGCGCGCAGCACAGCAACGGTCGGAAATTTGACTCTCAAATTCCTCAGGGCTATCATGTTCCTCACTGTGTAGGCAATTCGCACTGGCGAATTCCTAACTCCTCAGTCAGAGCAAAGTCCTCAGTGACCAGAAGAACTGCGTCTCTGTCACTGAAGAAATTGACTGAACTGTATGAGATTTCCAATGGCTTCACTCGAAGGGATTGGTAGGTGTAGGATTTTGAGTTGAGCATCACATGGAAATTTTTCCTTAGTATTTCCTCGACCCCCTTTAACAGTACGGTGTTTCCTATGACTCAAGAAAGAGAAAATGAAACTACGAAAACAAAAGTCTTCACGCTTCATGTTCCTCAAATGAATATCAAGTCTTCAAGGTCACACCAATTTCTTCACTTTCAAAGTCTTCAGAAAGTCTTCAGAATATCAAAGTCTTCAGTCGAAGAACTTCATTTTTAGGGGTCGACTTTCTCTGTAAATATCAAACTCCTCATAGACTTATAGACCTGTGTACACTCACAAACGCATCAGTCCCTTAACCTATAAGTCTTCAATACACCAAAATCACTAAGGGGCACTAGATGCACTTACAATCTCCCCCTTTTTGGTGATTGATGACAACATAGGTTAAGTTTTCAACGGGGATAAACATATGAAGTGTAAATACTGATATTGAGGAATTTGATTGCAAGATATAGAAGAACTCCCCCTGAAGATGTGCGTAGTGAGGAATTTGCTTTTGAGGCAATGCACATTTGAAGAGTTGAATCATGGAGATCTCCCCCTATATCTTGTAATTCATACACACATTTGATATATAATATGAAGAATTTGAAATGCATGATGAAATATGGTGCCTGATGAAATTCAGCATGCGTGCAATAATATTAACGAGGAATAAGCATGCCGAAAGCATCAAAAGTATCAGAGCATAGTGCAACAAAAGCACAAACCAAAAGTATCAGAGCACCATCGGGTTTAAGATTACAACTCGATCCAATAAAAGTTTCGGAAGAACGAGAGTTGTAACTTAAAAAAACGCCCATAATATAAACCCGCTTGAAGACTAACTCAGATTTCTCCCCCTTTGTCATCAAATGACCAAAAGGATTGAAACTGAGGACTAACGCCCCTGAAGAATTTCAAGTTGATGGAGGAGCGCCAGCGTTGTCGGGGTTGTTTGTTGTAGCAGGGCCTGCCGCAGTGTCGTCCAAATCTTCATACTCATCAGTTTCACGCGATGAAGAATAAGAGCTGGCCACCAGATCAGGAACTTTGACCCTCTTGAATTTCTTCGGAGGAGGTGCAGACCAGTCAAATGCTTCCTGGAGACCCATAGTCTTCAGTTCTTCCGTGCTATATACATGTGTGAGGACAGCCCAGGTGCGGTTGAGGGTTTCATGAAGGTGATAATGGTTTTTCTTCACTGCATTATGGGTTGAGGTCATATTGTGAAGAACAGCAGCAAACTGACGCTTCACCCATTTGTGATTGCGATCAACCTTCTGATGAAGACTGAGGAGTAACTCACGGTCAGTCATCACCCTGGGTGCTGTGGCTTGAGGATTTTGCTTCGCTGAGGTATTTGCGGCAGTGTCATGTGTGGCAGAGTCATCATTGGTAGAGTAAGATGTAGCCAGGCGAAATTGACCATCCAATGGACGAATGCCTTCATCGATCACTGCAGCTGCCTTGCCTTTATCATCAGCTGAAGAAACTGTCCGTTTGAGGACTTCAATGGGAGGCAAGTAGCTACCATGGTTCAGAGTGTCAGCTTTGTAATTCAGTGAAGATCTTGCCCTTATGAATCTCATAATCCAAGGCGCATAGGGCTTCAGCTCGAAAGGTGACATAGCAACATTTGCCAGAGTCCTCATGAAGAAATCATGGAAGTTGACGGGAACGCCATGAATGATGTTGAAAAGCATATTCTTCATGATGCCAACGACATCTTCATCATTTGAGTCGTGGCCTTTGATAGGACTCATTGTCTTCGTCAGAATGCGATAGACAGTCCGAGGCACATAAAGCAATTCCTTGACGAGGAATTTGGTTCGTGGGGCCTGCCCAGGCTTCAAAGGCTTCATGAGCACTTGCATATAATGATTTGTCAGTTCAGGGTCATTGTAGATGCAACGTGCACTGTCATGGGGAGGATCGAGAGGAAGGACACGAAGCAATTCAGTTGCCGGTGCCTTGTAGTGAGTGTTTTCGGTCATCCAATCCAACACCCATGAATTGACATCTTCAGCGTCTCCAGTGATATGCAGTGTGGCGTAGAACTGAAGAATGAGTTCTTCATTCCAATCGCAAATGTCAGTGCAGAAATTTAGTAATCCTGCATCATGAAGAACACTGAGGACTGGCTCGAAGCATGGCAGAGATTCCATATCCACGTGAGGAATATGTTCATGATCGAAGATTTTGTCCTTGTCAAACAGCACTGAGGAATAGAAGTTGGCTTGACTGGCAGTCCAGAAACGCCTCTTCCTTATGCGAGCAGAGTCATATGGGTTGTAGTCAGTGAAGAACACATGCTCGGAAAAGAAGTCTTCAGCCTTGAACTTCTGTTTGCTTGAGAACGGATTCTTTGGCTTTGGCAGAGGAATGTCAGTGATTTGCAGTACCACCTCAGGAATCGCGAGCTCAGGTTCTTCAGGCTGAGGAATTTCTGGTTCCTCTTCTTGTGCAATCTGTGGATCAGCAGCAGCAGGTTCTTCAGCACTAGTGGCTGGAATTTCTTCATGAACAGAGGGAGTGGGATGAATTTCTTCAGAGCCCATTTGAACTGTTGTTGCTGGGGACTGAGGAATCTGTTGAATAGGAGTGAAGAGAGGAGTATTGGGATGCTGACTTTCCCAGAAGTCATCGTTCATCACAGGTGTGGTGCATCCGATATCCACATCTTCATCTTCAATTTCCTCAACACCAGCCTCTTCAGCTGTGAAGTGAGGCATAGGTGAGGAATTGACTGTCATTGAAGGGATGGTATCCACTTCAATTTCTTCATCAATCTGCTCTGACGAAGCAGCAGAATGATTTTCTTCATCAGATCCGCTTGGAATCTTGTAGTCTTCTCCAAAAGGAACAATTTCCTTTGATGACATGGAGGAAATCGGAACGACATCAATTGGATGTTCAAGTGAGCTGGTCATTGGCTTCATTTTCTTCGCAGCCGAAGAATTTGACGCAGCTGATGCCTTCCTTTTCTTCACTGCAGCTCGCTCTGCAGCCTTGGTCTTCTTCACTTCATAGGCAGAAGGAAGAATTGGAGTTGGTGTAGGCGCGGGAGGAGCTGAGGAATCTGGTTGATTTTCTTCAGGCGCAATTGATGCAGTTGCCCTGATCTCTTCAGTTTCTTCAGGCGCACCACTAGTGGATGCCCTGGCAATTTCTTCAGCGGCTGGGATGGAGTCATCAGCCCTGGAACTTACATTTTCTTCAGCAGGCTGAAAGTCATCAGCGGTGCTGGCATGTTCTTCAGCAGGCTGAGCAGAGTCTGCAGCCTGAGGATTTTCTTGTTGCGATGGGGCTGCAACAGTTGTCATTTTCTTCGTCAGGTTGACGAATCTCACTTTGGCTCCTTGCCAATCAGCATAGTATGCATCGAAGTCTCTGCTGAGGGCTTGGATTTCAGACTGAGCCTTGAGAAGTTCCTCAGGTGTCATTCTGACAACATTTTTCTTCAGGAGCTTCTCCTTCCTGTATTGAGCCTTCTTGATCTCTCTGGCCTTTTCAAACTTCCATTTCTCTTGAGTGATGAAATGGGTCAGCATGTGACTTTGACCAGGAGTCAGTTGAAAATCAGGCATGGGGGTGTTTGGATCCTTGTGCCAGAGGTCAATGTAATCGAGGATTTTCCTCGGATCCAAAAGCAGTGGCACAGATGTGCCTTTGGCTCTAGCGGCCTTCACTTGTCCGTCTCTGATGATTTCTGCAAGTTCTTCATCAGAAGCTTCATCATCAGAGGGCACTTGGAATGCAACCTGTTTCTTCCTTGGACTTGGTCGAGGACCGCGTCCAGCTGTTGCTTTAGTCTTCAACAGCGTGGGGCCTGATGAGGACATTGGTGCAGCTGAGGAACTTGCTGAGACACCAGAAGCAATTGAAAAACCCGTAGTCCTTTGGCATGTAGCCAGATGCACAGGAGTTGAGGACTTTGGTGGAGCAGTAGCGGTCTGAGGAATTTGCCGTGAGGGCATAGCTGAGGAACTTGGCCGTGAGGGCGCTGTTGGTGAAGCACTTGGCTTACGAGCAGGCTTCTTTGGCATTGATTTCCTCGGCTTGACCGAGGCCTCAGTAGCAGCAGCAGCAGCAGAATCCTCATTGAATTTCCTCACTGCCTCCTTGGCTTGTCTTGCCAATTTTGCTTGGCGCCTAGCCCATTCTTCAGGAAAGTCCTCACCACGCTTGATGCTGGTGGGATCAGCTACTTGGCCAGGTGCCAATGGAGCTCTTGGGCATGGAGGATTTAAAGCGAATTTCTTCATGTACTTTGGAGTAACATATCGATATTCCCTCCATTCTCTTGCCCATCTCCGTTCAATCCTCTGAATGCGCACCTTGCGCTGATTTTTGTTCTCTTTGCCAAATTTGGCTTCATCAGGTGTGCAATAATCCTTGTATATGTCATCAGGGATCTCGAAAGCAGTCATGACCTCAGGTTTCTTTCCTCCTTTCTGCGGTCTCTTTCCTTCAGCCATATTCTTCAGATGAGGAATTTGAACAATTGAACACTCTGAAGAAGTATGCAGTTTTTCTTCGAGGAACGCTGCAAATGAGTTAAGTTGATGAGAACCTAGTGATTCAGCAGCGGACATGAGTACCTGTGAACAGAGTGTAGGTGCGAGGAATTTGGAGAGGTCATATGCGTTCTCAGAAGGTTTTTCGAAAAGACAAGTTTTGAGGAATTTGACCAGTTGAGCCTTGAGGAATTTCACTAAGCGTTCTTGTCTTAGGTTCTAGAGTTGTACAAATCGAAAATCCACACAATTGAGGAATCTTGAAGAAAATGAGTGCTTAGAGAAATGGATCAAGAGCATACAGTGTGTGAGGTGTTCATATGTGTGAAGATTTGAAGAATAAAACACCTTTGAAGATTTTCAGGAAAGCTTAAGAATCAAAGTGAGTAATAAAAGTAACTTTTAATTACCCGAACTGAAGAACACGACGAACTGAGATGAACAAAGGTGAAGTTCGTCAAGTTAGATCTCCCACGCCCTAACTTGGCAGAGGGAGACAGCTACGGCGGCGGCGGAGTGAAGATTTCCGCAACCGGCGCGAGTACGACGGCGACGAGGTCGAGGCAGCGAAGCTCTTCCTCACCGGCGACCATGGAGTAGTGGCGGCGCTAGGGTTTGAGGAGCTCGAGCAAGAGACAGCGACCGAGCGGAGTAAATGAAGTGAGGAAGGGGAGGGGGTATTTATAGCCACGGTGAAAAACGGTTCGTCCGAAGATTTTGGGATGAACATGCCCCTGCCCTTTCTCCTTCACGCGACATGTGTCACCCACGTACTGTGCAGATGAGATCGTGTAAGATCGTGGGTGAATATAATAATGCATCGTGGGATGCGGAACGGTTTGAGCGGCAAAACCGAAAATCTGGATAAGATTTGTTTTAAAGTTTCGTTCGCAATTTCTTCAGCTGACAAGGACACAGTGAAGACTTTGAACGAGTTTCAAATAGAACGCACATGAAGAATTTGTGAATAGATTGGGTTGAGTATAGCATAGAGGGGGAAGGGTCCGATCACATTCACTTAGCAGAAAACGCAACTTGAAGAAATAGCCATAAGTGAATGCTGTAGAGGACATAAACTCATATATATATATAGCCAATGAAGAAAAACGACGGAACAGTGAAGATTTTGCAAAGTTGAAGAATTTGAAAAACTGAAGAATTTCAAAAATGAGGAAAAACTCAAATTGAAGATTTTCAACTTTTTGTGGTGGCGTGACCCACCGTATAAGAATGATGATTTCAGACACCGCGTACAATTGTCGTAGGGTTCTGAGAATCAAATTCTTCATTAATTTCTTCACACTTAGAGTGTTATTCTTCATTGATTGAAGAAAAACGTTTCTTCATGTGTTGCACATCTAAGTCATCAATTTTGCATAAGTGTTAGGATGTGTGTCCTTTTCAAAGAACATTCGAAGATTCTAAGATATTTAGCTCACACCGCAACTTGCTAAATCTCTTCTCATCCAAGGGCTTAGTGAAGATATCAGCTAGCTGTTCTTCAGTCTTCACGTGCTCGATGGAGATGTCGCCCTTCAACACATGATCACGAAGAAAATGATGACGAATCTGAATGTGCTTTGTCTTCGAGTGCTGAACTGGGTTGTGAGCAATCTTGATGGCACTCTCATTGTCGCAGAGGAGAGGCACATTCTTCACGTTGACGCCATAGTCCTTGAGGGTTTGCTTCATCCAAAGCAGTTGAGCACAGCAAGAGCCAGCAGCAATGTATTCAGCTTCAGCAGTAGACAGTGATACGCAGTTCTGTTTCTTCGAGGACCAACAGACCAAAGATCGTCCGAGGAAATGACAAGTGCCAGATGTTGACTTGCGGTCCACACGATCACCAGCATAGTCAGAGTCAGAATATCCAATGAGATCAAAAGCAGAGCCCTTGGGGTACCATAATCCTAGTGTTGGTGTGTGAGCTAGATATCGAAGAATATGCTTCACAGCCTTATGGTGTGATTCCTTCGGTGCAGCTTGAAATCGGGCACACATGCAAACACTAAGCATTATATCTGGCCTAGATGCACATAAGTACAATAAAGAACCAATCATGGAGCGGTATACCTTGTGATCGAAGTCAATACCATTTTCATCAGTGCATAGATGGCCATTTGTGGGCATAGGAATTTTGACGCCTTTGCAATCTTGCATGCCGAATTTCCTCAGTACATCTTTGAGGTATTTCTCCTGAGATATGAATATGCCATTGCGCTGCTGACGAATTTGAAGACCTAAGAAGAATTTCAACTCTCCCATCATAGACATTTGATATTCTTCACTCATCATATAGGCAAATTCATCACTATAACGTTGGTCAGTACAGCCAAAGATAATATCATCAACATATATTTGGCACACAAACAGTTCACCATCATAAGATTTAGTAAAGAGAGTAGGGTCGAGTGAACCGGGTGTGAAGCCATTCTTCACGAAGAATTCCTTCAATGTATCATACCACGCCCGAGGGGCTTGCTTGAGGCCATAGAGGGCCTTATTGAGTCTGAAGACTTTGTCAGGATTCTTTGGATCTTCAAAACCTGGGGGTTGAGCAACATATACTTCTTCCTCAAGCTTACCATTGAGGAATGCACTTTTCACATCCATTTGATATAAGATGATATCATGATGGTTAGCATAAGCAAGTAATATGCGAATAGCCTCAAGTCTAGCAACAGGTGCAAAAGTTTCATCGAAATCAATTCCTTCAACCTGTGTGTAGCCTTGAGCTACTAGTCGTGCCTTATTCCTCACCACAAGGCCATTTTCATCTTGCTTGTTGCGGTAGATCCACTTTGTGCCAATGATATTATGCTTGCGAGGATCTGGGCGATTGACCAGTTCCCAGACATTGTTAAGCTCGAACTGATGTAATTCTTCTTGCATAGCCTGAATCCACTCCGGCTCCAGAAATGCTTCATCTACCTTAGTGGGCTCTGTGATAGAGACAAAAGCATAGTGCCCACAAAAGTTAGATAAATGTGAAGCTTTTGAGCGTGTGAGAGGACCTGGTGCGCTAATGTCATCGATGATCTTCTCCACTTGCACTTCTTTTGCAACGCGAGGATGAGCTGGTTGTCGCTGAGGAATTTGATCAGCATTTTCTTCAGCACCATTTTCCTCATCATGTTCTTCAGGTGCATCAGCTCGACGTTCTTCATGAACAGGAATGAATTCTTCAGCAGATTCTTCAGTAGGAATGACATCCTCAGTTGCCTTGAACTTGATAGAATCCTCAGGTGCTGGTTCATCTAACACAGAAGGTAGGTGATCTCTTTGCGAGCCATTAGTTTCATCGAACCGCACATCTACAGTGTCAACAATCTTGTGAAGAACAATGTTGAAGACTCTGTAGGTGTGCGAGTCCTTTCCGTAACCAAGCATAAAACCTTCATGTGCTTTCGGTGCAAATTTAGAGTTGTGGTGAGGATCTCTAATCCAACATTTAGCACCGAAGACTTTGAAATAACTCACATTGGGTTTCTTGTCAGTGAGGAGTTAGGCAGTCTTCTTGAAGAATTTGTGAAGATATACTCTGTTGATGATGTGGCACACAGTATCAATTGCATCAATCCAAAAACGCTGAGGCGTTTTGTATTCATCAAGCATAGTGCGAGCCATCTCAACAAGAGTTCTGTTCTTGCGCTCCACGACGCCATTTTGCTGAGGAGTATAGGGAGCAGATAACTCATGAGTAATACCAAGTTCATCAAGATAGGCATCAAGACCGGAATTCTTGAACTCAGTTCCATTGTCACTTCTGATGTGCTTGATCTTCACACCAAAGTTGGTTGAAGCCCTCGAGGAAAATCGTTTGAAGACTTCCTGCACTTCATGTTTGTAAGTAACAATGTGTACCCATGTATATCGAGAGTAATCATCAACAATGACAAAACCATATAGAGATGCATCATTAGTGACTGCTGAGTAATGATTAGGTCCGAAGAGGTCCATGTGAAGCAATTCGAATGGACGGGTAGTGGTCATGATAGTCTTTGCTGGATGCTTGGTCTTGGTCATTTTTCCAGCTTCACAGGCTCCGCATAAGTGATCCTTGAGGAATTTGACATTCTCAATGCCAATGACATGCTTCTTCTTCGCAAGCGTGTGCAAATTCCTCATGCCTGCGTGACCAAGTCGTCGATGCCATAGCCAGCCTTCTGAAGCTTTTGCAAGTAGACACATGGCTGGTTGTGGTCCTATAGAGAAATCAACAATATACAAATCTCCTCTCCTAAAGCCTTCGAAGACATTGGAATTGTCAGCTTCCATAATCACAACACAGCGATACTTGCCAAAGACAACAACCATATCAAGATCACAAAGCATTGAGACTGACATGAGATTGTATCCTAAGGACTCAACAAGCATGACTTTGTCCATGTGTTTATCCTTAGAGATCGCAACCTTACCAAGACCCAATACCTGACTTTTGCCTTTGTCAGCAAAGATGATATGCTTCAGAGGTGATGGTGATAAGGGAGCATCCATCAATAGATTCTTGTCACCAGTCATGTGATTCGTACATCCACTATCAAGGACCCATTCAGTAGTTTTGGGTTGATCATCCTGCAGATGAATTAGTGTAGCTTACAATCTCATATGCTTCATCAGTGAAGAATATGATATCAAGTTCATCAGATGAATTTCATCAAGCAGTAAACAGATATAGCAGTATGAGGACGTGTGAAATGAGAGTTCATTTCATCATGATTCGCTTGCGTCCTTTCAGGCATTTTGTCAGGTCCCCAGCAAATTCTTCAGACGTTAAAGCACGTCTGGAGACCTGACCCTGCAGAAGAGATTAGTTCTTTTTCTTCACCACCCACATATGAGAAAGGTGGCAAAGATGCCAAACCATTTCGTTTCACATAAGAGGGGTTAGGGTAAGCATATGAATAAGCAGAGTAATTCTTCGAGGACTTATGAACATAATGGTTTGAAGAATAATGCACATATTCATAGCCCTTAGCTCTACCCTGCGAGACAGAGTTGTTAGCACGATGATAATCATATGAGGACTTTGATCCTTTTGAGGAATTTGATCCATGTGAGGAATTTGGTCCGTATGAGGACTTGGATCCATATGAAGAATTTGGTCCATATGAAGAATTCGATCTGGGGTTCCTGTTCTTCACAGGTGGTGTCATGAGGACATTCACCTGAAGACTTTCAACATAACTTTTGGGAACCCGGATTTTCTTCATAGGGGAACCGTTCCTGCAGTTAGTGCCAACATATCTAGCAAATACTTCACCGTTCTGATTTTTGAACAGTTTACAGTTGGAGTCAAATGACTCATTAGAAGAATGAGGAGATTCACATGTAAAGCCAGATAAGTTAGATGGATCAACTGGAGGTCCCTTTGCAGCAACCCATGAGGTTTTGGGATACTGCTCAGGCTTCCAATATGTTCCATCAGCATTGAGTTTCCTCTCAAAGGCAATACCCTCTTTCCTAGGGTTTCTGTTGAGGATCTGCTTTTTAAGCACATCACAAACAGTCTGATGCCCTTTGAGGCTTTTGTACATGCCTGTCATGTACAATTCCTTCAGCCCTGCATTGTCAGTGATACTAGCAATGTCCTCAGGTGAGGAATTAGTGACAGCAGAGGCAGATGAAGAATTTGTAATAGTTGAAGCATTTGAACATTCAGGTGAAGAATTAGCAGATTCACGTTCAATGCACTTTAAGCATGGAGGAACAAATTCTTCCTGAGAAGCGCTGATTTGTTGAGCTAGTAATGAATCGTGCTCCTTCTGAAGATCTTCATAACACACTCTTAGCTTTTCAAGATCTTTCTTTCTTTGAAGAGATTCAGAGGAAAGCTTCTCGTGATCTTGCTTTTCTTGAAGAAATTCATAAGAAAGTTTCTCATGATCAGATAAGAGAGTGTTATGATGACTTTGAAGGTTATCAAACCTAGACTGAAGTCTCTGAAGATTTTCAGTCAGGGCTTTAGTGCGATCCATTTCTTCACCCAACATATCATCACTTTTGTCTAGCATGTTTTGAACCTTTTCAAAAGCCCGTTGTTGCTTTACAACAATCTTAGCAAGTTTAGAGTAGCTGGGTTTGAGATCCTCATCAGATTCATTTTCACTGGATTCAGAGGAGTTATATTTGAGTACCTTTGCACCTTTCGCCATGAAGCAATAGGTGGGAGCGTAGCCATCGTTATCTTCATCAGGCTTGTCGGTGGGGTCGGTTTCTTCAGTGTTGAAGATGGACTTGCTAACAAAAGCAGTAGCGAAGGCCAGACTCGCCACACCAGATTCAGATTCTTCAGACGCCTCCTCTTCATCATTTTCCTCAGATTCAGCTTCAGAGTCCATTTCCTTGCCAATGAATGCCCGAGCCTTCTTGGTGCTGCTCTTCTTGTGAGATGAAGACTTCGAGGATTTTGATGACGAAGATTTTGACGATTTCTTCTTCTTCTTTGCATCATCAGAACTGTAATCCTTGTATTTCTTCTTCTTCATTTCCTTTTCCCACTGAGGACAATCTTGGATATAGTGACCAGGTTTATTGCATTTGTGGCACAGCCTTCTCTTATAGTCACTGGATGAGGAATCACTGCTTCTTGAGGATTTTCCAAAGCGACCACGTCTAGAGAACTTCTGGAATTTCTTCACGAGCAGTGCTAGCTCCTGGCTCAATTCTTCAGGATCACCAAGGCTACTACCAGAATCCTCATATTCAGAGTCAGACACGGCCTTGGCCTTCAGGGCACATGGTTTGCCATAGTTTGAACCATAGAGATCTCTCTTTTCAGCAAGCTGGAACTCGTGAGTATTTAGCCTTTCGAGGATATCAGCAGGATCAAGAGACTTGTAATCAGCACGTTCTTGTATCATCAGTCCCAGAGTATCAAATGAGGAATCAAGCGATCTCAACAGTTTCTTCACCACCTCATGATCAGTGATGTCAGTGGCACCGAGGGCTTGAAGCTCATTTGAGATGTCAGTGAGGCGATCAAAGGTTTGTTGGACATTTTCATTGTCGAGTCTTTTGAAGGGGTTGAAGAGATTCCAAAGAACATCAACTCGAGAGTCACGCTGAGTTGAGACTCCTTCATTTACTTTGGACAGCCTATCCCAGATAAGCTTAGCAGTTTCCAAAGCACTCACTCTTCCATACCGTCCTTTGCTCAGATGGCCACATATGATATTCTTCGCTTGAGAATTGAGTTGCTTGAATCTCTTCACATCGGTAGCATTCAGTGAGGGTGAGACAGAGGAAACACCATTTTAAACAACATACCAGAGATCGTTATCAATTGCCTCAAGATGCATTCGCATCTTGTTCTTCCAGTAGGGGTAGTCCGTCCCATCAAAGGTAGGACACCCAGCCGAGACCTTGATCATACCTGCGGTCAACATAACTAAAACTCCAGGCGGTTAAACCAAAATCACACAGAACAAGGGAGTACCTTTCTCTGATACCAATTGAAAGTGCGTTATGTCGACTAGAGGGGGGGTGAATAGGCGATTTTTATGAATTCTTCACTGAGGAATTTGCTGGTGAGGAAATTCCTTAGCGAAGAACTACTTGCAACAGAATAAGTACTCAGAAGTAAGCATAGCAGAATACAAGCATGGTCATCATGATGAAATGAAGACTAGCACAGAGTACAGAAAGCGTAATCACAAGATAACACAAGGTGAAGACAAACAGACTGAAGAAATTGAACTGAGGGAATTGAGAAAGTCTTCAGTCAAAGTCTTCAAGCACAGATATGAACAAACAATCAACACAGTTATGAGGAAATGAAAGGGTTGAGGAAATAGAACCAGTTAGTTGGTGAAGACGATGATTTGGTAAACCAGTTCCAACTGCTGTCTCAGTTGTACGTCTGGTTGGAGCGGCTGAGTATTTAAACTCGAGGACACACAGTCCCGGACACCCAGTCACTGAGCCGCAGCTCAGGACACCCAGTCCTCACCGTATTCTCCTTGAACTAAGACCACGCAGGCCTCATCCAATCACTCATGGTAAGTCTTCAGGTGACTTCCAAACCTTCACAGACTTGGTCACTCGGCGATCCACAATTCCTCTTGGATGCTCTAGACCTTGACACCTAACCGTCTGGAAGAAGCACAGTCTTCAAAGGTAACAAGCGTCGGATCCACGCAGGATCAATTTCTTCAGTGATGCTCAATCACTTTGGGTTTGTGGGGGTTTGGTTTTGGGATTTTCCTCACTTGATGATTTTCGCTCAAAGTCCTCGGAGGATGGGTTGCTCTCAAATGACAAGTGTCAAGTTCTCTCGGAGCAGCCAACCAGCTAGTGGTTGTAGGGGGCGGCTATTTATAGCCTAGGGAGCAGACCGACATGATAAGACATAAATGCCCTTCAATGATATGACCGTTAGGTGGATAAGATATTTTGGGACAGCCGGCGCGCAGCACAGCAACGGTCGGAAATTTGACTCTCAAATTCCTCAGGGCTATCATGTTCCTCACTGTGTAGGCAATTCGCACTGGCGAATTCCTAACTCCTTAGTCAGAACAAAGTCCTCAGTGACCAGAAGAACTGCGTCTCTGTCACTGAAGAAATTGACTGAACTGTATGAGATTTCCAATGGCTTCACTCGAAGGGATTGGTAGGTGTAGGATTTTGAGTTGAGCATCACATGGAAATTTTTCCTTAGTATTTCCTCGACCCCCTTTAACAGTACGGTGTTTCCTATGACTCAAGAAAGAGAAAATGAAACTACGAAAACAAAAGTCTTCACGCTTCATGTTCCTCAAATGAATATCAAGTCTTCAAGGTCACACCAATTTCTTCACTTTCAAAGTCTTCAGAAAGTCTTCAGAATATCAAAGTCTTCAGTCGAAGAACTTCATTTTTAGGGGTCGACTTTCTCTGTAAATATCAAACTCCTCATAGACTTATAGACCTGTGTACACTTACAAACACATCAGTCCCTTAACCTATAAGTCTTCAATACACCAAAATCACTAACGGGCACTAGATGCACTTACACAAGTAGAGGCATACTAGTGACTATATGTTTGTCTATGTATTCACACATGTATCATGTTTCCGGTTAATACAATTCTAGCATGAATAATAAATATTTATCATGATATGAGGAAATAAATAATAACTTTATTATTGCCTCTAGGGCATATTTCCTTCAATACGCACTTCTCAGGATTAAGCCACAGCTTCACCTCACCGCAGGTGGGCGAACGTCTCCTCCAGATCGCCAACAAGGGTTCTTGCCTCCCGGGACATGACCACTATGTCATCGACGTAAGCCTCTATGTTTCTTCGGAGCTGCTTGCCCAAAACGATGTGCATCAACCGCTGGAAGGTTGCTCCAGCATTGCGCAACCCAAACGGCATGCAGGTGTAGCAATACACCCCACACGGGGTTAGGAAGGCCGTCTTCTCTACATCTTCCACCGACATCTTGATTTGATGATAGCCTGAGAAGGCGTCTAGGAAGCACAATAGATCGCACTCGGCAGTGGAGTTGACGATCTGGTCAATGGGAGGAAGAGGGAATGGATCCTGAGCAAGCTTTGTTCAGGCTCGTGAAGTCAACACACATGTGCTCTTTCCCGCCCTTCTTGGGGACGATGACTGGGTTTGCCAACCACTCCGGGTGCCGCACTTCCCGGACAACATCGGCCTCCTGTAGATTGTGGGTCTCCTGCATGATGAATGACTGCTTCTCCAGGGCTTGCCGCCGCGCCTTTTGCTTCACAGGGCATGCGTGGGGGCACACCATGAGGTGGTGTTCGATCACCCCCTATGGGACGCCTACCTAGTCTGTTTCTTGACATGCAAATACATCCTTGTTCGCACGAAGGAAGCTGACCAGCGCCTCCTCTTGGTCTCGGGGGAGGCCAGTGCCTATGGTGAAGGTAGCTCCTGACTCCGCGCCCTCCTTGACCAGTACTTGCTTCATCCCGGCCCAGTCTTGAGAGAACAACAACTTCTTCTTCACCAGGACAACCCCCGGGCTCTCCGGAGCACTATCCGCAGTTGGCCGTGCAGCCGATGTGGCCTTGAAGGTGAGCCTGAGGGCTGTCAGTGCATCCCTGGTGTCTCCCGCCACGGTGAGGATGCCGCTGCTTCCCGGCATCTTCATGACATTGCAGCCGGGATGAGTCACCGCCATGAACTTGGCAAGGGTTGGGTACCTGAGGATGGCGTTGTACGGGAGCCCGATGCATGTGACGTCAAAGTCGATGAGCTCGGTGCGGTAGTTGTCATGTGTTCCAAAGGTGATGGGGAGGCGAATCTGCCCCATGGAGCTGGTGGAGCCACCGACCATTCTGAAAGACGGCTAGGTGGGGAGGAGTCGGTCGTGAGGCACGTGAAGCAGGCCGAACGCCTCCACGGAGAGGATGTTGACGCCGGTGCTGCCATCGATGAGGGTCCTGGTAACCGCTACATTCCAGATGGTGGGGGTGCAGAGCATGGGCAGTGCATCGAAGCCGGCTGTGGTCTTGGGGTGATCTCTGGAGTCGAAGGTGAGGTCGGCCTAGGGCGCCGCCCAGCTCGGAGGGGCCCCTCGTAGGGAGGGAGAAGCTCCCATCCGACGGAAGAACTGCTTGGCGTGGTGGTTTGAAGTTGGCGCCTGCAATCCTTCGAGGATGGCCGCGACGGCATGGTGCGCCGGAACCTCGAAGCGTGCGGTGAACAACTCGCTCAACTCCTCCCATGAAGCCGCCGAGAACTCCGGTAAGTTGAGCAGGCAGGTGCGAGGCATGCCCACGAGTGCCATAGGGAGCCAATTTTCCATGGCCTTGTCATCTCCGCCCGCCGCCCAGATGACCTCCTCGTACGCCTGGAGAAACCCCGCAGGGTCCGCCGCACCATCGTAGCGCGGCGACAGCTCTGGTCTAAACTTCAGAGGCCACCGCACCTGTCACAAGGCGGGAAAAAGGTCCGGAAACCCATGACGCCTCTAGATGCGCCCAGTGGACCAGCGGAAGGAGCGGTGCCCACCATGGAGATCGAGCGACGAGGGTGGAGTGTGTTTGATGAAGAGGCCAACCTCTGACACGCCCCCTACGTACCTGTGATTACCCACAATATATGGATCTATCGTAGTCCTTTCGATAAGTAAGAGTGTCAAACCTAATGAGGAGCAGAAGGAAATGACAAGCGGTTTTCAGTAAGGTATTCTCTGCAAGCACTGAAATTATCGGTAACAGACAGTTTTGTGATAAGGTAATTCGTAATGGGTAACAAGTAACAAAAGTAGAAAGGTGCAGCAAGGTGGCCCAACCCTTTTTGTATCAAAGGACAAGCCTGGACGAACTCTTATATAAAGCAAAGCGCTCCCGAGGACACATGGGAATTATTGTCAAGCTAGTTTTCATCATGCTCATATGATCCGCGTTCGTTACTTTGATAATTTGAGGGTGGACCGGTGCTTGGGTTCTGTCCTTACTTGGACAAGCCTCTCACTTATGATTAACCCTTCTCGCAAGCATCGACAACTACAAAGAAGGATTAAGGTAAACCTAACCATAGCATGAAACATATGGATCCAAATCAGCCCCTTATGAAGCAACACATAAACTAGGGTTTAAGCTTCTATCACTCTAGCAACCCATCATCTACTTATTACTCCCCAATGCCTTCCCCTAGGCCCAAATCATGGTGAAGTGTCATGTAGTCGACGTTCACATAACACCACTAGAGGAGAGACAACATACATCTCATCAAAATATCGAACGAATACCAAATTCACATGATTACTTATAACAAGACTTCTCCCATGTCCTCAGGAACAAGCGTAACTACTCAAAAGCATATTCATGTTCATAATCAGAGGGGTGTTGAATAGCATTAAGGATCTAAACATTTGGTGTTCCACCGAATAAACCAACTAGCATCAACCTCAAGGAGTAATCAACACTACTAGCAACCCACAGGTACCAATATGAGGTTTTGAGACAAAGATCGGTTACAAGAGATGAACTAGGGTTTGAGAGGAGATGGTGCTGGTGAAGATGTTGATGGAGATTGACCCCCTCTCGATGAGAGGATCGATGGTGATGACGATGGCACTGATTCCCCCCTCCCAGAGGGATGTTTCCCCGGCAGAACAGCTCCGCCGGAGCCCTAGATTGGTCCTGCCCAGGTTCCGCCTCGAGACGGCGGCACTTCATCCCGAAAGCTTCTCTATGATTTTTTTCCAGGGCAAAAGACACCATATAGCAGAACATGGACGTCAGGGGCCTGCCAGGGGGCGCGCCCAGGAGGCAGGGCGCGCCCTCCACCCTCATGGCTGACTCGTGGCCCCCTCTGGTTCTTTCTTCGCCCAATATTTTTAATATATTCGAAAAGTGATCTCCATGAAGTTTCAGGACTTGGAGTTGTGCATAATAGGTCTCTAATATTTTCTCCTTTTCTAGTCCAGAATTCTAACTGCCGACATTCTCCCTCTTCATGTAAACCTAATAAAATAAGAGAGAAAAGGCATAAGTATTGTGATATAATGTGTACTAACACCCCATAATGCAATAAATATTGATATAAAAGCATGATGCAAAATGGACGTATCAACTCCCCCAAGCTTAGACCTTGCTTGTCCTCAAGCGAAAGCCGATATCGAAAAATATGTCCACATGTTTAGAGATAGAGGTTTCAATTAAATAAAATACGGACATGAGGGCATCATGATCATCTTTAGAACAGCCACATATATTGTCATATAATTTCTTATGCTAAAGTAACAATCTATTAACAACATGAAGTATGAATCAGAAACTTCATTGAAAACTAACAAGCTATGATCTCAGTCATTGAAGCAATTGCAATATCATAACATTGGAAAGATTCAATATAAGAGCTTTTCACCAAGTCCACATACTCAACTATCATTTAGTCTTTCACAATTGCTAACACTCACGCGATACTTATGGGTACAAAGTTTCTATCGGACATAGAGAAAGATAGGGGCTCATAGTTTCGCCTCCCAACCATTTACCTCAAGGGTTATGTCAACAATAATACTTTATAAGAACCTACATCCAAGTGGATATATATATATATATATATATATATATATATATATATATATATATATATATATATATATCAGGATCTTTCCAACACATGGTGCTTGCCAAAGGATATAAGTGTAAAAAGGAAAGGTGAAGATCACCATGACTCTTTATGAGGGCAGAAGGTAAAAATAAAAGATAGGCCCTTCGCAGAGGGAAGCATAGGTCGTCATGCACTTTTATGGTTGGACGCACAAAACCTTAATGCAAAAGAATGTCACTTTATATTTCCACTTGTGATAGGGACCTTTATTATGCAGTCCATCACTTTTATTTCTTCCATATCACAAGCTCGTATAAAGCTTATTTTCTTCACACTAATAGATCATACCTATTTAGAGAGCAATTTTTATTGCTTACACCGACGACAACTTACTTGAAGGATCTTACACAATCCATAGGTAGGTATGGTGGACTCTCATGGCAAAACTGGGTTTAGGGATGTTTGGAAGCACAAGTAGTATCTCTACTTGGTGCAAAGAATTTGGCTAGCATGAGGGGGAAAGACAAGCTCAACATGTTGGATGATCCATGACAATATACTTTATTTCGGATATAAGAAAACATACCCCATTACGTTGTCTTCCTTGCCCAACATCAACTCTTTAGCATGTCAAATTTTAATGAGTGCTCACAATTATAAAAGATGTCCAAGATAGTATATTTATATGTGAAAACCTCTCTTTCTTTATTACTTCCTATTAATTGCAACGATGACCAAAACTATGTTTGTCAATTCTCAACAACTTTTATTCATCATACTCATTATATGTGAAGTCATTAATCTCCATAAGATCAATATGATCTTTTTATTTCTTTTTATTCTTTTTTTAATTCCCTCAAGATCATAGCAAGATAGCCAAGCCCTCAACTCCAAACTACTCTTTATTATATATAACTCACGAACTCGATTGCATTGATAGAGATCAAAAAAAAACTCAAAGCTAGATCATACTAAAACTTTATTCTACTAGATCAAGATATAACCAAAAGGATCGAACTAAGGAAAACGATAAAGATAGAAGTGTGATGGTGATACGATACCGGGGCACCTCCTCCAAGCTTGGCAGTTGCCAAGGGGAGTGCCCATACCCATGTATTTATGATTCTTTCTTCGGAGGCGGTGATGTGATATTATTGGCGATGATGCCCCTTAGGATATGATTCTCTTCCTCGAGCTTATTGACTTGCTACTTAAGATCCATTATTTCCTTACGGAGTTTGCCCGTGACGAAGCTGCATTCACCCATGGATGTTTCATAGCTGCGAAAGAAAAGGAAGCACTCTTTTTCATATTTTCATAAGAAAGAAATCTAGCATTGGGAGGGATGACCGAATTGGGAATTGCTGAGCTCTGAAGTTCCTCTAGCATGAATCTCGCTTGAAGACGAGAGGAAACTTCTTGATCCTCCTCCATGGTATCCACCCTTTTCAAGTCGACCTCCATCTCCTACTCCGTTGATGGCCCAAGTGGTTAGCTTCACTATTTGCTCTTGGCCCCGGTGTCGGATGAGACACCCGACTCTCCCCAACTTACTCTTGAGAAGATATCTTGCTCTAAATCTGCAGCAGAAACAACTCAAAAAAAATTGTTGGGGATATAACTATTAGGTATGACCCGCCCATGAGGGGCCGGGTTATACCTATGGGGATTCATCATATGAAGCCCACGAAGATATTTGAAGATGGCGGTTTAGTTAAGGGCCCAAGGCCCAAAGGGGACTTGAGGCCTGTAAGGGTAAACCGCCATATATGTATGACTTGTGTTGCAAGTTATGAATAGATATTCACTGAGCCGGACACTGTTTATGAGCCGGCCAGGACTCCATGAGCCGCTGGGCGTCGACTTGTGTATATAAAGGGACGACCCGGTGGCGATTCAGGACAAGAAACAACAGATCGAAAGCTAGGTCAAGCAGATTCGCTCCCTGGTAATCGAGACATAACAATACCACCTCAAACTGGATTAGGCCTTTACCTTCACCGCGAGGGGCCAAACCAGTATAAACTCTCATGTCCTTTGTCCCGTTTTAACCCCTTTAAGCTTCCAAGTTGCGATGGCTCCACGACTAAGTCCTTTTGCTAGGACATCTGCCATGACCTTTCCATGACAGTTGGCGCCCACCGTGGGGCCATCGCACGGTGGATTTGAGTTGTTAAAGGGAAACTTCGAAGGGCTCAAGGGATATGCTATGGGCCGGATGACCAAAAGTCGTCGCGGCAAACTCTACATCAATGATGTAGGCTGGGGCCCCGACGCCGGCTCAATTGAGTACGGGTACTGCTACCTCTTGAGCACTGCGTTGGATTTCCCTGAAGAGGAGAGGATGATGCAGCAAAGTAGCATAAGTATTTCCCTCAGTTTTTGAGAACCAAGGTAACAATCCAGTAGGAGACCACGCACAAGTCCCTCGTACCTACACAAAATGATAGCTCCTCGCAACCAACGCGATTATGGGTTGTCAATCCCTTCACGGTCACTTACGAGAGTGAGATCTGATAGAGATGATAAATAATATTTTTGGTATTTTTGGCGAAGTAAAAACAAAGCAAGTAATAAAGTAATGGAGATTGATATGATGAGAATAGACCCAGGGGCCATAGGTTTCACTAGTGGCTTCTCTCAAGAGCATAAATATTCTACGGTGGGTGAACAAATTACTGTTGAGCAATTGACAGAATTGAGCATAGTTATGAGTATATCTAGGTATGATCATGTATAGGCATCACATCCAAGACAAGTAGATCTAAATGATTCTGCATCTACTACTATTACTCCACTCATCGACCGCTATCCAGCATGCATCTAGAGTATTAAGTTAAAAATAGAGTAACGCCTTAAGCAAGATGACATGATGTAGAGGGATAAATTCATGCAATATGATAAAAAACCCATCTTGTTATCCTCGATGGCAACAATACAATACGTGCCTTGCTGCCCCTTCTGTCACTGGGAAAGGACACCGCAAGATTGAACCCAAAGCTAAGCACTTCTCCCATTGCAAGAACTACCAATCTAGTTGGCCAAACCAAAAGGATAATTCGAAGAGACTTGCAAAGATAACTCAATCATACATAAAAGAATTCAGAGAAGATTCAAATATTATTCATAGATAAGCTGGATCATAAACCCACAATTCATCGGTCTCAACAAACACACCGCAAAAAGAAGATTACATCGAATAGATCTCCACGAGAGAGGGGGAGAACATTGTATTGAGATCCAAAAAGAGAGAAGAAGCCATCTAGCTACTAGCTATGGACCCGAAGGTCTGAAGTAAACTACTCACACTTCATCGGAGGGGCTATGGTGTTGATGTAGAAGCCCTCCATGGTGGATGCCCCCTCCGGCGGAGCTCCGGAACAGGCCCCAAGATGGGATCTCGTGGATACAGAAGGTTGCGGCGGTGGAATTAGGTTTTTGGCTCCTCTTCTGATCGTTTGGGGATACGTAGGTATATATAGGAGGAAGGAGTACGTCGGTGGAGCAACAGGGGGGCCACGAGGCAGGGGGCGCGCCCTAGGGGGGGCGCCCCCACCCTCGTGACCGCCTCTTTTGTTCTTGGAGTAGGGTCCAAGTCTCCTGGATCACGTTCGGTGAGAAAATCACGTTCCCGAAGGTTTCATTCCGTTTGGACTCCGTTTGATATTCCGTTTCTTCGAAACACTGAAATAGGCAAAAAACAGCAATTCTGGGCTGGGCCTCCGGTTAATAGGTTAGTCCCAAAAATAATATAAAAGTGGAAAATAAAGCCCAATATAGTCCAAAACAGTAGATAAAGTAGCATGGAGCAATCAAAAATTATAGATACGTTGGAGACGTATCAGGCATCCCCAAGCTTAATTCCTGCTCGTCCTCGAGTAGGTAAATGATAAAAAAGAATTTTTGATGCGGAGTGATACTTTGGCATAATTTCAATGTAAATCTTCTTAATTGTGGCATGAATATTCAGATCCGAAAGATTCAAGACAAAAGTTCATATTGACATAAAAATAATAATACTTCAAGCATACTAATCAAAGCAATCATGTCTTCTCAAAATAGCATGGCAAAAGAAAGTTCATCCCTACAAAATCATATAGTTAGGCTATGCTTCATTTTCGTCACACAAAGATGTTCCCAACTTCTATACCCCCGATGACAAGCCAAGCAATTGTTTCATACTTAAATAATCTCAAACTTTTTCAACCTTCACGCAATACATGAGCGTGAGCCATGGATATAGCACTATGGGTGGAATAGAATATGATGATGGGGATTGTGTGGAGAAGACAAAAAAGGAGAAAGTCTCACATTGACGAGGATAATCAACGGGCTATGGAGATGCCCATCAATTGATGTCAACATGAGGAGTAGGGATTGCCATGCAACGGATGCACTAGAGCTATGAATGCTCAACAAAAGAAAACTAGTGGGTGTGCATCCAACTCGCTTGCTCATGAAGACCTAGGGCATTTGAGGAAGCCCATCGTAGGAATATACAAGCCAAGTTCTATAATGAAAAATTCCCACTAGTATAAAAAGACAACTTATGAGACTCACTACATGAAGAACAAGGTGCTACTTTGAAGCACAATATATGAGACTCACTACATGAAGAACAAGGTGCTACTTTGAAGCACAAGTGTGGAAAAAGAGATAGTAGCATTGCCCTTTTTATTTTTCTTTTTTTGGGCCTTTCTTTTTTTTGGCCTTTCTTTTTTTTTTGGGCAATGCTCTAATAATGATGATCATCACACTTCTATTGATTACAACATAAGGATTACAACTCGAAACTTAGAACAAGATATGACTCTATATGAATGCCTCCGGCGGTGTACCGGGATGGTGCAATGAATCAAGAGTGACATGTATGAAAAATAATGCATGGTGGCTTTGCCACAAATACGATGTCAACTACATGATCATGCAATGGCAATATGACAAAAGTAATGTATGTCATGATGATGATGATGGAAGTTGCATGGCAATATATCTCGGAATGGCTATGGAAATGCCATGATAGGTAGGTATGGTGGCTGTTTTGAGGAAGATATAAGGAGGTTTATGTGTGATAGAGCGTATCGTATCACGGGGTTTGGATGCACCGGCGAAGTTTGCACCAACTCTCAAGGTGAGAAAGGGCAATGCACGGTACCGAAGAGGCTAGCAAAGGCGGAAAGGTGAGAGTGCGTATAATCCATGGACTCAACATTAGTCAAAAGAACTCATATACTTATTGCAAAAATTTAGAAGTCATCAAAAATCAAGTACTACGCGCATGCTCCTAGGGGGATAGATTGGTAGGAAAAGACCATCGCTCGTCCCCGACCGCCACTCATAAGGATGCACAAGCCAGGTACACTTCATGTTTCAAATTTGTTACACAACTTTAACCATACGTGCATGCTACGGGACTTGCAAACTTCAACACAAGCATTTCTCAAATTCACAATTACTCAACTAGCACGACTTTGATATTATCACCTCCATATCTCAAAACAATTATCAAGCATCAAACTTATCTTAGTATTCAATTCACTCAAAAGAAAGTTTCACATATCTTGAATACCAAGTATATTAATATTAAGCAAATTACCATGCTATTAACGACTCTCAAAATAATCTAAGTGAAGCATGAGAGATCAATAGTTTCTTTAAAACAAATCCACCACCGTGCTCTAAAAGATCTAAGTGAAGTACTAGAGCAAAAATTATCACGCTCAAAAGATATAAGTGAAGCACTATGAGCAAAACTATCAAGCTCAAAAGATATAAGTGAAGCACATAGAGTATTCTAACAAATTCCAATTCATGTATGGCTCTCTCAAAAGGTGTGTACAGCAAGGATGATTGTGGTAAACTAACAAGCAAAGACGCAAATAATACAAGACGCTCCAAGCAAAACACATATCATGTGGTGAATAAAAATATAGCTCCAAGTAAATTACCGATGGAAGTAGACGAAAGAGGGGATGCCTTCCGGGGCATCCCCAAGCTTTGACTTTTTGGTGTCCTTGGATTATCTTGGGGGTGCCATGGGCATCCCCAAGCTTAGGCTCTTGCCACTCCTTGTTCCATAATCCATCAAAAGAATTCACCCAAAACTTGAAAACTTCACAACACAAAACTCAATAGAAATCTCGTGAGCTCCGTTAGAGAAAGAAAACAAAAGACTACTTAAGGTACTGTAATGAACTCATTCTTTATTTATATTGGTGTTAAACCTACTGTATTCCAACTTCTCTATGGATTATAAACTATTTTACTAGCCATAGATTCATCAAAATAAGCAAACAACACACGCAAAACAGAATCTGTCAAAAACAGAACAGTCTGTAGTAATCTGTAACTAACGCAAACTTCTGGAACTCTAAAAATCCTACCAAAATAGGAAGTCCTGGAAAATTTGTTTATTGAACAGCAGCAAAAAGAATCAACGCAAAATCACGTTCCTGTGATTTAACAAAATTATATTCGTGCGTGCAAAGTTTCTGTTTTTCAGCAGAATCAAATCAACTATCATCGTAGGTTATCCTATAGGTTCTACTTGGCACAAACACTAATTAAAACATAAAACCACATCCAAACAGAGGCTAGATGGATTATTTATTCCTAAACAGAAGCAAAACAAAAAACACAAATAAAATTGGGTTGCCTCCCAACAAGCGCTATCGTTTAACGCCCCTAGCTAGGCATAAAAGCAAGGATAGATCTAGGTATTGCCATCTTTGGTAGGCAATCCATAAGTGGCTCTCATGATAGATTCATATGGTAATTTTATTTTATTTCTAGGGAAGTGTTCCATGCCCTTCTTTAAGGGAAATTGGAATCTAATATTCCCTTCCTTCATATCAATAATTGCACCAATCGTTCTAAGGAAAGGTCTACCAAGAATAATAGGACATGAAGGATTGCAATCTATATCAAGAACGATAAAATCTACGGGCACATAATTCCTATTTGCAACAATAAGAACATCATTAATTCTTCCCATAGGCTTTTTAATAGTGGAATCCGCAAGATGCAAGTTTAGAGAGCAATCATCAAAGTCACGGAAATCTAGCAAATCACACAAAGTTTTGGGAATAGTAGAGACACTAGCACCCAAATCACACAAAGCATGAAACTCATAATCTTTAATTTTAATTTTAATAGTAGGTTCCCACTCATCATAGAGTTTTCTAGGGATAGAAACTTTCAACTCAAGTTTTTCTTCATAAGATTGCATCAAGGCATCAACAATGTGTTCGGTAAAGGCCTTATTTTGACTATAAGCATGAGGAGAATCTAGCACGGATTGCAACAAGGAAATACAACCAATTAAAGAGCAATTTTCATAATTAAATTCCTTGAGATCCAAAATAGTGGGTTTAGCAACATCTAGGTTTTTATTTCTTTCAATCCCACTTTCATCAATTTCATCATCAAGATCTAGAAACTCCGAATTCTTAGAACGCCTTCTAGGTAAAGGAAGATCATATTCAGTTTCATCAAGATTCATATTGCAAAACAAAGATTTAATGGGGGACACATCAATAACTTTTAGATCTTCATCTTGATTTTCATAGGAATTGGAAGAACACGCTTTAATAAAGGCATCTTTGGAAGCACGCATCCTAGCGGTTCTTTCCTTGCACTCATCAATGGAAATTCTCATGGCTTTGAGAGACTCATTGATATCATGCTTAGGAGGAATAGATCTAAGCTTTAAAGAATCAATTTCAAGAGAAATTCTATCAACGTTCCTAGCCAAATCATCAACTTTAAGCAATTTCTCTTCAAGCAAAGCATTAAAATTCTTTTGTGAATTCATAAACTCTTTAACACTACTCTCAAATTCAGAGGGCATCTTATTAAAATTTCCATAAGAGTTGTTGTAGGAATTTCCATAATTATTAGAAGGATTACTAGGATAAGGCCTAGGATTAAAATTCCCTCTATACGCGTTGTTTCCAAAACTATTCCTACCAACAAAATTCACATCCATAGATTCATTATTATTCTCAATCAAAGTAGACAAAGGCATATCATTGGGATCAAGAGAAGTATTTTTAGTAGCAAACATCTTCATAAGTTCATCCATCTTTTCACTCAAAACATTGATTTCTTCTATAGCATGCACTTTTTTACTAGAAGATCTTTCGGTGTGCCATTGAGAATAATTAGCCATAATATTATCAAGCAATTTTGTAGCATCTCCTAACGTAATTTCCATAAACGTGCCTCCCGCGGCCGAATCTAAAAGATTTCTAGAAGCAAAATTCAATCCGGCATAAAATTTTGTATGATCATCCATAAATTCAAACCATGAGTAGGGCAATTGCGAAGCATCAATTTCATTCTTTCCCAAGATTGGGCAACATGCTCATGATCAAGTTGTTTAAAATTCATAATATCGTTCCTAAGAGTGATGATCTTAGCGGGAGGAAAATACTTAGAGATAAAAGCATCTTTGCACTTGTTCCAAGAATCAATACTATTTTTAGGCAAAGACGAAAACCAAACTTTAGCACGATCTCTAAGTGAAAACGGAAATAACTTCAATTTGACAATATTGTTATCCGTATCTTTCTTCTTTTGCATATCACACAAATCAACAAAATTGTTTAGATGAGTAGCGGCATCTTCACTAGGAAGGCCGGCGAATTGATCTTTCATAACAAGATTCAGCAAAGCGGTATTGATTTCACAAGACTCATCATTATTAAGAGGAGCAATCGGAGTACTAAGGAAATCATTATTATTGGTATTCGAGAATCACACAATTTGGTATTATCTTGCGCCATGGCAACAAGTAATCCAACACACAAGCAAACAGAAAGGCAACAAAAAAAGGCAAATGGGAAAAAGAGGAGGAGATTGGGAAAGAGAGGGCGAATAAAACGGCAAGGGTGAAGTGGGGGAGAGGAAAACGAGAGGCAAATGGCAAATAATGTAATGCAAGAGATAGGGATTGTGATGGGTACTTGGTATGGTTGACTTGCTCTTACATGAGCCTCCCCGGCAACGGCGCTAGAAACTCTTCTTGCTACCACTTGAGCACTGCGTTGGATTTCCCCAAAGAGGAGAGGATGATGCAGCAAAGTAGCATAAGTATTTCCCTCAGTTTTTTAGAACCAAGGTATCAATCCAGTAGGAGACCACGCACAAGTACCTCGTACCTAAACAAAACGATAGCTCCTCGCAACCAACGCGATTAGGGGTTGTCAATCCCTTCACGGTCACTTACAAGAGTGAGATCTGATAGAGATGATAAATAATATTTTTGGTATTTTTGGTATTAGATGCAAAGTGAAAAGTAAAAGGCAAAGTAAAAACAAAGCAAGTAATAAAGTAATGGAGATTGATATGATGAGAATAGACCCGGGGGCCATAGGTTTCACTAGTGGCTTCTCTCAAGAGCATAGATATTCTACGGTGGGTGAACAAATTACTGTTGAGCAATTGACAGAATTGAGCATAGTTATGAGTATATCTAGGTATGATCATGTATATAGGCATCACGTCCAAGACAAGTAGATCGAAACGATTCTGCATCTACTACTATTACTCCACTCATCGACCGCTATCCAGCATGCATCTAGAGTATTAAGTTAAAAACAGAGTAACGCCTTAAGCAAGATGACATGATGTAGAGGGATAAATTCATGCAATATGATAAAAACCCCATCTTGTTATCCTCGATGGCAACAATACAATACGTGCCTTGCTGCCCCTTCTGTCACTGGGAAAGGACACCGCAAGATTGAACCCAAAGCTAAGCACTTCTCCCATTGCAAGAACTACCAATCTAGTTGGCCAAACCAAAAGGATAATTCGAAGAGACTTGCAAAGATAACTCAATCATACATAAAAGAATTCAGAGAAGATTCAAATATTATTCATAGATAAGCTGGATCATAAACCCACAATTCATCGGTCTCAACAAACACACCACAAAAAGAAGATTACATCGAATAGATCTCCACGAGAGAGGGGGAGAACATTGTATTGAGATCCAAAAAGAGAGAAGAAGCCATCTAGCTACTAGCTATGGACCCGAAGGTCTGAAGTAAACTACTCACACTTCATCGGAGGGGCTATGGTGTTGATGTAGAAGCCCTCAATGGTGGATGCCCCCTCCGGCGGAGCTCCGGAACAGGCCCCAAGATGGGATCTCGTGGATACAGAAGGTTGCGGCGGTGGAATTAGGTTTTTGGCTCCTGTTCTGATCGTTTGGGGATACGTAGGTATATATAGGAGGAAGGAGTACGTCGGTGGAGCAACAGGGGGGCCACGAGGCAGGGGGGCGCGCCCTAGGGGGGGCGCCCCCCCCACGCTCGTGACCGCCTCTTTTGTTCTTTGGAGCAGGGTCCAAGTCTCTTGGATCATGTTCGGTGAGAAAATCACGTTCCCGAAGGTTTTATTCCGTTTGGACTCCGTATGATATTCCGTTTCTTTGAAACACTGAAATAGGCAAAAAACAGCAATTCTAGGCTGGGCCTCTGGTTAATAGGTTAGTCCCAAAAATAATATAAAAGTGGAAAATAAAGCCCAATATAGTGCAAAACAGTAGATAAAGTAGCATGGAGCAATAAAAAATTATAGATACGTTGGAGACGTATCAGGTACCAGGTCCCCTTTGGCGGAATCCACGTATTCATCGGCAAGATCGGCGACCCGGGCCCTGAGCCAGACATCTGCACCGACATCATCGAGACGGCTCAGCGTGCGAGACCCGCCTGAGCTCAGCCCACCATGAAGCATGCCTTCGTGGGATGCATCCATGGAGCGGAATTTTCTGAAGGATCAATTTCTGGCAGTGAGATGGCCATCTACTCTGATGGTGAGTCGTCCATAGGCGAGACTACTTCGTTGTATCAGCTGCAAGATGGTGGACTTGGGAGCTATTCCGATGGCGACAGTATTCCGGACCCCTATGAACCACCGAACAAAGTCGGGATCTTCATGGCTGGTACCCAGCCTGGGCAAAATTCTTCAACCGCCGCGGCGATGACTTTCGTGTCAGCAGCGGTGATGGCAGCTAGGGCAGGAGGCCCTGCATGCCAGCCGGCTCAGGTTCTGATGGCTTTAATGGATAAGTTGACAGCTCTGTTAATGGATGTGGTCAACCCGGCGAATCAAGCTCATCATGATGCGGAAGTGGCACAGTTACATGATGAGGTAGCACTAGCCAAGAAAGGCCTGGCGGCAGAGGACGTCAGGATGGCCGCAGAATGGGCTGCTTTGGATGCTCAGGCCCAACAGATTCAATCGGAGGCTTTCCAGCTTAAGATGGACCAACAGACTTCAAACGAGATCATGAGGAGGAGGCACCAGTCCCGTCTACCTCCGGTTTACGAGGCTAGAAACCTTTTTCGCACACCCGGTGCAGGGCCCAGTAACCCGCCAGAGGTAAACCGGGCTGCGACACCCGGGGTTGGGACGCCGGTTCAACCACGCATGACGGAACCCCCTCGTATGAATACCGCTCCGCCTCAACATGTATCGGCGCCACCGGGTCATTATTCGAATCCATTGGAGAACATGATTGCTGCGGCGGCACGATTGGCGGCTCTCCCGGTGGATGGCGACTCTCCAACGGCGGTTGAAACACGAAGGGTCAGGGAACTTCTTCAGACTGCATTAGTGCAACAGGAGGCATATTCTTATAGTCGAGATAGAATTCACTCAACCCCTCACCCAAGCCGAAGCTGGAGTTATAGCAGGCACATGGACTCACCAGCCGTTTCAAGCAACACCCAGTGTCGCGACCAGCCGCGCGGGCATGACCCGGCATGTGATGGAGCTCTTAACTTGGTTGATCAGGACAGAGTGCGTCAAGAAGCCGAGCGGGCGGCTCAGCAGGCGGCTCTCCAGCCCCTTTCGGTTTATCCAACGACTTTGATTGAGGTAGGTGTGACCTCTAGGTCTACAGGTGTACCCTGTTTGGTGCCGGCTCTGCATAATGAGCGTTTGCCCAAGGATTTCAAGGGACCTCGAAAGGTGCCTAATTACACAGCCGACTTACCCCCTGAGGTGTGGATTGAAAGTTATGAGATGGCCGTGGAGTTACTGGAGGTCAGTGACGCTGCGTGTGCCAAGTACTTCACCATGATGCTGGATGGAACGACTCATACTTGGTTAAAAGGGCTGCCGGCTAACTCCATTGGGTCATGGGCTGAGTTAAAAGCCCGGTTCATTCAAAACTTTAAGGACACATGCAAGCAACCCATGTCGATTGTGGACTTGGCTACTTGCAAGCAAGAAGAGGGTGAATCAACGACCCATTGGGTGCGCCGGGTGAAAGCTATCATACATTCATCTAATAACATGAATGCTGGCTCTGCGGTCTTAATGTTGGAGAAAAATTGCCATTTTTGCCTCTGAAACAGAAGCTGGGGCGGCTCAAGCGTGATTGTAATGATATGGGCCAGCTGATGGCGGCTCTAATTAAATATGCCGACTCTGATAGTAGCAAGGACCCCGAGTTTGACGATGAGAAGACAGGGAAGGGAAAAAAGAACGGCAACACCAAGGGTCAGCAGTCTAACCCGGCGAATCAGGGGGGCAACTGTAAACGCAAGGCGGATGGTAGCTCGGAGTTTGTGGCTAAGACAAGTGCACATGGCAATAATCAATGTCATAAGGGGAGGCCGCCTCCTCGGGCCGGTGGATCAGATCCTACTCTTGAACAGTTGCTAAATGAGCCCTGTCTAAAGCATGGCTCGTGGGAGAAGCCATCTACTCACCTTTGGAAAGATTGTACAATTATCAGGGCTTTTAAAAATTCTAACTCATTTGACGACAATCATGGGCCGGGTGGTTGCTCAGGCGATGGCGGTTTCCATGGCCCGGGTTATGGAGGTGGCGGTTCTAATTCCAACTTCCAGGGCCCCCAAGGTGATCAGGGCGGTTATAATTAGCAATCCGGCCAGGGGGGTCAGCAGCAGCAGCAATCCGGATTTCAGAGTAATCCCAAGCAGTTGAATAGTGGGCAGTATCATGTCTTCACCACAAGTTTATGCAAGCAGGACCAAAAGCTCCATAAGCGGTCTGTGAATGCTGTTGAGCCGACAGTTCCCCATTACTTGCGATGGTCAGAGCAGGCCATTATGTGGAGTAGAGCGGATCACCCTCCCCGGATTGACTATCCAGGTCACTTGGCCTTGGTGGTGGTGCCTCAAGTTGGTGGATAAAAATTCACTAAAGTGCTCATGGATGGAGGCAGTAGCATCAAAATCCTTTATTATGAGACTTCTCGTCGTATGGGGTTAATTGATAAAAATCTTAAGACATCCAACACTATTTTCATGGAGTGGTGCCTGGTAAGTCAGCGTACCCAGTGGGCAAGATTGAGCTGGAGGTGGCCTTTGGGGATGAGCATGATTCCAGGGCTGAGAAGTTAACCTTTGAAGTGGTCAAAATCAGAAGCCCGTACCACACCCTATTTGGACGGCCGGCTTATGCCAAGTTCATGGCACGACCGTGTTATGTTTATCAGCAACTCAAGATGCCGGGTTATAAGGGGACCATCACAGTGCATGGGAGTCGTAAAATAGCCCTGGAATGTGAAGAAGGTGATGCTGCTTATGATGAGTCCGTCTATGCAATGGAGGAATTGAAGTTTTACAAGGACAATGTTGACCCGGCGGATATGACATCTTTGAAAAAGCCAACTACACAACATGATCTGGTGCTGAAGTTTAAGTTGGCTAATGACACCAAGCTGGTTGATTTTGTTCCTGGTAACTCATCCAAGCAGTTCAGTATCAATGCTAATTTGGATCTAAAATAGGAAAGCGCGCTCATCGAGTTCATCCGTGAGAACCGGGACATCTTTGGATGGAAACCTTCTGACATGCCGGGTGTACCGAGGGAACTCGCTGAGCACACTCTCAATATTGATCCGAAATTTAAGCCGGTCAAGCAATTCCTTCGTCGTTTCAACGAGGAGAGGCATAAGGCCATTGGTGAAGAAGTGGCCCGGCTCTTGGCGGCCAGATTCTTTGTCGAAGTTTTTCATACAGAGTAGTTGGCTAACCCGGTGCTAGTGCTTAAGAAGAATGGCACTTGGTGCATGTGTGTGGATTACACAGACTTAAACAAGGCTTGTCCGGCTGATCCCTTTGCTCTCCCCCGTATTGATCAAATCATTGATGCTACGGTGGGTTGTGAGCGTTTGAGTTTTTTGGATGCTTATTCTGGTTATCATCAGATCAAGATGGCAGTTAAGGACCAAGAGAAGACAGCTTTCACTACTCCCTTTGGAGCCTTCTGCTATGTGTCTATGTCTTTTGGGCTCAAGAGTGCCCATGCGACATATCAGCAATGTGTGCAGAATTGTCTTCACAATCAGATTGGGTACAATGTTCATGCTTATGTGGACGACATTGTGGTGAAATCCAGAGAGAAGGAAACTCTGATAGATGATTTGAAAGAAACCTTTGATAATCTCCAGGTCTACAAGATGATGCTTAACCCGGCCAAGTGCATTTTTGATGTGCCAGCAGGCAAGCTTTTGGGTTTTTTGGTTTCTAACAGTGGCATTGAGGCTAACCCGGAGAAGATCAAGGCCATCACCTCCCTGGCTAAGCCGGTGTGTATCAATGATGTTCAACGTCTGGCGGGTAGTATTGCTGCATTAAGCTGGTTCATAAGCCGGTCGGGAGAGAAGTCCATACCACTGTATCAGATGATGAAGAAAACAGATAACTTCGTCTGGAGTGATGCTGCTAATGATGCATTTGAAGACTTGAAGAGGTAGCTAGCTGAGTCGCCAGTTCTTTCTGCTGCCATTGATAAGGAGCCATTATTGTTATATGTGGCTGCTAACACCTGTGCTGTCAGTGTGGCCATTGTGGTGGAGCGCAAGGACGCTGGCAAGGAATATCCGGTTCAACGGTCGGTTTACTACATCAGTGAAGTGCTTATTGAGTCCAAGCAGAGATATCCACATTGGCAGAAGCTCGTTTATGGGGTGTTCATGGCCAGCTGGAAGCTTAAACAATATTTTCTGGGTCATCCCATCACCGTGGTCAGTTCTACTCCTTTAGGGGATATCATTCAAAACAGAGAAGCCACTGGACGAGTCGCCAAGTGGGCCATTGAACTTGGGCCTCATGGTTTAAAATATATGCCTCATACTGCCATCATGTCTCAAGCACTGGTGGATTTCATCAACGACTGGACAGAGCTGCAGATGCCTGAAAGGAAGCCAGATAACACATATTGGACTATTCACTTTGATGGGTCCAGGCAATTGGAAGGCTCGGGGGCTGGAGTTGTCTTAGCTTCCCCTCGAGGTGACAAATTTTGTTATGTTCTAAGGTTGATGTTTCCCTGTACTAACAATGTAGCTGAGTATGAAGCTTTGCTCCATGGTCTTTGGATGGCTAAGGATATGAACTTAAGCTGGGTGAGATGTTTTGGCAACTCAGACTTGGTAGCTCAGCAAGTTTCAGGCAAATGGGATTATAAGGACCCACTCATGGCGGCTTATCGCCCTGAGGTTGACACCATTGCTGGACACTTCAAAGGTTATCAGGTGGAACACACTGATCGCAAGAAAAATGAGGCAGCTGATGCCTTAAGCCATTTGGGATCTCAACGTAAGCCGATGCCACCTAACGCTTTCTTGGATATTCTGCATAATCCTTCTGTCAAGTTGCCTACATAGGAAGACCTGGCTATTCTTGGCCCGGAGGCACAATTGGTGGCGGCTCTTCATGTTATCCTAGATTAGACAATACCATATTTGGCTTACATGACCCGGGGCGAGTTACCTGAGGATGAAACTTTGGCCAGACAGATAACCCAGCGGTCTAAGTCAATGACAATTTCCAACAGTGAGTTACACCATCGTAGTGTCACTAGGGCGTTTCAGCGTTGCGTCTCTTCTGAGGAAGGTTGTGAGATTCTTTGTGAGATTCATGATGGAGATTGAGGTCATCATGGCGGCTCAAAATCCCTTGTGGCCAAAGCGTTTCGTCGCAGATTCTATTGGCTGACGGCTCATGCGGATGCAGAGGACCTGGTCAGTAAATGTGATGGCTGCCAGAATTTTTCAAGACGAGCTCATGTGCCGGCTTAAGAATTGAGGATGATTCCAATCACTTGGCCGTTTGTAGTCTGGGGGCTTGATATGGTTGGGCCTTTTAAGAGGTCCAAGGATAAAAAGACCCACCTCTTGGTGGCGGTTGACAAATTTACAAAGTGGGTTGAAGCAGAGCCGGTCAGCAAGTGTGACGCGTCCACGGCGGCTCAATTCATTAAAAAGGTGATTTTCCGCTTTGGCTTTCCCCACAGTATCATAACTGATAATGGCACTAATTTGTCGAAGGGTGCTATGAAAGAGTTTTGTCAACGTGAGCATATTCACCTTGATGTGTCATCAGTAGCTCACCCCCAATCCAATGGTCAAGCTGAACGAGCCAATCCAGAAATTTTGAGAGGCATCAAACCCCGGCTTATGGTTCCTTTGCAACGGACACCGGGTTGTTGGGTGGAGGAGTTACCTTCTGTGATATGGAGTATCAATACTACCCCCAACAGGTGTACGGGTTACACGCCTTACTTCATGGTTTATGGTGCAGAGGCGGTTCTCCCTAGTGACATCCGTCATGAATCCCCTCGCGTGGCGGCTTACATTGAAGCCGAAAATGAACAAGCACGTCAGGATGCACTTGACATGTTGGATGAGAAGCGCGATCTTGCAGCAGCCCATTCGGCTATTTATCAACAAGACCTGCGCCATTACCATAGCCGCCGGGTTAAATCCAGAACCATTCAGGAAGGTGATTTGGTGCTCCAGCTCATCCAGGATCAAACTGACATGCACAAGTTATCCTCACCTCGGAAAGGGCCCTTTGTGGTCAGCAAGAATTTGAACAACGGGTCATACTACCTTATTGATGTTCAAGAGCACAAAGACTCACGTAAGTCGGAAGAGGAGACCCGCCGACCGTGGAATATATCTCATCTTTGGCCTTACTATACTTGAGCCACCAACTCTTATGATGTACATATATTTTGTATATATTATGATGATTATAATAAAGCAGGGTCTTTGTTGATTCATCTTCCACAATCATGCGTCTTCGTCATCATAATTTCAAAAGACCAATTGGGGGCGGGTGCTACGTCTTGAGCTTGTGTTGGTTTTCCTTGAAGAGGAAAGGGTGATGCAGCAATAGTAGCGTAAGTATTTCCCTCAATTTTTGAGAACCAAGGTATCAATCCAGTAAGAGGCTCCTTAAAAGTCCCACGCACCTACACAAACAAACAAAGAACTCACAACTAACGCAATAAAGAGGTTTTCAATCCCTTCACGGCCACTTGCAAAAGTGAGATCTGATAGAGATAGTACGATAAGATAAATATTTTTTTTTGTATTTTATAATATAGATGCAAAAAGTAAAGATGAAAATAAAAGTAGATTGAAAGCTTATATGATAAAAGATAGACCCAGGGGCCATAGGTTTCACTAGAGGCTTCTCTCAAGATAGCATAAGTATTACGGTGGGTGAACAAATTACTGTCGAGCAATTGATAGAAAAGCGAATAATTATGAGATTATCTAGGCATGATCATGTACATAGGCATCACGTCCGAGACAAGTAGACCGACTCCTGCCTGCATCTACTACTATTACTCCACACATCGACCGACTCTTGCCTGCATCTAGAGTATTAAGTTCATAAAGAACAGAGTAATGCATTAAGCAAGATGACATGATGTAGAGGGATAAACTCAAACAATATGATATAAACCCCATCTTTTTATCCTCGATGGCAACAATACAATACGTGCCTTGCCGCCCCTGCTGTCACTGGGAAAGCACACCGCAAGATTGAACCCAAAGCTAAGCACTTCTCCCATTGCAAGAAAGATCAATCTAGTAGGCCAAACCAAACTGATAATTCGAAGAGACTTGCAAAGATAACTCAATCATACATCAAAGAATTCAGAGGAGATTCAAATATTTCTCATAGATAAACTTGATCATAAACCCACAATTCATCGGATCTCGACAAACACACCGCAAAAAGAGTTTACATTGAATAGATCTCCACAAGAGAGGGGGTGAACATTGTATTGAGATCCAAAAAGAGAGAAGAAGCCATCTAGCTAATAACTATGGACCCGAAGGTCTGTGGTAAACTACTCACAACTTATCGGAGGGGCTATGGTGTTGATGTAGAAGCCCTCCGTGGTCGATTCCCCCTCCGACGGAGCACCAACGAAGGCTCCAAGATGGGATGTCACGGATATAGAAGGTTACGGTGGTGGAAATGGTGTTTCGTTGGCTCCCTAGATGTTTTCGGGGTATGTAGGCATATATAGGAGGAAGAAGTACGTCGGTGGCTGAGGGAGTCCTGGATTAGGGGGTATCCGAACAGCCGGACTATATACTTTGGCCGGACTATTGGACCGTGAAGATACAAGACTCAAGACTTTGTCCCGTGTCCGGATGGGACGCTCCTTTGCGTGGAAGACAAGCTTGGCGATTCGGATGTTAGATCTCCTTCTTTCTAACCGACTCTGTGTAACCCTAGCCCTCTCCAGTGTCTATATAAACCAGAGGGTTTAGTCCATAGGACGAGAACAATCATAATCATCATACGCTAGCTCCTAGGGTTTAGCCTCTATGATCTTGTGGTAGATCAACTCTTGTAATACTCATATCATCAAGATCAATCAAGCAGGAAGTAGGGTTTTACCTCCATCGAGAGGGCCCGAACCTGGGTAAAACATCGTGTCCCCTGCCTCCTGTTACCATTAGCCTTAGACACACAGATCGGGACCCCCTACGCAAGATCCGCCGGTTTTGACACCGACATTGGTGCTTTCATTAAGAGTTCCTCTGTGTCGTCGCTGCAAGGCTCGATGGCTCCTTCAATCATCAACAACAACGTGGTCCAGGGTGAGACTTTTCTTCCCGAACAGATCTTCGTGTTCGGCGGCTTCGCACTGCGGGCCAATTCACTTGGCCATCTGGAGCAGGTCGACAGCTACGCCCCTACCCATCAGATCTGGTTCGGTAACTTGAACTACACAACCGATATCCGCGGAGACTTGATCTTCGACGGATTTGGGCCTTCGCCAGGAGCGCCGAACAGTCACGATGAGCACGGCTTAGACCTACTGTCAGGCAATACTCGGGATATCGCACCTGCAATAGCTCCGGACCTAAATCCGAGGCAGATCGCGTCGTCCGAGGACGGGTGAATGGACCCCGCCCCGGAGGCCGCACACTCATCAGTGGTAGAGCTGAACACAGACTCCACCCCCAAGGAGGTCTGTGTCACCGGACCCCCGGACTTGTGTCCCGCTATAGGTTCCAGACCGCACGCCCCCGAGCCCGCCGAATCCGGTTGGGCTCCGGTAATGGAGTTCACCACTGCGGATATCTTCCAGCACTCGCCCTTTGGCGACATGCTGAATTCATTAAAGTCTCTCTCTTTGCCAGGAGACTTTTTGCCGAACTATGTCCGGCTCGAGTGGGAAGCAGGCGACGAGGAAATTCGTTGCCCACCCACCACCCACTTCACTGCCACTATCGACGATTTGATCGACGTGCTTGACTTCAACTCTGAAGACATCGACGGTGTGGACGACGATGCAGGAGAAGAACAGGAACCACCGCCCACGGGGCGCTGGACAACCACCTCCTCGTATGATATATATATGGTGGACACTCCAAAAGAAACCAATGGCGATGAGGCGACGGAGGATAACCCCTCCAGGAAGAAATCAAAGCATGGGCATCATTGGCGCCGCTCTAAGCCCCGCCACAGCAGTACCAGCACAGGAGACGAAAACAATCCAGATGGTGTCGAAGAGAAATATAATCCCGATCAGCCTGCCTTCAAGCAGGCCAGACAGGAAGACGGGCAGATTAGCCTAGATGAATAGGCGACGAACGGATACTCAAAGGAGGACAGCCACATGCCTCCCTCCGAAGACGAGGTGAGCCTCGGCGACGATGAATTCGGCATTTCTGAGGATCCCGTAGAGCAGGTTCGCTTCCAGTGACGGCTTATGGCCACTACAAGAAGCCTGAAAAAGAAGCAGTAGCAGCTCCAAGCTGACCAAGATCTGCTCACAGACAGATGGACTAAGGTCCTGGCAGCCGAGGAATACAGACTCGACCGCCTCACCAAAGGGTACCCAAAGCACAATTTGCTACCTCAACCTGAGAAGGAGGTCCTAAAGCCCACACCCCAACGCCAATACATCACGGTCTGGGGCAATACACAGGAAACGCGAGGCAACATCCATAAACCTCGACGCAACAGACGTAAGCGCCCCAAAAATAATGATGATGCCCAAGACAAGGCAGTTGGTGCCGAATTCCGTGGCTCCCAGTCCGGTCAGCGGAAAGAGAACAACTCAGGCCCATCCGGCCCGAGCAGCATACTCGACCAACCATGTCAAATTCATGGTACCCCTAGAATGGCGGCCAATCATACCAATAGAGAATGCCGGATCTTCAAAACAAAACGGTCGGTCATGCACCGGAAACAATGAAAAGAGGTCTCAAACAACGAGGAGCCGAGACCACCAAATATTGTGAGGTACAAGGAAAATCCTCCACAAACTGACAAAGGAACGAATGTGTACTCCTCGGGATGCCGACTCAACAATACAAGTCACCCACGGAACAAAAATATGTCCAATCATCTCCGGTCACATAGACCGTCCAAACAATATCAACCATGGCAATTTAATTACACTTACCATCGACCCAATAGTTGTGGGTTCCACCTCACACGAGCGCCTATGGGCATAAACAGCAGCCCAAACTTGCTGCGCCAGGATACAATCCACCAGATAGGTATTGACCGCTCGAGGATCAAACCCACTAAAAACATCTTCTAAAAGATGTCGTTCCAGGTGTAAAGCCAAGTCTTACAGGCCCACCACCCCGAAGGTTGTCTTTGGATCACCAAACAAACACCATACCGAAGGGTAAGTCTTCGGCATTGTCCCCTTATGCAGTAACTACTATATACTACCGGGACGAACCACGTTGGCTCGACTCAACGTGGTACCATATCATGCCAAACCCACGTGACATGGTCACAATTATGGGCAAGGCCGAACTCCACCCCGAGATTGGAAAGTATACCGCCGCTGAGGTAGCGAGTGGTGCCCTTCTATCGAACTTCGATTCGACAGCCAACCCCCCGGACCCCAACAGAGGAGTCCGAGCTACTTTCCGGCATGATAGCCCGGCTCGACCAGGCTCCGATCAAGCACCCACGGTTCAACCACCCTATGACACGCAACTGCCTCTAAACATTTTTCTTTACATGCTCACTTTTGCGCAGAACAGAACGGGCGACATGAAATCAGCCCGGACGCACAAGGCGGGAATACGTAAGTATCCCCCAAGAAGACAGTCCGGATACATTTCGGATCCACACACAGCTTCCTCCCGTCCGGCCGCAACAGGTTCCGCTAGCATACCTCTTTTCATAGCATAAACCATATTCATACGCATAGACGTGTCACTTCACTACAAAACGTAGAGCTAAATGACACTTACCGGCCGTCATTCCTCATTGACGCCTTTTTCGTCATAACGGCACTCGCACATAGTGTCATGCCCCACCATGCCAGGGGCTTCATTGTCCTAATAATATGGCAACAAAGTCCGGCCACCCTCGCGGTCGCTTGGCACCCCGAACTTATAGCACTATATGCATCAGCTCCGGATCATGTCTTGGGTCATTAGTTGGGTTTGCCCGGCTCCCATTTTTTGGTACCTTTTGTTCCGCTCCATCGGCTAAGGTAGCGCTGGGAGAACTACTGCGTTTGTGTCCCGGTTCTTTCGGATGAGCACCTCAGTAGAGAAAGCCGGAAATGGACTGTCATGATACGGAGAGAGCTGGTCAGCTGTTTGAGAGGTTGTAAAATCTTTAAGGATTTATTCCGCACAATGCCATAACAAATGCAGAGTGCGACAGATTGGTCTTCCGATCAGGCGCTGTTAGAGCCCCTCGTACGGTCTTTCGAACACCAGGGGATGCGCCTACCATACTTGAATTCCTATGGCTAAGTGAGAGTGATAAAGCCCTATAGTCTGATTGCCTGGTTCGCTGTGATGAACACCTCCTTCAAGGACCCAAAAAATGGGATAAAGAGTGTTCAGGTATGTCCCGAACACCCCCATACTTTCTACGTGGGGGCAGAAGCCGATGACTAGCCAACTCTCATGATTCATATATACTAAACGGCCGCACAGGAAGGAAAAACTTTTATATAACAGGCAGTAAATAATAACAGTGCTAGTATCCCGCATTACAAAGGACAACATGACTGCCTTCAGGGAAATATAGTGTCTTTGGTACATTGTTCTGCCACAAGGCAGGCTCCTTTCAGGACACCATCCTAATATAATTCGGGCTTGCGGTGCTCCTTACCCTCCGGTGGTCCCTCAGTCATCAGCTTTTCAGCATCAGGCTTCCCCCAGTGCACCTTCGCACGGGCAAATGCCATTCGTGCACCTTCTATACAGACTGACCGCTTAATGACTTCGAGCCGAGGGCAAGAACCAACAATCCGCTTCACGAGTCCGAAGTAACTGCTTGGAATTGGCTCAGCGGGCCACAGCCAAACAACTAAGTCCTTCATGGCTAGTTTGGCCGCCTGGTGTAGTTCGATCAGCTGCTTCAGCTGATCGACAAAGGGCACCGGATAATTCAGCGCCAAATACTGCGACCAAAAATGCTTCTCCACAGACTTCTTCTCTTCAGCCCGGTAGAATTGGGCAACATCAGATATGCTGCATGGCAAGTCCGCGAAGGCCCCTGTAGAAACAAGAATTCACTTTGTCACTTCGAATTTCTCCTGTTACTATATAAAAATCGCTTTGCATAAAAAAACTTTACCAGCCGCAATCCTCCTCATCTCCTGGATGTCCTTCAGGGCACCTCGGGCTTCCTCCCGAGCATCATTTGCGGCTTGGAGAGCTTGGGCGAGTTCGTATTCTTTCCTTGCTAGACTCTGCTCCAAGGTCTCGCTTTTCTTCACGGCCTCCTGGAGCTCTCGTTCAGCTTCAATGACCCTGGCCTCGTGCTTCTCGCGAAGGGCCTGCTCCATGGCGGCCTTCTTGTCGGCTTCGGCCACAGCCTTCTTCAGTGCCTCAATTTCGGCATTTGCTCCTAGAGCACACAATACAAATATTTTCACCAGGCACAACTACTCATTTGTGCTTAATTTATCAAAAAGTTTCGACATACCTTGCTTGTCCTCCAACTGCTTCTTCACTGGGCCAAGTTCTTCTTCGGCCCGTTCCAGACTCTGCTTTAGTTTGGACACCTCCGCAGTATGAGAGGCGGTCATCTCTACATACGCCTGTTTTCAAACAAAGAGATATATGTCATCAACCGAGTCTCCTGCGAAGCGGAAATTTGGTCCCCTGTCCGGCTCTTATAAGGCTAAGGCAGGATTCATTCAATCCGCTCTCAGCGGACTGAATCTTTTCAATCACCGCACCCATGAGGGCGCTATGTTCATCGATGATGTACACATTATTTAGCGCTGTCGATAGGCCGCCCTGCAGCTCTGCTTGGACAGAGGTTGTTGGCGGAGCGGGCTTGCCTCCCTCCGTCAAAGGGGGCTGCCCACCTGATCTTGGAGCTTCAAAGGTCTCCAGGACCGTGTCCGGCTGCGGGCTGAATCTAAAGTCGCCCCCGCCATCGATGTTCATGGGAACCGTTGCCCCCGTGTATCCGGCCCCAGAGGTGTGCCCTCCCTGGTCTGGGTTCTGCTGAGACGACACCTTGGTGTCACGCCCAGGCTTCGGGGAAGGGGCCTTCGGAGGCGTCTCGCTCTCCAGGGCATCTGAGCTCAGCGAATCCTCCGAGGAGGACTGTTCGGCGCGGGACCTCGCCGGGCTGCACAAAGTAGGGCACAAGTTAAAATATTGCACCTTAGTATGTTGGGTGCTTAGGCATATTCGGATTTCGTGTACTCACGATTTTACCAGGGGCTGGACCCTAGGATCCCCCTCCGGGCTACTATTGGTAGCCGTGGTGGACGCCTCTAGAAGGGGATTCTTTCCCCTCTTCGGCGATTCGGACTCCAAGGATTAGGAGGCCGTCCTTTTCTTCCCCCCCATGGAGGACTCGTCTTCTTCCTCCTCCTCTTCGTCTTTGGAGGAAGGATGGGCGCTAGAGTCTTTGGATTTTGTGTCCGAAGCACCGCGGCGACGGAGGCCGCTCCGGGTCTCCTTGGCCTTCTTGGAGGCCTCTTTCTTTGGCACCTTGTAGGGCGTCGGGACCAGCATCTTCGTCAAAAGAGGTCCTGCCGGTTCCTTCGGCAGCGGGGCTAGACGATGTATCCGCCCCACCTTCTTCGTCCATTCCTGGGATAATTGCGGAAAGCATGATAAAGCGTCTCCCTCTGGATATGCCAGCTAAACATGGATAGACAAAACATAGCGATAACTTACCGGGCTTGCGGGGCGGGACAATTGATACCCGCGGTCCTCGGCGGAGCCCGGCCATGGTTTGCCGGACTTGAAGAGCACCTTCCAGATGTCCTTGTGTGAGGAGCCGTAGAGCTCCCATAGGGTATGGTGCTCGGCCGGGTCGTATTCCCACAAATTACAGGCTCGGTGCTGGCAAGGGAGAACCAGGCGAACTAACATCACCTGGACTACATTGACGAGTTTGACATCCTTGTCTACCACGCCCTTGATGCATGTTTGGAGCACCGACAGCTCATCAGATGAGGACCAGTTCAGGCCCTTCTTGGGCCAGGACGTGAGACGCAAGGGGGCTCAGGATCTGAATTCAGGAGCAGCGCCCCACTTTTTACCGCGCGGCTCGGTGATATAGAACCACTGCTGCTGCCACTCCTTGACGGAATCATTGAAGGTGCCTGTCGGCCATGTGACCTTGGGCATCTTGCTCACCATGGTGTCGCCGCACTCAGCGTGCTCGCCATTCACCACATTGGGCTTCACATTGAAGATCTTCAGCCATAAGCCGAAGTGGGGTGAAATACGGAGAAAGGCCTCACACACGACGATAAATGTTGAGATGTTAAGGAAAGAATTAGGGGACAGATCATGAAATCAATCCCGTAATAATACATGATGCCGCAAACAAATGGGTGAAGGGGAAACCCGAGCTCGTGGACAAAATGAGGAAGAAACACGACCCTCTCGTGGGGCTCCGAATTGGGGATGATCTGTCCCGCCGTCGGAAGACGGTGGCCGATTTTCTTGGCCAGGTACCCAGCCTCTCGAAGCCTTTTGATATCCTTCTCCCGGACGGTAGAGGCCATCCATTTGCCTCCTACTCCAGATCCGGACATCTTCGGAGAACCTCTTTTCGGTGGAGGAGACGAGTGCTTGGGCGCTAGGGCTCGAGTGAAGGGGAATGGACGAGCGGAAGGGAGAGGCGTGAGTAAAGAAGAAGAGGCCTTATCTCTTTATAGAGGCAATAAAAACTTTTTCGCCTCCCTACTTGCCTGGTGGAACCTGCTCGTTCCCCACTCGCCGCGATTGGCGGTACGATTGGGCTACCCGCGCCCATAATGATGAAAGCCCCGTGATAAGGGGAACACAAACTCTGCTTCAACAAGACGTGCCCGAGAAACCGCCTCGCAATATGTGCGGTGGCTGGCTGTTGGAAAACGGTTCAATAATGACTCGACCATGGTGTGAGGTCACGTTATTTAAAGATGTCAGCAGATTATATTTGTGAAATATCATTCTCTCTATGATGGCATGTGAAAATCATCTTGCAGAGCCGGACACGATATAATGTTCGAGGTTTACTTTGGAGTATTCGGAGATGGAACCCGCCTTGCAATGCCGAAGACAATCTACGCACTGGACTCATCATCACTGAAGCCTGGTTCAGGGGCTACTGAGGGAGTCCTGGATTAGGGGGTGTCGGTGTCAAAACCGGCGGATCTCGGGTAGGGGGTCCCGAACTGTGCGTCTAGGCGGATGGTAACAGGAGACAAGGGACATGATGTTTTACCCAGGTTCGGGCCCTCTTGATGGAGGTAAAACCCTACGTCCTGCTTGATTAATATTGATGATATGGGTAGTACAAGAGTGGATCTACCACGAGATCAAGGAGGCTAAACCCTAGAAGCTAGCCTATGGTATGATTGTTGTAATGGAGGTTATGTCCTACGGACTAAAGCCCTCCGGTTTATATAGGCACCGGAGAGGGCTAGGGTTACACAGAGTCGGTTACAATGGTAGGAGATCTACATATCCGTATCGCCAAGCTTGCCTTCCGCGCCAAGGAAAGTCCCATCCGGACACGGGACGGAGTCTTCAATCTTGTATCTTCGTAGTCTTGGAGTCTGGCGGACGATGATAGTCCGGCTGTCCGGACACCCCCTAGTCCAGGACTCCCTCAGTAGCCCCTGAACCAGTCTTCAATGACGATAAGTCCGGCACGCATAATGTTCGGCATTGCAAGGCGGGTTCCTCCTTTGGATAATCCGGAGAAGATCATGAACACCAGGACAGTGTCCGGCTCTGCAAAATAAATTCCATATTCCACCGTAGAGAGAATAAAATGTACACAAGTTCAATCTGCTGACGTATTTTGCGGCATGACATCACACCACTACCAAGCCTTTACTTGAATCGTTTTTTATGATACCACCTCAACACGTTTAGCGAAGCAGTTTCCTTGGCACGTCTTGTCGAAGCAGAGATCGTGTTCCCCTTATTCCGGGATTCTCATCAATACGGACGTGGGTAACCCAACCGCGCCATTGATGGTGGCGCTTGGGAGATAAGCGAGTTTTACCAGGCTGGTGGGGGACGCATAGTCTTCGCCCACCTATATATAAGGGATAAGGATTCACGTTTTCACCCACGCCTTCTTCCTCCTTTGCTTATCCACCTCCGCGTACTCAAGCTCCAGCGCCCAAGTTCGCGCATCTCGTCTCAACCTTTTCCGACCATGTCCGGAGGGGGAGGCAAATGGTTGGCCTCCACCATTAAGGAGGAGCATATCACAAAGCTGTGCAGCGCCGGATACCTTTCCGGCGACATCGCCCACCGGCTGCCCGACGAGGGGCAGCTCATCCCTACCCCCGGGCCCCATGAGAGGGTCGTTTTCCTTCCCCACTTCCTTCGCGGACTGGGCTTTCCACTTCACCCCTTTGTCCGGGGGCTCATGTTCTACTACGGCCTGGATTTCCATGATCTGGCGCCGAACTTCATCCTCAACATCTCGGTGTTCATCGTCGTGTGTGAGGCCCTCCTCTGCATCCGGCCCCACTTCAGCTTGTGGCTCAAGACCTTCAACGTCAAGCCGAAGGTAGTGAAGGGCACGCAGGCGGAGTGCGGAGGCGCCATGTTGGGCAAGATGCCCAACGTCCTTTGGTTTGAAGGGGCCTTCGTGGACTCCGTCAAGGGGTGGCAATCGGGGTGGTTCTACATCACCGAGCCGCGCGACCCTACATGGGCGGCGGCCCCCCCGAGTTTAGATCTGGTATCCCTACGCAGCTCACCTCCTGGAAAGAGAAGGGCTTGTTGTGGGGTAATTCGACGAAGCTGACGGGACTCCAAGCCTGTATCCAGAAGCTGGTGAACAAGAAGCTCAGGCTCGTCGACGTGGTCCAAATCATGCTCGTCCGCCGAATTCTCCCATGCCAAGAACGGGCATTCAATCTGTGGGAGTTCAATCCGGAACAGCACCAGGCGCTGAGCGGGCTCTTCGATACGACGTACGAAGGCGCCTGGAGGGTGCTGTTTAAGGGCGCCAAAGCTCCCGCATCCGCGACGGAAGATCGCGGATTTCACTCGCAGCATCCGGCTGACGAGGTAAGTGATTCTACCCCTTTACGGGACACTTATTGTAAATAGATTAGTTCTAAGAGGGTTTCAATTTCCCTTTTCCTTTGATAGGAATGGATGAAGAAGGCCGAGCAGCTCATCTGCCCGGCTCCCATGCCAGAAGACCCAGTGGGTGCCCGTCTAGCGGGGCTGCTGGTTCCGGCACCACATGTGGTGCCGGAGAAGAAGCCCAAGAAGGTGGCCACCGGCACTCGAAAGAGTTCCCGTTATCAGGCGTCCGACGACGAGGCGGACTCCTCCCCCGAAGACGAGGAGGAGGAAGAAGACTCTCCCAGAGGGGGGAGAGAGGAAGAGGAAGGCTTCCCCATCAGGGGAGGCCGAAGGATCCAAGAGGGGGAGAACCATTCCCCCGGATAGCTCTGCCAACACCGACGTTGGCGACGAGGACTGGCCTTCAAGGGCCAGGCCTTAGGCGAGATCGTAAGTATCCGGATCCCTGATATGCAATTTCTTTAGTGTCACGTGGTATCCTTCTAACGACGCATTTTTCCCATAGTCCGGCCGATGATGATCTCCCCGCTTCATCGAGCGGGTCATTGGCCCCGTCGGATGTGGATTCCCTTCCGACTGCCTCCACCCCCCGTGCCGATGAGGACGCCAGGGTGGGATCCCAGAAAGGGACCCATCAGGAGGAGGCTCCGGAGGCGCCGCAAGGAAGCCTCCCGGACTTTGCGCTGGACTCTACGCCGGAACCTGCAGTGGTTCCAGAGTCCGACAGGCGGCCCCTTCGAAGGAAAGGCAAGATCATGACGCCGGCGGCCTCCGTCCAACCGGAGGCGCCGGCCAACTTGCTGGAGGCGCTCAAAGGCGCTTCCATCGAGGAGGAACACCGCACTGTTATGAGTGCGGTGATTCAGAAGGTTCAGCTCGCCAAGAGCGGGCTGACCGAAGCCTGCAGTAGCCTTCTAACGGGCTTTGAGGTAAGAAGTCAAAATTATGAAATGCAATACCGCATAGACAGTAGCCCCTGATGCTCGGTTCGGTGTTCGGAAAGAAAAACCAGACTGAGGATCTAATAAGATATTCGCAGGTTGCTATAAATTATGTCAATATGGGTTTGCAGGCTGTGCTGCTGACCTCTGCCGCACTGACTGCGGAGGTTGGTGCATTAAAGCAAGATCTCGAGCGGTCCGAGCGAGAGCTCGGCCATGCCAAGAGGCAGCTCGAGGACAAAGAAGGTGAGTAACACCACTTTGAATTTTTACCTTACAGAAAAGGATTTTGGTTGCAATAAAATAAACAGGGATAATACGTGTATTGCAGGGGCCACGAACGAGGTGGCAGCCCTGAAGGAAGCTGTGTCCGCGGCCGAACGCAGTGCGGCCGCGGAACGGGCAGAGCGAGAAAAGCAGGAGGCACAGGTGGCGGCAGTGCGGCAAGAGCTCCAGGCTCTCATGGAGAAGCATGAGAGTTTGGAGCGCGACTCCAAGACTCGAGAGTCCGAGCTCGCCTCGGCTCTCGAAAGTGCCAAGTCCGCCAAGGCCGAGGCCCGTAAGTCCCTTCAGGAGGTTGAAGATGTGAAGAAGATAGCAGCGGGTAAGGCATTTTTCATGCAAAGCAAGCATGTTAATCTAAACTACCTGATACTTACCTGCATTCGGAGCTCTCCAGGGGCGTTTGCAGATCTGCCACGCAGTGTATCCGATGCCGCCGCATTCTACCGTGGCGAGGAGAGGAGCTCAACGGAGAAGGTCTTCTGGTCTCAGTACGCTGAGGCCGGACATCCGGTGCCCCCAAGCGACCAGCTGAAGCAGCTGGTCGAGCTCCACAAGGTAGCTGAGGAGGCCATGAAGGGCCTTATAGTCCGGCTGTGGCCTGGACAAGCCATGCCTGGGAGCTACTTCGGCCTCGTGCGGCGGCTGGTGGATGCGTGCCCTTGGGTGGATGTCATCAAGCGCTCCGCCTGTATTGAAGGTGCTCGTCGGGCCCTTGCCCGTGCAAAGGTGCACTGGGGCAGGCTGGATGCGGAGAAGCTTCTTACTGACCCGCCGCCAGCGGGTAAGGAGTATCGTACGCCCGAGATGTATTATAAGACTGTCCTGAAGGGTGCCCGCAATATTGCGGATGAATGCCCTAGAGATGTAATTATTGAGTAAAAACTCGCTGTGTATTGTCCTGTGCACTGAAAACTTAGTTCATATGCGCTTTAAGCAACGCTTGTTTAATTTAAAATATTACCTTCTGTGCGGCCATTTATAAAATCTGAGAGATGGCAAGTCGTTGGCTTCAGCCCCCGAGCCGCAAGTGCTGGGGTGTTCGGGATAACTTGAGCACTCTTGTTCCCATTTTTTGGGTCCATCTAGGGAGGCGCTCAACACAACGAACAAGGCAACCAGACTTATAATGCTTGAACACTCTCACTTAGCCATAGAATTCTATAATTTTAAATTTCGGCGAAGCCCCTAGTATTCGGAAGACCGAATTCGGGGCGCTATCCACGCCTTCGTCGGACATTATCCGGAACTTCGCTCGAAGCGGCGTGAGTCTTTAAGGACCCGAAAAGACCTCTCGAACAGCGACCAGTCTCTCGCCTTATCATGCCGGTCAGTTTTAGCTTTCTCCACTGAGGCGCTCGCCCAGCTCAACCGGGGCGCAATCGCAGTGGTTCTCCCAGTGCCACCTTAGCCGACAGAACGGAACGTAAGGCACCAAAACATGGGAGCCGGGCAAACCCAACTATTGACCCAAGACATAATTCGGAGCCGATTCATATAATGCTATAAGTTCAGGGTGCCGCACTTGTGAAAGTGTTCGGACTTATCACACCATAATGCGGGGAACATAAGCCCCTGGTGTATTCGGCCGTACCAATAATATACGGGTGCGAGATGTCATTAATGAACACATGTGTAAAGTAATGCAATAATAGGCAAAAACGCTGCATTATTTATTAAAGAGTTCTGCTATGAGTGCGGAATGATACAAATAGTGCGGTAAGCAAGGGATTGGACTAATCAAACATGTCCCCCTCCAGGGACGGGCTGCGGACTGGTGGGTATAATCAAATTTAATGCTCGTAATGGAGACCACCTGATTGTTTATCGCAGTCTTCTTTCTTCCCTGGCTGTTGCATCGTGAGTTCGGCGGTTCACCGCCGGACAGGGCCTCTGGTGAACGGAGTCCTGTGTACATAAAGAAAGAAAATAATAACAAAAAGGAGTGACACACTTGTGAGCCCCTGGTGCGGTCGAGCCGCACTCTGGGTCTGTTGTGGTCGTGCCCCTTCCCCTAGGCCCATGGTATTTCCAGAGCGTAATGATGTACGCGGAGGGTTGGTCTTGCAATTATGCAAGGGCTGGGGTTGGGGCCGCATTGCTACGCGTGCTCGGAACGTGCCAGGTGGTCTTGGTTGATGTTGCTCCGGGCGCGCTTGGCCGTGTCCGGCCGTTTAACGGCCGGACTCGGATATTGCCTTAAAAGGCTGCTCTGTACTTCTGCCGTGAGAGCCGCTATGTGTTCCTCCGTTCGGAGGGAGCGTTCCGTATTTCCATTGACCGTGATGACTCTGCGAGGGCCTGGCATCTTGAGCTTGAGGTATGCGTAATGCGGTACCGCGTTGAACTTTGCAAACACGGTTCCTCCGAGCAGGGCGTGATAGCCACTTCGGAATGGGACTATGTCGAAGATTAACTCCTCGCTCCGGAAATTGTCCGGGGATCCGAGGACCACTTCCAGTGTGACCGAGCCTATACAATTGGCCTCAACACCTGGTATGACGCCTTTGAAAGTCGTCTTTGTAGGTTTAATCCTTGAGGGGTCTATGCCCATCTTGCGCACTGTATCCTGATAAAGCAGGTTCAGGCTACTGCCGCCGTCCATCAGGACTCTCGTGAGATGAAATCCATCGACGATTGGGTCCAAAACCAATGCGGCGAATCCGCCATGGCGGATACTGGTCGGATGATCTCTTCGATCGAAAGTGATCGGGCAAGAGGACCATGGATTGAACTTAGGGGCGACTGGCTCCATCGCATATACGTCCCTTAGTGCACGCTTTTGCTCCCTCTTGGGTATATGGGTCGCGTATATCATGTTCACCGTCCGCACTTATGGGGGGAAACCCTTCTGTCCTCTATTGTTCGGCGGTCGGGTCTCTTCCTCGTCGTCACTGTGCAGCCCTTTGTCATTGTTTTCGGCAATTAACTTGCCTGCCTGCTTGAACACCCAACAATCTCTGTTGGTGTGATTAGCTGGCTTTTCAGGGGTGCCATGTATCTGGCATAAGCGGTCGAGTATTCGGTCCAAGTTGGACGGACCCGGAGTGGTTCTTTTGAATGGCTTCTTCCGCTGACCGGGTTTAGAGCCTCGGAATCCGGTGTTGACTGTCGTATCCTCCTTGTCGTCGCTGTTAATGCGGCGTTTATTTTTATTTCGACGCGACCTGCCATTGTGGTCCTTGGTATCCGGACTGCCAGAATTTTTACTGAGGTTGTTGCTGTGAGCTAGCCAGCTATCCTGTCCCGCACAGAAGCGGGTCATTAATGATGTGAGGGCTGCCATGGATTTCGGCTTTTCCTGTCCTAGGTGCCGGGCTAGCCACTCGTCACGGATGTTATGCTTGAAGGCTGCGAGGGCCTCTACATCCGGACAGTCGACGATTTGATTTTTCTTTGTAAGGAACCGTGTCCAGAATTGTCTGGCCGATTCGTCTGGCTGTTGAATTATATGGCTTAGGTCATCAGCGTCTGGTGGCCGCACATATGTGCCCTGGAAGTTGTCGAGGAATGCGGCTTCCAGGTCTTCCCAACACCTAATTGCTCTGCGGGCAAGCTGTTAAGCCAATGCCGAGCTGGTCCTTTAAGCTTGAGTGGGAGATACTTGATGGCGTGGATATCGTCGCCGCGGGCCATATGGATGTGAAGGAGGTAATCCTCGATCCAAACCGCGGGGTCTGTTGTGCCATCGTAGGATTCAATGTTTACGGGTTTAAACCCTTCAGGGATTTGATGATCCATTACTTCGTCAGTGAAGCATAGCGGGTGTGCGGCACCTCTATATTGGGCAATATCACGACGTAGCTCGAGAGAGCGTTGTCTGCTGTGTTCGGCCCGGCTGGAGTTATTGTATCTGGTGCGACGGTATTCATGTGGGTCGTGGGGCGCCCACGTGATCCATAGATGGATCTGGATTGCCTTGCTTTGTCCTCCAATATATCTCGCAAGTCCGGCGCGTTCCCTCTTGGCTTCGTACTTTTGGAGCGATGCCGGGGTACGGTCTTGGTGGAGGGCCTAGATGCCTCTCTGTCTCGGCCACGGGGTGGTCGGTCGGCCGTATTGTGCGCTGGCGATGAAGGCATGTATGTTTCCTCCTCTAATCGGGGGAGCAACTTGCGTCTTGGGTAGCTTTTGGAGGGGCGTTCGAGTTCATACTCTTCGGCCGCGAGGACCTCGGTCCATCGATCGGCCAGCAGGTCCTGATCAGCTTGAAGCTGCTGCTGCTTTTTCTTTAGGCTATTTGCCGTGGCGATAAGCCTGCGTTTAAAATGCTCTTGTTCGACGGGATCCTCGAGCACGACGAATTCGTCGTCGTTGAGGCTTGCCTCGTCTTCGGAGGGAGGTATATAATTATCATCCTCGACCTCTTCGTCTGCCGCCCTCTCATGAGGGCTTGCTTCTGCATCCTCCTGCACTGAATCCTGCTGGAGGGGACTATCTTCGGCACTCTCTGGGGTGTTATTATCTCCTGTGCCAGAATCTCCATTCTCGCTGTGGCGGGATTTAGAGCGGCACCGCTGACGTCAACGCTTGGGCTGTTTCTTTGAGGAATCTGCCTCCGCTGCTTCTTCGCCGTCCCCCTCTTTTGGGGTGTCCACCATGTATATGTTATATGACGAGGTGGTCTTCCAGTGCCCTGTAGGCGCTGGTTCTTGTTCGTCTCCAGCATCGTCGTCCATACCGTCGATGTCCTCGGAGTCGTGGTCTAGCATGTCTGTTAGATCGTCGATAGTGGCTACAAAGTGGGTGGTGGGTGGGCTTTGAATTTCTTCGTCATCCGTATCCCAACCGTCCTGGCCATAGTCCGGCTAGGTCTCTCCGGATAGCGAGAGATGTTTTAGCGAATTTAGGATGTCGCCAAAGGGCGAGTGTTGGAAGATGTCCGCGGCGGTGAATTCCATAACCGGCGCCCAATCAGATTCGATTGGCAGGGGCGCGGGAGGCCCGGAGTCCGGCAGGGAGTCCGGCACCTCGGAGTCACGAGCTTCGCAAGGGACAAGGTTAGTGTTCGGCTCCATCGCCGTGGAAGTTGCAGCCCCCGAGGCGGTGTCCAACCATCGGTCCTCGATCTGTGCGATCGGCTCCGGACTAAGGGTCGGAGCGGATTCTTGTGCGGCCACCAAGGCACTGTCCGGCGGCAGAGCTAGATCATGCCCATCGTAGCAGTGCGGCATGCTTGGCTGTGGCTCGAGCCCGTCGAAGATCAAGTCCCCGCGGATGTCGGCCGTGAAGTTTAGGCTCCCGAACCTGACCTGACGGCCAGGGGCATAGCTTTCGATCTGCTCTAGATGGCCAAGTGAATTAGCCCGCAGTGCGAAGCCGCCGAATACGAAGATCTGTCCGGGGAGAAAAGTCTAAACCTGGACAGCGTTGTTGATTGAAGAAGCCATCGAGCCTATCGGTGACGACACAGAGGAACTCTCAATGAAAGCACCAATGTCGGTGTCAAAACCGGCGGATCTCGGGTAGGGGGTCCCGAACTGTGCATCTAGGCAGATGGTAACAGGAGACAAGGGACACGATGTTTTACCCAGGTTCGGGCCCTCTTGATGGAGGTAAAACCCTACGTCCTACTTGATTAATATTGATGATATGGGTAGTACAAGAGTGGATCTACCACGAGATCAAGGAGGCTAAACCCTAGAAGCTAGCCTATGGCATGATTGTTGTAATGGAGGTTATGTCCTACGGACTAAAGCCCTCCGGTTTATATAGGCACCGGAGAGGGCTAGGGTTACACAGAGTCGGTTACAATGGTAGGAGATCTACATATCCGTATCGCCAAGCTTGCCTTCCACGCCAAGGAAAGTCCCATCCGGACACGGGTCGGAGTCTTCAATCTTGTATCTTCGTAGTCTTGGAGTCCGGCGGACGATGATAGTCCGGTTGTCCGGACACCCCCTAGTCCAGGACTCCCTCAGGGGGTATCCGGACAGCCGGACTATATACTTTGGCCGGACTATTGGACCGTGAAGATACAAGACTCAAGACTTCGTTCCGTGTCCGGATGGGACTCTCATTTGCGTGGAAGACAAGCTTGGCGATTCGGATGTTAGATCTCCTTCTTTGTAACTGACTCTGTGTAACCCTAGCCCTCTCCGGTGTCTATATAAACCGGAGGGTTTAGTTCGTAGGACAAGAACGATCATAATCATCATAGGCTAGCTCCTAGGGTTTAGCCTCTACGATCTCGTGGTAGATCAACTCTTGTAATACTCATATCATCAAGATAAATCAAGCGGGAAGTAGGGTTTTACCTCCATCGAGAGGGCCCGAACCTGGGTAAAACATCGTGTCCCCTGCCTCCTGTTACCATTAGCCTTAGACACACAGATCGAGACCCCCTACCCGAGATCCGCCGGTTTTGACACCGATGGTGGTCCCTCGAGGGGCCCACAAAACAGGGGCGCGCCCAGAGGGGGTAGGCGCGCCCTCCTATCTCGTGGCCACCTCGGCTGCTTCTTGACTTGCACTCCAAGTCCTCTGGATCACGTTCGTTCCAAAAATCACGCTCCCGAAGGTTTCATTCCGTTTGGACTCCGTTTGATATTCCTTTTCTTCGAAATACTGAAATAGGCACAAAAACACAGCAATACGGGCTGGGCCTCCTGTGAGTAGGTTAGTCCCAAAAATGATATAAATTTGGAAATAAAGCCCATAAACATCCAAAAGGGGTAATATAATAGCATGGAACAATCAAAAATTATAGATACATTGGTGACGTATCAAGCATCCCCAAGCTTAATTCCTGCTCGTCCTCGAGTAGGTAAATGATAAAATCAGAATTTTTGATGTGGAATGCTACCTAGCATAATTCTCAATGTAATTTTCTTTCTTGTGGCATGAATGTTCAGATCCAGATGATTCAAGATAAAAGCTTATAAAACATAAAAATAATAATGCTTTGAAGCATACTAACAAATAATCATGTCCTATCAAAATAGCATAGCCAAATAAAGCTTATCCCTACAAAATCATATAGTTAGGCCATGCTTCATTTTCATTACACAAAATACTCCCATCGTGCACAACCCCGATGATGAGCCAAGCAATTGGTTCATACTTTTTAACGCACTTCAGCTTTTTCAACTCTTACGCAATACATGAGCGCAAGCCATGGACATAACACTATGGTGGTATAAGGCCAACTCCACCGCGCGACCCCAAACGGACGTCCGTTTTGTTTGGTTTCTGTCCGTTTGGGTAGGGATTTGGGGCCGTGTCCGGGCCTGTCCTGGGATGCGGTGGCCGTGCGCCTAGCGCGCGGCCGCATCCATTTGCCCCATCCTGTCCATGAGGGCCAAAAATGCCTAAATTTGCATCAAACTAGTTTCCAACACAAATATTTGTCTAAAAATTAAAATAGTTTTACAACCCAATTGAAATTGTCTTAAATAAAATAGTTTTACAACCAAATCAAAGTTGTCTTGACTGAACATAAAATGGACAAATACATCTATTGGTTGCCAATGTGATCCCAGACGTGCTCAACCAAGTCATTTTGAAGATTCAAATGAGTGTGCCAATCACGCATCTCACGGTGGAATTGGACAAACTGTTCAAATGTGGCCGGGTCTTGGTGCAGGGGCTCAATATTTTCACCTTGATAATCAAATCCTTGGTCGAAGATACTCTCATCACGCTCGTCCTCGACGATCATGTTATGCACGATCACACAAGCAGTCATCACCTCCCAAACTTTCTTTCATCCCATGACAGTGTAGGGTTTCGAACGATACCCCACCGGGATTGAAGCACACCAAAAGCACATTCGACATCCTTTCTAACACTCTCTTGCATTTGGGCAAATCTCTTTCTCTTCTCACCTTGGGGTTTCGAGATTGTCTTCACAAAAGTTGACCACTGAGGATATATACCATCTGCTAGATAGTATCCTCTGTTGTATTGGTGGCCGTTGATCTCAAAGTTGAAAGGTGGGGAGTTTCCTTCTGCAAGCCTCGCGAAGACTGGAGAATGTTGCAGCATGTTGATATCATTGTGAGAACCTGCCATACCGAAGAAAGAATGCCATATCCAAAGATCTTTCGATGCCACCGCTTCTAATATGACAGTGCACCCGTTAACATGCCCCTTGTACTGGCCCTGCCAAGTAAATGGATAGTTCTTCCACTCCTAATGCATACAATCAATGCTGCCAAGCATGCCTGGAAAGCCTCTAGCTGCATTGGTCACCAACAATCTCTCTGTATCAGCGGCAGTTGGCTGCCTCAAGTACTTTGGGCCAAACACCTCGATCATAGCCTGGCAAAACTTGTACATTGACATCAGACATAGAGCAGGGCATGGCCCCTCTCCCTGTTGCGGTTTAGGTTGGGAGCACGGCCAGGGAGTGACCCCCTGTACCGAGGAAGCTGCCGTTGAATATGGTCGTGAACGACCAGTGCAGCCACCACAAGATCTTCATCATCCGAAGATGAATCGTCCGATGAACAAAGGAAGTGATGGAAGAAAAACTCATCTCCACTGTCCATACCTTTGTTGGCAAAAGGTCGAACACCTTGCGCTCGCGGTGGCGAAGCGGCCGCGATGATGACCTCGACGCAGCAGGGGTGGTTGCCGGCCGGCTACTGGCCGCTCTGGAGCTCTCGTCGAAATCTGCCTCGGCTGCCGTGGTCCGTCGCTGGCAGTCATGTCCTCTCCGGCACCGGCAAGGACGGCGACGGTCAAACCTCCCCCGATAGACGACCAAAACTACAGCGAAAACGCGGGCGTGGTGGCGGCCATGTCGAGACGTGGTTTGGTATGGACGGCGGGGGGGGGGGGCTGCGCGGTGAGGAGGCGGCCGGAGAATAGGACGGCGCCAGCGGCAGGGCGGGGCGGGGAGAGAGGGTGAAGCATTGGGAGCGGAAGGACTGCTAGTGTCCCCGACAGGCAGGCCACAGGGGGGGCAAGGGCGTGCGTCACGATCGTCCGCGCGCGTCCGTTTCACCCCAAACCGAGCGCAAGTTTGGGCCGGGGATGGGTCGAAAACGGACGGAATCCGGACATTTGTCCGTTTGAGGCCGTGCCCTGGGCCGCCTCTTTTGTCCCTTTTACCCCAAACGGACGGAGCCGGACAGGATAGGGTCGCGCGGTGGAGTTGGCCTAAGGTGGCGGTTGTGAGGACAAAAAGAGGGAGAAGATAGTCTCACATCAACTAGGCGTATCAACGGGCTATAGAGATGCCCATCAATAGATATCAATGTGAGTGAGTAGGGATTGCCATGCAACAGATGCACTAGAGCTATAAATATATGAAAGCTCAACAAAAGAAACTAAGTGGGTGTGCATTCAACTTGCTTGCTCACGAAGACCTAGGGCATTTTGAAGAAGCCCATCATTGGAATATACAAGCCAAGTTCTATAATGAAAAATTCCCACTTAGTAAATGAAAGTGACAACATAGGAGACTCTTTATCATGAAGACCATGGTGCTACTTTGAAGCACAAGTGTGGAAAAAGAGATAGTAGCATTGTCCCTTCTCTCGTTTTCTCTCATTTTATTTTTTTCTTTTTTTCTTTTCTTCTTTTTTTTCACTCTTTTTTTCTTTGGCCTTTTTTTTGGCCTTTCTCTTTTCTTTTCTTTTTTACTTTTTTTTTCTTTTTTTGCTTTTTGTAAAGTCCGAAGTCTCATCCCGACTTGTGGGGGAATCATAGTCTTCATCATCCTTTCCTCATAGAGACAATGCTCTAATAATGAAGATCATCACACTTCTATTGATTTACAACTCAAGAATTACAACTCAAAGCTACAACAAGATATGACTCTATATGAATGCCTCCGGTGGTGTACCGGGATATGTAATGAATCAAGAGCGACATGTATGAAAATTATGAAGGTGGTCTTGCCACAAATACGATGTCAACTACATGATCATGCAAAGAGCAATATGACAATGATGGAATGTGTCATAATAAACGGAACAGTGGAAAGTTGCATGGCAATATATCTCGGAATGGCTATGGAAATGCCATAATAGGTAGGTATGGTGGCTATTTTGAGGAAGGTAAATATTGGGTGCATGGTACCGGCGAAAGTTGCGCGGTATAATAGAGGCTAGCAAAGTGGAAGGGTGAGTGTGCGTATATCCATGGACTCACATTAGTCATAAAGAACTCATATACTTATTTTCAAAGTTTACTTAGCCCTCGAAGCAAAGTACTACTACGCATGCCCCTAGAGGGATAGATTGGTAGGAAAAGACCATCGCTCGTCCCCGACTGCCACTCATAAGGAAGACAATCAAAAGAGCACCTCATGCAACAAATTTGTCACACAACTTTTACCATAGGTGCATGCTACGGGACTTGCCAACTTCAACAAAAGTATTACTCAATTTGATAATTGCACACTAGCATGACCCTATCATTACTACCTTTATATCTCAAAACAATTATCAAGCATCAAATTGATCATAGCATCCAATTCACTTCCTATGATAATTTTTATTATACCCCACTTGGATGCTCATCATTCTAGGACCAAATTTTTAACCATAGAAAATACCATGCTGTTCTAAAAGACTCTCAAAATAATATAAGTGAAGCATGAGAGACTGGCAATTTCTTCAAAATTAAGCCACCGCCGTGCTCTAAAATGTATAAGTGAAGTACTAGAGCAAAAACTATCAAGCTCAAAAGATATAAGTGAAGCACATAGAGTATTCTAGCAAATTCTAATCAAGTGGGATTCTCCCAAAAGGTGTGTACAGCAAGGATGATTGTGGTAAACTAAAAAGCAAAGACTAATATAATACACTATGCTCCAAGCAAAACACATATCATGTGGCGAATAAAAATATAGCTCCAAGTAAAGTTACCAATGAACAAAGACGAAAGAGGGGATGCCTTCCCGGGGCATCCCCAAGCTTAGGCTTTTGGCTATTCTTGAATATCTTGGGGTGCCTTGGGCATCCCCAAGCTTAGGCTCTTGCCACTCCTTATTCCATAGTCCATCAAAGCTTTACCCAAAACTTGAAAACTTCACAACACAAAATTCAACAGGAAATCTTATAAGCTCCGTTAGTGAAAGAAAACAAAACCACCACATAAGGTACTGTAATGAACTCATTCTTTATTTATTTTTGTGTTAAACCTACTATATTCCAACTTCTCTATGGTTTATAAACTATTTCACTAGCCATAGATGCATCAAAATAAGCGAACAACACACGAAAAACAGAATCTGTCAAAAACAGAACAGTCTGTAGCAATCTGTAACTAACGCAAACTTCTAGAACTCTAAAAATCGTACCAAACTAGGAAGTCCTGGACAATTTGTCTATTGATCAGCATAAAAAAGAATAAATGCAAAATCACATTTCTGTGATTTAACAAAACTAAATTCGTGTGCGCAAAGTTTATGTTTTTCAGCAGAATCAAATCAACTATCATCATAGGTTATCCTATAGGTTCTACTTGGCAAAAACACTAATTAAAAGATAAAAACACATCTAAACAGAAGGTAGATGCAAAATTTATTACTAAACAGAAACAAAAACAAAAAACACAAATAAAATTGGTTGCCTCCCAACTAGCGCTATCGTTTAACGCCCCTAGCTAGGCATAAAAACGAAGATAGATCTAAGTAGTGCCATCTTTGGCACTAGATTCATAAGTAGCTCGCATGATAGATTCATAAGGTAATTTGACTTTCTTTCTTGGAAAGTGCCCCATGCCTTTCTTTAATGGAAATTGGATTCTAATATTCCCTTCCTTCATATCAATAATCGCACCAATCGTTCTAAGGAAAGGTCTACCAGGAATAATAGGGCAAGAAAGATTGCAATCTATATCAAGAACGATAAAATCTACGGGCACAAAATTTCTATTTGCAACAATGAGAACATCATTGATCCTTCCCATTGGCTTTTTAATGGTGGAATCCACAAGGTGCAAATTTAAAGAGCAATCATCAAGATCATGGAAACCTAGAAAATCACATAAAGTTTTCGGAATCGTGGAAACACCAGCACCCAAATCACATAAAGCAAAACACTCATGATCTTTAATTCTAATCTTTATAGTAGGACCCACTCATCATTAAGTTTTCTAGGTATAGAAACCTCCAAATTAAGTTTTTCATCATAAGACTGCATCAAGGCATCAACGATATGTGTGGTAAAAGCTTTATTTTGACTATAAGCATGAGGAGAATTAACAACGGATTGCAACAAGGAAATACAACCTTCTAAAGAACAATTATCATAATCAAATTCCTTGAAATCCAAGATAGTGGGTTCAATACTATTTAAAGTCATGACCTCTCCAATCCCACTTTTACGAAATTTAGCATCAAGATCTAAAAACTCCGAATCATTGGGACGCCTTCTAACTAAAGTTGAGTCATCTCCAGTCCCATCATTATCAAGATTCATATTGCAAAACAAAGATCTAATAGGAGAGACATCAATAACTTTAAGATCTTCATAATTATTTTCATTGAAACTAGAAGAACACGCCTTTACAAAGCAATCTTTCTTAGCACGCAATCTAGCGGTTCTTTCCTTGCACTCATCAATGGAAATTCTCATTGCTTTGAGAGACTCATTGATATCATGCTTAGGAGAAGAAGATCTCAGTTTAAGAGAATCAACATCAAGCGAAAGTCTATCAACGTTCCTAGCCAAATCATCAACTTTGAGCAATTTTTCTTCAAGCAAGGCATTAAAATTCTTTTGATGAATCATAAATTCTTTCACACTATTCTCAAAAACAGAGGGCATCTTATTAAAATTACCATAAGAATTATTGTAGGAATTTCCATAATTATTAGAGGGATTACTAGGGAACGGTATAGCATTAAAGTTTCCTCTATAAGCATTGTTTCCAAAACTATTCCTACCAACAAAATTCACATCCATAGGTTCATTATTATTCTCAATCGAAGTAGACAAAGGCATATCATTGGGATCAAGAGGAGTATTTTTAGTAGCAAACAACTTCATAAGTTCATCCATATTTCCACTCAAAACATTGATTTCTTCTATATCATGCACTTTTTTACTAGAAGATCTTTTGGTGTGCCATTGAGAATAATTAGCCATAATATTATCAAGAAGTTTTGTAGCATCTCCTAACGTGATTTCCATAAAAGTGCCTCCCACGGCCGAATCTAAAAGATTTCTAGAAGCAAAGTTCAAACCGGCATAAATTTTTTTCTATGATCATCCATAAATTCAAACCATGAGTAGGGCAATTGTGAATCATCAATTTCATTCTTTCCCAAGATTGGGCAACATGCTCATGATCAAGTTGTTTAAAATTCATAATATCATTCCTAAGAGTGACAATCTTAGAGGGAGGAAAATACTTAGAGATAAAAGCATCTTTGCACTTGTTCCAAGAATCAATACTATTTTTAGGCAAAGACGAAAACCAAACCTTAACACGATCTCTAAGTGAAAACAGAAATAACTTCAAATATCATTATCCGTATCTTTATTCTTTTGCATATCATACAAATCAACAAAGTTGTTTAGATGAGTAGCGGCATCTTAACTAGGAAGGCCAGCTAATTGATCTTTCATAACAAGATTCAACAAAGCAGTATTGATTTCACAAGACTCAACATCATTAAGACGAGCAAACGGAGTACTAAGGAAATCATTATTATTGGTATTGGAGAAATCACACAATTTGGTATTATCTTGCGCCATGGCAACAAGTAATCCAACACACAAGCAAACAGAAAAAGGCAAGCGAAAAAGAGAGGAGAAGATTGGGAAAGAGAGGGCAAATAAAACGGCAAGGGTGAAGTGGGGGAGAGGAAAATGAGAGGCAAATGGCAAATAATGTAAATGTGAGGGAGATGAGTTTGTGATGGGCACTTGGTATGTCTTGACTTGAGCGAAGACCTCCCCGGCAACGGCGCCAGAAATCCTTCTTGCTACGCCTTGAGCTTGCTTTGGTTTTCCTTGAAGAGGAAAGGGTGATGCAGCAATAGTATCGTAAGTCTTTCCCTCAGCTTTTGAGAACCAAGGTATCAATCTAGTAGGAGGCTCCTCAAAAGTCCCACGCACCTACACAAACAAACAAAGAACTCGCAACCAACGCAATAAAGGGGTTGTCAATCCCTTCACGGCCACTTGCGAAAGTGAGATCCGATAGAGATAGTATGATAAGATAAATATATTTTTGGTATTTTATAATATATATGCATAAAGTAAAGATGCAAATAAAAGTAGATTGAAAGCTTATATGATAAAAGATAGACCCGGGGGCCATAGGTTTCACTAGAGGCTTCTCTCAAGATAGCATAACTATTATGGTGGGTGAACAAATTACTGTCGAGCAATTGATAGAAAAGAGAATAATTATGAGATTATCTGGGCATGATCATGTATATAGGCATCACGTCCGCGACAAGTAGACCGACTCCTGCCTGCATCTTCTACTATTACTCCACACATCGACCGACTCCTGCCTGCATCTAGAGTATTAAGTTCACAAAGAACAGAGTAACACATTAAGAAAGATGACAAGATGTAGAGGGATAAACTCAAGCAATATGATATAAACCCCATATTTTTATCCTCGATGGAAACAATACAATACGTGCCTTGCTGCCCCTGCTGTCACTGGGAAAGGACACCACAAGATTGAACCCAAAGCTATGCACTTCTCCCATTGCAAGAAAGATCAATCTAGTTGGCCAAACCAAACTGATAATTCGAAGAGACTTGCAAAGATAACTCAATCATACATCAACCCACAATTCATCGGATCTTGACAAACACACTGCAAAAAGAGTTTACATCGAATAGATCTCCACAAGAGAGGGGGAGAACATTGTATTGAGATCCAAAAAGAGAGAAGAAGACATCTAGCTAATAACTATGGACCCGAAGGTCTGTGGTAAACTACTCACAACTCATCGGAGGGGCTATGGTGTTGATGTAGAAGCCCTCCATGGTCGATTCCCCCTCCAGCAGAGCGCCGACGAAGGCTCCAAGATGGGATCTCACGGATACAGAAGGTTACGGTGGTGGAAATTGTGTTTCGTTGGCTTCCTGGATGTTTTCGGGGTACGTAGGCATATATAGGAGGACGAAGTACATCGGTGGCCGCCCGAGGGGCCCACAAGACAGGGGCGCACCCAGAGCGGGTGGGCGCACCCTCCTATCTCGTGGACGCCTTGGCTGCTTCTTGACTTGCACTCCAAGTCCTCTGGATCACGTTTGTTCCAAAAATCACGCTCCCGAAGGTTACATTCCGTTTGGACTCCGTTTGATATTCCTTTTCTTCAAAATACTGAAATAGGCAAAAAAAACAGCAATACGGGCTGGGCCTCCGGTTAGTAGGTTAGTCCCAAAAATGATATCAATGTGTAAAATAAAGCCCATAAACATCCAAAAGGGGTAATATAATAGCATGGAACAATCAAAAATTATAGATACGTTGGAGACGTATCAGCGGGTTGTATTCGAATCATGCTATTAACCACTTTTGGCTGGCTTCCTGGTCGTATTCAAACCATAGCCATAAACATTTTGATCATTTGGGGGCTTGGTCGTATTCGAATCACATCTTAACCCCTTTGGTGCGGCTTACTGATCGTATTCGAATCAGAGTCGTTAAAAGCTTCAAGGTCATTTGGGGGCTTCCTGTTCAAACATAGGTGTATTCACCAAAGAGAACATAGCTGTCGGTACCCTCTTGATCGGTGCAATGCCAACACTTCAAGGTCATTTGGTGGCTTCCTATTCAAACAGGTGTATTCACCAAAGAGAACATAGCTATCAGTACCCTCTTGATCGGCGCTATGCTAACACTTCAAGGTCACTGGGGGGCTTCCTGATCGTATTCGAATCATTGCTGTGGTACCCCTTTGATCGGCGCAATGCCAAAAGCCATTAGGGGGCTTCCTGATCGTATTCAAATCATAGCTATTAACCCTTTTGGTCTGGCTTCCTGGTCGTATTCGAACCATAGCCTTGCTTTTTGTCATTTGGCTTGATTTCTTGAAGTTTTTTTCTGGTTCTTCTTGATAATATCTTGTCTTTTGGGTTTAAAGTAATTCCGGCCATACAACCTTTACTTTCATAGATCATATTTGAAGCTTAACCGTGGTTTTTACTACCCGGTTTAATAAGAGGCGACAACTCGCCCTTACATGATGATATCCAACACTTGGAAATATTGACTTTTGAAGCTTTGGGTACTCACCCTTACTGCACAAGTATCGTAAACTGGCAGTGCAATTACATATCACAGGTATGATGTCATTATTATGTCTCAATTAAGGTTCAACAAGCCTTATCCATAACTGTTTAAGCATCAGTGGGTGCATACGAGATATTATGACCCGCCCCGCGGTAAACCGCCAATGGATTTCTTTTGATTTACTTGTGCGCAGGATAACATTGAAATTTTTCTACACCACTCAAAAATCATAAGTCTCAGGTGGCGGTTTAACAGTATGGAGCATAACACAAAACGTGCACGATGGCACGGCAGAGCAAAGTTGTTGCTACCCTATTACATGACTCCCAGAGTCCAAATGCTTAACTCTTTTTCAGAAGGCCATAAATATGAACCGCCCAGTGGATCAATCTTCTTGCTGGCCTGATGCTTCCGGGTTAACCCTCTCCGCTTCTTTGTCCCGTTCTACGTCCTGGAAGGTTGATGACGACTAGTCAATGTCACTCAAAGCTTGGAACTCAGCTTCATCATCAATTAGCTTGGATGGGTGAACTTCAGGGGCAAAGGTGTGCTTACAGGTTGGGGGGGTCAGGCCTGTCACTTTATAAGATGGTGTTGGCATCTTCTGATTTCCCACGTCATAAGCTAGATGATACTTGGTGAGGTCTGTCTCATTGGCAATTATGCCGGCCAGAGGACGTCTCCTTCATGGAAGCAGCAAAGTCCTTCTGTTTAAACAGAGTGCCGTCCTCCTTGAGGGTTGGATACCCGATAGAGATGTTGGCCAGGTCTAATTCCGGTAACCATGCTTTGGCCCGGCTTAAGGCAGTCACAGCTCCGGCTCTCGCAGATGATTGCTTCATTTCATTAAACCACTGGGGTAGCACAGGAAGCTTCCTTAGCACGTCAACCAAGAGTGTGGGGCTTCATTGGATGGAGCAATTGTGGCCAATGCATGCAGAGCACCAGTGTAAAGCTGCTCCACCAATGTGTAAACCGCCCTTAGCTTCACCAGCATGTCTTGGTTCAGATTGGTACTTCGAGGGCGTGCAAAGTGATCATTGGATGGGTTAAAAGCAGAAAATATCGTTAAGGAGGATATTAAAAATTTGGCAATCACCAGGCGACTTACCAAAGATAGTAGACACTGATACATCTCCAACATATCTATAATTGTTAATTGTTCCATGCTATTATATTACCCGTTTTGGATGTTTATGGGCTTTACTTTACACTTTTATATCATTTTTGGGACTAACCTACTAACCGAAGGCCCAGCCTGAATTGCTGTTTTTTTTTTCATATTTCAGTGTTTCGAAGAAAAGGAATATCAAACAGAGTCCAAACAGAATGAAACCTTCGGGAGTGATCTTGTTGGAACAAACGCAATCCAGGAGAGTTGGAGTGGACGTCAAGAAGCAGCTGAGGCGACCACGAGGCAGGAGGGTGCGCCCTAGGCGGGTGGGCGCGCCTCCCACCCTCGTGGGCCCCTCGTGGCTCCCCTGACCTACCTCATTCGCCTATATATATCCACATACCCCGAGAACATCCAAGAGCACCACGAAAAATTATTTCCACCGCTGCAACCTTCTGTATCCGCGAGATCCCATCTTGGAGCCTTCGCCGGTGCTTCGCTGGAGGGGAATCGACCTCGGAGGGCCTCCATATCATCTCCAAGGCCTCTCCGATGAGTTGTTAGTAGTTTACCCTCCGATGAGTTGTTAGTAGTTTACCACAGACCTTCGGGTCTATAGTTATTAGCTAGATGGCTTCTTGGCGCTCTTTGAATCTCAATACAAAGTTCTCCTCGATCTTCTTGGAGATCTATTCGATGTAACTCTTTTTGCGGTGTGTTTGTCGAGATTCGATGAATTGTGGGTTTATGATCAAGTTTATCTATGAGAAATATTTGAATCTCCTCTGACTTCTTTTATGTATGATTGGTTATATTTGCAAGTCTCTTTGAATTATCAGTTTGGTTTGGCCTACTATATTGATCTTTCTTGCAATGGGAGAAGTGCTTAGCTTTGGGTTCAATCTTGCGGTGTCCTTTCCCAGTGACAGCTGGGGCAGCAAGGCACGTATTGTATTGTTGCCATCAAGGATAAAAAGATGGGGTTTATATCACACTGTTTGATTTTATCCCTCTACATCATGTCATCTTGCTTAATGCATTAATCTGTTCTTATGAACTTAATACTCTAGATGCAGGCAAGAGTCGGTCGATGTGTGGAGTAATAGTCGTAGATGTAGGCAGTAGTCGGTCTACTTGTTGCGGACGTGATGCCTATATACATGATCATGCCTAGATAATCTCATAACTATGCACTTTTCTATCAATTGCTCAACAGTAATTTTTTCACCCACCATAATACTTATGCTATCTTGAGAGAAGCCACTAGTGAAACCTATGGCCCCCGGGTCTATCTTTTATCATATAAGTTTCCGATCTATCTTTATTTGCAATCTTTACTTTCCAATCTATATCATTAAAATACCAAAAATATTTATCTTATCTATATCATTAAAATACCAAAAATATTTATCTTATCTTATTATCTCTATCAGATCTCACTTTTGCAAGTTATCGTGAAGGGATTGACAACCCCTTTATCACGTTGGTTGCGAGGTTCTTGTTTGTTTGTGTAGGTACGAGGGACTTTTGAGGAGCCTCCTACTGGATTGATACCTTGGTTCTCAAAAACTGAGGGAAATACTTACGCTACTTTGCTGCATCACCCTTTCCTCTTCAAGGGAAAACCAACGTAGTGCTCAAGAGGTAGCAAGAAGGATTTCTCGCGCCGTTGCCAGGAGGTCTTCGCTCAAGCCATGACATACCAAGTACCCATCACAAACTCATCTCCCTCGCATTACATTATTTGCCATTTGCCTCTCGTTTTCCTCTCCCCCACTTCACCCTTGACGTTTTATTCGCCCTTGTTCTCCTTTCTTTTTCACTTGTCTCTCGTGAGCCTGTTTGCCCTTATGGATTTGGCTAAGAACATTGATCTTCATCTTAAAAGGTTGGAGGAGATTGAATTAAACATTAGAAGCTTTATGACTTTACAATTTGAGCATAATAATTTCTATAGAAACGAGCTTAAAGAACAAAAAAGCTTTATGGGGTACATGAATAAAGAGCTTGATGATATGTCTAAGGAATTTTATGGTTTGAATACTCAGATTGCTCGTCTTGAAAAATCAATAGCCCAAATTTCTGATAAGCAAGCCACCTTAGTTAATAAGATGGTTGCCATACCAGAAGGGTTAGGGGAAAATAATGATGAAGATCGAAAAGTTATTGATGTGTCCCCTATTAAATCTATGTTTTGCAATATGAATCTTGATAATGATGGGACTGGAGATGAGTCAACTTTAGTTAAAAAGCGTACCAATGATTCAGTGTTTTTAGATCTTGATGCTAAATTTGGTAAAAGTGGGATTGGTGAAGTCAAAACTTTACTTAGCAACGAACCCACTATTTTGGATTACAAGGAATTTAATTATGATAATTGTTCTTTAATAGATTTATTTCCTTGTTGCAATCCGTGTTGAATTCTCCACATGCTTATAGTCAAAATAAAGCTTTTACCAAACATATTGGTGATGCTTTGATGCAATCTTATGAGGGAAAACTTGAGTTGGAAGTTTCTATACCTAGAAAACGTTATGATGAGTGGGAACCTACTATTAAAATTAAAATTAAAGATCATGAATGCTATGCTTTGTGTGAATTGGGTGCTAGTGTTTCCACGATTCCAAAAACTTTATGTGATGTGCTAGGTTTCCGTGAATTTGATGATTGCTCTTTAAACTTGCACCTTGCGGATTCCACTATTAAGAAACCTATGGGAAGGGTTAATGATGTTCTTATTGTTGCAAATAGGAATTTTGTGCCCGTAGATTTCATTCTTCTTGATATAGATTGCAATCTTTCATGTCCTATTATTCTTGGTAGACCTTTCCTTAGAACGATTGGTGCAATTATTGATATGAAGGAAGGGAATATTAGATTCCAATTTCCATTAAGGAAAGGCATGGAACACTTTCCTAGGAAGAAAGTCAAATTACCTTATGAATCTATTATGCGAGCCACTTATGAATTGAATGCCAAAGATGGCAATATTTAGATCTATTCTCGCTTTTATGCCTAGCTAGGGGCTTTAAACGATAGCGCTTGTTGGGAGGCAACCCAATTTTATTTTTGCTTTTTTGCATCTATTTAGTAATAAATAATTCATATAGCTTCTATTTAGATGTGGTTTTATGTTTTAGTTAGTGTTTGTGCCAAGTAGAACCTATAGGGTAACCTACGGTGATAGTTAATTTGATTCTGCTGAAAAATAGAAACTTTTGCACGCACGACAATAATTTTAATAAATCACAGAAACATGATTTTGAGTTGATTATTTTTGCAGTAGATCAATAGACAAGTTGCCCAAGACTTCCTATTTTGGTAGGATGTTTAGAGTTCCAGAAGTATTCGAAAGTTACAGATTTCTACAGACTGTTCTGTTTTTGACAGATTCTATTTTGTGTGTGTTGTTTGCTTATTTTGATGAATCTATGGCTAGTATCGGGGGTATGAACCATAGAGAAGTTGGAATACAGTAGGTTTAAAACCAATATAAATAAAGAATGAGTTCATTACAGTACCTTATGTGGTGGCTTTTCTTTCTTGCACTAATAGAGCCTATGAGATTTCCTGTTGAGTTTTGTGTTGTGAAGTTTTCAAGTTTTGGGTAGAGATTTGATGGACTATGGAATAAGGAGTGGCATGAGCCTAAGCTTGGGGATGCCCAAGGCACCCCAAGATAATCCAAGGACAACCAAAAACCTAAGCTTGGGGATGCCCCGGAAGGCATCCCCTCTTTCGTCTTCGTCTATCGGTAACTTTACTTGGAGCTATATTTTTATTCGCCACATGATATGTGTTTTGATTGGAGTGTCTTGTATAATATGAGTCTTTGATTTTTAGTTTACCACAATCATCCTTGCTGTACACACCTTTTGGGAGAGACACACATGATTTGGAATTTATTAGAATACTCTATGTGCTTCACTTATATCTTTTGAGCTAGATAATTTGGCTCTAGTACTTCACTTATATCTTTTAGAACACGGCGGTGGTTTTACTTTGTAGAAATTGTTGGTCTCTCATGCTTCACTTATATTATTTTGAGAGTCTTTTAGAACAGCATGGTATTTGCTATGGTTATAAAATTGGTCCTAGAATGATGAGCATCCAAGTTGGGTATAATAAAAACTATCATAGAAAGTGAATTGGATGCTATGATCAATTTGATGCTTGATAATTGTTTTGAGATATGGGGATGGTGATATTATAGTCATGCTAGTGGAGTAATTATGAATTTGAGGAATACTTGTGTTGAAGTTAGTGATTCCCGTAGCATGCACGTATGGTGAACCGCTTTGTGATGAAGTTGGAGCATACTTTATTTATTGTTTGTCTTCCTGATGAGTGGCGATCGGGGACGAGCGATGGTCTTTTCCTACCAATATATCCCCCTAGGAGCATGCGCGTAGTACTTTGTTTCAATAACTTGTAGATTTTTGCAATAAGTACATGAGTTCTTTATGACTAATGTTGAGTCCATGGATCATATGCACTCTCACCCTTCCACCATTGCTAGCCTCTCTTGTGCCGCGCAACTTTCGCTGGTACCATACACCCACCATATACCTTCCTCAAAACAGCCACCGTACCTACATATTATGGCATTTCCATAGCCATTCCGAGATATATTGCCATGCAACTTTCCACCATTCCGTTTATTATGACACGCTCCATCATTGTCATATTGCTTTTTGCATGATCATGTAGTTGACATCATACTTGTGGCAAAGCCACCTTGATAATTCTTTCATACATGTCACTCTTGATTCATTGCATATCCCAGTACACCGCTGGAGTCATCCACATAGAGTCATATTTTGTTCTAAGTGTTGAGTTGTAATTCTCGAGTTGTAAGTAAATAAAAGTGTGATGATGTTCATTATGAGAGCATTGTCCCGAGTGAGGAAAGGATGATGGAGACTATGATTCCCCCACAAGTCGGGATGAGACTTCGGACTTTATAAAAATAAAAGAGGCCAAATAAGCCCATATAAAAAAAGAGGCCAAAGAAGCCCACCAAATAAAAAAGGAGAGAAAATAGAGAAGGCACAATGTTACTATCCTTTTTCCACACTTGTGCTTCAAAGTAGCACCATGATCTTCATGATAGAGAGTCTCCTATGTTGTCACTTTCATATACTAGTGGGAATTTTTCATTATAGAACTTAGCTTGTATATTCCAATGATGGGCTTCCTCAAAATGCCCTAGGTCTTCGTGAGCAAGCAAGTTGGATGCACACCCACTTAGTTTCTTTTGTTGAGCTGTCATATATTTATAGCTCTAGTGCATCCGTTGCATGGCAATCCCTACTCACTCACATTGATATCTATTAATGGGCATATCCGTAGCCCGTTGATACGCCTAGTTGATGTGAGACTATCTTCTCCTTTTTGTCTTCTCCACAACCACCATTCTATTCCACATATAGTGCTATGTCCATGGCTCACGCTCATGTATTGCGTGAAAGTTGAAAAAGTTTGAGAACATAAAAGTATGAAACAATTGCTTGGCTTGTCATCGGGGTTGTGCATGATTAAATACTTTGTGTGATGAGAGCATAGCCAGACTATATGATTTTGTAGGGATAGCTTTCTTTAGACTACCCACAATGGGAGTAACATAGGTAGTAACATCACACATATCTAGATAAAATAGATGATGTGGCAAGAAATAAATGAAGAAACAGAGGTATGTGGTAACATAGCTAGTTACTACTAGTATGAGTAACATCACACATATCAAGGCAAAATGAGTCTATAGACTAATAAATGAAGTGTTGCATGTTATCACACATATGTTACTCCCCACTATGGAGGTAGTAACATAAAGTAGTAACATGTGCATGTTACCACTCTATGTTACTACCCATTGTGGCTAGTCTTAGCCATGTTATTTTGAGAAGACATGATTGCTTCGTTAGTATGCTTGAAGTATTATTGTTTTCATGTCAATATGAACCTTTATTCTTGAATCATTTGGATCTGAACATTCATGCCACAATAAAGAAAATTACATTGAGAAATATGCTAGGTAGCATTCCAGATCAAAAATTATGTTTTATCATTTACCTATTCGAGGACGAGCAGGAATTAAGCTTGGGGATGCTTGATACGTCTCCAACGTATCTATAATTTTTGATTGTTCCATGCTATTATATTACCCGTTTTGGATATTTATGGGCTTTACTTTACACTTTTATATCATTTTTGGGACTAACCTACTAACCGGAGGCCCAGCCCGAATTGCTGTTTTTTTCCTATTTCAGTGTTTCGAAGAAAAGGAATATCAAACGGAGTCCAAACGGAATGAAACCTTCGGGAGCGATCATTTTGGAACAAACGCAATCGAGGAAACTTGGAGTGGACGTCTAGAAGAAGCCGAGACGGCCACGAGGCAGGAGGGCGCACCCTAGGGGGTGGGCGCGCCCCCACCCTCGTGGGCCCATCGTGGCTCCCCTGACCTACCTCATTTGCCTATATATATCCACGTACCCCGAGAACATCCAAGAGCACCATGAAAAACTATTTCCACCGCTGCAACCTTCTGTATCTGTGAGATCCCATCTTGGAGCCTTCGTCGGCGCTCCGCCGGAGGGGGAATCGACCATGGAGGGCCTCTACATCATCTCCAAGGCCTCTCCAAGATGTTGTGAGTAATTTACCACAGACCTTCGGGTCCATAGTTATTAGCTAGATGGCTTCTTCTCTCTGTGAATCTCAATACAAAGTTCTCCTCGATCTTCTTGGAGATCTATTCGATGTAACTCTTTTTGCGGTGTATTTGTCGAGATCCGATGAATTGTGGGTTTATGATCAATTTTATCTATGAGAAATATTTGAATCTCCTCTGAATTCTTTTATGTATGATTGGTTATCTTTGCAAGTCTTCGAATTATCAGTTTGGTTTGGCCTACTAGATTGATCTTTCTTGCAATGGGATAAGTGCTTAGCTTTGGGTTCAATCTTCTAGTGTGCTTTCCCAGTGACAGTAAGGGCAGCAAGGCACATATTGTATTGTTGCCATCGAGGATAAAAAGATGGGGTTTATATCATATTGTTTGAGTTTATCCCTCTACATCATGTCATCTTGCTTAATGCGTTACTCTGTTCTTATGAACTTAATACTCTAGATGCAGACATGAGTCGGTCGATGTGTGGAGTAATAGTAGTAGATGCAGGCAGAAGTTGGTCTACTTGTTGCGGACGTGATGCCTATATACATGATCATGCCTATATAATCTCATAACTATGCACTTTTCTATCAATTGCTCGACAGTAATTTGTCCACCCACCGTAATACTTATGCTATCTTGAGAGAAACCACTAGTGAACCTATGGCCCCCGGGTGTATCTTTTATCATATAAGTTTCCGATCTATCTTTATTTGCAATCTTTACTTTCAATCTATATCATAAAAATACAAAAATATTTATCTTATCTTATTATCTCTACCAGATCTCACTTTTGCAAGTTACCGTGAAGGGATTGACAACCCCTTTATCGCGTTGGTTGCGAGGTTCTTGTTTGTTTGTGCAGGTACGAGGGACTTTTGAGGAGCCTCCTACTGAATTGATACCTTGGTTCTCAAAAACTGAGGGAAATACTTACGGTACTTTGGTGCATCACCCTTTCCTCTTCAAGGGAAAACCAACGCAGTGCTCAAGAGGTAGCAGACACCATCTGAGACACCTGGCGTTTCAAGACGGTAAGTTCAGTGGTTGCTTCCTGGAGAGCCACCTCTGCCTTTTCTTCTCGTTGTGTCAAGGCAATCTTTTCTTCAGCCCAGGCGCTTTTTTCAGCTTCAAAGCCGGTTCTCAGTTTTTCTGCCTCACCCACGCTAAATTCAAACTTTGAGTTCGCCTTTTGGGTCTCAGCCTCTTGCAACTCCAGACGGGTCTTCAAGTCAGACAAGTCTGATTGAAGTTCAGCAGTGGTGGTCTTTACATATACCATATTAAAGCCATAATTTAACGTTAGTTCAACATATCAAGTCCCAAGCCTTTTGCAAAGCAACAACACTTGGCACTTGGGGGCTAATGTCTACCGAAAGCTCTATTTATGTGGTGACTTATGTGAATAAGTGCCAAGCACTTTGCGAGCAATAGTACTTGGCACTTGGGGGCTAATGCATATTGCTTGTCTACAACCGGCTATAGCCGGCTCATGATTACCACACAACTTTAAGCCGGATTTTGAAAGGATTGTTACAAAGGATATTATTCATGTTCGTGGTGATCAAGTCTACAGCATATTCAAAATAAGCAGTAAACTTGGGGGTTGGCAGGACATGCATAATCTAAGAGTTGAAGAGACCATACCTCAAATTTATGGTGCATCTGCTTCACCATGTCAACTTCAAGATCACTGCTATTGTGTACTTGGCTGAGAAAGCCAGAGTATAGTTCACCAATGCCCAGTTGAGCATAGTTGGCGACATCAAATCGTACTTTGCGTGGCTCAACATGTTCTTCCTTGCCAGAACGCTTGGCCAGTACAGTAGGTCTCCCCGGTTCAGTAAAGCCGGTCTTGGTGATCTCTACATCATCATCTTGTGTATTGGCTGTCTTGATAGGGCTTGAAGTTTCAAGATTTAAAGAGTCATCGACGGCTTGATCAACAGGCGGTTCAACAGTCATTGTTGGAATATCATGAACCGGCTCAGACAGTTCAGGAACAAAGGCTTCAGGAGCTGCGGTTTGGAGCTCCGGCTCATGTACTTTTGGCTCTTCAGGTAGCTTGTTCTTCTTTGCCCTCTTGCTGGGCTTTGCTTTTACACTGCATGAGTCATAAAGGTCAGTATAAGAATAAAAGGATTGTAATGAGTAAATGGTAAGTAATTTGCCATTACCCAGGAGCAGTCTTGAAAGCCGGCATATTGGATTGGATTGAATCGCCAGAAGAGGAGTGAGATGTTTCCTGATAATTTGAGTCGGAAGAATTGAGTGGCTGGCGAGTAAGACCCGACAAAGGATAAAAAGAGTTCAAGTCGGGGGTGACCTCATTTCGACGCTTCCTCGGTGTGTTCGGTAAGCCGGAGGAGAGTTCCACATCCTTGCTTGTCCGAGTCTGTTGCCAGCTCTCGTGCTGCTATTGCTTCAAAATAAAGTGAGGATCCAGATAAGCTAAGGGTGTGAAAATCTTACTTTCCGGGTTACTCTTCGGATTTTTTTGTCTTGGCAAAGGCTCGGAGTCGGAGGAAATAATAGTTACCTCTTCTTCCACTCCCCGACTTGTTCCCGTGTCATCTTGATGATAGTAAGTGTCAATAAGATGGTTGAAAAAAGAGCCAAGAGAATCAAGGGTACCTTCGACTCAGAGGTGTCCTCCATCTGAAGTAAATCAGAAGCGCTGGGATTCTTTCCTCTCTTCTTGGTGGTTCTCCGGGCAGCTTTCTTGGCCATCCTGGCTCTCTTTGCAGCTTCATGATCATACTCTTTATGCCAAAAGTCATCATCATCCTGTGAAAATCATTAAGGTTGAGTTAAAACAAAGTATTAAGGGTGAAGGTAAAATAGCCAGTTCGGCGGCTTACTTTTGGTGCCAGGTTAGACTTGTAAAAAGGGCTTAGGCCCACCTTGCTGCAATCAGCTAGGCTCTCATTCAGAAGGGACTTTGTCATCTCATTGATAAGGTCATCAGTTAACTCTTCGGAGCTGTGGCACAGTGGATCCTTCTTCTCGCCCGTGTAGGCACACATTAAACCGGAGCGGCGGCTCAAGGGGATGATCCGCCATGTGACCCAGCATCGAACCAAGTCAATGCCATTTAAGCCGTTCCCCAACAGAGCCTTGACTTTGGCAATGGTAGGGGCGAGCTTCTTGCGTTCAGCAGCTAACAACTTGTCGGGGAGAGGATGATTGGATTCGAGACGCAGGGCGCGAAAGCCGGGCAGAGGGTTCTCATCAGCCAGAGAAGTATCCTGGCAGTAGAACCATGTCTGGTTCCAGTCCTTGGGATGACTTGGCAGCTGCGCATAAGGAAAAATGGCGTCTCTCCGTCGTTGGATTGAGACCCCGCCAAGTTCTACTCCTTCTTTATAAAGGTGTTGGTCATCCCAAAAGTAATGTCTTAAATCATAGAATTTTTTTCTTTTGCTGGTATGTGAAACTCGGTGGTATAAATTTAGCAACACTGTAATTAGCATAATCAGCATACCATGGAGCAGTGCAAGAAGCATTTATGACAACTAATTGTTCATCAGGAAAGCTATCATCAATAGGTAGTGGGTCATCAAGAACATTTTCTAACCTAGACAAGTTGTTTGCAATGGGGTTCTCAGCTCCCTTTCCATCAATAATATGCAAATCAAATTCTTGTAGCAAGAGAACCCACCTAGTAAGTCTAGGTTTAACATCTTTCTTTTCCATAAGATATTTAATAACAAAATGATCAGTGTGAACAGTTACTTTGGAATCAACAATATAAGGTCTGAACTTATCACAAGCAAATACAACTGCTAAAAATTCTTTTTTAGTAGTAGCATAATTTCTCTGGGCACTGTCTAGAGTTTTACTAGCATATTGGATAACATTTAATTTCTTATCGACTCTTTGTCCTACAACAGCACCAACAACATAATCACTAGCATCACACATAATTTCAAAGGGTAAATTCCAACCAGGTGGCTGAACAATAGGTGCAGAAATCAAGGCCTTCTTAAGTATTTCAAATGTTTCTACACAATCATCATCAAAAACAAAAGGAACATCTTTTTGCAAGAGATTAGTGAGAGGCCTAGAAATTTTAGAGAAGTCTTTAATAAACCTCCTATAGAAACCAGCATGACCAAGGAAACTTCTTATACCTTTGATATCTTTAGGACATGACATCTTTTCAATAGCATCTACTTTAGCTTTATCAACTTCAATACCTCTTTCAGAAATTTTATGCCCCAAGACAATACCTTCATTAACCATAATGTGGAACTTCTCCCAATTCAAGACAAGATTAGTTTCTTCACATCTCTGCAAAACTCGATCAAGGTTGCTTAAGCAATCATCAAAAGAAGTTCCATAAACGGAGAAATCATCCATGAAAACCTCAACAATCGTTTCATAGAAGTCAGAAAATATAGACGTCATACATCATTGAAAGGTAGCAGGTGCATTGCATAAACCAAAAGGCATACGTCTATAAGCAAGTACCGAAAGGGCAAGTAAAAGTGGTCTTTTCCCGATCCTCTTTTGACACAGGTATTTGAGAGAAGCCAGAATAAACATCTAGAAAGCAAAATGTGTATGTTTGGATAGTCTTTCTAGCATTTGGTCAATAAAAGGTAAAGGGTAATGTTCTTTTATAGTAACATTATTTAATTTGTGAAATCAATTACCATTCTATAACCTGTAACAATTCTTTGTGGAATCAATTCATTCTTATCATTAGGAACAACAGTAATACCTCCCTTCTTAGGGATGCAATGAATGGGGCTTACCCACTGACTATCAGCAATAGGATAAATTATACCTGCCTCCATAAGCTTTAGTGTTTCATTCCTTACCACTTCTTTCATCTTAGGATTTAACCGTCATTGGTGATCAACAACTGGCTTAGCATCTTTCTCCAATTTTATTTTGTGATGGAATAAAGTGGACTAATGCCTTTAAGATCATCAAGAGTATATCCAATAGCAGCACAGTGCTTCTTCAGAGTTTTCAATAATTTCTCTTCTTCATGCTCTAAAAGGTTAGCACTAATAATAATAGGATATATCTTCTTTTCATCGAGATAAGCATATTTAAGAGTATCAGGTAATTGTTTAAGCTCAAACACGGGATCACCCTTGGGTAGAGGAGGATCTCCGTGAATTTCAACAGGCAAGTTGTGTTTCAAAATAGGTCCTTGCTTAAAGAATACTTCATCTATTTCCCTTCTTTCATTCGTAAACATACCATTTTCATGGTCTAGCAAATATTGTTCTAAAGGATCATTACGAGGCATGACAATAGAAGCAAGACCAATAATTTCATCTTTACTAGGCAATTCTTTATCATGGGGTTGTCTATGGAATTTGGAGAAATTAAAATCATGAGACATATCCCCAAAACCAACAGTAACAATATCCTTTTCGCAGTCTATCTTAACATTAACAGTATTCAAGAAGGGTCTACCAAATATAATGGGACAAAAGTTATCTTGTGGGGAACCAGGAACAAGAAAATTAGTAGTATATTTAATTTTCCCACACAAGACTTCAACATCTCTAACAATCCCTACTAGTGAAATAGTGTCTCTATTGGCAAGCTTAATAGTAACATCAATATCTTCTATCTCAGTAGGTGCAATATCATGCATAATTTCTTTGTATAAGGAATGAGGTATTACACTCACACTAGCACCCGTATCACCTAAGCCATGATAACAATGATCTCCTATTTTAACAGAAACAATAGGCATGCCAACAATAGGTCTATGTTTATCTTTAGTATCGGGTTTAGCAACTCTAGCAGCTTGATCACAACAATAAATAACATGCCCATCAATATTATCGACCAAGAGATCTTTAAGCATAGCAATGTTAGGTTTAACTTTAATTTGCTCAGGGGGTGTAGGTGTTCTAGTATTACTCTTACAAACCACAGTTAAAGCTTTAGCATGATCCTTTATTCTAACAGGGAAAGGTGGTTTCTCAATATAAGCAGTAGGAACAATAGGATCAACATTATAAGTAATAGTTTCTTCTTCGACTTTAATAGGTTCTACTACTTTCACTTTAATGGGAGGATGATATTTAAACCACTTCTCCTTAGGGAGATCAACATGAGTAGCAAATGATTCACAAAAAGAATCTACTATCTTAGAGTCAAGTCCATATTTAGTGCTAAATTTACAAAAAGCATCGGTATCCATGAAAGATTTAACACAATCAAACTTAGGGGTTATACCTGACTCCTTACCATCGTCGAGTTCCCAATCTTTAGAGTTGCGTTTAATTATTTCCAATATATCCCATTTGAATTCAATAGTCTTCATCATAAAAGAACAAGTACAAGAAGTATCAAGCATGGAGCAATCATTATGAGAAAGTCGAGCATAAATTTTTTGAATAATAATTTCCCTTGAGAGCTCATGATTGGGGCATGAGTATAACATTGACTTAAGCCTCCCCCAATCTTGAGCGATACTTTCTCATTCACGACGCCAAAAATTATATATATAATTCCGATCATGATGAACCAGATGCATAGGATAAAACTTCTGATGAAATTCCAATTTCAATTGATTGTAGTTCCATGATCCAATATCATCACATAGCCAATACCATGTCAATGCCTTTCCCTTCAAAGATAAAGGGAAGACCTTCTTCTTGACAACATCCTCGGGCATACCTGCAAGCTTAAATAATCCACAAACTTCATCCACATAGATTAGGTGCATATCGGGATGTAATGTTCCATCTCCTGTATAAGGATTAGCTAGTAGTTTCTCTATCATACCCAAAGGAATTTCAAAGTAAATATTTTCAGTAGGTTCAGTAGGTTGAGGAGCAACTCTTTGCTCTTCCGGTCGGGGTGAAGATACCCCGAACAAGCCCCTCAAAGGATTATTTATCATAGTAACAAGTGACAGTAAATTTCAGCACACTATATAAATGTTTCCTTACCAAATTCCACTTACCAAAGGCGCTTCACTCCCCGACAACGGCGCCAGAAAAGAGTCTTGATGACAGTAAAACAGGTAAAACGATCATTAGCAGAGACCACCTGGGGGTTCCCTCGTACATCAAAGCTTTGTGCCGTCTTGGTGTATCCGTTCCTTGATAGGTCCGATGATCAGGTTATCAGAAAAAGCCTCGGAAAGAGAAAAAACCTGAAAGAAAAAGAAAAAGTAAAGGTATGTGGGTCCAGGAGCAGTGGAGCCGCATTACAGACCGCGGTCTAGCTGTGCCTCCGTCCATGCCCATGGTATTTTAAGTGCGTAGTTATGTACGCGCGACACGAGCATCGCCGCCTTGTTGGGACTGGGACGGAGGCCAAATTGCTAGTCGAGCTCTTGATGAGCTGGACTGTCCTGCTTCAGAGTAGTCCGGACTCGCTTGACGTTGTCTGGGAGCTTGGCTACTAAATTGCGGTTATGCCTGAAAAGGACGCTCTATACTTCTGCTGCAAGGACATCGGTGTGCTCCTCAGTACGGAGGGAGCATTCCGTGTTTCCGTTGACCGTTATGACACCGCGTGGTCCGGGCATCTTGAGCTTGAGGTAGGCGTAGTGCGGCACCACATTGAATCGAGCGAATGCAGTTCGCCTGAGCAGTGCATGATAACCACCGCGGAAGGGGATGATATCGAAGATTAACTCTTCGCTTCGGAAATTATCCGGAGATCCGAAGACCACTTCCAGTGTGATTGAGCCTGTACAACAGGCCTCTACACCTGGTATGACACCTTTAAAGGTGGTTTCTGTGGGGTTGATCCTTGAGGGATCGATACCCATTTTGCGCATGATATGCTGATAGAACAGGTTTAGGCTGCTGCCACCATCCATGAGGACTCGCGTGAGGTGGAATCCATCAATAATTGGGTCAAGGACCAGCGCGGCTGAACTGCCATGACGGATACTGGTCAGATGGTCCCTGCGATCGAAGGTGATCGGACAGGATGACCATGGGTTGAACTTTGGGGCGACTGGCTCCATCACGTAGACGTCCCTGAGTGCATGCTTGCGCTCCCTCTTGGGGATATGGGTGGCGTATATCATGTTCACCGTTTTGACTTGGGGAGGAAACTTCTTCTGTCCCCCTGTGTTCGGTGGCCGGGGTTCCTCGTCATCATCCTTGCTTTGCGACCCCTTCACCTTGTTCTCGGTGTTTAACTTGCTGGCCTGTTTAAAAACCCAACACTCTCTGTTGGCATGATGGGCTGGTTTATCAGGAGTGCCGTGGATTTGGCATAGACGGTCGAGTATGCGGTCCAAACTGGATGGGCCCGGATTGTTTCTCTTAAATGGCTTTTTCTGTTGACCGGACTTAGAGCCACTGAATCCGGTGTTGACCGTTGTGTCTTCGGCGTTGTCACCATTGTTTTGATGCGTATGTCTATTGCGTCGGGGCTTGGCGTTGCTGTTTCTGGCTTCAGAAGTGCCACGTTCTCTTGTATTGTTATTGCTACGGGCTAGCCAACTATCTTCACCCGCACAGAAGCGGGTCATGAGTGCCGTGAGGGCTGACATGGATTTCAGTTTTTCATGGCCGAGGTGTCTGGCCAGCCATTCATCGCGGATGCTGTGCTTAAAGGCCACTATTGGTGTCAAAACCGGCGGATCTTGGGTAGGGGGTCCCGAACTGTGCGTGTAGGCGGATGGTAACAGGAGACAAGGGACACGATGTTTTACCCAGGTTCGGGCCCTCTTGATGGAGGTAAAACCCTACGTCCTGCTTGATTAATATTGATGATATGGGTAGTACAAGAGTGGATCTACCACGAGATCAAGGAGGCTAAACCCTAGAAGCTAGCCTATGGTATGATTGTTGTAATGTATGTTGTCCTACGGACTAAAGCCCTCCGGTTTATATAGACACCGGAGAGGGCTAGGGTTACACAGAGTCGGTTACAATGGTAGGAGATCTACATATCCGTATCGCCAAGCTTGCCTTCCACGCCAAGGAAAGTCCCATCCGGACACGGACGGAGTCTTCCATCTTGTATCTTCGTGGTCTTGGAGTTCGGCGGACGATGATAGTCCGGCTGTCCGGACACCCCCTAGTCCAGGACTCCCTCAGTAGCCCCTGAACCAGGCTTCAATGACGATAAGTCCGGCGCGCATAATGTTCGGCATTGCAAGGCGGGTTCCTCCTTTGAATAATCCGGAGAAGATCATGAACACCAGGATATTGTCCGGCTCTGCAAAATAAATTCCACATTCCACCGTAGAGAGAATAAAATATACACAAGCTCAATCTGCTGACATATTTTGCGGCATGACGTCACACCACTACCAAGCCTTTACTTGAATCGTTTTTCATTATACCGCATCAGCGCGTTTAGCGAAGCGGTTCCCTTGGCACGTCTTGTCGAAGCAGAGATCGTGTTCCCCGTTATTCCGGGATTCTCATCAATACGGACGTGGGTAACCCAACCGCGCCCATCGCCACGCCTCCTCTATCGAAGGTGAATCCCGAACGGTCACGGAGACGGCTCTTGGTATTTTCCCTCTTTATAAGAGGACCAAGGCTCGTCTCTTTTCTTCAATCTTCCATCGAATCTTCTCCCTACTCCAAGTTCCAACACCCAGAGCCCCAGATTCGAGCGCTTCGGACCTTCAGCAATGTCCGGCTCCGACCTTCAGGGCCGGTGGATGCCCTCCTCCGTCGCGGAGGAGGACGTGTTAAAGCTGCGTGAGGCCAAGTACCTGTCTTACAAGATTTCACACAAGTTGCCCGCCCAAGGGCAGGCCGTGCCTACTCCCGAGCCCGGTGAGTACGTCGTCTTTGTATCCCACCTCTGTCAGGGTTTAGGCTTCTTGATGGACCCCTTCGTGAGAGGGCTCATGTTCTACTACGGGCTGGATTTTCACGACTTGGCTCCGGAGTCCATCCTCCATATTTCCGCATTCATTATCGTCTGCGAAGCCTTCCTCCGCGTCACCCCCCACTTCGGCCTGTGGCTGAAGACCTTCAATGTGGAGCCAAAGATGATCGGGGGGCGTCAAGCAGAGTGCGGCGGGGCGGCCATAAGCAGGAGGACCGATGCCCCGTGGCCCGAGGGCTCCTTCCAAGAGCAACTCGGCTTGTGGCAGCAGGAGTGGTTCTATATCACCGCTCCGAAGGGCAGCAGGCAAAAGCCACCGCCTTCATTCCGCCCGGGACCTCCACGACGGTTGATGTCGTGGGTCAACCAAGGTCTCAATTGGGGGCCGTCAGAAGACGTGCCCCTATTGCAGGGCCGGATTCGAGACCTCCAAGCGAGGGAGATCGATCTGGTAGTGGTGATGCAGGTCATGCTAATCAGGCGTCTTCTGCCCTGCAAACGCCGTCCTCTCCGGTTATGGGAGTTCAATCCAGAGGGACCACGAATTCTCCAACACTTCATGGGTACGACTCCCGTGGAGATGTACAAGTTGTTCTTCGGACCGCAGGCGACGTGTCCGGAATTGACCGAGGATGCAGGCCTAAGCTGCAAATGCCCGGATACTCAGGTAAATAGCTCAGTGTCCGGACGTTCCGCTTGTTTGCTTTTCTATAATTCGCCTTCTAACCCGTTATCCTTCATCAGGAGTGGGTAGCGCGAGCAAAGCTGATAAGGTGTCCGGCCCCCCTCCCAGAGACCGCACCGGAGCCCATGCTGGTCAGAATGTTGGAGGTCGCACCTGTAGAAGAAGGCGATGGGGAAAATAGATGAGCTATCACCTCGCCCAAGGGGGCGCTTGAAGAAGGGGCATCGAGAATCCCTTCTTCCAAGGGGAGAAGAGGACCGCCTCCGAAGACCCGGAGGCCAAAGCCCCTAAGCGGGGGAAGAAATCTTCACCAGAGGGTCCTGCGTCCGGGGAGACCCCGACCGTACAATCTTCTCTAAAGGATCAGCCCTCCAGTGAGCCGTGAGTAGGAAAAGGGGAGTTCATTAATAAGAAAATATCCCTATTTGTGCTTCTGAGGATAACCGAAATTTTTACCTTACAGCTAGGATATGCGGCCTTCTCAGATGAGTTCATCTTCGGGGGATCTTCGTCCGGAGATGATGGAGAGTGAGACGCCTCCGTCTGCTGCGCCGTCGGACAAGGCGGACGAGCCTGAAGTGTCGTCACGGAGGGTATCCCCGAGCCCGGCAGAGCCGAAGAGTTCGGCGCCGACTATTGTTCGGCCGGGGGAGCTGAAGGATCTACTTGAGAGGGTGTCCATCTCAGAAGATCACCGTGCATTGATGAGCATGGTGATTGGAAGGATCTCGTCCGCCGAGAGCGGATTGCATAATGCCGTCAGGAGTTTGCTGGCGGGATTTGAGGTACGTAAAAACGACGCACCTTTTTGACAGTTTTGCACATAGAAGTGCGCCCTGTATAGATAGTAGCCCCTGAGACTCGGTAGGTTGTCGAGAACAACAGCGTGCCGAGGATCAAAATCGCAGGTATTGAGTGTCGCCCTTCCTATGCAGGTGGCGGATAGTCCGGGGGCTAGCCGGACTGGTGGAGTTGTCGGGTTAATGCGGCAACTTGACGTGGTGGATGCGGACATCGCGCTTGTCAACCGGCGACTTGATGAGTCGCAAGGTAAATGAATTCTCCGCAATTACTTATTTAAGGGAGCCAAAGCTTGCCTCTTACAATATTTATGCTGTGATGCAGATGGTGCTGCTGCTGTGGAGAGCCTTCGGGCCGAGTTTGCTCAAGCCAAGGAGCAAGCCAGAAGGAGTGATGCGCACTGCCTAAGCAGGGAAGAGATGGCCGGATTGGCCGTGAAATTGAAGGATGCTACCGACCGCAATGAGGCTCTTGAAAAGGAGCGTTTATCGGGGCGAGAAGACCTGGGGAAGGCCACCACCGAGGCCAAGGATGCCCGTTCTGCAATGCGGGCTATGAAGGAGGAGCTGCGCCAGGCCGGAGACATTGTGGCTGGCAAGCCTTTTCTGCTGCGTCGCCGGTTTACGGATCCGAATTATGCCCAGCTTGGCCAGCTGTGGGGTCTGGAGGATCCATATATGGACTTAGCAGCAAGTGCGGCGGATGCCATTGTGCACTTCCGGAGTCAGAAGGATCACAAGACGGAAGAGCTGTTTTGGTCTCAATTCCATAGTCCGGATCGTTCACTTCCGCTGACCGATCGGTTGGCCGAATGGGCTGAGCTGAACAGGTTGTCCGGACTTGCCATGACGGATATCGTGGCTCATGTCTGGCCAGAGAGGCCCAAGGCGACGAGCTATTTTGGCTTATTGCAGCAATTTCTTGGAGCGGTGCGGCATATCAAGGAGATGAAGCGGTCGGCCTGCATAGAAGGTGCGCGGATGGCCCTTGCCCGTGTGAAGACACATTGGACAGAGATGGATGCCACTGCTATTGCAACCCAGGGTTTGGACGAAAGCCGGTTACCCGCTGAGCACTATTTTGGGGAAGTTATGCGTGGTGCTCGTGTAATAGAGTCGCAGTGCTCGAAAAATGTCACGTTCAAATGAACGTTTTATCTTGTAAAACAATGATTATTATCTAACGCTTTTTATACTTGTGCGTTCCAAGTATTGAAATATCTCCTATGCGGCCGTTTATGTATACGTTTGTATAACCTGAAAGATGGCAGTCTTCGGCTTCAGCCCCCACGCACAAGGTGCGGGGGTGTTCGCAAAAAATAGCGCGTTTTCACACATAATCCGACGTCTCGGTCCTGTTAAGGAGGTGGTAGCGTAGCAAACGAGGCAATCCGGACTATGATGCTTTATCACTTTCACTTAGCCATTGGAGTTCGAGGGTGGGGCTACGATATAGCCCCTGGGGGCACCGCGCATCTCCGGATTCGGGGCGCGTGTGTGCCTGACCGAGAAACGGTCCTTCGTCAAAGCGGGGAATTCTAAACATTCCGGTAGTTGATCGAGTGGTTGACCAGTCTCTCGCTGTATCGTGACAGTCAGTTTTCGGCTTTCTCTACTGAGGTGCTCGCCCAGCCGAACTGGGGCACAATCGTAGTTCTCCTGGTGTCGCGTTAGCCGATGATACGGAACATAAGGTAGCAAAACACAGGAGCCGGGCAAACCCAACATTTGACCAAAGACATGATTCGGAGCTGATGCATATAAGGCCTAACTCGAGACGCGAACACTCCCTAAGGTGTTTGGTCTTTATAATAATGGGCAGAACAATGCCCTAAGCCCCTAGTGTCCAGGTACGGGCAAGGTCCTCTGACGCGGCCGATGCCAAAACGTCAGGCTCCACTCTGGTTATAACGAGAAACCAGGGGATTATAACAACAAGAGACAGTAAAAAAGGTTTACGCAGGGTCTTAATCTGAAAAGAATCCTTGCGACGGGTCCCTACTGCACGTCTGCGCCTGTGTCTCCGTTGTGCCGTTATCCTGGACGGGTATGCACGTTGTTCGTCTGTAAAAAGAGAGGAACTTAGTTTGAGAGGAAATCGTGCGAAGAAAAAAAAGGTATATGAAAAATATTAATAAATGAGTAAAGCGGAGTCTATATGGGCTCATTGTTGCTTATATGCACAGCCCCTTGTAAAGGGATGTGCGGCTAGGGAGCCCCTAGCTTATTTATGCCGGACTCGTCTAGCCCTGTTCGGGGTCTTTAAATGACCCTCATAATGAAATGATGCCACGTGGACCGAGAATTTTAATTGTAAGAGACGCGTAATGTGGTATGGCGTTGAAGCGGACAAAAGCTTCACGTCCCAATAGTGCTTGATAGCTACTTTTGAATGGGACGACATGAAAGATTAGTGTTTCGCGTCGGAAGTTGTTTGGCGACCCGAACACAACTTCTAGTGATACGGAGCCTGTGCACTTGGCGTAAGGGCCTGGCGTCACTCCTTTAAAGGAAGTGCGGCTGTGCCGAATTTTAGTAAGGTCTATCCCCAACTTGCGGATTGTGTTCGGATACAGCAGGTTTAAGTTGCTGCCTCAGTCCATCAGGACTTGTGTAAATTGTAGTCCGTTGATTATAGGATCCAATATCAGGGTAGTCCATCCTGCATTTCGAACGCTTCTGGAATAATCCAGGTGGTCGAAAGTGATTGGTTTTGATATCCAATCTCTATGTTCCGCTGGGTTGGACCGTGCGAGACCCATTTTAGCAGGTGCCGCATTGTTTTTTTGTATTATCACATGAAGTGAATTTACTGCTTTGACCTCTTGTGGGAAAGTCTTTTGTTTTCCGGTGCTCTGCTGGTGGGGTTTATCATCATCCTCGCTTGATGCGTCGAGCCCCTTGTGTTCGGCGTTTAATCGGCCGGACTGTTTGAAAACCCAACAATCTCGGTGGGTGTGGTTTGCAGGCCTTCCGGGGGTACTGTGGATTTGACATATCCGACCCAAAATTTTGTTTAAGTTGGATAGCTCATCACTGTTATCCTTAAGAGGCAGTGTTTTGTTATTTGGCCGCGAGCTTTTGAATCCGGCGTTGACCGCCGTGTTCTTTGGGCTTTTCTCTTTATTCTGGCGCTGATCTTTTCTGCGCCGTGATTTTCCGTTTCCATCTCTGATCTCGGATGTACTTGGGTCGCTGGTGCTGCATCTTGCTAGCCAGCTATCCTCTCCCGTGCAAAAGCGGGTCATGAGGCTTGTTAGCGCGGACATTGTCCTCGGCTTCTCTTGGCCGAGGTGTCTGGCGAGCCATTCGTCTCGGACGTTGTGTTTAAAAGCTGCTAAGGCTTCAACGTCCGGACAGTCGACTATTTGGTTCTTTTTGGTGAGGAACCTGTTCTAGAATTTGCGCGCTGACTCTTCGGGCTGTTGAGTTATATGACTTAAATCATTTGCATCCAGAGGGCGGACATAAGTCCCTTGAAAATTTGCTCTAAACGCGTCCTCAAGCTCTTCCCAACTTCCAACAGTGTTTTCTGGGAGGCTTTTGAGCCAGTGCCGAGATGGCCCTTTGAGCTTGAGGGGTAGACATTTTATGGCGTGGAGATCATCTCCTCTAGCCATATGTATGTGTAGTATGTAATCCTCTATCCAGACTCCAGGGTCTGTTGTCCCGTCGTAAGCTTCTATGTTTATGGGTTTAAACCCTGCTGGGAATTCATGATCCATCACCTCATTGGTGAAGCATAGTGGGTGTGCGGCGCCCCTGTACTTGGGTGTGACGTTGTCTTCGGACACTTGGCGTGTTGCGTTGCTTCCTGGGGCCCTCTTCTTTGGCCCGTAAATGGACCTGGCTGGGCCATCTGTTTTTCCAGGGTCATTAGTCGGCTTATGTGCGGCGCCGCTTTTGGATTTTGGCCTATCATCTGGCCGTCTATCCGACCAGGCGACCTCTTTGTTTTTTGACTGTGGGGGCTCTATGGCCTCCTCGTCAAATTCTGGCAGCAGCTTGCGCTTCGGGTAGCTCTTTGATTGATGGCCATTGCCATATTTGTCTGCGGTTTTGAGCACTTTGCTCCACCTCATTCTGAGTATATCTTCCGCTGTTTTGAGCTTCCGTTTTTCCTTCTTCAAACTTCTTGCAGTGGCGACGAGTCTTTTCCGAAGGTTTTTATTCTCCGGCGGTGTGTCCGGCGTGGGGTCGTCTGGTCTGTTGTTTTCGCCAGGCATGGACTGATTATCTGACTCGTCCTGTTCGGACGGTTGCTTGTCTGCGTGTTCGTCGTCCACTGGTTTGCCCTGCTCTATTGTTGGGTCATTAGGAGCGCTGTTGTTGTCGAGGCGGGACTTAGGGCGGCGTCTGCGTCGCCGTTTTGGTTGTTTGTCGGCGGGATTATCTTCTGCCGCGCCCCGTTGGTCCTCGTTATCGCTTCCTTTTGGGGTATCCACCATGTATACGTCGTATGACGAGGTGGTCTTCCAGTGCCCTGTAGGCGCTGGTTCTTGTTCATCTCCGGCATCGTCATCCATACCGTCGATGTCTTCGGAGTCATAGTCTAGCATGTCGGTTAGATCGTCGACAGTGGCTACGAAGTGGGTGGTGGGTGGGCTTTGAATTTCTTCGTCGTCCGTATCCCAACCGTCCTGGCCATAGTCCGGCCAGGTCTCTCCGGATAGCGAGAGATGTTTTAGCGAATTTAGGATGTCGCCAAAGGGCGAGTGTTGGAAGATGTCCGTGGTGGTGAATTCCATAACCGGCGCCCAATCAGATTCGATTGGCAGGGGCGCGGGACGTCCGGAGTCCGGCAGGGAGTCCGGCACCTCGGAGTCACGAGCTTTGCAAGGGACAAGGTTAGTGTTCGGCTCCATCGCCGCGGAAGTTGCAGCCTCCGGGGCAGTGTCCAACCACCGGTCCTCGATCTGGGCGATCGGCTCCGGACTAAGGGCCGGAGCGGATTCTTGTGCGGCCACCAAGGCACTGTTCGGCGGCAGAGCTAGATCATGCCCATCGTGAAAGTGCGGCACGCTTGGGTGTGGCCCAAGCCCGTCGAAGATCAAGTCCCCGCGGATGTTGGCCGTGGAGTTTAGGCTCCCGAACCTGACCTGACGGCCAGGGGCGTAGCTTTCGATCTGCTCCAGATGGCCAAGTGAATTAGCCCGCAGTGCGAAGCCGCCCAATACGAAGATCTGTTCGGGGAGAAAAGTCTCACCCTGGACAGCGTTGTTGATTGAAGAAGCCATCGAGCCTATCGGTGACGACACAGAGGAACTCTCAATGAAAGCACCAATGTCGGTGTCATAACCGGCGGATCTCGGGTAGGGGGTCCCGAACTGTGCGTCTAGGCGGATGGTAATAGGAGACATGGGACACGATGTTTTACCCAGGTTCGGGCCCTCTTGATGGAGGTAAAACCCTACGTCCTGCTTGATTAATATTGATGATATGGGTAGTACAAGAGTGGATCTACCACGAGATCAAGGAGGCTAAACCCTAGAAGCTAGCCTATGGTATGATTGTTGTAATGTATGTTGTCCTACGGACTAAAGCCCTCCAGTTTATATAGACACCGGAGAGGGCTAGGGTTACACAGAGTCGGTTACAATGGTAGGAGATCTACATATCCGTATCGCCAAGCTTGCCTTCCACGCCAAGGAAAGTCCCATACGAACACGGGACGGAGTCTTCAATCTTGTATCTTCGTGGTCTTGGAGTCCGGCGGATGATGATAGTCCGGCTGTCCGGACACCCCCTAGTCCAGGACTCCCTCAGCCACTAGGGCTTCGGCGTCCGGACAGTCGACGATCTGGTTCTTTTTAGTTAGGAACCTGGTCCAGAATTTCCTGGCTGACTCTCGGGGCTGTTGGATTATGTGACTTAGGTCATCGGCATCCGGAGGTCGGACATATGTGCCTTGGAAGTTGTCGACTCCAAGTCCTCCCAGCTGCCAATGGATTTTTCGGGCAGACTGTTCAACCAGTAGCTAGCTGGTCCCTTGAGTTTGAGCGGGAGGTATTTGATGGCGTGAAGATCATCACCACGGGCCATATGAATATGGAGAAGAAAGTCCTCAATCCATACCGCGAGGTCTGTTGTGCCATCATATGATTCAATGTTCACGGGTTTAAACCCTTCTGGGAAATCGTGTCCCATTACTTCATCAGTGAAGCAAAGGGGGTGTGCGGTGCCTCTATATTGGGCCAAGTCGTGACGTAGCTCGGATGGAGTTCGTATGCGGTTTTCGGTCGGACGTGGTCATGTTTGTCACATTCAGCCGGATGGACATCCTCGTGCATCGAGGCACGCCCCCGTGATCCATAGATCGATCTTGCCTGACCTGCTCTGTTTTCCAAGTCATGCTGTAGGTCATGTGTATATCCCCGAGCTGTTGTATTTCTATTTGTTCTGCGAGGTAGTGCAGGCTGGTGTTCGGCTCGAGGTGCCGCTTTGTCCCGGCCATGTGGTGGTCGGTCAGCCGCATTGTACCTTGGTAGGACGGGCTCCAACGCCTCGTCATCGAACTATTGTAACAGTTTGCACTTCGGGTAGCTTTTGGTTGGGCGCTTGAGGCCATATTCCTCGGCTACCAGGACATCGTCCATCTTTCGTTGAGCAGATCTTGATCAGCTTGAAGCTGCTGCTGCTTCTTTTTCAAGCTCCTAGTAGTGGCAATTAGCCGGCGCTTAAAGCGTTCCTATTTAGTGGGCTCCTCAGGCACGATAAAATCTTCATCACTGAGGCTCACCTCGTCCTCGCAGAGCGGAAGGTATTCGCTATCCTCCGAGTCTTCATTCATGGCCTGTTCGCCGGGGCTGACTCACCCATCCTCCCGTTCCTCCTGCTCGGAGGTTGGCTCAACGGGGCCTTCATTGTCTTCGGCATCGTCCGGAGTGTTATTTTCTCCCTTGACGGTATTGCTGTTTTTACTATACGGCATGGCTTAGAGCGGTGCCGCTGACGTTGGCGCTTTGGCTATATCTTAGGAGGTTTATGCTCGAGTGGATTTTCATCATCGCCGTTGTTTTATCTGGGTCTATCCACCATGTATATGTCATACGAGGAGGTGGCTGTCCAATGCCCTGTAGGCGGTGGTTCCTGCTCCTCTCCGGCATCATCGTCCATACCGTCGATGTCTTCAGAGTCGTAATCAAGCATGTTGGTTAAGTCCTCGAAAGTGGCTATAAAGTGGGTGGTGGGTGGAAAACGAAGTTCTTCGTCGCCTGCTTCCCATTCGAGCCGAACATAGTTCGGCCGAGAGTCCCCTGACAAGGAGAGGGATTTTAACGAGTTTAACATGTTGCCAAAAGGCGAGTGCTGGAAGATGTCCCTAGAGCTGAACTCCAAGATCGGTGCCCAATTAGGTTCGATGGACGCGGGTGCACGTGGTCCGGAACCTATGGCCGGAGACGAGTCCGAGGTTCCAGGGACACAAGCCCAACTCGATGTTGGGGCTGTGTGTGGCTCGAGCACTCTATGGCTTCCGTGGCGGGGTTAAGCTTCCCATCTTCGGATGACGCGATCTGCTGTGGATCTAAGGCCAGAGCGGTTACAGGCGCTATCTCCTGAGCGCGGCCAGATGATAGATCTAGGCCATGTTCATCATGGTGGCCAGGGACAACCATCATGGGTTCGAACCCGTCGAAGATCAAGTCTCCACGGATATAGACCACAAAATTCAGGCTTCCAAATCTAACCTGATAGCCAGGGGCGTAGCTATCGATCTGCTCTAAATGGCCAAGCGAGTTGGCCCGCAGTGCGAAGCCGCCGAATACGAAGATCTAACAAGGGACGAAGATCTCCCCTGGACTGTGTTGTTGTAGATGATTGATTGAGCCATCAAGCCTTCTGGTGACGACACAGCGGAACTCTCAATGAGAGCACCAATGTCAGTGTGAAAACAGGCAAATCTCAGGTAGGGGGTCCCGAACTGTGCGTCTAAGGATAATGGTAACAGGAGGCGGGGGACACAATGTTTACCGAGGTTCAGGCCCTCTCTATGGAGGTAATACCCTACTTCCTACTTGATTGATCTTGATGAATATTAGTATTAGAAGAGTTGATCTACCACGAGATCATAATGGCTAAACCCAAGAAGTCTAGCCTATGAGGATATGATTTGTCCTACGGACTAAACCCTCCGGTTTATATAGACACCGGAGGGGGCTAGGGTTACACAAAGTCAGTTACAAAGAAAGTAATCTACATATCCGAATCACCAAGCTTGCCTTCCACGCAAAGGAGAGTCCCATCCGGACACGGGGAGAAGTCTTCTATCTTGTATCTTCATAGCCCAACAGTCCGGACCAAGTATATAGTCCGGCTGTCCGAGGACCCCTTAATCCAGGACTCCCTCAAGCGGCCCGAGGTCCAGTAAGAGCCCCTGAGGTGTATGTTCAGAAGGTCCTATTTGACGAGCAAGAGGCTCTCGAAAGAGTGAAAGGGAAACATCCTTGCCCTAGCGAGATCGCTGGGGGCGAATCGACGAACGTGAGATTCACACTTTGCATATGTTACAGACTTATCTCGGTGATCTACAGTAATCCACGCGCTGCGAGGGCAGCCTTAATGCGAGGCATGGCTACGCTCCCGCAACCACGGCGTTCCCAGGCAAGACTAGTACCGACACCTTCTTCCTCGCTCATCTGGGTGCTCTACGTCATCGGGTCCCGGCCCTCAAGCAAGGCTCAACCGCCGCTAGTATGCCAGGTCACAATGCCGTGGTCAAGGCCAGGGGTGAGGGCTCGAGGGCCAGTAGGGGCCCTAGAGGCGTGATGCTCAAAGGGCCCCCTTTAACGTGCAAGCGAATTGCATGGAAAAAGGGGTTGATGGCCTCGGGGTCGCAACCTGCTGTTCTGGCTCTGAGGTCCCTGCAGGTTAGCTACAGGAAGAAAGCATAGAATACAACGATGCTTGCTGACCTGCCAGTGATCTTTCCACAAAAGGGTGAAGGCACCGAGGACCCGATGAAGGGACGTGCGCGGGGCAGGCTGCGAGCCAGAGCTTTGTCTCTCAGATTTATCAGCGCTGTAGGGACGGACCCGAGCATAGGAACCGTGCCAACAGCCCCCGTAGCGGGAGGAGCGAGGCACGGGTTAGCTCGCTCGGAGGCCATGCGGGGCGACTCCTGATACGTCTCCAATGTATCTATAATTTTTGATTGTTCCATGCTATTATATTACATGTTTTGGATGTTTATGGACTTTACTAAACAGTTTTATATCATTTTTGGGACTAACCTATTAACCGGAGGCCCAACCCAAATTGCTGTTTTTTTTGCCTATTTTAGTGTTTCGAAGAAAAGGAATATCAAACGAAGTCCAAACGGAATGAAACCTTTGGGAGAGTTATTTTTGGAACAGAAGCAATCCAGGAGACTTGGAGTAGACGTCAGGGAAGCAACGAGGAAGCCACAAGGCAGGGAGGCACGCACTACCCCCTGGGCGTGCCCCCCACCCTCGTGGCTCCCCTGACCGACTTCTTTCGCCTATATATGTCCATATACCCTAAAAATATCGGGGAACACAATAGATCGAGAGTTCTGCCGCCGCAAGCCTCTGTAGCCACCAAAAACCAATCGGGACCCTGTTCCGGCACCCTGCCGAAGGGGGATCCCTCACCGGTGGCCATCTTCATCATCCCGGCGCTCTCCATGATGAGGAGGGAGTAGTTCACCCTCGGGGCTGAGGGTATGTACCAGTAGCTATGTGTTTGATCTCTCTCTCTCTCTCTCTCTCGTGTTCTTGAGGTGATACGATCTTGATGTATCGCGATCTTGGCTATTATAGTTGGATCTTATGATGTTTCTCCCCCTCTACTCTCTTGTAATGGATTGAGTTTTCCCTTCGAAGTTATCTTATCGGATTGAGTCTTTAAGGACTTGAGAACACTTGATGTATGTCTTGCCGTGCTTATCTATGGTGACAATGGGATATTCACGTGATCTACTTGATGTATGTTTTGGTGATCAACTTGCGGGTTCAGTGACCTTGTGAACTTATGCATAGGGGTTGGTGAGGGAGTCCTGGATTAGGGGGTCCTCGGACAGCCGGACTATGTACTCGTGCCGAACTATTGGACTATGAAGATACAAGATTGAAGACTTCATCCCATGTCCGGGTGGGACTCTCCTTTGCGTGGAAGGCAAGCTTGGCCATTCGGATATGTAGATCTCCTTCTCTGTAACCGACTCTGTGTAACCCTAGCCCCCTCCGGTGTCTATATAAACCGGAGGGTTTAGTCCATAGGACAACAACAATCATAATCACAGGCTAGCTTCTAGGGTTTAGCCTCAACGATCTCGTGGTAGATCAACTCTTGTAATACTCATATCGTCAAGATCAATCAAGCAGGAAGTAGGGTATTACCTCCATCGAGAGGGCCCGAACCTGGGTAAATATTGTGTCCCCCGCCTCCTGTTACCATTAGCCTTAGACGCACAATTCGGGACCCCCTACCCGAGATCCGCCGGTTTTGACACCGATATTGGTGCTTTCATTGAGAGTTCCACTGTGTCGTCATGATAAGGCTTGATGGCTCCTTCAATCATCTACAACGATGCGATCTAGGGTGAGGTTTTCCTCCCCGGACAAATCTTCGTATTTGGCGGCTTTGTACTGCAGGCCAACTCGCTTGGCCGTCTGGAGAAGATCGATAACTACGCCCCTGGCCATCAGGTCAGGTTTGGAAGCTTGAACTATGCCACTGACATCCGCGGAGACTTGATGTTTGACGGATTGGAACCCACGACAGGTGCGCCGTACAGTCGCGATGAGCATGACTTAGATCTGCCCTCGGACGGTGTTCAGGAGAACACACCTACAGCTGCCTTGGTCTTAGATCTTGAGCAGATCGTGCCATCCGAGGACGGGTGGATAGACCCCGCCACGAAGGTCGTACACTCATCAGCAATAGAGCCAAACACAAACTTCACCTCCAATGAAGTCTGTGTCATCGGACCGTCGAACTCGTCTCCGTCCATAGGCTCCGAACCGCGTGCATTCGTGCCTATCGAATCTGGCTGGGCCCCGATCATAGAGTTTACCTTCGCGGATATCTTTCAGCACTCTTGGGCGACATGCTTAATTCACTGAAATCTCTCTCCCTGTCAGGAGACTCCTGGCCGAACTATGTCCGGCTTGAGTGGGAAGCGGGCGACGAAGAAATTCGTTCCCCACCCACCACCCACTTAATAGCCACTATCGACAACTCAACCGACACGCTTGATTTCGACTCCGAAGACATCGATGGTATGGACGATGATGCCGGAGAAGAACATGAACCACCGCCCGAATGGCGCTGGACAGCCACCTTATCATATGATATATACATGGTGGACACACCCAAATTAAACAATGGCAAGGAACGGAAGGATGTTGTCGGTGTCAAAACCAGCGGATCTCGGGTAGGGCGTCCCGATCTGTGCGTCTCAAGGTGATGGTAACAGGAAGCAAGGGACACAATGTTTACCCAGGTTCGAGCCCTCTCGATGGAGGTAAAACCCTACTTCCTGCTTGATTAATATTGAAGATATGAGTAGCACAAGAGTAGATCTACCACAAGATCGTAGAGGCTAAACCCTATAAGCTAGCCTATGATGATTATGACAGTAATTGTGATCGGCCTTCTAATGACTAACCTCTCCGGTTTATATAGACACCGGAGAGGGCTAGGGATTACATGGAGTCGGTTACAAGGAAGGAAATACAATATCCGGATCGCCAAGCTTGTCTTCCACGCAAAGGAGAGTCCCATCCGGACACGGGACGGAGTCTCGAGTCTTGTATCTTCATGCTTCAATAGTCCAGACGATGTATATAGTCCAGCTGTCCGGATACCCCCTAATCCAGGACTCCCTCAGCAGCCCCTGAACCAGGCTTCAATGATGATGAGTCCGGCGCGTAGTCTTGTCTTCGGCATTGCAAGGCGGGTTCCATCTCCGAATACTCCAAAATAATTATCGAACAGTTAGACCGTGTCCGGATTTGCGAGATGATCTTCACATACCATTGTAGGGAAAATAGCATAAATCTGATCTGCTAGCAATCTTCGTACGTCATGCCCTTGCATCGTGGCCTATTCCAACACGAACCGGCGTTTCTCGCCCCACCCCGACCCGCGTTGCGAGGCGGTTTTATTGGCTCGTCCTGCCAAAGCAGAGATCATGTTCCTCTTATTACGTGATCTTTCATCAATATGAGCATGCGTAACCCCACGACGACCGTTGGTATGACTCCGTGTGTTTTTAGATAAGCCTCAAGCGGTCACGCTGAGGACTCTTGATATTCACCCCCTTTATAAAGGGGCCGGGGCATATGCCTCTTTTCCACCTCCCTTGCGCCTTCTTGCACCTCGAGTTCTAACACCCACGACCTAACCTCCAGCACCCCAGATCCTCCGATATGTCTGGATCCAACCCTCAAGGCCGTTGGGTGGCCTCCTCGATCCAAGAGGAGGACATTGCAAGGCTTAGGGAGGTCGGATATCTGACCGCCGACATCCAGCACAGGCTTCCTGCTCCAGGGCAAGTCATCCCTACACCGGAGCCCAATGAGAGCGTCGTGTTTGTTCCTCACTTCCTCCGCGGCTTGGGCCTCGCCCTCGATCCCTTTGTGAGGGGGCTCATGTTCTATTACGGGTTGGATTTCATGATCTAGCTCCAGACGCTATCCTCCATATCTCGTCGTTCATCATTGTGTGCGAGGCTTTTCTCCACATCACTCCGCACTTCAGCTTATGGCTCAAGGCCTTCAATGTGAAGCCGAAGATGATCGAGGGGCGACCTGCGGAGTGCGGAGGTGCCGTAATAAGCAGGAACGCCGGTGCCCCATGGCCAGAGGGTTCTTTCCCGGAAGTATCCGATGTATGGCAACGGAGGTGGTTTTATGTCACGGCCCCCAGAGGCACAAAGTGGGTGGCCGCCCCCGAGTTCCGCTCGGGCCCTCCATCACAATTGGCGTCATGGACCGACGTAGGACGGAATTGGGGGCCCGCTAGTGATGTTCCAATACTGCAGAGCCGCATCCAGGAGCTTCTTGAGAGGGACATTAACCTTGTCAGCATAATTCAAGTAATGCTAGTCCGACGGATGTTGCCGTGCAAACGCCGGCCTCTCCGGATGTGGGATTTCAATCCAGAGGGTCCGCGTACTATCAAGCACTTCTTCGGCCTGAAGCTCGAAGGGATGTGTAAATTATTCTTCGGACCACAAGTAAAGTGTCCGGACACCACCGAGGATGCGGGCCTAAGCTGCAATCGCCTAGATGCCCAAGTGAGAAACCTTAAAACCGGACACTTTGTTTTTATTTGTCACAGTCATTATTCTCAAAACCCTCCGTTGCCAGGAATGGCTCAGCAAGGCGGAGAGAATCAGGTGTCCGGCGCCACTTCCGGAAGGCTCGCCTGGTCCAACCGTTGCCAAGATGCTTGGCCGGGCGCTCAGCAAAATACCCTCAGGGAAAGACGAAGGAAAGGATAGTGAAGCCGAACTTCACACACTGCGCATCTGGACCGGGGGAATTGCTTCCTCCCCAAGGGAGGATTGTCGGGGAGGGGAATCTGAAGCCACCTCCCCGCGCGGGAAGAAAAGGGCCGCCTCTGAAGACTTGGAGACAGAGATGCCCAAACAAGGGAAGAAAGTGCCACCGGGGAACTCTGCCCCAACGGACGTCCTCATCGCGTCATGCCCGCCAACGGGCCAGCCCTCTGCCGAGCTGTAAGTTAATCGTTAATTCAAAGGTACTGCGTTTCTCCGAGATCAATAACCAGGATTCGTCTTGTGCAGTCCGGCTAGCAGCTCTTCTCAACAGAGTTCGTCTTCGGGGGATCTTCCTCTGGAGATGTGGAGAGCGAGACTCCACCCACCTCTTCGCCTCATGAAGCGGGCGACACCGAGCTGTCGTCACGGAGGAGTTTGGACCTGCCGAGGCCGGAGGCTAATACGTCAGCCGCCCTGAGCCCGAAGCGTTTGGCTCCCACGGGGGCAATGAGAAGGGTTCAGCACAGTTCGATGTCCGGCCGGACATACTGACGGGCCTTCTGGAGCGAGCTGCACTCTCGGAGGAGCACCGCTCATTAATAAGCGCGGTGCTCAAGAAGATTTCATCCGCCACAAGCGGTTTGAATGAAGCATTTACGAGTCTGCTCAGAGGCTTTGAGGTATGTAGTGAAAAATACATAATTTTTGGCAGTGAGGCACGCGCTAGGTGTGCTCAATATGGATAGTAGCCCCTGAGACTCTGGTTGCCTGCCCTAGGCGGCAAACGGAGGATCATTTTGTTTAAGTAATGATTGCGCTGTACATATGCGCAGGTATCTAAGGATCCGGCTGCCGAACAGTCCGTTGAAGTTGCCGAACTAAGGAGGCAAATTGGATCTATTGATGCTGATATCATGCTGGTGAACGAGCGGCTGAACGAGTCACAAGGTATGTGCTCTTCTTTCCTCATTATGTTGTGTAGGAAAATTTGAGAGTGGCATAATATTAATGCAATGTGTTTGGACTGCAGATGGTGCTGCTGCCGTGGAAGCCCTGAGGGCGGAACTTTCCCAGGCCAAGGAACAAGCTCGGGTTAGCAGTGCGGCTGTCCTAAATGCGGCCGAAGAATTGAGAGCCGAACAGGCTGCACATCACCGAAGTGAGGAAAAGATAGCCGAAATGGCTGTGGAGTTGAAAAATGCCGCCGACCGGTATGAACTCCTCAAAAAGGAACAGGAGGCTAATTCGGCCGACATGAACAAGGCACTTAATGCCACCATGGAGATGCGGACCGAAGTCAGGGGTGTGCGGGAGGAGCTTCAACAGGCCGGTAAAATCGCGGCTGGGGGCTCCTACTTACTATGGACGAAGTTTTTAGATCCGAAGTATGCTCTTCTGGGTGGACGCTGGAGTCCGGCAGATGCGTATGCGGATTTGTCAAAGAGTACAGCTGATGCCACCAAGTTCTTCGAGTATCAAGATGATGAAGAAGTGGAGAAGCTTTTCTGGTCACAATTCCATGCTCCCACTCGCCCGCTGCCGTTAAGTGAGAAGATGGCTGCTGTAGCGGAGCTTCATAGGTTGTCCGGTCTTGCAATGCGGTCTGTAATAGACCATCTTTGGCCGAAGGGGCCTAAGCCAGACAGTTACTTTGGTTTGGTGCAACAATTCCTTGGGGTTGTGCCTCGGATCGATGCCATGAGGAGGTCGGCGTGCATAGAGGGTGCACGAATGGCTCTTGCCCGCGTTAATGCCTATTGGACGGATATGGAGGCCACCATTGTAGCGACCCGGGATCCGGCGGGAGGCCAATATCCGGCCGAGCACTACTTGGCGCAGGTCACAGAAGGTGCCCGCCTTATAGAGGCGCAATGCTCGAATAATGTCTTGTTCGAGTGACAAATCGAATCATTGTAAAAACAATGTTATTTTGGTTATAAGGCTATATTTATACTTTTTGCCCGAAAGTATTATTATGTCTCCTATGCGGCCATTTATATATATATATATATAAGTAATCCGAAAGTTAGCAGTCGTTGGCTTCAGCCCCCACGCATACAATGCGGGGGTGTTCGCGAAAAATATATGTAATCACACTTGATCCAACGTCTTGGTCCATTAAGGAGGTGATCGCATGTCGAACTAGGCAACCAGACTATACAGCTGTAACACTTTCGCTTAGCCATGGGAGTTTGACGGTTGGGCTACTATGTAATAGGGGCGCATATGTACATGGCTGGGAAACGGACCTTCGTTAATGCGGAGGAATCCTAAAGATTCCGGTGAGTCTTCGAGTGGTTGAATAGTCTCTCGCTGTATCATGACTATGAGTTTTCAGCTTTCTCTACTGAGTTGCTCATCCGGAATAACCAGGGCACAATCGCAGTAGTTCTCCTTTGGCCGCCTTAGCCGATAAGAATGAAACGTAAGGCGGCAAACCCAGGAGCCGGGAAAACCCAACATTTGACCAAAGACATGATTCGAAGCTGATGCATATAAGGCCAAACTCGTGACGCCGAACACTCCCGAAGGTATTTGGTCTTTGTAACAGAAAATAGGTATGCCTTTTCATTATAAACCCTGTATTTCCAGGTACGTGCGTTAATCTATCGTGGCAAAATGCCAATAACGGTAGTATCCTCTGTGGGTATGGAACCCATGGGATGGTTAAACAACAAGAGGCAATAGAAAAGGTTTACACATGGGCTTAATCTGAAAAGAAACCTGTTGAGCGGGGCCCTGCTGCACGTCTGCGCCTTTGTCTCCGTTGTGCCGTATCCTGGAAGGGTATCGCGCGAACGTTGTCTGTAAAAAAAGAAAACTCGTAGGAGAGTACAACATAAGTGTGCGATGGATAATAAAAGTGTAAGATGTTGGCCTGCCAATAAGGTTGAGCCAAGTGTGGGGTTGTATTAAATATTTATAGCCCCTGGTGTCCTCTATGGGATTACATATACGGTGTAGTGGTTCAGTTTTATCCGGGCTACCGGACTTGTCTAACCGTGTATGTGGTCTTAATGACCAGTCATGTTTTATGATATTGGAGGCCTCTTATAGTCCGGGCGCTAGGGCCGTCACGTGTTCCTCTGCGCGTGAAGAGTGCTCTATGTTTCCGTTAACGGTGATGACGCCACATGGACCGGGCATCTTGAGTGTAAGGTAGGCATAGTGCGGTAATGCGTTGAAGCGGGCGAAGGCCATTCTTCCAAGCAATGCATGATAGCCGCTTTGGAAGGGTGCGATGGTGAAGAGTAGTTCTTCGCTTCTGGAGTTGCCTGGGGAGCCGAATGTTACCTCCAGCACGACGGAGCCCCTGCCGTAGGCTTCAACGCCTGGTATCACCCCTTCAAAGGTGGTGTTGCTTTGGCTAATTCTGGATGGGTCTATCCCCATCCTGCGGACATTGTCCTCGTATATTAAATTGAGACTGCTGCCGCCGTCCATGAGGACGTGGGTGAGATGGTATCTGTCAATTATTTGGTCAAGCACCAAGGCCTTTGATCCTCCACGCCGAATACTAGTTGGGCAGTCCATGTGACCGAAGGTGATTGGACAAGCCGTCCAGTAGTTATATGTGGGTACGATGGGCTCTGTATCGTACTTTCTCTAAGCGCGCGTTCGTGCCTTCTTGTGGATCTGTGCGTCGCGTGGATCATGTTTACCGTTTTAACATCTGGTGGGAATTTTTTCTGTTCCCCAGTGGTCAAAATAGTGAACATGATTTACGCAACCCACATACCAAAGAGGATGCGCAAACGCGCACTCCAAGACATATACACTGTAGAAGCCGTTGCGCCCAAATTCAACCCATGGTTGGCCTGCCTGGTCACTTTCAGTCGCCGGGATCATCCGACTAGTATACGACATGGAGGTTCGGCTGCCTTGGTGTTCAACCCAATAACTGACGGATACCATCTCACCCGAGTCCTCATGGACGGAGGCAGTAGTCTTAATCTGATATATCAGGATACTGTCCGCAAAATGGGGATAGACCCGTCAAGAATTAGCCAAAGCAATACTACCTTTAAAGGAGTAATACCAGGCGTAGAGGCCCGCTGCACGGGCTCTCTAGTACTAGAGGTTGTGTTCGGTTTGCCCGACAACATCCGAAGCGAAGAACTAATCTTCGACATCGCTCCATTCCGAAGCGGCTACCATGCACTACTTGGGAGAACGGCCTTTGCTCGTTTCAATGCAGTTCCGCATTACGCTTATCTTAAACTTAAGATGCCCGGTCCACGTGGCTTCATCACAATTAGTAGAAATACAGAGCGTTCCTTACGTGCGGAAGAATATGTGGCGGCTCTAGTAGCCGAACCACTAAATGACCTCTCCAACCAGAGTAAATGATCGGTTGTCAAGACCATGGACATGGTTAGACATGTCCGGTGCACCACCAGTTGTAGCAGCCCAGATAAACCTGAGCTTGGGATGATGGATATACCCCCATAGGTGGTGCTAGGGGCTGCCTGCATGTAAAAAGGCCCATAGTTTGGCTCGACCCTATTAATACAATAATAGATTGCATTTTCATGGTTCATTAAGAATAACCAACTTTTCACATGATCACACCCGATTCTTTCACCTGGGTTTTTCTTTTTTACAGATGATCATCGTGCAACACCCTTCCAGGATACGGCACAACGGAGACAAAGGCGCAGACGTGCAGCAGGGCCCCGTTAAAAGGTTTCTGTTTAGATTAAGACCCTGTGTAAACCTTTTATATTGTCTCTTGTTGCTTCACACCCTCCGGGCACTTAAAACAACCGAGAGGGATACTGGCATTGTTGGCATTTCATCATGCTAGATTAATGCACATACCTGGATATTCATCACTCATTATCAAGGGCGATACTCAGCCCAGTATATGTTTTAAAGTCCGAATACCTTCGGGAGTGTTCGGCATCGCGAGTTTGGCCTTATATGCATCAGCTCCGAATCATGTCTAATAGTTGGGTTTTCCCGGCTCCCGTGTTTTGCTACCTTACGTTCCGCTCTATCGGCTAAGGTGGCACCGGGAGAACTACTGCGATTGTGCCCTGGTTCACCTGGATGAGCACCTCAGTAGAGAAAGCCGAAAACTGACTGTCATGATAAAGCAAGAGACTGGTCAACCACTCGATGACTCAGTGGAATCTTTGCGATTCCTCTGCATTAATGAAGGACCAGTTTCCCGGTCATGTATGTACGTGCACCGTATTCGGATGACCGCGGAAGTACCAGGGGCTATATAGTAGCCCCACCGTTAAACTACTATGGCTAAGTGAAAGTGTTAAAGCTATATAGTCCGATTGCCTTGTTTGCCGCGCTATCACATCCTTAAACGGACCAAGACGTTGGATAAAGTGTGAGTATGTGCTTTACCGAACACCCCAGCATTATATGCATGGGGGCTGAAGCCGACGACTGCAAACTTTCAGGTTATATACATACATACATAAACGGCCGCACAGGAGGCACTATAATACATTACGGGCAAAAGTATAAATACAGCCTTTATAATCAAAATATCATTGTTTTTACAATCAAGATACATGTCACTGGAACATGGTATTCTTTGAGCACTGAGCCTCTATTAAATGGGAACCTTCTAGGACTTCTTCAAAATAGTGCTCGGGCGAGTCCTGGCCCCCGGGCGGACCCCTGGTTGCAACAGCGGTGGCCTCCATCTTTGCCCAATATGTCTTAACACGGGCAAGAGCCATCCGCGCACCTTCTATGCACGCCGACCTCTTAGCAGTGTTGATATGTGGCACATCATGAAGAAAACGTTGCACTAAACCAAAATAGCTATCCGGACATGGTTCCTTCGGCCACAGATGATCCATGATAGTCTTCATGGCAAGCCCGGACAACCTATGGAGCTCGGCCCACTCGGCCATTTGCTCATTTAACAGCAGCGGACGCCTTGGATTACTGAACTGCGACCAGAACAATCTTTCCACCTCATGATCTTTCTAATCTTTGAAATACTCAGTCGCATCAGCAACACTCTTTGCTAAATCCAAGTATGCGTATGCAGAACTCCACAGTTGATCAAGAGGGCCATACTTTGGATCGCCGAACTTCGTCCCCAATAAGAAGGGCTTCCCAGCCGCGATATCTCCGGCTTGACGAAGCTCCTCGCGCGCCGCTTTGATTTCGGAGCGCGTTTCCTTGGTTGCTTCCAAGGCCTTCTTCAAGTCAGCTGCTTTCACTTGGCTTTCCCTTTCGAGAAGCTCATAGCGGCTGGAGGCATTCTGCACCTCAAGAGCCATGTTGGCTATTTTCTCCTCACTCTGGCGATGAGCAGCCTGTTCGGCTTATAACTCTTCGGCCGCCTTCAGGGTGGCCGCATCACTTCTCCTGGCTTGTTCCTTGGCTTGGGCAAGTTCTGCCCGAAGGGTCTCCACGGCGGCATCCCCATCTGCAGTCAAAGCATACTATAGATACTAGCATCATGCTCCTCTTAATATTTGCTGACCACCCGAATATACATACCCTGTGCCTCGTCAAGCCGCTTGTTCACAAGCGTGATGTCCGCATCCGCCACGTCAAGATGCTGCCTCAATTCGGCAACATCTGCAGTCCGGTCAGCCGCCGGACCCTCAGCCGCCTGCGCATGAAAGCAGCGCTATCACTACCTGAGACTCTGATCCTCTGTTTGCCACCTCTGGACGGCAACCAGAGTCTCAGGGGCTACTATCTATACAGAGCACACCTAGCATGTGCGGTATAGTCAAAAACATATATATTACTTTGCGTACCTCAAAGCCTCTTAGTAGGCTCATAAAAGCTTCATTCAAACTGCTTTTTGCGGATGAGATCCTCTCAACCACCGTACCCATTAAGGTAAGATGTGCCTCTGAGATAGCCGCTTGCTCCAAAAGATCCATCAATGTGTCCGGTTGTACACCAGATAGTCCCAGCCTTTTTCTATTGGTTTCCTTAGGAGCCGAGAACCCCGGACTTCGGGCGGCCAAAGAGTTACCTTCTGGCCTTTGCGGATCAGGAGAAATCCTCCGCGACGACACCTCAGGGTTGTCCGTCTCACGAGGCAGGAAGGAAGGAGGAGGCGTCTCGCTCTCCATCATCTCTGGAAGAAGATCCCCCGAGGACGAACTTTGTTCAGAAGGGCTATGAGCCGGACTGCAAAACATATGTCTCGGTTATTATTCTAAGGAAAAAGCAGGGCATATTTACTAATGTGCCTTTGTTTACTTACAACTCGGCTAACGGCTGGCCCCCTTGCGGGCGCTGTGCGGTAAGGATGCCCTCTGGGGCAGGGCCCCCTGGCAAGGGTTTCCTCCCTCGTTTGGAAACCTCCGTTTCCAAGTCTTCAGGGGTGGCCCTTTTCTTCCCGTGGGGAGAGGGGATTCTAGATTCACCTCCCCGATCATCCTCCTTCGCGGAGGCACTAACTCCCCCGGGTTGGATGTGTAATGTATGAAGCCCGATTTAGGCTTCTCCATTCCTCCCCTCGTCCTCTACTGATGGCACTTGATAGGATGCGTGAGCCAGCATCCTGGTTAGTACAGGATCCGGCGATCCTTCGGGAAGAGGGGCCGAACACCTGATCCACTCCGCCTTTCTTATCCAGTCCTGGCTGAAGGCAATTTTTTAGAATGATGTTATGACAAATATAATAACAGCATGTTCGGTCGCGGAGTTACTTACTTGGGTATTTGGGTGGTTGCAATTCAGGCCCGCATCCTCGATGGTGGCCGGACACTTTATTCGTGATCCGAAGAATAATCGATACATCCCTTTGAGCGTCACGCTGAAGAAGTGTTGAATAGTTCGCAGTCCTTCCGGGTTGAACTCCCACATACGGAGAGGTCGACATTGGCACGGCAGGACCGACGAACTAGCATTACCTGAATTACTTTGACGAGACTGACATCCCTCTTGAGGAGATCTCGGATGCGGCTTTGCAATGTCAGCACGTCATTAACTAGCCCCCAGTCTAGTCCTTTGTTGACCCATGACGCTAGTTGGGGTGTAGGGCCCGAGCGGAAGGCTGGTGCGGCCGCCCGCTTTGTACCTCGGGGTGCTGTGATGTAGAACCACTCCCGTTTCCATAAGTCGGACACCTCCTGGAAGGAGCCCTTTGGCCATAGGGCGTCGGCACCTTTTCTTGTTATAGCGCCTCCGCACTTCGCTTTTCACCCATCGATCATCTTCGGCTTTAGATTGAAGGTCTTGAGCCATAAGCTGAAGTGTGGGGTAATGCGGAGGAAGGCTTCACACACGACGATAAACGACGAGATGTGAAGGATGGAATCTGGAGCTAGATCATGGAAATCTAGCCCGTAATAAAACATGAGCCCTCTTACGAAGGGATCAAGACTAAATCCTAGCCCTCAGAGGAAGTGGGAAACGAATACAACACTCTCATTGGGTTTGGGAGTGGGGATAACCTGCCCTTGAGCAGGTAGAATGTGGGGGATTTCGGTGGTCAGATACCTAGCCTCCCTAAGCTTCTTGATGTCCTCCTCTGTGACAGAAGAGGTCATCCACCGGCCTTGAAGGTTGGATCCGGACATGATTGAAGGTCTGAAGCGCTTAGCCTGAACCTTGGGTGTTGGAACCCGAGGTAGGGGAAGGGAAGGATTGGGCGTGGAGAGAAAAAGACGGGTCTGGATCTCTTTATAAAGAGGGTGAAAATATCAAGTGTCCTCCGCATCGCCGTTTGGAACTTGCCTAAAACCGAGGAGTCATATTAACGGCATGATTTCTTTACCCACACCCATATTGATGAGAATCCCGTGATAAGGGGGACACGATCTCTGCTTCGACAAGACGTGCCAATAAAACCACCTCGCAATATATGCAGTAGCAGGCTGGGAAAAAATGGTTCGTATAATGACCGGGCCGTGGCGTGATGTCACGCTATGAAAAGTTGTCAGCAGATTAGATTTGTGGAATATTATGCTCTCTATGGTGGTGTGTGAAATTTGTTTTGCAGAGCCATACACGATCCTTGTGTTCAAAATCTTCTATGGAGTATTCAGAGAAGGAACCAGCCTTGCAATGCCAAAGACATACTGCGCATCGAACTCATCGTCATTGAAGCCTGGTTCAGGGGCTACTGAGGGAGTCCTGGATTAGGGGGTCCTCGGACAGCCGGACTATGTACTCATGCCGGACTGTTGGACTATGAAGATACAAGATTGAAGACTCCGTCCCGTGTCCGGGTGGGACTCTCCTTTGCGTGGAAGGCAAGCTTGGCAATTCAAATATGTAGATCTCCTTCTCTGTAACCGACTCTGTGTAACAATAGCCCCCTCCGGTGTCTATATAAACCGGAGGGTTTAGTCCATACGACAACAACAATCATAATCATAGGCTAGCTTCTAGGGTTTAGCCTCTACGATGTCGTGGTAGATCAACTCTTGTAATACTCATATCGTCAAGATCAATCAAGCAGGAAGTAGGGTATTACCTCCATCGAGAGGGCCCGAACCTGGGTAAACATTGTGTCCCCCCGCTTCCTGTTACCATTAGCCTTAGACGCACAGTTCGGGACCCCCTACCAAAGATCCACCGGTTTTGACATTGACAGTTGGCACACATTTTCGTCTTGACTCTCTGGTAGAAACTTTGGGGCACTCTTTGAAGTACTTTGTGTTGGTTGAATAGACAAATCTGAGATTGTGTGATGCATATCGTATTATCATGCCCACGGATACTTGAGGTGACATTGGAGTATCTATGTGACATTAGGGTTTTGGTTGATTTGTGTCTTAAGGTGTTATTCTAGTACGAACTCTATGATAGATCGAACGGAAAGAATAGCTTCGTGTTATTTTACTACGGACTCTTGAATAGATCGATCAGAAAGGACAACTTTGAGGTGGTTTCGTACCCTACAATAATCTGTTCGTTTTTCTCCGCTATTAGTGACTTTGGAGTGACTCTTTTATGCATGTTGAGGGATAGTTATATGATCCAATTATGTTATTATTGTTGAGAGAACTTGCACTAGTGAAAGTATGAACCTTAGGCCTTGTTTCCTAGCATTGCAATACCGTTTGTACTCACTTCTATTGTCAGTTACCTTGCTGTTTTTATATTTTCATATTACAAATACCTATATCTACCATCCACATTGCACTTGTATCACCATCTCTTCGCCGAACTACTGCACCTATACAATTTACCATTGTATTGGGTGTGTTGGGGACGCAAGAGACTCTTTGTTATTTGGTTGCAGGGTTGTTTGAGAGAGACCATCTTCATCCTACGCCTCCCACGGATTGATAAACCTTAGGTCATCCACTTGAGGGAAATTTTCTACTGTCCTACAAACCTCTACACTTGGAGGCCCAACAACGTCTACAAGAAGAAGGTTGTGTAGTAGATATAAAGCTCTTTTCTGGCGCCATTGTCGGGGAGGTGAGTGCTTGAAGGTATATCTTTAGATCTTGCAATCGAATCTTTTTGTTTCTTGTTTTATCACTAGTTTAGTCTATAAAAGAAAACTACGAAAAAATGGAATTGAGTTTGCCTCATACGCTTCATCTTTTTAATATCTTTCGTGAAAATGATGGAAAGGAAAATTGTGCTCAAGTGCTAGAAGAATAAGTCTATAAAATGTTTGGTACTAAATCTTTGAATGATGAGCATGATTGCAATGTTGTTAGTATGAACTCTTTGAATATCCATAGTACCAATGATGATTGCACTAGTCATGATGAAAATGTCTCTTATAAGCATGTAAACTTTTGTGGAGTGCATAGAGTTTGCAAGTACACACCAAATAGGGAAGATAGATTTTGCAAGAGGCATATGTATTTAGAAACTAAATGGTTGCACAAGAGGCTAGATGATTGTGCTGAAAGATTCAATATTTATAGACATCCTTGTGAACTTTGCAATGAACATGGTCATTTAAATCTCCAATGCAAATTGTTTCATGATCGAATCATGTCCAAAAATTGTGATAACTTGATTACCCTTGAGCATCATAAATAGCTTAGTGTTATTTTGGGGTATGAATAAATGAAACGTATAACTGAGGGTATTCCAAAATTTAATCTTGATAGATTTCTTGTTTTTGATCTAGAAGAAATTTTTATGTATTGTGCGGTGAATTGCATTGAAAATCCTTATATTGCCAATTACATAAAGAAAAGAAATCAAATAGAAGATGAAGAGAATACTAATGAAAGGGAAGATACTTCCCAATATCCTCCTATTATTTCTTATGATGAATCACGTAACGAGGAGGAGCCTTCTATCCAACCAATCTCATTAATAAGGAGCTTCAAAAAGATGGTTAAACCCACACATGATGTGAAGAAGAAAAAGAAAAGACGGAGAAGGAAAGGTAGAAAGGTATCCCTCCCAAATGATGTTTCTCCTATTACTCATTGTGACGATGATAATTGCTATACTATTGGTGCTATCCATACTATTAATGATGAGAGTGATTATGCTTATGATATGAAAAGGCACAAGATTGGGGATGCTATATTTGATGAGAATGACATGTTTGAGAATATATTTGCTGAAATTAATGTTTTTCCTAAGCTTGGGGATGCTATGTTTAAAGAAGATGAAACTTTTAGCCTCCCAAGTTTTGATGAGCAAATTTATTATGATGATAGCATGCCTCCTATTTATGATGGTTATATTGATGAAAGTGGGTTTGGAAGAGTGTCAACTTTAGGAAGTAATGATCCCACTATTTTGGAGGGTGTTGAATCTTATAATATCTATGAAAGTGGATTTGGAGAGGTCATGACTTTATTTAGTGATGAATCCACTATTTTGGAAGAGGTTTCAATTGATTATGATGAGAACAAAGTTGCTACTTATGATGATTATTGTGATGAAACTTATGCTATAAAAAGTAGCGATGATTATATTTATAAAACTTGTCATGATTATGATTACCCTTTTTCTAAACATTACTCTTTTAATATGGAAACAATTTATAGTATTCAAGTCTCTTATGATACTCCCACTATTCCGAATAAGAAGAATTTTGCTTATGAGGAGAGTAGTAAAATTTCTATGCAAGTAGATCATGAAAAGATTGTTTTAGGTGCTGGTTATATTGTTGAATTCATTCATGATGCTACTGAAAATTATTATTAGGGAGGAACATATGCTTGTAGGAATTGCAATAATATCAAGTTTCCTCTCTATGTGTTGAAAATTTTGAAGCTACGCTTGTTTTACTTTCCTATGCTAGTTGATTATTGTTCCCATAAGTTTGCTCACAAAATCCCTATGCATAGGAAGTGGGTTAGACTTAAATGTGCTAGTCATATGCTTCATGATGCTCCCATTATGTTTCAATTCTTATCTTTTACGTGAGCATCATTGTCATCATAATGCCTAGCTAAAAGGCATTAAAGAAAATCGCTTGTTGGGAGACAGCCCGATATTTACCTTTACTATTTTTGTGTGTTCACATGATTATTCTAGTGTAGTAATCATGTTTTATAGCTTTTGTTTCAATAAAGTGCCAAGTAAGACCATTAGGATAGCTTACGGTGATAGTTGTTGATCCTGCTGAAAATCAGAAACTTTTGCACCCAGTAAATTAGTTTTGATAATTCACAGAAACGTGTTTTTGATCTGATTCTTTTTGCTATGGATTGGTACACAAATTTCTCAGGTTTTCCTAATTTGGTAGAATGTTTCGAGTTACATAAGTATTCGAGAGTTATAGATTACTACGGACTGTTCTGTTTTTGACAGATTCTGTTTTCTATGTGTTGTTTGCTTATTTTGAAGAATCTATGAGTAGTATCGGAGGGTATGAACCATAGAGAAGTTGGAATACAGTATATATTAAACCAATATGAATTTAGAATGAGTTCACAAGAGTACCTAAGTGGTGGTTTTATTTTCTCATACTAACGGAGCTTACGAGTTTTCTGTTGAGTTTTGTGTTGTGAAGTTTTCAAGTTTTGGGTAAAGATTCGATGGACTATGGAATAAGGAGTGGCAAGAGCCTAAGCTTGGGGATGACCAAGGCACCCCAAGGTAATATTCAAGGCCAACCAAGAGCCTAAGCTTGGGGATGCCCCGGATGGCATCCCCTCTTTCGTCTTCGTTCATCGGTAACTTTACTTGGAGCTATATTTTTATTCACCACATGATATGTGTTTTGCTTGGAGCGTCTTGTATGATATGAGTCTTTGCTTTTTAGTTTACCACAATCATCCTTGCTGTACACACCTATTGGGAGAGACACACATGATTCAGAATTTATTAGAATACTCTATGTGCTTCACTTATATCTTTTGTGCTAGACAATTTTGCTCTAGTGCTTCACTTATATCTTTTTAGAGCACGGCGTGGTTTCATTTTGTAGAAATTATTGATCCCTCATGCTTCACTTATATTATTTTGAGAGTCTTTGAGAACAGCATGGTATTTGCTATGGTTATAAAATTGGTCCTAGAATGATGGGCATCCAAGTTGGGTATAATAAAAACTATCATAGAAAGTGAATTGGATGCTATGATCAATTTGGTGCTTGATAATTGTTTTGAGATATAGAGGTGGTAATGTTAGAGTCATGCTAGTTTGGTAATTATGAAATTGAGAAATACTTGTGTTAAAGTTAGCAAGTCCCGTAGCATGCACGTATGGTAAAAGTTGTGTAACAAATTTGTAGCATGGGATGCTCTTTTGATTGCCTTCCTTACGAGTGGAGTTCGGGATCGCGCGATGGTTAACTCCTACCAACCCTTCCCCTAGGAGCATGCGTAGTAGTAATTTGCTTTGAGGGCTAATAAACTTTTGCAATATGTATATGAGTTCTTTATGACTAATGTGAGTCCATGGATTGCACGCACTCTCACCTTTCCATCATTGCTAGCCTCTTCGGTACTGTGCATTGCCCTTTCTCACCTTGAGAGTTGGTGCAAAATTCGCCGGTGCATCCAAACCCCGTGATACTATACGCTCTATCACACATAAACCTCCTTATATCTTCCTCAAAACTGCCACCATACCTACCTATTATGGCATTTCCATAGCCATTCCGAGATATATTGCCATGCAACTTTCCACCGTTCCGTTTAATATGACACGTTTCATCATTGTCATATTACTTTTGCATGATCATGTAGTTGACATTGTATTTGTGGCAAATCCACCTTCATAATTCTTTCATACATGTCGCTCTTGATTCATTGCATATCCCAGTACACCACCGGATGCATTCATATAGAGTCATATTTTGTTCTAGTATCGAGTTGTAATTCATGAGTTGTAAATAAGTAGAAGTGTGATGATCATCATTATTAGAGCATTGTCCCCAATAAAAAAAGAAACGAAAAAAAAGAAAGGCCAAATACAAAAAGAAAGAAAAGAAAGGCCAAATAGAAAAAGGCCCCCCAAAAAAAGGGGACAATGTTACTATCTTTTTTCCAAACTTGTGCTTCAAAGTAGCACCATGTTCTTCACGTAGAGGGTCTCCTCTGTTGTCACTTTCATATACTAGTGGGAAATTTTCATTATAGAACTTTTCTTGTATATTCGAACGATGGGCTTCCTCAAAATGCCCTAGGTCTTCGTGAGTAAGCAAGTTGGATGCACACCCACTTAGTTTCTTTTGTTGAGCTTTCATACATTTATAGCTCTAGTGCATCCGTTGCATGGCAATCCCTACTCCTCATGTTGAGATCAATTGATGGGCATCTCCATAGCCCGTTGATTTGCCTCGTCAACGTGAGACTTTCTCCTTTTTTGTCTTCTCCACACAACCTCCATCATCATATTCTATTCCACCCATAGTGCTATATCCATGGCTCGCGCTCATGTATTGCGTGAGAGTGAAAAAGCTGAAGCGCGTTAAAAAGTATGAACCAATTGCTTGGCTGAAACCGGGTTTGTGCATGATGGGAGTATTTTGTGTGATGAAAATGAAGCATAGCCTAACTATATGATTTTGTAGGGATAAGCTTTCTTTGGCTATGTTATTTTGATAAGACATGATTACTTGTTAGTATGCTTCAAGTATTACTATTTTTATGTTAATATGAACTTTTATCTAGAATCATTTGGATCTGAACATTCATGCCACAATAAAGAGAATTACATTGAGAAATATGCTAGGTAGCATTCCACATCAAAAATTCTATTTTTATCATTTACCTACCCGAGGACGAGTAGGAATTAAGCTTGGGGATGCTTGATACGTCTCCAACGTATCTATAATTTTTGATTGTTCCATGCTATTATATTACGTGTTTTGGATGTTTATGGGCTTTACTAAACACTTTTATATCATTTTTGGAACTAACCTATTAACCGGAGGCCCAGCCTGAATTGCTGTTTTTTTTGCCTATTTTAGTGTTTCGAAGAAAAGGAATATCAAACAGAGTCCAAACGGAATGAAACATTCGGGAGAGTTATTTTTGGAACGGAAGCAATCCAAGAGACTTGGAGTAGACATCAGGGAAGCAACGAGGAAGCCACAAGGCAGGGAGGCGCGCCCTACCCCCTGGGCACGCCCCCACCCTCGTGGGCCCCTCATGGCTCCCCTGACTGACTTCTTTCGCCTATATATGTCCATATACCCTAAAAATATCAGGGAGAACAATAGATCGGGAGTTCCGCCGCCGCAAGGCTCTATAGCCACCAAAAACCAATCGGGACCCTATTCTGGCACCCTTCTTGAGGGGGGATCCCTCACCGGTGGCCATCTTCATCATCCCGGCGCTCTCCATGACGAGGAGGGAGTAGTTCACCCTCGGGGCTGAGGGTATGTACCAGTAGCTATGTGTTTGATCTCTCTCTCTCTCTCGTGTTCTTGAGGTGATACGATCTTGATGTATCGCGAGCTTTGCTATTATAGTTGGATCTTATGATGTTTCTCCCCCTCTACTCTCTTGTAATGGATTGAGTTTTTCCTTTGAAGTTATCTTATTGGATTGAGTCTTTAAGGATTTGAGAACACTTGATGTATGTCTTGCCGTGCTTATTTGTGGTGACAATGGGATATTCACGTGATCTACTTTATGTATGTTTTGGTGATCAACTTGCGGGTTCAGTGACTTTGTGAACTTATGCATAGGGGTTGGCACACGTTTTCGTCTTGACTCTCCGGTAGAAACATTGGGGTAGTCTTTGAAGTACTTTGTGTTGGTTGAATAGATGGCATTGGAGTATCTAGGTGACATTAGGGTTTTGGTTGATTTGTGTCTTAAGGTGTTATTCTAGTACGAACTCTATGATAGATCGAACGGAAAGAATAGCTTTATGTTATTTTACTACGGACTCTTGAATAGATCGATCAGAAAGGATAACTTTGAGGTGGTTTCGTACCCTACAATAATTTCTTCGTTTGTTCTCTGCTATTAGTGACTTTGGAGTGACTCTTTGTTACACGTTGAGGGATAGTTATATGATCCAATTATGTTATTATTGTTGAGAGAACTTGCACTAGTGAAAGTATGAACCTTAGGCCTTGTTTCCTCGCATTGCAATACCGTTTGTGCTCACTTCTATCATTAGTTACATTGCTGTTTTTATATTTTCATATTACAAATACCTATATCTACCATCCATATTGCACTTGTATCACCATCTCTTTGCCGAACTAGTGCACCAATACAATTTACCATTGTATTGGTTGTGTTGGGGACACAGGAGACTCTTTTTTATTTGGTTGCAGGGTTGTTTGAGAGAGGCCATCTTCATCCTATGCCTCCCACAGATTGATAAACCTTAGGTCATTCACTTGAGGGAAATTTGCTATTGTCCTACAAACCTCTGCACTTGGAGTCCCAACAACATCTACAAGAAGAGGGTTGTGTAGTAGACATCAACTCCACAAATAATGGGATAGTGCTACGTCTTGAGCTTGCGTTTGTTTTCCTTGAAGAGGAAAGGGTGATGCAGCAATAGTAGCGTAAGTATTTCGCTCAGTTTTTGAGAACCAAGGTATCAATCCAGTAGTAGGCTCCTCAAAAGTCCCACACACCTACACAAACAAACAAAGAACTGACAACCAATGCAATAAAGGGGTTGTCAATCCCTTCACGACCACTTGCGAAAGTGAGATCTGATAGAGATAGTACGATAAGATAAATATATTTTTGGTATTTTATAATATAGATTGGAAAAGTAAAGATGCAAATAAAAGTAGATTGAAAGCTTATATGATAAAAGATAGACCCGGGGGCCATAGGTTTCGCTAGTGGATTCTCTCATGATAGCATAAGTATTACGGTGGGTGAACAAATTACTGTCGAGCAATTGATAGAAAAGCGAATAATTATGAGATTATCTAGGCATGATCATGTATATAGGCACCACGTCCGTGACAAGTAGACCGACTCCCGCCGCCCGTGGCCGTGCCAGCGGCCGCCGCCCGTGGTCGCGCCCTCGGCCTGCTCGCCCCGCCGCCCGTGGTCGTGCCCATATCACCGCCCGCGGCCGTGGTCGCGCCCGCGCCTGCCGCCCCGTGGTAGCGCCCGCGCCCCGCGGCCCGTGGGCGTGGCCGCGGCCTGCTCGCCCTGCCGCCCGTGGTCGTGGCCGCAGCCGCGCTCCGCGTCCTGCTCGCCCCGCCGCCGCCGTGGCCGTGGCCGCTATCAGTGTCAAAACCAGCGAATCTCGGGTAGGGGGTCCCGAACTGTGTGTCTAGGCGGATGGTAACAGGAGACAAGGGACACAATGTTTTACCCAGGTTTAGGCCCTCTTGATGGAGGTAAAACCCTACGTCCTGCTTGATTAATATTGATGATATGGGTAGTACAAGAGTGGATCTACCACGAGATCAAGGAGGCTAAACCCTAGAAGCTAGCCTATGGTATGATTGTCGTAATGTATGTTGTGTCCTACGGACTAAAGCCCTCCGGTTTATATAGGCATCGGAGAGGGCTAGGGTTACACAGAGTCGGTTACAATGGTAGGAGATCTACATATCCGTATCGCCAAGCTTGCCTTCCACGCCAAGGAAAGTCCCATCCGGACACGGGACGGAGTCTTCAATCTTGCTTCTTCGTAGTCTTGGAGTCCGGCGGACGATGATAGTCCGGCTGTCCGGACACCCCCTAGTCGAGGACTCCCTCAGTAGCCCCCGAACCAGGCTTCAATGACGATAAGTCCAGCGCGTATATAGTCTTCGGCGTTGCAAGGCGGGTTCTCCCTTTAAGTTCCATGTACCTGCCGAACAGTGTCCGACTTCCTCATAAATGTTGTGCTTCTTGGCTTCTACGCCCAATAATGGCCTTCCTCCACGCGTCGCAAGAATGCGAAAAGCCAGGGTGTCTTTTATGTTTCACCCCCTAGTCGTGCAAGTCATCCGCCTACAAAAGAGGCAAAAATCCAGATCCAAATCACACCATCTTCCTTCCACGAATACTCATCGGAGCGCCTTTGACCCAAAAATCCATTCCATCATGGACCATCGGCGCGGCTCCTCTTCTCGCGCTCCCAGCCCACTGCCAGGAGATTGGAGGAGATGCTGTGTTCCACACAACGAGCTAGTGAAGCTCCAAGCGGGGCGATATCTCCCTCCGGCCTTCATGGTCCCGGTTCGAGCCGGGCTGGCCACCTACCAAGGTGGGAAGCAAGCGGAGGCCACCCCAAGTCCCAACAAAGAGGAGCGGGTATGCTTTGTCCCCTATCTGATAAGGGGACTCAGATTTCCGATTCAGCCATTCCTCCGCGGGCACCTGGAGTTCTACGGACTCCAGCTCCATCACCTTACACCCGCCTCTGTCCTGCATATCGCGGGTTACGTAGCTCTTTGCGAGCTATTCCTGGGCATCGAGCCCCATTTTGCACTATGGAAGAGGTTGTTCTGCCTCGTACCCCGTTCTCACGAGGGATCTATATATCAAGTGGGCGGCGCTGAAGTATGGCGCATTGCCGGGACCGGATATCCATCCGGAACCCCTAAGAAGGCGTCCGAAGACTGGCCTTCGGAATGGTTTTACATAGAAGACACTCCGATGCCGGACCCAGTCCGGGTCGGCCTCCCGGAGTTCAGTGCTGCTCCTCTGAAGAAACGCCTTAGCTGGTGCCCGCGGAGCCCCCAATTGGAGGAAGACAAGAGCGTCCATTACCTGATGGGCCGAATAAAATTACTAGCCCATTCCGGGTTGACCATGATTGGAGTCATGGTGACATGCATCATGCAAGGGGTACAGCCATTGCAATACAGGGGCCACCCCATGTGGGATTTCAACGGGGAAGACGATGCCACCCGCCATGGCCGCAAAGGGCCAGATTCGACCGAGGATCTGGTGCAGATCCTGTCCGGCCTGTACAAGGGGGAGAAGGAGGACTTCCTTCGAACAAACCCGTTGAATGGGTTTTCCATGAATAACCCTCGGGGCTGGGTAAGCGAACACTTTTAAGGGCTCAACCCATGCTTTCAAAGTTTAAGCTTATTATATTATGTCTTCGGTGCAGGAACTACGCCGAATTGTGGAGGACATGGTAAGTCCATCTCCGCAACCCGAGGATCCAGAGAGATCCCAGGATCCGGCCTCCGAAGAGGATCCGGATATCAAGGTGGAGCTGATCGACGGGGTGTTCCACCAGCTTAGCATGGATAACGCTTTAGTCGCCATTACGGCGGACTACCCCGGATTATATCCGGCTTTCCATGTGATTGTGACCGAGGTCCGGACACCATTATCTCTTCCTTGCCCATTTCTGACCTTCGCGAACGATGGTGTTTTACAGGAAGCGCCTTCAAGGCGGGAAGCCGAGCCCGCGGCGGCTGACCAACAAAGGCCAGTCCGGACCAACAGGCGGAAAAGGAGCGCAGCACGGACTGAAATGTCGCTGCGAAGGTATAGCTCATATTTAAATATTCAGAGCAACGTTCCTAGGAAGCGTCTGAGTGCTCATGATCTTTGTAGGAGAAAAAGCGCCCGTCGGACTGCGGGCGTAGAGGTTGCCGATCCGACCTATACCAGCCAGGCTCCAGCGCCCGGACTGGAGGGGGAGGCAAGCGCAAGGCACGGGCCGGATACTCCTCCAACGTAGGATGCCGACAGACTGTCCGCCACCAAATCTGAGGTGGAGAGCGCCATGAACCACAGGCGCCGCCAGACAGTATTTCGTGAAGCGTGCTTCTCCCCTGAGGCGTTGAACGCCTTTAACGCGGGGGACACGCACCTCCGTGCTGCTCAAGATGGTTTTACCAGAGCCACGGAGCAGTATGTAAAAGACATACGGGTAAGGGAATTTAATGTTTATATATGCCAGTAGCCCCCGAGACTTAAAGCAGTTATGTTAACTGATTTAAGGATCATTTGAAATGCAGGCTCTTACCGAGAAGAATACCCAACTGTCTCAGGAGCTGCAAGAATGCAAGGCCCAACTTGAGGCCGCACTTGCTGCCGCAGGAGGAAACACAGAGGCCCCTCCTGGTAACATATTTGTTTGTTGAATATAAGCGCTGTGCGGCATGCGCGCAAGTCTAACAGTGATATTGCAGGTGCTGCCGGACAAGATCCGGATAGGCAGGAACTGCTGCGCCAGCTGAAGGCCGGCGAGAGGGTGCTGAATAGAGTACAGCAGGAAAGGAACAAGCTCCAAGATGCCCACGCCCAGCTTGGAGAAGAGCTGAAAGGCGTTTGGGTCGAGCTGTCTGGCTCCGTTAAAGAGAATCAGCAGCTTCGTCGCAGCATCTATAGTAAGTGCTTGAGCGAACTCCTTTGAAAAGAAGAGTTCGGCGAGGAAGTCAATTGACAGAATATGTCTTATAGGTATACTCACAGGTCGCCCTGCGGAGGAGATGCCCGTATCAATGGGTGATCAACTTCCCGAGCTGTTGCAACTGCTCGAACGAGTTCGGCAGGCGATGAGCGGCGTCGTCCAGGCAATATGGCCAGCCTTCTCCCTGCCCGAGGGCCTTGGGGAGCTTGCGGAGAAGCTCCAGGGAGTGCGGCAGCGCCTCCGTTTATGGAAGATTTCGGCCTGCCGCCAAGGTGCCAGGGAGGCTTGGGCCATGGTGAAGACGTGGTATAAGAAGGCGGATCCCAACCACATGGCCGAGGTTGGACCGGTGGGGCCCGATGGGAAGGAGATCCCTGTGAGTTTAGTATACAGCCAAGTAGAGTTGGCTGCTAAATTTTCCCAATGGGACTGTAAGTTGGACAGCCTGTTAGACGGGATTGAGGAGGAATACAATCAGTAAATTTGACAATGTATTTTAAAATGACATGTGAAATGCCCTCTAGCCGGATTGTAGATCGTTTGTCTTTGCCGACCTTTTCGCTTCAACCTCGGGACCCTAGAGTCCGGAGTGTGTCCGAATACCTTTTTGGTTAAGAAACAACCGGGGTATGCATGGAGACCAGGCGTAGGGGTCATTAGTGCTTTATCAGACAAGTGCCCAACTAGTTATGTTATATTACATGGTTAGTAAGAAACATCTTCCAGGGAGAATAGTTCCGTTAAGGGTTCCTTTCCCTGAGAGGCATGCCCTAAAGTGCATGTCCGGACTGTGAAAAAAAGCAGAAAAACATCTGGGGGCAGATAAATAGGTAGGTAAAAAATCATCTTTCAAGTCACCGACCGAATATTCCCTTAAGAACACTAGCTTTCGGCTTCACCCAGTCTGAGGTACACATCCGGCTGACACGGCAGTAACAATCGCAGAGGTGCTCCCTTTACCTCCTAGCCGAACACTCGGGAACGTAGGGGTAAGCACAGGAGCCAGTCAAGCCAGCTTGGCCAAAAACTTAAGTCATATCGATGCATATAATGGTGATTAAAAGGTACATGTGGAAGCTTGACACATGCGCTAGGCGTGAAGCCCTTACAGTTGAGCTTCTTGAAAAGAAGCCCCCAGGTATAATGAGTGCGGATGGCACATCAAGTGTGTGCGAGCAATGCGCAAGTGGGCCCTTAAGGGCTTTTTATGAAAAAAGGTTAAGAGAAGAAAGAGAAACAAAGTGCAGCTGGAGTGTAAAAAATTTGGACGGGGGAAGGGGACAAACTCTTAGTCCGGTGCTAGGCATAAAATCTTCGGAGGCGGGCTGCGTTCCAAGGGTTCGGCTCGAGTCGGTTGTCCGATGCATTTCGCAGACGGTACGCCCCGACGGTCAGGACTTGGTCGATAATGAAGGGGCCCTCCCATTTGGGCTTGAGCTTGTCCTTTTTCTTGTCCGGCAGGCGTAGAACTAGTTCGCCAACGTTGTAAGTCTTGGCCCGTACTTCTCTGCTTTGATATCTTCGAGCCTGCTGCTGATAAAATGCGGAACAAGCCTTGGCGACGTCGCGTTCCTCCTCCAATGCGTCCAAGTTGTCCTGCCGATCCAGCTCGGCTTCTTGTTCTTCGTACATGCGCACTCGAGGTGAGTCATGAATGATGTCGCAGGGCAAAACTGCCTCTGCGCCGTATACCATAAAAAATGGTGTGAATCCGGTAGTACTGTTGGGTGTTGTTCGTAGCTCCCAGAGTACGGAGTCGAGCTCCTCTACCCAGTGCGTGTCGGATTTCGTAAGTGACCGCACTAGTCTGGGTTTAATGCCGCTCATTATTAGACCATTTGCTCGTTCCACTTGACCGTTGGTTTGAGGGTGATAGACTGAAGCGTAGTCGAGCTTAATGCCCATGTTTTTGCACCATGACTTAACCTCGTCGGCCGTGAAGTTCGTGTCGTTGTCGGTGATGATGCTGTGGGGGACACCGTAACGGTGTACGACCCCGGATATAAAGTCTATCACTGGTCCGGACTCTGCCGTTTTGACCGGTTTGGCCTCTATCCATTTGGTGAATTTATCCACCATGACCAATAGGTACCTTTGCTTGTGGGTTCCCCCTTTGAGGGGTCCGACCATATCAAGCCCCCAGACCGCGAACGGCCAGGTAATGGGTATAGTTTTGAGGGTGGTGGGTGGCATATGGCTCTGATTAGCAAAGAGCTGACAACCGACGCATCTCTGGACTAAGTCCTGGGCATCTGCCCGGGCCGTTGACCAATAAAATCCTATACGGAATGCCTTTCCTACAAGGGCCCGGGCTGCTGCGTGGTGTCCGCCTAGTCCGGCATGAATTTCAGCCAGGAGGTTTCGCCCTTCCTCTTCGGAGATACACCTTTGAAGGACTCCGGTTGTACTTTTCTTATAAAGTTCTCCCTCATGGACCTTGTAGGCTTTAGATCGCCGGACTATGCAGCGGGCCTCATTTTGGTCTTCGGGAAGTTCCTGCCTAAGCAAGTAGGCTAGGAATGGCTCTGTCCACGGGGCGATTACTGCCATTATGTCGTGGGCTGAAGGTGTTATGTCATCGGCTGAATCGCCGGTTGGCGCGGTTGTTTCTGGTTTGTCATTTCCGGACTCCCCTTCCCATAGTACGGACAGCTTGAAGAGCCGTTCCAGGAAGATATTTGGAGGGACAGCGTCACGTTTTGCGCCGATGCGTGCCAGTGCGTCGGCTGCTTGGTTATTATCTCAGGCTACGTGATGGAATTCAAGTCCTTCAAACCGAGCTGACATTTTTAGGACAGCGTTGCGATATGCTGCCATTTTCGGATCCTTGGCGTCAAAGTCTCCGTTTATTTGGGATATTGCAAGGTTTGAGTCCCCGCGCACCTCTAGGCGTTGAATGCCCATGGAGATTGCCATCCGGAGACCATGTAGAAGGGCCTCGTATTCGGCTGCGCTGTTGGAGTCCGTGTACATTATTTGAAGTACGTATTGGACTGTGTCCCCGGTTGGGGACGTCAAGACAACGCCAGCCCCCAGTCCGGCCAACATTTTGGAGCCGTCGAAGTTCATAGTCCAATTGGAGTATGCGCCGTACTCTTTAGGGAGTTCGGCTTCGGTCCATTCAGCGACAAAGTCAGCCAAAACTTGTGACTTTATAGCTCGCTGAGGTTTGTAGGTTATATCGAATGGTAGGAGCTCAATGGCCCATTTTGCAATCCTTCCCGTTGTGTCGCGGTTGTTTATAATGTCATTGAGTGGTACTTCGGAGGCCACTGTTATCGAACACTCTTGAAAGTAGTGTCGGAGATTCCGAGATGCCATGAACACCGCGTATGCTATCTTTTGATAGTGCGGGTAACGGGACTTGCAGGGGGTTAACACAGTGGATACGTAGTACACTGGTTTTTGAAGAGGGAATTTATGCCCTTCTGTCTCTCGTTCAACAACGAGTACCGCGCTTACAACTTGATGTGTTGCTGCGATGTATAACAACATAGGTTCGCCTAGGTTTGGCGCAGCTAGGACCGGATTTGTTGCCAATATGGCCTTTATTTCTTCGAGTCCGGTAGTGGCAGCATCCGTCCACTCGAAGTGTTCGGTGCGCCTAAGGAGGCGATAAAGGGGCAGTGCCTTTTCTCCCAAGCGGGAGATAAAACGGCTTAGAGCTGCCACGCATCCGGTCAATTTTTGTATCTGTTTGAGGTCTTTTGGAATATCCAATTGTGACAAAGCTCGGATCTTGGCCGGGTTTGCTTCAATTCCTCTACCGGATACAATGAAGCCCAGCAGCTTTCCGGCTGGTACGCCGAAAACGCATTTTTCCGGATTCAGCTTGATGTCATATGCTCCGAGGTTGTCGAATGTGAGCCTCAAATCGTCTACTAGAGATTCGACGTGTTTGGTTTTGACGACTACATCGTCTACGTATGCCTCAACTGTTTTGCCGATCTGGGTGGCCAGACATGTTTGAATCATGCGCTGATATGTTGCGCCGGCATTTTTAAGTCCGAAGGGCATCGTGTTGAAGCAGAATGGTCCATATGGAGTGATGAATGCCGTTGCGGCTTGGTCTGCTTCCGTCATCTTGATTTGATGGTGGCCAGAGTATGCGTCGAGGAAGCACAACGAATCGTGCCCTGCGGTAGCATCGATAATTTGGTCGATGCGGGGGAGGGGGAAGGGATCCTTTGGGAAAGCCTTATTGAGGTCTTTAAAGTCGACGCATAGGCGCTAGGATTTGTCCTTCTTTGGTACCATTACCAGATTTGCTAGCCAATCAGGATGTTTGATATCTCTGATGAATCTGGCTTCCAATAGTTTGGCTAGCTCTTCTCCCATTGCCTGTCTTTTGGGTTCGGAAAATCGTCGAAGAGCCTGTTTAACCGGCTTGAATCCTTTTAGGATGTTTAGGCTGTGTTCTGCCAATCTGCATGGGATTCCGGGCATATCTGAAGGATGCCAGGCGAAAATGTCCCAATTTTCCCGAAGGAATTCTCGCAGTGCGGCGTCTACCTCGGGGTTCAATTGTGCCCCAATGGAGGCCGTCTTTGTTCGGTCCGTTGGATGGACCTGGAATTTTACTATTTCATCTGCTGGTTTGAAGGAGGTGGACTTGGATCTTTTATCGAGTATCACATCCTCCCTATTCACCGTAGAGCGCAGCATGGTGAGTTCTTCTGCCGCTAGGGCTTCGGATAGTGCCTCCAGGGCTAGTGCGGCTGTCTTGTTTTCGGCGCGGAGTGCTATGTCCGGATCACTAATGAGAGTGATTATTCCGCCGGGCCCAGGCATTTTGAGCTTCATGTACCCGTAATGGGGTACGGCTTGAAAAATTGTGAATGCCTCTCGTCCTAATATAGCGTGATATCCGCTGTTGAACGGGGCCACTTGGAACGTGACTTCTTCGGATCTATAATTGTCCGGCGAGCCGAACACCACATCGAGTGTGATTTTTCCGGTGCAACGCGCTTCTCGGCTAGGGATTATTCCTCTGAAGGTTGTGCTGCTTCGCTCAATACGGCTCCAGTCTATTTCCATTTTTTGAAGAGTTTCCTCGTAGATGAGGTTTAGTCTGCTGCCGCCATCCATGAGGACCTTTGTAAGTCGAAAGCCGTCCACTATGCGACTAAGCACCAGTGCGGCTGGTGCTCGGGCTGTTCGGAATTTAGGTTCGTCGCTGGCATTGAAGGTGATGGCTGTGTCGCTCCATGGATTTGCTGTTACTACTTGGTAGACTTCGGCGAGGCCGCGGATTGTTCGTTTTCGCATATTATTTGATGCCAAGGTCTCGAAGACTGTTGATACCGTACCGGTATTGTTGGAGTGGTTTTCCGGAGCTAGAAGCTCCTCGCCACTTTTGGCCACCTGCCGTAATATCCAACATGCTCGAAGGCTATGTGTTGGGACGGCGCCCTCTGTACTGTGAAGCTTACAGGGTCCGCTGAGCCATCCCTCCAGAACGGTTCCATGCCCTCTATGGGGTTTTTGGTTTTTGGTTTTTGTGTCTGGGGCCTGAGTATGATGCACCCTTTTGTTGCGGACTAGGGTTGTATTCAGGGCCGGATTGTCCCAAAACTGGTTTTCGGTTTTCCGGAAACTCTCCATCGCACAGTACTTTCGTACTATGGACGCCAGATTGGTGAAGTGTGTAATTTTACGACGGCTGATGGCGTTCAATATTCCCTTGTCCGTGCAATTATTGCAAAAGATTGAGATTGCGTTTTCCTCTCGGCAGTCCTTTATCCTGTCCATAACCAGGAGGAATCTGGCCCAGTAGTGATGTACTGTTTCAGCGGGCTCTTGCCGAATTAGAGATAGATCGCATATGTCTGGGCGGGTGGGTGGAATAAAATCCGGATCCCTACCCATCTCGGGGCTTAAAGGCCGTGAAGTTTCCAAATTTGGAAGCTTGGATTGCTGGATGTTGTCCAACGAGTCCGGCCCGACGCCTGACTTTAAGTTCAGTGCTTGATCGAAGTCCGTTCCTCCGCGGAAATCCGGAAATGACTAGTTTTCAATACAGGAGAAGAGTCGCCGCATTGTTCCTCTACCACTGCGACGTGGTGGGTGACCTGGGGAGAGTTAATCTCTCTCAGATCAGTTTTAAGCCCAATCTGATTGTAATCCGTAGCGACTCCCAGGGCGGCGATGCGATCCAAGAGCTCGTTGACAGACGAGAGCTCTATCGGATCCAGCCGCTCGGCAAATTCCGAGCTGACGTGACGATTGCTTTGGACGACTTGAGAAGTCATTGTCGAAGCAGTGGCCGGACAGGCGGTCATAAGAAAACCACCTAGCCGGATAGTTTGGCCGGCGGCCAAGGCCCCTTTGGCGAAAATACCGTCCTTGAAGACGGGTGGAGGCATCCTTCCTATCGGTGACGACACAGAGGAACTCTCAATGAAAGCACCAATGTCGGTGTCAAAACCGGCGGATCTCGGGTAGGGGGTCCCGAACTGTGCGTCTAGGTGGATGGTAACAGGAGACAAGGGACACGATGTTTTATCCAGGTTCAGGCCCTCTTGATGGAGGTAAAACCCTACGTCCTGCTTGATTAATATTGATGATATGGGTAGTACAAGAGTGGATCTACCACGAGATCAAGGAGGCTAAACCCTAGAAGCTAGCCTATGGTATGATTGTCGTAATGTATGTTGTGTCCTACGGACTAGAGCCCTCCGGTTTATATAGGCACCGGAGAGGGCTAGGGTTACACAGAGTCGGTTACAATGGTAGGAGATCTACATATCCGTATCGCCAAGCTTGCCTACCACGCCAAGGAAAGTCCCATCCGGACACGGGACGGAGTCTTCAATCTTGCATCTTCGTAGTCTTGGAGTCTGGTGGACGATGATAGTCCGGCTGTTCGGACACCCCCTAGTCCAGGACTCCCTCAGCCGCCGCCATGACTGTGGCCGCGCCCATGGCCAGGCCGCCCTGCCGTGACCTTGCCCGCGCCCCGCCACTCGTGGGCGGCTAACGGACTGGCGCGCGCACGTGCGGAGGACGGCGGCGGGCGCACGCGAGGAGGCTGGCGGCAGGCGCACGCGAGGAGCCCGACGGCCAAGGGCACACAGGACACTTTTCAGCGCGCGTGGGAAGTGCAACGCGCTGGAGCTCACGCCCCAAATATACAGCTTCGAGTCCAGTTTCATCCGGCGCGCTAAACACTTTTTAGAGCGTGCTCTATTATGCAGCGTCCGCTGGAGTGCTATTTTTGACTCCGCGCGCGCTAAACTTGCGATTTTTTGGGCGCGGCGCTGATATTGGGCGTCCGTTGAAGATGCTCTAAGAAAGATGACATGATGTAGAGGGATAAACTCATGCAATATTATATAAACCCCACCTTTTTATCCTTGATGGCAACAATACAATACGTGCCTTGCAACCCCTATTGTCACTGGGTAAGGATACCGCAAGATTGAACCCAAAGCTGAGCACTTCTCCCATTGCAAGAAAGATCAATCTCGTAGGCCGAACCAAACTGATAATTCAAAGAGACTTGGAAAGATAACTCGATCATACATAAAAGAATTCAGAGGAGATTCAAATATTTCTCATAGATAAACTTGATCATAAACCCACAATTCATCGGATCTCGACAAACACACCGCAAAAAGAGTTACATCGAATAGATCTCCACAAGAGAGGGGGAGAACATGGTATTGAGATCCAAAAAGAGAGAAGAAGCCATCAAGCTAATAACTATGGACCCGAAGGTCAGTGGTAAACTACTCACAACTCATCGGAGGGGCTATGGTGTTGATGTAGAAGCCCTCCATGGTCGATTCCCCCTCCAGTGGAGCGCCGGCGAAGGCTCCAAGATGGGATCTCGCGGATACAGAAGGTTACGGTGGTGGAAATTGTTTTTCGTTGACTCCCTGGATGTTTTCGGGGTACGTGGGTATATATAGGAGGAAGAAGTAGGTCGGTGGTCGCCCGAGGGGCCCGCGAGATAAAGGGGCGCGCCTTGTAGGGGTGGGCGCGCCCTCCACCCTCGTGGCCGCCTCGGCTACTTCTTGGCTTGCACTCCAAGTCCTCTGGATCATGTTCGTTCCAGAAATCACGCTCCCGAATGTTTCATTCCGTTTGAACTCCGTTTGATATTCCTTTTCTTCGAAATACTGAAGTAGGCAAAAAAAAAACAGCAATACAGGCTGGGCCTCCGATTAGTAGGTTAGTCCCAAAAATGATATAAATGTGTAAAATAAAGCCCATAAACATCCAAAAGGGGTAATATAATAGCATGGAACATTCAAAAATTATAGATACGTTGGAGACGTATCAAGCATCCCCAAGCTTAATTCCTGCTCGTCCTCGAGTAGGTAAATGATAAAAACAGAATTTTTGATGTGGAATGCTACCTAGCATAATTCTCAATGTAATTTTCTTTATTGTGGCATGAATGTTCAGATCCAAATGATTCAAAATAAAAGTTCATATTGACATAAGAAATAGCAATACTTCAGGCATACTAATCAAAGCAATCATGTCTTGTCAAAATAACATTGTCATTGTAAACTTGGGAACATGTGTCACAAATTGAACTCCCTTATGGCTAACATTTAACAGGAAAGGAACATCACCTTGATATATAGCTTCTCCAGGCACGAACAGCATATCAAGAAACTGACAACTTGGTCTAGGTTGGGGCCGATAGATTCTAGTGCCAAGAATTCACTGTGCGCAGTTTCGGGCTCAAGCTTGTCGGAATCATTTTCTAGATGACAGACGAACATACATCTTCAAAATTAGAAATAATGTTAATTTGTAGAAGGAGAGGTAGAAGGCGGTTGTTGTACCTGAACCGGTGTGGATCCAATAACATGTTCAGAGTATTTGTCAAACGAGTAGCCCACCACTATCAATTTCGGCATAGAAATGACATTGATTCTTGTTGGACCTTCTTGATGAACTACAAGTAATCTCTCAAGTGCAGGTGTGTCCTCAATGACCATACCGTGGTACACATCTTCTGATGTCTTCCCGCCGCACCAGCAACACACATAAATAGTCTGGAGAGTCATGGAGGTGATGTGGAAGATACTCAACCCATTGATCGCCTGAAGATGAAGGTACTCGAGTGCAGTACAGCCATGGAGCAGGCGCTCCATGTCACCATTTGGGAGGAAGATGGCGATGAGCTCGAGGGGCTTCAATCGTGGTAGAATAAGAGCGGGCGCGTCATTAAGGGGGATGGCAGTTCCTAAACTTGGCGACGTGCAGCATGGGCGCGAGGCGGCGGACGGACGTTGGCAGCGAGCGCATATGCCCATCATCAAAAGTGAGCTCCTCGAGCTGATCTAGGGCGGGGGATCAGAACCAGTCATCAAGCTTGGCTCGGTCCTTGCTATTGGAACGAAACTTGCGCATTCTAAGGCCTCTGGTTGGGCCACGGTGATTGTCGAGGATCTTGGAGAACGCATCCAAGCTTTTGCGATAGCCATGGCAGAGCTCGTGGGTGTCTTTGAGGTCGAGAGGGGTGGAGTTCCATAGGGGGCGCCACCGCCAGGAAAGGACAATTGTCCGTGCCCCATGTTTGATTGGGAGGAGGGAGATGATAACTATCAACATATCATCGGGGAGGCTGTTGATGAAGTCTAGGACTGCTAGAGTCACTTGCAGCTCTTGCTCGCCCCGCCTCCGCTTGTTGGCAGCCCCGTTCTCCACCTCTGGAGTCTCCTTGTCAGCAGTGCTTCTTAATAGAAGTGGGAGTACATGGAATATTTAGTTAAAACAGGGCAATAGAAAAGTCTATTGGTAACTAGAAGTTATTAGGTAGGAATATTGTAAGAAAATGGAATAACAATTGGCTGCTTAAATACTACACAATTCATTTGATATTGCTGGGTAAGTCAACATGCAGATACTTGAAAAGAAAACTTACTTCGAACAAAGTCTGGACGGATGATATCGTCGGGGAAGTTAGCATATATCTCATGACCAGGCTCTTTTATGTGCAGTGCAATTTTAGTGCCAGCTTTCAGTACATAAAACTTAGAAAATTCTTTCCAAAGGTCAGTGCCAAAATAGGAGTCACCATGTTCATCAAGTCTTAAAGTAGCAACGATTGTAAATCCATGGTTTGTGTTCAGTATGACATACCTGCAGTCTTGTCTTATGTAAAGGGAAAGATCGTGCACTATAGATTCTGTTACATAGCAAGGGACGCGCTACAGAAAATGGTAGGATTGTTAAAGAAAATATGGTAACATGCAAATATGGGCCCAAATTGAAAGAACTCTATAGTAGTTGAAATCGAAGGACAAAAATCTATAATTAAAGAGATAGTGTAAACATGATGTCATGGAAATATGAGAGTAACCGAAAGAACAATACATCATTATTTGCCTAATATAGAAAGAAGAGGGGGAAATCCCCTTTGACGTATATGGTGCATGTGGCACCTTTTATCCAAATGCAGCAATATTTAGTATATGTTTAGTAAAGTAGGCCATGCCAACCGATTTAGGGTGAGATTGAACATACCGCACGCATCCTCAAGTCATTTGGTACGGTGAGATGGAATGTCTGGCGGAGGCCACAAAGCCTTGATGTGTCCGCGTACTTTACACTCTATGAATGAAAGAAAACCCTCAAATCAGCTCGAATAAAAATGAATTCAATGTGATTTTTGTGGCACCCCGATCCGTTGGGATCACGGGGTCTTTGCACGTCAGCCCAGGATAACACGTGACGCACGACAGGTCCATGATACAGCATTCCAGGTACAAGAATATTCATCAAATACATGTGTATAAGATTACATCATTGATGAATACAATCTTCTGGCATAGCCCTAAGGCTATTTACATAGCAGCAGAAGTCCATATAAATGGCGGCGGATGTCTTGGTTTGGCAGCATCCAAGGATTGAGAAAGCGGTAGGCGTAAGCGAGGCAATTGGCCTTCGCCTAGTGCCTAGGCGGTGCCTAAGCGCCCGAGGCGCGGCCTAGGCGGTAATATAGTTTTTACTCGTAGTGTATTTGTGATTATTATATGGGTGTTGATATTAGTTTAGGGCATATAAATAAGTTAATTACCATCGACTACCATTGGAATATAACCCGTTTGGCATATTAGTGCAGTACATGGCATGATTTCTTGCTTGCATAGACAATTCCTTGCTTGCCCTACCTAGACCTCCATTTATGCCCTAGGCGAGGCGTTTGACCATTGCCTAACGCCTAGGCGTGCCTAAGCGCCTCCTAGCCACTGCCTTTTCCAACAGAGACAGCATCTAACTCTACTGGGCTCCATAACTCACAGGACTGGCAAGATTATGACCTAGCACGACGGAAGAAGCGAATAATCTGGGTACAACCTACAAAACTGGCATGACACGCCAGGTCAGTACATTGAATGTACTTGCAAGACAACCAAATACATAGCATCCAAACAAACAGATGACAAAGCAAGAACCAAGCATATGCAACAATCTACTTCAACACAACTTATAAGCATGGCATGATATTAACTGGAATCATAACTCAAACTAAGCATGACCAACATCAAAGCATCAAAACTTACTCTAACATGGCAACAACAAAGCATAGCATATCAAATCATGGCATGGCATCAGGAAACTATACTGAAAATAAACTACTAGTTACCTCCCGTGAAGACATATAGCATTAACCTCATGCAACAATCACTTACTCTGCCACGGCTCCTCGGAGAAAACTCATAACTTACCGAGACCTCATCTCGTGGTCATATCAAAACATCACCGTGACTTCTCACGACTATCTCATAGTCCAAGTCACCACATTATTTATCACATCTTAGTTATCACATTAGTTATTAGCAGATTTATCCTCCATTTCGACCAAGACCTGATAGTGTGACCTACTATGAACTTGTGCCCATGACCGAGGGCGCGGCTATCGATAGATTAAAACACACACTCTGTAGAGGTTGCGCACTTTACCCACACCACAGAACCCATGGCCTCTCACTCCCATTCAGGTGGACTAACGGCATTCTGACAAAACCGTTCGACTTCCATGACACTCTCACGGCCACTCCGACCAACTCCCTCTCAGGGCTAAGTCATGGGTGGCCCCATGCCTACCAAAGGCATCTTCGGCCACCGTCGTGGCAAAAACGGTCCAAAACGGGGACAAAGCATGCAAAACAACTCGGGCACACAAGGCTTATGTCCGCCTACCTGATCAGGGTAGCGCGCTCCCATAACCTTCCCTTATAGGAGGCACCGGCGAGAGGCAATGGCAGTAGACCCAGCTAGGGCCTCCCATAAGGCAAATGTGGCTGCACTTGAGAAAGCTTGATTTGGAGGCACTATGACTCGATCCCATCGATGACAGAGGATGTTTATTATTAAGTCATGTTATTAACTCATCCACCATCATTAATATTATGAGCATAATTAACAAGGATGCAACAATGAACATGCAGCAAGCAAATGCATTAACAAATATCAAGCTTTAACAGTTTTAGCATATGAAGCAATGATAATACCGAGTACTAGCTTATTGACGGTGTAACAAAAATCATCATAGCATCAATACTACTGGCATGAAAACTAACCAACACACATGCATGATATTATCAACAACAATGTAGCTAGCATGGGAAAAGCTATCATGAAAGGCAAGCATGACGTGTCAAACAGTACTAACATAGAGAACAACTGAAATAACGGCAGACGAAACAGATAAAGACTACTGCAACTAAGCACACACACGAGGTACTAGCAAAGTCAACATGCATGTTCGGGGCTCATGATAAGAGGTTGGCTTGACTGGGGGTCGAGGAATACTCCGGAAATGAGTGAGGTCACTTCACGGAAAAAAATTGCCGGAGAGGGGTTCGCTCTCAAAGGGGCTGAATTAGGGCAAGGGCAAATGGGCATTTTCAGAATGTGCAAACATGAAGAAAATAGTCCCATCGAAAAGAGCTCGATGAACAGAGAACGTGAGCGTTGGAATCACCTCGATCGGAGTTACGGTTGCAAAGTTGTGGCCGTTCACTTTTTGGGCAAAAAAGTGGCTTAAACAGTGAACGTTCACAATCTAACCATTTCGGCGGGCTGGGCTGAAAACAGAAAGCGCACTCCGAGAAAATACATTTCCAGAAAACAGAAAGCGTATTTCAGGGTAATACGTTTACATTTACAGGAAACACATGACATGGAATACGTCTCCGAACAAACTAAAGCGCACTTCGAGGTTACGTCTCCACTTATGCTGACCGGGCATCGCGTCGGTCCATGGCAAGCGGGGCCCGCGCGTGGGTGGGGCCCATCCACTTCACCAAGCTGGCAGGACTAGGTCAACGCCCTGGTTCGCTGCCAGGTGGGGCCCGCGGCGGCTTCTCTCTCTCCTACTCTCCTCCTTCTCCATCACGATAGAGGCAGAGCGGGACGCCACGGCGGTCGTCGAAGCTGGCGACTGGCGGCACGGGAGGGCTGGGCGTCGCACGCGGGAGCTCCACCACTCCACGCCGCGCCCGTGGGTGGTCTCGCAAGGGCTTGGGTAGCCTGCAGCGTCGGGGCCATGGAGATCGGCGGCGGCCGAACGCTGCGAGGGGAGGGACTGCGCTGGCGGGGCTCCGCCGCCGGAGTTGAGGGTTGCGGTGGTCTACGGGCTCCTAGGGGATGCTAGGGAGCAGCAAAATGAGCGGGGGAAGGGCTACGACAAGAAGCGGCCGAGGGGGATCGGGCGGCGGCCATGGCAATGGTGGTGGTCGAGGAGGGACTCCGGGGAGGAATGGGTAGCGTGGAGAGCTGTGGGTGGTCGAGAAGAGCTCGGAGGGGTTCCTTATAGCCGCGGGGGAAGGCTCGAGAAGGAGGGCGAGGTGGCATGTGACGTGGCTACATGTCCGTGCTCCAGCGACGGCCACGCGCGGCCAAGGCTCACGGGAAGCAGCGGGAAGGCGACAAGGGGGGACGCGGACGACCGCCACGGGGTCACGGAATCGAGCAACGCTTGCGGACGAGAAGGATAAGAGGACAGGAGCAAGGAAGGCGACGTGCTCACGGACACGCACTGTTTGGTCATTGGCACGACTCGCTGGAGAAGAAAATGAAGGGGGAAATGGGTCAAGGCGCACGGCGATGATGAGGCTGAGCTGGTTGACAAGCTTGGACGAGCCAGAGCCAGCCGGAGCTGCCCTACGATGGCCAACAGTGTGCAGACCACCATTTTGGCCGGCTTCACTCGTGATCACCATGGGCACAGCACGCTCTGGCCACCCACTTAGTGCCAAACCTTGTCAGAACTGGAGTCCTTCCAAGGCTATTAAGAATTAGGTGACGGCACGGGGAGAAATGTAGTGAGCAGAGGGAAACATGCTCGACAAGTTTTTTGTTGCAAACTTGGCAACATCTTGGTGATCAAAACAGTGAGCTTAAGGGCTAAAGTAGATGTCTGGGAGGTTTAGGCTAGCAAGGACTACGGTCCTGGGAAGTTGTAAGAGTTTTGGGCAAGGATTTAGCATAGTTGCTTTGCAACTGCCAAAATTGACCCAGAAAACAAAGGAGGAAGGAGCACTCACTAGGAGTGTTGGATAGAGCTACCACTTGGCAAATCTCGATGATTTGGTCATATGTAGATGCTGCAAAAAGATCATACAAAATGGACTTGCCAAATTGATACTTGCTTCACAAGCATCACTTTTGACCAAAAACTTGGGAAAATTCTAGAAAATATTGGCTACATCTGTGATCCAATCTCTTGGTTAGATGGGTTATATGGATAGGAGAAGGCTTGGGAATATTTTCAGCCATAATGGAGTAAGATAAAATATACTTGCTTCACAAACTGAAAATTTGGACAGAAAAAAAGAATTGCTCCTGTACTCACATAATTCAATGAAATGGGCTGAATTTGGTTGAAGGCTAATGATTTGGGATACTTGATAGGATGGAAAAAGTTTCATCCCATTTGGAAACTCTATGAAGGCACTTCCTTCACAAAGTTGCATGCTGGTCAGAAACTTTGAAAAAGTGCATAGAGAGCTAGGATGAAAGGATTGAGATCATCTTTGGTATCCATGGGTGATTTATCAATGTTAATTACCCTGCCAAATTGCAGCTGAAAAGGAATTATTAATAGAGCACTTCCTTTGCAAAATTTCAGAGAAGGTAGAAACTTGCATTGGAGCATGTGCCCAATTTTTGATCTGTGGAACATGAGATAAGGATGGAACTAGTGATTATATAGCAAGGAAAAGCTCCACAATTTATGTGGGAATTTCTTTGTTATAAAAATAGTAGTTCCTTTAGAAAATGGCAGAAATGCAATATTGGCATTAAATAGGAAAAGGCAATTTTCCTTATTTAATTATGGCCAATATATTTGCCAGATCTTGGATAAGGCATAATTATCAACTCCACCAATCCACATGAATTTAGGAGATGGCTAGCTTTGTCTTTGGATTATATTTCTCAGAAAGGCAAGAAAAGGAATAAATCATAATTCAAAAATATTGCATGGGACTTGGCAATATTTTTGCATATCCAAGGTTTACAAGGATATGAGGGTCTCTAGGAATAGATGGAATGATCAACAGATCAAGGAAGATGATGGCTCCTTTGTAATCACAAAGGGCATATTCAAATTCCAAAAAATTGGAATTATGGTTTGAGAGGGTTTGAGATGATGCAAATGAGGTCTTGCCCGCTGAAAAATACATGAGCAAGTTTTGAAAGGCTGGAAATGACAAGAAGTATCACAGTCATCCAACGAACTCAGGGGAAAGATTTTGAAAATGAGTGCCAGGAAGGAATAACAACACAAAAATTGATAACCCAATTTTGGGGCTGTTATAACTCTTCCCCCCTTAAAAAGAATCTTGTCCTCGAGAATCCTAGGGTTATGGCACAAAGGAAAAGGTAACCACTCCAAGAAAAACCTTCGGGTTAATTTTAACCCTTTTGTCGAATTCAAACGAGTTGGGGCACCGATAATTGGTACACCCAGAGAGGGATATGGGAAAATATGGTTATATCCACGGTTAGGGGTATTCGAGATCAAACTCCCAAAAAATTGCTAGGTGCACCCAAGTGAACTGTGGATTCACCTACTGACAGGTGGGTCCAGGGTCCACTGCCAGCCTCCTTCTTCTACCTCGGCTAGCTGCTTCTCCTGTGCTGCTGCTATGCGTGCGGCTTGGCACAACGCAAATCTAGCTCCTAGGGCGATGAGGAGCCTAGTGCCGTAGTGCGCGGCATGCACGACACCGGTGCAGCGAGCACTCACGCCACGGGCCAGCACCTTGTCGGCACTGCTCGCAGATTTGCCTCCTGGATGCCGGTGATCAGGCGACGAGCGAGTTTCTTGGACCTTGCTCACCGTACACCGGGGTTGGGCTATAAAAACGGCAGCGCTGTAACGCCCCGGATTCGTTGTGCCAGGTGTCCGCTAGTTATTCGCCGTTGTTGCCATGTCATTTGCTTGCGTGTTGCACTTTGCCATGTCATCATATGCATTTCATATCATGTCATCATGTACATTTCATTTTGCATAAGTGTTCGTCTCACGCATGCGAGCATTTTCCCCGTTGTCCGTTTTGCAATCCGGCACTCCTATGTCCTCCAGCGTCCCCCTTTTTTTTCTCTTGTTGTGAGTGGGTGTTAAACTTTCTTGGAATGGCCCGAGGTTGGCCAAGCGGCCTTGGTTTAGCACCGGTAGACCGCCTGTCAAGTTTCATGCCATTTGGAGGTCGTTTGATACTCCAACGGTTAACCGGGTAACCGTAAAAGCCTCTTTTGTGTGCAGCCCAACACCCCTTCCAAAGTGACCCAAAACCCAGCAAACTCCCCTCCATGCTCTCGGTCGTTCGATCACGATCGTGTGAGCGAAAACCACACCTCTTTTGGACTCTCCTAGCTCCCTCTACCTATAAATTAGTCCCCCTCCCCCGAATTCACGGTCTAACCCTAGCCTTCCTCTTCCTCGCGCCGCCAGACACGTCCGCCCGCGCCAGACATGTCTGCCGGACGCGTCGCTCCGGACAATCCCGTCGCGCCACGTCAGCAACCCCGCCGCCTCAGCCACTCGGGCACCGCCACCTCACCCTCTCTCTCTCCACCCCACCGCCAGGCCCGCCGGGGCCCATCGCGAGCCCGCCCCGGGCCGCCCGGCCCGTCCGTGCCGCAGTTGTGCGCCCGAGGCGCCCGCGCCCCGTGCCCGACCCCGATTCCTCGCCGCCGCCGCCCGTTCGTCGGCTCCTCCGCGCGCCCCGCCGCCATGAAAGCCACCGCCGTCGAAGCTTCCTCACCGCCACCTCGGTAGAAGCTCGTCGGCGCTCGAGCTCCGCGCCCATGTTGCCGCACGCCGCCCGGAGCCGCGCCGCGCGCGGATCCGGTAGTCGCCGCCGGGATCCAGTCCCTGCCGCCGCCCTCGCCTCACATCAGCTCCGCCCCTCTTCGTCGGGCCTCGCCGCGCCGCCATCGGTCCTCGTCAGCCCTTCCTTCCCCGATCCAGGAGGGATCAGGAGGAGAGCGAGGCGCCGCCGTGGGCCCCGCAAGCCGGCCCACTTCCCAGGGCCCAGCGCCCCGGCCCACGCAGCAGCGCCGGCCCGCTCCACTGACCTGGGCCGTAACCCACAAGGTGAGCGCCCCTGTCAGCCTATCCCTCGCCTGTGGCGCTATTTAGCTAATCTGCGCTCACTCCGTTTTTTTCTCCTGAAAAATCCACTGTCCCCAGATCTGCAACATTTTCGTGCCCTGTTTGACCTGCCATAACTCTGTGCATACAGCTCTGTTTGGTGCGTGTATTATGTCAAATTGTTCGACTCGACGAGTATTTCATTTCATTCCATTGCATCATTTTCATTTGAGCTCATCTTGATTCCTGAAATGCTGTTGGAAGAGTGCATATTGATGTTGATCTGCTGGAACTGTTATAACATGCTCATTTGTCATTTTTGCCATGTTTGATGTGTGCATCCTATGAGGTTGATGTCTACATGTGTTTTGATCTATGCCATGCCATCTTCCCAGGGGTGCCATCCATGTATTTTTGTGAGTTGTGTACTAAGTGCATCAAGCTTGTTAAGGAGGGTACTTGCTGTTACTGTTTTGCTAGGCTGATTCTGTTATATTTTGTTGCTATGTAAACATGCTTCTACTAGTTATTCTATGCATAATCTAGATATGTTCACTAAGGATGAATTGTTATACATGTCATGCTCTATCCATTCGTGCCCCTGGTTGCATTTATAGCCTGATGTATCATGTTGTTATCTTGCTCCAAAGTTTGCTAAATAATGTTGTTGTCAACCTGTTAACATGAAGTTCAGTTTTGGCCATGTGCTTTTCTAGTGATCCATGTACCCTATGAACTTGCTCTTGTCATGCTTAGGTTCATAAACATGTATTCTTACTGTTGGTTGCCTTGGCATGCCATGTTTTGCTCTGTGGTGAGTGGTTCAAGCTCACCAACAGGCCTACTTATCGTTGTTCCTGCCATGTATGAATTTGTCATATCTTTTGCCATGTTTACATGGGTGCCATCATATTTTCTGTGCCCTTTTGGCTCATGGTCAGTAAGGGAATTTTGTTCTATGCAATTAGTAGATTGATTCCATGACTTTGATTACCATGATAAGTTCATGTAACATGTTGTTTGATAGCTGTAAACATTGCAACCTGATGTTATTTCTGCTAAGCCTGAAACTGTTATTATTTGCAATCTTTCCATGTCTTTTTGAGCATGATCTATTGATTTCTGGAGATAGCTCAGTGTTCATGTTTTGTCATGCTTTACCTGTACTTCATGCCCATGCCTTTTGTTATTACGTTGAGATGCTGTAGCATACTGTTTTGATGCTTGCAAGATGCCTAGTTGCTGTTATGGACAGATTGTTGTTATGCTTTGTATAGAGTGTATGTGTTGAACCGTTGCTCCGTTTTGAGTGTGCTCTATATGAAACTTGCTTAGAATTGCATGTTGTTTCATATTATCATGTTGCATCCTTGTTTCGAGGTGTTTGCTTGATGTTTGTATGCATTTTGCATCAATGCCATGTTTAACTTGTTTTGCTCATATCTTCTAGGCCGTAGCTCCGAATTAAATGAACTTTATATGTAACTTGACTAGAATCTCGTGTAGATCATCTTGGTGCATCTTAATTTGCTATTTAACAACTTGAACATAATGTTTATTCAGATCTGGACCAATTTCGAAATTTGCATATGAGGAGTTACCGGAATTGTTATATGTTGTTTCCGGCCTCATTTAAACTTGCCTTGATGTGTTGCTCTTGTTTGCATCGTCTTTATCCATGAGTAGCTTCATGTAGCTTTGTCATGCATCATGCTTGTTGTGCATCATGTCTTGTCTATGTGTGGTGTGTTTACCATGTTGTGTGCTTCTTCTCGATAGTTCCCGTTTTTGTTGCGATCGTGAGGATTTGGTCGTCTATGTGTGGTTCGTCTTCCTGGATTCATCTTCTTCATGGACTCGTTCTTCTTCCTAGCGGGATTTCAGGAAAGATGACTGCTACCCTGGATCTCACTACTATCATTGCTATGCTAGTTGCTTCGTTCTATCGCTATGCTGCGTTGCCTATCATTTGCTCTTCAAGCCTCCCAAATTGCCATGAACCTCTAACCTTTGACACCCTTCCTAGCAAACCGTTGCTTGGCTATGTTACCGCTTTGCTCAGCCCCTCTTATAGCGTTGCTAGCTGTAGGTGAAGTTGAAGATTGCTCCATGGTGGATAGGGTTATGTTGGGATATCACAATATCTCTTGTTTAATTAATGCATCTATATACTTGGTAAAGGGTGGAAGGCTCGGCCTTATGCCTGGCGTTTTGTTCCACTCTTGCCGCCCTAGTTTCCGTTATACCGGTGTTATGTTCCCGGATTTTGCGTTCCTAACGCGGTCGGGTGATTTATGGGACCCCCTTGACAGTTCGCTTTGAATAAAACTCCTCCAGCAAGGCCCAACCTTGGTTTTACCATTTGCCTCACCACCACCTACCTTTCCCTTGGGAGTAATTAACCCAAGGGTCATCTTTATTTTAGCCCCCCCCCCCCCCGGGCCAATGCTTGTCTAAGTGTTGGTCCAAACCGAGCGATGTCCGGCGCCCCCTGGGCAACCAGGGTTTATGCCAACCCGACGTCTTGCTCATCCGGTGTGCCCTGAGAACGAGATATGTGCAGCTCCTATCGGGATTTGTCGGCACAGTGGGTGGTCTTGCTGGTCTTGTTTTACCATTGTCGAAATGTCTTGTAAACCGGGATTCCGAGACTGATCGGGTCTTCCTAGGAGAAGGAATATCCTTCGTTGATCGCGAGAGCTTATCATGGGCTAAGTTGGGACACCCCTGCAGGGTATACACTTTTGAGAGCTGTGCCCGCGGTTATGTGGTAGATGGGAATTTGTTAATGTCCGGTTGTAGATAACTTGACACCAGATCCAAATTAAAACGCATCAACCGCGTGTGTAGCCGTGATGGTCTCTTCTCGGCAGAGTCCGGGAAGTGAACACGGTCTTTGGGTTATGTTTGACGTAACTAGGGCTCAGGATCACTTCTTGATCATTACTAGTTGACGACCGTTCCTTTGCTCCTCTTCTCGCTCTCTTTTGCGTATGTTAGCCATCATATTATGCTTAGTCGCTGCTCCAACCTCACCACTTTACCCCTTCCTTTCCCATTAAGCTTTGCTAGTCTTGATACCCATGGTAATGGGATTGCTGAGTCCTCGTGGCTCACAGATTACTACAACAACAGTTGCAGGTACAGGTTATGCGATGATCTTGATGCGAGAGCGATGTTTGCTTGTTTCTAGAGTTCTTATTCTGCTTCTTCTTCGATCAGGGGATAGGTTCTAGGTCGACAGCCTGGGCTAGCAGGGTGGATGTCGTTTGAGTTTCTGTTTGTGTTTCATCCGTAGTCGATGGTGCTCTTATGTAAGATGATGTTGTATTCGTGTGGCATTGTATGCCTTTTATATGTATCCCCATCTATTATATAATGTTGATGTAATGATATCCACCTTGCAAAAGAATTTCAATATGCGGGTCTATCCTTGGTGGGACCTTCGAGTTCCTTTTGGATAGGGTCGCATATTGGGCGTGACAAGTTGGTATCAGAGCCTCGACCGACCTTAGGAGCCCCCTTGATTGATTGTGTACTTTGGCCGTTGTTGAGTCTAGAAGAAAACTGTTTTTGGAGTCTAGTTATATCGGAGAGTAGGAATTCTTTTTACTCCTCTGCCCCTTCGTCGCTCTGGTGAGGAATCTTGACGTAGGTGTTTTGAATTACTCCTCTTCCCGTTCAAAATTTTCTTTAGGATCACGCGGTTAGTTTTCGTTCATTGTCCATCCTCTTTTGTCTGGTGCATTCCTCGTCAAGCTGATTCAAACCTCTCTCTCTTTGGGAGATCAATCCTCAGCTCTTTTCGATCGATGTTGTTTCCTTGTCCGAAGTTGTCCTTGTTTTTCCCACCCGCCCCCCCTTCTTCTTCTCGAATCTGGAGTCCGCAATCGAGTATCCATCCTACTCGTGCGAAGTCTTTGTTTTCTTTCTTCAATGATTTCAACCGGTGTTTCATCTCGAAGTCATTCGTCGATTTCCCCTTCCAGTTGCCTGTGTTTTTCCCGCCCTCCCACCCCTTTTCTTCCTGGAGCCTGAGTCTCTTTCGAGCATCAATTTTCATTCGTATGGAGTCTCTTCAGTCTTCCCTCAATCATTTCAACCGGTGGATTCTCGTCTTGTTCGTCATTCTTCATCTCTTTTTCGGTGGACCCAATTCAAGTTTTTCGGGTTGATTATATTCTTTTCCTCGGATCAAGTGTTTTTCCTGCTCATTTGCCTCTTGCCAGTTTATCATTCCGGAGTTCGGAAGACATCTTAGGAGATTCGTCTGTATTCCAATTAATTCGAGGTTGTCACCTCATTCAAATATTTCAATTGTTCCAGTGTATCATCTACCTCTTCAACATCCCTTTCCAACGGTGTTATCGCTTTAGTGGGCCCTAACCCACAGGTCTTTTTCTAGGATCTTACCTGACTCTTCTGATTCTCCAGGAGTTATTCTCAATTCTTTTCAAGTGTGACGTAAGAATGGATCACATCAGTCACATGCCTTCTCCAAGAGCGATTTCAAATCATTTTCATTGTTGGTTCAAACCCCCTTCGCTTTTCATTTCCCCGGAGTATCTCAGTAATTTTGGTGGTGTTTCTCGTCGTCATTTGAAGACCGAACAAGAGTTTTCTCTAAATCTTGTCCATTCTCTCGAAGATTCATGGTTCTAGTCTCTTGTTATCCTCTCAAATTATTCCATGTGTCAAATATTCTTTTCTTAACCACCCGGAGTATGTCAGGAGTTGTTTTTCCATTTCTTTCACCGGAGGCCATCATTCCAGTTATCATTCTCTATTTATCCCGGTGCTTCGTTCAAGTGTTCCTTAATCAGCTCATGATCTCTTTATTCTTTAGCATCTAAATCCCCTCTAGCATATTTGTTCTTCTAATTCTTCCTGGAGATTCATTCTCTTTCGACAGTCATTTCCGAATTCTAACAATGGTTCTTTCAGATTCTTTTTCCTTGTTTATCATATTAATTCATTCGTTCTTTTCAATCCTACCGGTGTTTCATGAAGACCTTCTCAAGTTTGCGATATGTCACTTCTCAATCCTTTTCAAGAAGAATACGTAGTATGCTAAATCCATTGCTTGTCATCAATTTAATTTGACGAAGGAGAAGCATACAATAAACCTTATTCTTATTTCATCCAAGTGAGTAATCCCTTTTCTTCGGAGTTTGTTCTTGATGAATAAATTCTAGTTTCAAGTGTTCCATCTTTTATCTTCCGGAGTTCAAATTTCCTCAGCCATTTCTTCGGAATCTCCATCTAAATCATCGCAAGCTTTAATCTTATTCTTTCTTCCTTCATTTGATCTCATCGTCCTTTTGTCACCGGAGTTCTTCATGGTGGTTCTTCATGATTTAATTCATTCTTTCAAGAGTTCATCAAGATTCTAATCAAAGGAGCTCAAGTATCCTTCTTCTTGCTTCTCGAGGTGCAATTAATTCTCCGTTTTCTTTTGAAATGGAGTTTTGCATTTCTTCGTTCTTCTCATCTTTTCCATCTTTTCCACTCGTGGGCGGAGATCACCTCATAATTTTGAGATGTTATCTATAAGTCCACAACAACCTTATTCTTTTCCTTGTTGAATTTTCTCAACAACTCCGTTCAATCTTTTCTTCTAAGATGCTTTCAATTTCATTCGTGGCACAAGTTGTCATTTTCTTCTCCGTTCTTTTCATTCAACTCTTTCAATTCTTTCCAGAGTGCTGTCCAAATTCTTTCGTGCTTATTCTTTTCTGCCTCGTCTAACCGGAGTGGTTTCAGAGTCTATCTTGTTCCTTCAGCTTTTGATTCTCGTCATATTCGCCTTTTCTCTTTCTACCCGAGTGCTCTCGTCTTTGTCCTTTTTCCCTCTTGCGTCTTTGTTTCACCTCATCCCCTTTTTCCCTTCCGTCTCGGTCCTAAGATCTCGAGACGAGATATCTTGTTAGTGGAGGAGTGTTGTAACGCCCCGGATTTGTTACACTAGGTGTCCGCCAGTTATTCGCCGTTGTTGCCATGTCATTTGCTTGCGTGTTGCACTTTTCCATGTCATCATATGCATTTCATATCATTTCACCATGTGCATTTCATTTTGCATATGTGTTCGTCTCATGCATCCGAGCATTTTCCCCGTTGTCTGTTTTGCAATCCAGCACTCCTATGTCCTCCGGCGTCCCCCTTTTTGTCTCTTGTTGTGAGTGGGTGTTAAACTTTCTTGGAATGGCCTGAGGTTTGCCAAGCGGCCTTGGTTTAGCACCGGTAGACCGCCTGTCAAGTTTCGTGCCATTTGGAGGTCGTTTGATACTCCAACGGTTAACCGGGTAACCGTAAAAGCCTCTTTTGTGTGCAGCCCAACACCCCTTCCAAAGTGGCCCAAAACCCAGCAAACTCCCCTCCATGCTCTCGGTCATTCGATCACGATTGTGTGGGCGAAAACCACACCTCTTTTGGACTCTCCTAGCTCCCTCTACCTATAAATTAGTCCCCCTCACCCGAATTCGCGGTCTAACCCTAGCCTTCCTCTTCCTCGCGCCGCCGGACACGTCCGCCCGCGCCGGACCTGTCCGCCGGATGCGTCGCTTCGGCCACTCCCGTCGCGCCACGTCAGCAACCCCACCGCCTCAGCCACTCGGGCGCCGCCACCTCACCCTCTCTCTCTCCACCCCACCGCCAGGCCTGCCGGGGCCCATCGCGAGCCCGCCCCGGGCCGCCCGGCCCGTCCGCGCCGCCGCCGTGCGCCCGAGGCGCCCGCACCCCGTGCCCGACCCCGATTCCTCGTCGCCGCCGCCCATTCGTCGGCTCCTCCGCGCGCCCTGCCGCCATGAAAGCCGCCGCCGTCGAAGCTTCCTCGCCGCCGCCTCGGTAGAAGCTCGCTGGAGCTCGAGCTCCGCGCCCACGTCGCCCGCACGCCGCCCGGAGCCGCGCCATGCCCGGATCCGGCAGTCGCCGCCGGCATCCGGTCCCTGCCGCCGTCCTTCGCCGCCCTCGCCTCACATCAGCTCCGCCCCTCTTCATCGGGCCTCGCCGCGCCACCATCGGTGCTTGTCGGCCCTTCTTTCCCCGATCCAGGAGGGATCGGGAGGAGAGCGAGGCGCCGCCGTGGGCCCCGCAAGCCGGCCCACTCCCCAGGGCCCAGCGCCCTGGCCCACGCAGCAGCGCCGGCCCGCTCCACTGACCTAGGCCGTAGCCCACAAGGTGAGCGCCCCCGTCAGCCTATCCCTCGCCTGCGGCGCTATTTAGCTAATCTGCGCTCACTCCGTTTTTTTCCCTGAAAAATCCACCATGTCCCCGGATCTATAACATTTTTGTGCCCTGTTTGACATGCTATAACTCTATGCATACAGCTCCGTTTGGTGCGTGTATTATGGTAAATTGTTCGCCTCGACCGGTACTTCATTTCAGTCCATTGCATCATTTTCATTTGAGCTCATCTAGATGCCCGAAATGTTGTTGGAAGAGTGCATATTAATGTTGATCTGCTGGAACTGTTATAACATGCTCATTTGTCATTTTTACCATGTTTGATGTGTGCATCCTATGAGGTTAATGTCTACATGTGTTTTGATCTATGCCATGCCATCTTCCCAGGGGTGCCATCCATGTATTTTTGTGAGTTGTGTACTGAGTGCATCAAGCTTGTTAAGGAGGGTACTTGTTGTTACTGTTTTGCTAGGCTGATTCTGTTATATTTTGTTGCTATGTAAACATGCTTCTACTAGTTATTCTATGCATAATCTGGAGATGTTCACTAAGGATGAATTGTTATACATGTCATGCTCTATCCATTCGTGCCCCTGATTGCATTTATAGCCTGATGTATCATGTTGTTATCTTGCTCCAAAGTTTGCTAAATAATATTGCTGTCAACCTGTTAACATGAAGTTCAGTTTTGGCCATGTGCTTTTCTAGTGATCCATGTACCCTATGAACTTGCTCTTGCCATGCTTAGCTTGATAAACATGTAATCTTACTGTTGGTTGCCTTGCCATGCCATGTTTTGCTCTGTGGTGAGTAGTTCAAGCTCACCAACATGCCTACTTATCGTTGTTCCTGCCATGTATGAATCTGTCATATCTTTTGCCATGTTTACATGGGTGCCATCATATTTTCTGTGCCCTTTTGGCTCATGGTCAGTAAGGGAATTTTGTTCTATGAAATTAGTAGATTGATTCCATGCCTTTTTTTGCCATGATAAGTTCCTGTAACATGTTGTTTGATAGCTGTAAACATTGCAACCTGATATTATTTCTGCTAAGCCTGAAACTGTTATTATTTGTAATCTTTCCATGTCTTTTTGAGCATGATCTATTGATTTCTGGAGAGAGCTCAGTGTTCATGTTTTGTCATGCTTTACCTGTACTTCATGCCCATGCCTTTTGTTACTATGTTGAGATGCTGTAGCATATTGTTTTGATGCTTGCAAGATGCCTAGTTGCTGTTACGGACAGATTGTTGTTATGCTTTGTATAGAGTGTATGTGTTGAACCGTTACTCCGTTTTGAGTGTGCTCTATATGAAACTTGCTTAGAATTGCATGTTGTTTCATATTATCATGTTGCATCCTTGTTTCAAGGTGTTTGCTTGATGTTTGTATGCATTTTGCATCAATGCCAAGTTTAACTTGTTTCGCTCGTATCTTCTAGGCCGTAGCTCCGAATTAAATGAACTTTATATGTAACTTGACTAGAATCTCGTGTAGATCATCTTGGTGCATCTTAATTTACTATTTAACAACTTGAACATAATGTTTATTCAGATCTGGACCAATTTCGAAATTTGCATCTGAGGACTTACCGGAATTGTTATATGTTGTTTTCGGCCTCATTTAAACTTGCCTTGATGTGTTGCTCTTGTTTGCATCGTCTCTTGCCATGAGTAGCTTAATGTAGCTTTGTCATGCATCATGCTTGTTGTGCATCATGTCTTGTCTATGTGTGGTGTGTTTACCATGTTGTGTGCTTCTTCTCGATAGTTCCCGTTTTCGTTGCGATCGTGAGGATTCGTTCGTCTACGTGTGGTTCGTCTTCGTGGCTTCATCTTCTTCATGGACTCATTCTTCTTCCTAGCGGGATTTCAGGCAAGATGACCGCTACCCTGGATCTCACTACTATCATTGCTATGCTAGTTGCTTCGTTCTATCGCTATGCTGCGTTGCCTATCATTTGCTTTTAAAGCCTCCCAAATTGCCATGAACCTCTAACCTTTGACACCCTTCCTAGCAAACCCTTGCTTGGCTATGTTACCGCTTTGCTCAGCCCCTCTTATAGTGTTGCTAGCTGCAGGTGAAGTAGAAGATGCTCCATGGTGGACAGGGTTATGTTGGGATATCACAATATCTCTTGTTTAATTAATGCATCTATATACTTGGTAAAGGGTGGAAGGCTCGGCCTTATACCTGGTGTTTTGTTCCACTCTTGCCGCCCTAGTTTCCGTCATACCGGTGTTATGTTCCCGGATTTTGCGTTCCTAACGCGGTGGGGTGATTTATGGGACCCCCTTGACAGTTCGCTTTGAATAAAACTCCTCCAGCAAGGCCCAACCTTGGTTTTACCATTTGCCTCACCACCACCTACCTTTCCCTTGGGAGTAATTAACCCAAGGGTCATCTTTATTTTAGCCCCCCCGGGCCAATGCTTGTCTAAGTGTTGGTCCAAACCGAGCGATGTCCGGCGCCCCCTGGGTAACCAGGGTCTATGCCAACCCGACGTCTTGCTCATCCGGTGTGCCCTGAGAACGAGATATGTACAGCTCCTGTCGGGATTTGTCGGCACAGCGGGCGGTCTTGCTGGTCTTGTTTTACCATTGTCGAAATGTCTTGTAAACTGGGATTCCGAGACTGATCGGGTCTTCCTGGGAGAAGGAATATCCTTCGTTGATCGCGAGAGCTTATCATGGGCTAAGTTGGGACACCCCTGCAGGGTATAAACTTTCGAGAGCCATGCCCGCGGTTATGTGGCAGATTGGAATTTGTTAATGTCCGGTTGTAGATAACTTGACACCAGATCCGAATTAAAACGCATCAACCGCGTGTGTAGCCGTGATGGTCTCTTCTCGGTGGAGTCCAGGAAGTGAACACTGTCTTTGGGTTATGTTTGACGTAAGTAGGGCTCAGGATCACTTCTTGATCATTACTAGTTGATGACCGTTCCTTTGCTCCTCTTCTCGATCTCTTTTGCGTATGTTAGCCATCATATTATGCTTAGTTGCTGCTGCAACCTCACCACTTTACCCCTTCCTTTCCCATTAAGCATTGCTACTCTTGATACCCATGGTAATGGGATTGCTGAGTCCTCGTGGCTCACAGATTACTACAAAAACAGTTGCAGGTACAGGTTATGCGATGATCTTGACGCGAGAGCGATGTTTGCTTGTTTCTGGAGTTCTTCTTCTGCTTCTTCTTTGATCAGGGGATAGGTTCCAGGTCGGCAACCTGGGCTAGCAGGGTGGATGTCGTTTGAGTTTCTGTTTGTGTTTCATCCGTAGTCGGATGGTGCTCTTATGTAAGATGATGTTGTATTCGTGTGGCATTGTATGCCTTTTGTATGTATCCCCATCTATTATGTAATGTTGATGTAATGATATCCACCTTGCAAAAGCATTTCAATATGCGGGTCTATCCTTGGTGGGACCTTCGAGTTCCTTTTGGATAGGGTCGCATATTGGGCGTGACAAGCGCGGCTCTCTTCCAACACACAAACGCAATGCCGTTCTACTACCTCTTTGGTTTGGAAGGGATCGAGCCAAGCTCCTTCGGCGAGGCGGTGTTCCTGGTGGCGCTGCGGTGGTTCCTAGCTGCTCTGTTGGGCACGCTGATCGGCTCATTGTTCCTCCTGGTGATACTCATCAGGAACGAGTGGGCTCAAGGCAATTGTGCGGCTGGGTGCGGAGGCTCGAGGTGCGGAAGAAGATGGTGCACGGGGTGGTCCTCCGCCGCTTGATTCTCTCTCACTTTGCGCCGGCGGAGTAATCGCGTGCTGCGGTGGAGCAGTGGTGGCGACTTCCGGTGCCACGCTAGGTAGTGGCGGTGGTGGTGAAGGGGTTCGGATGCAGGTGATGTGGCTACGCCAGCTCAGGAATCAAACTAGGCCACGGGGAAAATTTCACGGATTGCTCCACAAAATGTAGGTGTCGAGGTAGAATCGGAGTTGAAATCTGCATCAGGGAGTTGTACTGGATCGAGTGAAATAAAGCTGGCAGTGTTTCTCCGGAATCACAATAGAATTAGGGACGAGAAACGGCCAGATAGAAATGGCCTCTTCGAGGTTCTGGGTTTGAAAATCTGGCATCTGGGGTATGCACAGATAGAGATAGGGATGTGATTTGCATTTCCCGAGTACTGCACAAATGTACTCGGGGATAAACCAGGGCTGCGTGCAGGATGCAGTGCAAGATGCAATCTAAACTAACAAACAGACAAATGCAACACACATGCAACAGAAAAATACACCAGACAAATCACACTAAGGTGTTTTAATGCTAGTGGGTATATGTCTTCTGGCATACATATACCTACACCAGAGCGCATTTTATTATAGACTCGGGACGAGTCAATGTTGTTTTTAGTGTATGTGTTCTACAGATCAAAATCTTGTTAACAAAACAGTGCCAACCCTGTCAAACATTTCTGCTTGACAGAGAGACAAGCAAAAACAAAGACACAAACAAAAGCAAGCAAGCATACATAAACCACAACATACGAGTTACAACAGTACCAGCAAACAACAAAGCACGAACGCACTATGCGCTAAATGAAACTACTCACTCCGGGATACATGGTTCTATCCTCATATCGAGGATGAACCGATAGACCGACCTACTCGCAGAAACATCTGACTGCATAACTGAGGTCATGCAGAGGACTGGCCTTGCTAGGGGCTCTCCTGGAGGACGAAGACTGAGCCAATCTCGATCTTCATCGTCCGACACTACTATGGGTTGGGGCTCTACTTCTGGAGGTGTGGCTGAAATGGATCCAAGCAAATGCTGCTGGTGAATCCAAAAAAGAGCCTTGTTGAGGGTGATGATGTTTGGCTTAGTCCACAACACAGGCTGAGAGGATAGCACTGGTTCGGATGGCATTAGGCAAATGACTTGAGATGCGAATTTACGAGCCTCACGGTAAGCTTCCCTGACAACTCATACCGCATCATTGTTGAGGGTTCTAAACTCGGCAAGCATCTTTGAAATCATCATCCCCTGGGCAGTGATATATTGTGGGGTCATCTCCTTGGATAGTGGGAGAAGGCTGCATTCCGGCTTCTGCCACAATGGGGAAAAAGCAAAACTCCTGCCTCGTAGCCACATGCGGGAACTTGGTAGCTTCCACAACAGCGGCCTGAATGGCTAAAATCAGTGGTAGGCATGGCTCTACCCTGAAAAACCAAAGGCTCGCCATCTACTGCGGGACCTAGGCTGATGTGCACTCTTGCATCAAAGCGATGAAGGTGAGGGACGGGTGTCAACACTACAAAAGAAAGACACATCCGTGACATTTTGGGCCGAACGTATTTTTTTCTGTTATACATATGACACTTCTATGACGATAATTGTGACAAAACCCGGTATCATCATAGATGTGGTGGGCTCCTACTTCTATGACAAAAAATCATGACAAAAAAATGGGCTTTTCGTCCTGGGTGGGGCAGAGACGTAGCTGCATGACATTCTTTGGGCCGTCCATGACGAAAAAAACGTGGTGGAAGCGAGGGCGAGGAAAATATTGGGGAGTTCCCGGTTACGGTGGGTGGTTAGGAGCCGAGCGATGCGCGTTTCTCTTGTACCGTACACGCATGGGTGTGAGGCGTTGGGCTACTAAACCCGAGCGAGGCATCGCCTAACTGAACCCGAGCAATTGCAGTGTAGGCTACGCGTTACTGAACCCGAGCGATCGAGCGATTCCTTCGCTACTGCTGCTAACTGAAGCCGACCGATGCTGGCTCTGGATGAATAGTGAGTGTTGCTGGGGGGGGGGGGTTGGATGAACAGTTCCCGGTGGGGGTTAGATGAACAGGACCCCGTGGTGTTGCCGCTGGATGAACATGACCCCGATCGATCGAGCCGGTTGGGCGTGGATGAACAGGACCCAGTGGAGGGCTGATACGTCTCCGTCATATCTATAATTTTTGATTGTTCCATGCCAATATTATTCACTTTCATATACTTTTTGGCAACTTTTTATATTATTTTTGGGACTAACTTATTGCACTACTAGGGAAAAGCCTATACACAGAATCTTACCAGCAGCGCTCTTCAAAATACCATGCTACTGCTACTTAGCAGCAGCACGTGTCTGCCAAACGCGCTACTGACTTGGAAGTAGCAGTAGCGCGTGTGTAGTCTACAGCGCTACTGCTTTAGTTGCCATGACCTTGCCCCCCCCCCCGCTAGCTATAGCAGTAGCGCACTTTACTATAGAGCGCTACTGCTACTCAGGTTAGCTGTAGCGCGTTTTGGCAAACGCGCTACAACTATCCCTACCTTATCCCCACGCACGACCGGCCCTCTCACTCACACTCTCACTCTCGCCCGCGTCAACCGTCGTCGTCCATCGCCGCCGCTGCCGCCTTCGTCCGTCCGCCGCCGAGGTACTCCCCTCCTTCCGTCCCTCCTCCATCCTCCTCGCACATCCTCCCTCTGCCTGCGGCCGCCCCTCCCTCCTCCGCCGCCGCCCTCCTCCCTCCGCCTGCGGCCGCCCCTCCTCCCTCCTCCGCCGGCAGCCCTCCTCCCACGGCCCTCGACCTCGCCGCCCCTAGCTACCTCTCTGTCGCCCCCACCCCCTGCCACTAGTTAGTACTAGATTTAGTAGTAGTAGATGTTAATTTAGGGTTAGCTAGTACTAGATGTTGCTTAGTTAGTACTAGATTTTTAGTAGTAGTATTGGTAGTTGAACTACTTTAGTTGTAGTTGAACTAGTTTAGTAAGTAAATTAATAAACTAGTTGAACTAGTTGAATTAACAGAACTAATCTATTTTTAGTAAGATAATTAATATAACTAGTTGAACTACTTTATTTTTAGAAAGAACTAGTTTTTTTTCTATTGATAGTAAGTTTATATTTAGTAAGAACTAGTTGAATTAATAAAACTAGTTGAACATGTCATGTTTGTTGTTAGTGATAACTTATATGGTTTCAGGTGACCTCCGTCGTCCCCGTCACCGACCCCCTCCGACATCCCCGCCGTCGTCCCAGTCACCGATCCCCTTCGACATCGAGGTGAGACCAGCCAAATATCCTTGTATATCTTGTGTTGTTGCTCAAATTGGATGTGGTTGCCCAAGTGGCCGTTCATGTTCAGTTTACATCTCCGAGTGGCCTATGTTTTGGCAGAGTGTTGATTAATTTCCGTTCCGGCAAATTTCAGGCGCTCGATATGTCCTTTTTTAGCAAAGATCATGCCGATTTTGTCGTGAATTCTGGCATGACTTGTGCTAGAATATGTACAAGTTTAATATTTGAATTATGATTGTAGGAAATGTCGTACTCGGACGACGACGGTCTCCCAGGGGAGTGTAGCTGGTGCCACGACGATCGAGGTATGTGCGACAGGTTCGTTCGGCTGGACGACGATCGGCGCTTCAGCATTAAGCTCGAGGAGACCTTCGATTGTGAAACGGTACGCAACAACGACAAGTGTTTTTTTCTCCATTAAGCATGACTTCGACTATTTCAGCGTCTAATTTTCATATTTTACAATTCGACTAGCTTATCCCATGCCATGCAAGACGCTATGTCTTGGAGAGGATGGGTTTTGAAGACCATGAAAATTTCGAAACAAAGAAAATACACCTAAGGACCCATCATGATATGGATTTTGAAGTAAATCTGTACAATGCTGAGAGCGTAACCCATTTTGGTTGCCAAAATTGGGAAGCACTTTGCAAAATGTATGGTTTTTATGAGGGTATGATTGTCACCATGGATCTTGGTGATCCTGACAGCGAGGAAGACAATATGGACATTTGGGTCCTTGTTGATACGCTTCCGATTGTACCGCTATGTGAGTTTCTCAAAAATAGTTATTAACTAATTTATATTGTTTATTTCAAAATAGTTGATAGCTTATTTCCATTGACAGCTTATTTTGATTCTTCAAAGACTGTGCGGAAGATGGTAGATAAAACCCACTACACCGAAGGCACCCAATTAACATATAAGGAGAAAAATCATCTGATCGCATTTTGTACTCTTCTTGAGAATTACAATGACTATTATCGAACTCCTCCAAATTATGGTGAATACGTGCCACTAGTGCATGTGTTGAACAACGATAACTTCTCTTGAGATACCCTGGTAAGATTTTTTAATATTACGACATCCGTGCATTTTTTGCATACTTCTAAAACTAGCACATCATTGCTAACTATGAAGTTATTATTATGTTTTTCAATAGAAACTCCCGATGGATTGTGTGCCTCATCTGATGTCTCTGCATGGTCGCCTCTCAGTTCTGAACATACTGCTAGGTAAATCTACGGAGCTCACCTGTGCATATCGGATTTCTAAAACCCGTGAACACATGATCATCAGAGAATGGAAGAAATGTATGGACATTCGCAAGGAGGTTCTTGGAAGTAACATTCAGCGAAAGGCAAGAATGGGAGACAGGCTAATCTCCATTCTCCATAATGGAGAGTCAGGGGCTATCTTGTTTTTTGTTATTTTACCTTAGAAAATGTAGTAGGTCTTAATCGAATGTAATAGGTCCTATGAGGTACAATATGTTTATTATGTGGTAATGTGTTAGAGTTGATAATGATGATCTTGAGGAGGTGTTATGTGATGTCAATGATGAAAACGATGATATTGAGGAGGTGTTATATGACAATGATGTATTATGATGCTAAGTTGTTAATGATATGATGATGATGATGATATTATTATATCATTGGGTGAAAGAACCGCGGATTAGTTTCAAGTGGATGGACATCCACTTGAAACTAGTCCACGGTTCTTTCACCCCATGATGTAATAACTCATTATGATGTAAAAATAATCTCTAAATTCCTGTTGTATGAAAACTTGTGTAAAGGTGTATGAATACAACATGAAAAAGAAAAGAAATAAAATACTAAATAATAGTAGTAGCGCGGGTAAGGAGAAGCGCTACTACTAATTACCAGTAGCGATGTTCTAAAGAACCGCTGCTACTAAGTCGATTTAGCAGTAGCGTGGGTCAGAACGCGCTATTGCTAAGCATTAGCTGTAGCGCCTTATCAGTAGCGCTCCTTCCCGCGCTACTGATAGGCCCAAAACCCGCGCTGCTGCTAGGCTTTTCCCTAGTAGTGTTGATCCAGTGCCCAGTGCCAGTTCCTGTCTGTTGCATGTTTTTTTGTTTCGCAGAAACCCAATATCAAACGGAGTCCAAACGGGATAAAAATGGACGGAGACTTTTTTTGGAATAATTATGATTTTCTGGAAGTAAAATCAACGCGAAACGGTGTCCAGGGTGGTCACGAGGTAGGGGGCGCGCCCTACCCCCCCAGGCGCGCCCCTGACCCTCGTAGTCCACCCGTAAGGCGGTTGACGCTCTCCTTATGTGCAACAAAGCTAATTTTACAAGGAAGATCTGAGCGAAAGATTCACCCCAATCGGAGTTACGGATCTCCAGATATAAAGGAAATGGTGAAGGGGTAGAATCAGGGAACGCAGAAACAGAGAGATAGATCCAATCTCGGAGGGGCTCTCGCCCCTCCCAAGCCATGGGAGCCAAGGACCAGAGGGGAAACCCTTCTCCCATATAGGGAGAAGGTCAAGGAAGAAGAAGAATAAGGGGGGCCCTCTCCCCCTTGCTTCCGGTGGCGCCGGCACGCCGCCGGGGGCCATCATCATCACTGCGATCTTCACCAACACCGCCGTCATCTTCGCCAACATCTCCACCAACTCTTCCTCCCTCTATGCAGCGGTGTAACCTCTCTCTTACCCGCTGTAATCTCTACTTAAGCATGGTGCTCAACGCTATATATTATTTCCCAATGATGTATGGCTATCCTATGATGTTTGAGTAGATCTGTTTTGTCCTAATGGCTATTTGATGATCGTGATTGGTTTGAGTTGTATGTTTTATTATTGGTGCTGTCCTATGGTGCCCTCCGTGTCGCGAAAGCGTGAGGGATTCCCACTGTGGGGTGTTGCAATACGTTCATAATTCGCTTATAGTGGGTTGGTGAGTGACTGAAACACAAACCCGAGCAAGAGGGATTGTTGCGTATGGGATAAAGGGGACTTGATGCTTTAGTGCTATGGTTGGGTTTTACCTTAATGAATCTTTAGTAGTTGCGGATGCTTGCTAGAGTTCCAATCATAAGTGCATATGATCCAAGTAGAGAAAGTATGTTAGCTTATGCCTCTCCCTCAAATAAAATTGCAATAATGATTATCAGTCTAGTTATCGATTGCCTAGGGACAAATAACTTTCTTGTTGACAAAAGCTCTCTACTAGAACTAATTTAGTTGTGTCTTTATCTAAACAGCCTCTAGTTTATATTTACGTGTCCTTTATTATCTTGCAAACCTATCCTATCTTACCTACAAAGTACTTCTAGTTTCATACTTGTTCTAGGTAAAGTGAACGTCAAGCGTGCGTAGAGTTGTATCAGTGGCCGATAGGACTTGAGAGAATATTTGTTCTACCTTTAGCTCCTTGTTGGGTTCGACACTCTTACTTATCGAAAGAGGCTACAACTATCCCCTATACTTGTGGGTTATCAAGGGCTGGATGAACAGGACCCTGTGGAGGGAAGGTTGAACAGTAGCCGGTGGAGGGCTGATTGAACAGTAGTCGGTGGAGGGCTGGATGAACAGTAGCCCGTGGAGGGGTGGTTGAACAGGAGCCCGTGGCGAGGGCTAGTTAAACAGTAGCCGGTGGAGTAGCACGCGGTGGAGGCTGGATGAACAAGAGCCCGTGGATGAACAGTCGCAGGTGGAGGCTGGAGGAGGTCGACGATGGATGAACAGTAGCCCGTGGAGGCTGGAGAAGGTCGACGGTGGAGATGAACAGTATCCCGTGGAGTCCCATTTTGCGGTATGCCACACCTCTCCTAATGAACAGGACCCCCGTTTCGACGGTAGCGCTCCAACACAAGTTCGTTTCCTCCGTTTTGCGGTATGCCACACCCCTCCCGATCAACAGGACCTCGTTTCGACCGTAGGAGGTCCAACAAAAGTCCGTTTCCTCTGTTTTGCAGTATGCCAGACCCCTCGTCATGAACAGGGTCCCGTTTCGACCGTGGCCAGTCGAACACAAGGCCGTTTCCTCCATTCTGTAGTACGCCAGGCCTCGTTTCCATCATCTATTCCGTCCGAGCCCTCCATATGAACACGATGACGCATTCCACTCTGACCCAGCCGGTTGGCTCCCCATGAACACGACGACGATGCAGTTTCTCCGTTCCGGCCCAGCCATGTACACGAGCCCTGGCCGTACGTATGTGCGAGTAGTTCGAGACCCCGCCCGTATGTACGAACATGGCCGTATTTACTTTCTTGCACCCTGGCCGTTGTACGTACGTGTATATGCTACTTGCGCGCCTCTACTACGACATGTTCGCGCCTCTACTACAACACATGCGCGCCTCTACATCGACCAGTATGTACGTACACATTCGCGACCAGAATGACAACGCTACATATGCTTCGACCAGGTGGGTCCCGACTGTCAGGCACTTCCTTGCATGCGAAGATGTAGCTGGTGGGTCCCAGCAGTCAGGGGGATGAATCATTTTTTTGCCCGTAATATGGACGCACTTCCTTGCATGCGAAGATATAGCTAGTGGGTCCCAGCAGTCAGGGGAGAAACATTTTTTTGCAAAATACAGTGGCCCGTTCGGTGGGCCCCTGCTGTCAGGTGGAGGAAAAATTATTTTGCGCGTAATAAGGAGCCAGTTCCTTGCGGCTGCTGTGGATCCAGCTGTCAGCTTATCAACATACAGTACTCTTCCGATGGAAGTCATTCCTTGACCACGTTGACCACGCCGCGCCGAGAGCACCAGGGCGGTGGACGACGGCGAGGCCTAGGAAGGGGATGACACGGAGCCAGGGAAGACGCGACAGTGGATGCCCACACGTAGAGGAGTATGAGGGTTCACTGGTTCGCTTGCGGTGTGAGGCTGCCGTCGCCGCAGAATAACAGGGGGTGTGGGCGAGTAGAGGGATGGCCCGGCCGACGGTGGGAGTAGTAGGGGGCTGTGAGGCCTCCGCGGCATCACAGCTGGCCACGAGAGGTAGGAGCACGCGGCACGACCGGTGCTGGTTTGCGCGGCTGGAGCAAGAAGACCAGAGGTTGAAGAAGCACTACGGCCATTGGATGGACATCGTACGGTCACTGGAGCTAGAATCGTTCATATTGACTAAATTGACAAAGCCCTCCGTCCCCATCAACTTAGTTAGCCCACAAGGCAGCCTCCCACTATGGTGGGTCCCAGCTAGCAGGGGGTATCCTTTTTTGTGTGCGTAATAAGGAGGCACTTCCTTGCGTGTGAAGATGTAGCTGGTGGGTCGGACTTGTCTGCAGGGGTAACGTTTTTTTCGTGAAATACAGAGGCCCTTCCGGTGGGTCCCAACTGTCAGGTGGAGGAATCATTATTTTGCACGTAATAAGGAGGCATTTCCTTGCGTGCGGCCGTCGACCCAGCTATCAGCCTCTCCACGCACAGTCTACTTCCGATGGTGTCGTTCATTGACCACATTGACCACTCTACGCCGAGCGCATACAAGGTGGTGGACGACAGCGAGGCCCCAGACAGCAATGAGCCGGAGATGGGAATACACGGGAGTAGAGTCGCAGAGGGAGAGGTGTACGAGGGTTAACTGGTTTTGGTGCGGTGTGGTTCGGCAGCCGGTGGAGAAGAACAGGAGGTGTGGAGGGGTGGAGGGATGGCCTGGCCAACGGTGGGGTAGCGCTTCACAGTGAAGCATGCTAAGCAGAGCTGCTAGCAGCAGGAGGCGGGAGCAGGTGGTCCCAGCGGCGCTGGAGGAAGAAGACGAGAGATTAAAGATGGATGCCGGTCACTGGATGTAAATCCAACGGCTAACGATGTCAGAATCATATTTTGACTAAGTTGACAATGACTTGCGTTGGCTTCGACCTATTGGCCCACATTTCAGCCTCCAAAAATGTGGCACATATTCAACCCATTTTTTCAGAATTTACAGTCTTTTTTTGCGGGGTAGAATTTACAGTCAATTTGATCTTCTTTTTTTGAGTTACAGTCCATTAGCTGGGTTGGGTGAACAAATAATGTAGCGTCCATGCGGCCCATTTAATTTTTTTCCTAAAAAATTACAGGCCATTTGCACTTTCTCGGAATACACGATTTTGCTGGGCTGATTATAATTATAATGTTGGGTTGGGCCCGCAATGTTATCAAAAAATAAACAGGGGCTGAGCATTTTGTAATAAATATATTTAAATAATAAGTGATTCATTATTACATTGGTCCTTAAATCTTACCAAGCTTTTGTACACAATCACCAGGATTTTCGTTGCCAAAAAAAATCCAGGATTTTATTGTTAAAAATTATTTTTATAGGTTAATAAGATGTGGGATATTGTTTTCTTACATATGTAAGTATCCGTTAAATATATGATGACAGTAACAATAATATATAATAACATATAAAATAATTTAAATATATATAATGTAGTTAGAAGGGAAACATAAGTTGGACCAGGCGTTCCTATTCTTATACAGAAAAATAGAACAGACCTCTGCGTTTTCTTCAAAATATGGGAGGTCCATAGGCCGGTCGATACATGATGGCCCTCAAGAAAATACAAACCGACATGTCGTGGGCTGTGCATGTTAAAAAAGAAAGCCTAGCCGGGCAGCCCAAAACCCAGCTGATACTTGCTGCCCCAGTGATAATAAATGATACCTGTCAGCTCCCCGGCTTCGTTGTGAATTTATCTCCTATAGTAACTACATTGAAGCACCTAAAAAATGTAAGTATGTTGACAAACCCGTGGGCCCCAACGTTAGTACAACGTTAGGAGGAAGTATTTTTTCGATGAGGCACTTGCTTGCGTACGGCCATAGAAATGGTGGGTCCCGACTGTCCGCCTCTCCACGTACAGTCCTCTCCAGATTCCTCTCGTTTGTTTAGCATGTTCACAACAACAAACAACAGCATCGCGGCGAGCGCACAAAGGCGCAGGAGGAGATCCGATCACCTTAGGAAGTGCCTTATTAGTAATGAAACTACTGAACTAGCCTAGTGGCCAAGTGACACTACCCGACAGCTGTTCCGGCCAGGTTCGATTCCACCTGTGTAGGGAAAATATCTCCAATTTTTTTGCCTTTTCCTTTACTGACATGTGGGTCCCCATTGTCATCTACGCACACCACATCCAACACTTGCCAAAACTTCGTCCCTCGTTTTCTCTGTTTTTCGCACACTCGACATTGTGTGGGCATTTTGAAAATAGCATATCTTTTTGACTGTGCATCATATGAAGATGTGCTATGCATGAATGTTGATCATCGTCATGTTAACTGGCTGGTAGTTCCATTTTCAACCATGAATAAAACTTCCAACATGATGTTAACCCTGTTTGAAAAGGCCGTATTAATATAAATGCTCTACCTATGAAAGTTGCAGTTTCTTATCTGAAACTGAACTTGCAGTTTCTTATCTGAAACTGAAACTTGCAATTTCTTATCTGAGAATCACATTGTCTGCACTTTTATACTCCTACGAAACTACATTTTTTTAAGTGCTAAAAATAGATCTCTAGAATTCATAAAATACTTCATATGCTGAATACTACAAATCTGAAATTCAAAAGAAATTCATATCCGAAAGTACTCTCAAAATACACAACACAAAACACAATTCACAACCTGCAAAATACTCACAACCCTAAGCTCCTCCTGACAATTCACAACCTGCCCGGCTATTGGGCTGGGGGGGCAGTCCCCTCCTTTTCCTCGACGGCAGACCACCGCCCCGTAAGACGATGTGAATGATGAGGGAGAGGATGGCGGGGAAGCATCATCGGGCCAACTGCTTTTCTCCTCTTGCAGTTGGGTTCGGTGGACGAAGACTCCACCGGCTCGCTCTGGCACAACAACCTCACAAACGGCACCCTGTAGATGCTCGATACTTCAATCTCTGGTGGATGCTCCATCTGGGGTCGATACTCCCACCACCGCTCCCTCGCAATCGGATTCGGTGAATCTGTTTGCCCCATGGCCTAGAGGAGCAGCTCTATGTACTGTCCCGCGACTCCTCCGGGAGTATCGCCGCCTTTTCGCTCTATTGCGGATATTTGACCATGGATGTCGCCATCGCCGATAGTTGGTCCTTGTTGTCAAACCAAGATTGTATCTCCAACATCCTAGCTAGCTTCACAGGGTCCTCGTCTGCGATCCTCACGTATCGGTTGTACTCCTCCATCGATCTACTTCTCCACAGCACCTTCACTCGCTGGCGGTGGGTTTTGAATGGAAGAGGACAGGAGCAGCGCTAGTTTTGGATTAGAACGGGAGAGGAGCGACACTGGTTTTGGATTGGAACAGGAGAGGAGGGGCAGTGGTTTTGAAATGGAAGAGTCTTGGTGTCAAAACCGGCAGATCTCGGGTAGGGGGTCCCGAACTGTGCATCTAAGGCTAATGGTAACAGGAGGCGGGGGACACAATGTTTACCCAAGTTTGGGCCCTCTCTATGGAGGTAATACCCTACTTCTAGCTTGATTGATCTTGATGAATATGAGTATTACAAGAGTTGATCTACCACGAGATCATAATGGCTAAATCCTAGAAGTCTAGCCTATGATTATGATTGTTGTCCTACGGACTAAACCCTCAGGTTTATATAGACACCGGAGGGGGCTAGGGTTACACAAAGTCGGTTACAGAGAAAGGAATCTACATATCCGAATCGCCAAGCTTGCCTTCCACGCAAAGGAGAGTCCCATCCGGACACGGGAAGAAGTCTTCTATCTTGTATCTTCATAGCCCAACAGTCCGGCATATGTATATAGTCCGGCTGTTCGAGGACCCCTTAATCCAGGACTCCCTCAGTAGCGCCTGAACCATGCTTCAATGAAGATGAGTCCGGCGCCCAGATTGTCTTCGGCATTGCAAGGCGGGTTCCTTCTCCGAATACTTCAAAGTAGATTTCGAACACAAGAATCGTGTCCGGCTCTGCAAAACAAGTTCCACACACAACCGTAGAGAGTATAATATTTCACGAGTCGAATCCGCTGACAATTTTGGTAGCACGACAATACGTCATCACCCGGCCATTATTTTGAATCGTTTTCTAGCCTGCCACTCCACATTTAGGGAGGCGGTTTTTATTGGCACGTCTTGTCAAGGCAGAGATCGTGTCCCCTTATTGCGGGATTTCCATCAACACGGGCGTGGGTAACCCACCCATTTCGTTGGAACGATTCCTTGAGAACAGGCATCTTTTAAGGCCGTGGAGGGGACGTTTGATATTCGTCGCCTTTATGAAGGGGCTAAGGCTTGTCCTTTTTCTTCCATGCTAGTTCTTTCCTCCACCTCCCACCTCAAGTTCCAACACCCAAGGGTCAATCCAGTCGCTTTGAGCTCCTAGCCATGTCGGGACCCGGCACTCAAGGCCGGTGGATGGCATCTTCTGTCACAGAGGAGGATATCTCGAAGCTCAGGGAGGCAAGATACTTGACTACGGAAATCCTCCATAGGATTCCTACTCAAGGGCAGGTTATTCCTACTCCCAGATCCAATGAGAGGGTCGTGTTCATCTCTCATTTCCTCCCGGGGCTTGGGTTTGCTCTTCATCCCTTCGTTCGAGGGCTCATGTTTTATTACGGACTAGATTTCCATGATCTAGCTCCAGACTCCTTCCTCCACATCACGGTGTTCATCATCACGTGTGAGGCATTCCTCCGTATTTCCCCACACTTCGTCTTATGGCTTAAGACCTTTAACGTGAAACCGAAGATAATCGACAAGAAAGAAGCAGAGTGCGGAGGTGCTTCAATAAGCAAACTTACCACTTCTCCTTGGCCAAAGGGCTCCTTCGCGGAATCTTCTGACCTATGGCAATGGGAGTGATTTTACATTACCGAACCCCATGGTAAAAAGTGGGTAGCTACACCTGCGTTTCGATCTGGCCCTCCGCTCCAGCTTGCATTGTGGGTCAACAAAGGGCTGGATTGGGGTTCTATTGATGAAGTGCAGACATTGCAAAGTCGCATTCAAAGCCTCATTAAAAAGGGCACCGGTCTCACCAATGTCATCCAAGTAATGCTAATCCGCCAGATCCTTCTATGCCAGCGGCATCCTCTCTGTATGTGGGAGTTCAATCCGGAAGGCCCACGGACCCTTCAGCACTTCTCTGGCACAATGCGCCGAGGGATGTGGAATTTGTTCTTCACCGCACAAAAACAGTGGCCGGATACTACAGAAGACCTTGGTCTGGTCTGCAATCATCCGGATACTCCGGTAAGCACTTGACTCCCAGACATAGTTTAGTCGAATTACTCATAACAATGTACTGATACAACTCTACTCGGCCAGGGCTGGCTAAAGAAGGCGGAGAGAATTAGGTGTTCAGCTCCACTTCCTGAAGACTCTGCTGATCTGGTGTTAACAAGGATGCTGGCTCCGGCACCATATCAAGTGCAGGCAGGGGAAGATAAGGAGGAGAGCGAAGAGGCCCAAGGTGGCCTTCATTCTGGAGGCACACTGATACGTCTCCAACATATTTATAATTTTTGATTGTTCCATGCTATTATATTACCTGTTTTGGATGTTTAATGGGCTTTACTAAGCACTTTTATATTATTTTTGGGACTAATCTATTAACCGGAGGCCCAGCCCAAATTGTTGTTTTCTTGCCTATTTCAGTGTTTCGCAGAAAAGGAATATCAAACAGAGTCCAAACGGAATGAAACCTTTGGGAGAGTTATTTTTGGAACAAATGCAATCCACGAGACCTGGAGTGGACGTCAGGAAACAAACGAGGAAGCCACGAGGCAGGGAGGCGCGCCCCCCACCCTTGTGGGCCCCTCGTGGCACCCCTAACTGACTTCCTTCGCCTATATATATCCATATACCCTGAAAACATCGAGGAGCACCACGAAACCCTATTTCCACTGCCGCAACCTTCTGTACCCGTGAGATCCCATCTTGGGGCCTGAGGGAGTGCTGGACTAGGGGGTATCCGGACAGCCGGACTATCATCGTCAGCCGGACTCCAAAACTATGAAGATACAAGATTGAAGACTTCGTCCCGTGTCCGGATGGGACTTTCCTTGGCGTGGAACGCAAGCTTGGCGATACGGATATGTAGATCTCCTACCATTGTAACCGACTCTGTGTAACCCTAGCCCTCTCCGGTGTCTATATAAACCGGAGGGTTTTAGTCCGTAGGACACACAACCATTACAACAATCATACCATAGGCTAGATTCTAGGGCTTAGCCTCCTTGATCTCGTGGTAGATCCACTCTTGTACTACACATATCATCAATATCAATCAAGCAGGAGTAGGGTTTTACCTCCATCGAGAGGGCCCGAACCTGGGTAAAAACATCGTGTCCCTTGTCTCCTGTTACCATCCGCCTAGACGCACAGTTCGGGACCCCCTACCCTAGATCCGCCGGTTTTGACACCGACATTGGTGCTTTCATTGAGAGTTCCTCTGTGTCATCACCGATAGGCTTGATGGCTTCTTCAATCAACAACAACGCTGTCCAGGGTGAGACTTTTCTCCCCGGACATATCTTCGTGTTCGGCGGCTTTGTACTGCGGGCCAATTCACTTGGCCGTCTGGAGCAGATTGAAAGCTACGCCCCTGGCCATCAGGTCAGGTTTGGAAGCCTAAACTTCATGGCCGACATCCGCGGAGACTTGATCTTCAACGGATTCGAGCCACAGCCGAGCGTGTCGTGCTGTCACGATGGGCATGATTTAGCTCTGCCGCTGGACAGTGCCCTGGAGGCCGCACACGAGTCCGCTCTGACCCATAGTTCAGAGCAGACCGTGCAGATCGAGGACAGGTGGCTGGACACCGCCTCGGAAGCCGCAACTTCTACGGCGATGGAGCCGAATACTGATCTTGTCCCTTATAAAGCTCGTGATTCCGAGGCGCCGGACTCCTTGCTGGACTCCGAACCTCCTGCGCCCCTGCCAATTGAATCTGATTGGGCGCCGATCATGGAGTTCACCACCGCGGACATCTTTCAGCACTCACCCTTTGGCGACATCCTAAATTCGCTAAAGCATCTCTCGTTATCAGGAGAACCCTGGACGGACTGCGGTCAGGATGGTTGGGATGCGGACGACGAAGAAATTCAAAGCCCACCCACCACCCACTTTGTAGCCACTGTCAACGATCTAACCGACATGCTAGATTACAACTCCGAAGACATCGATGGTATGGACGACGATGCCGGAGATTACCAAGAACCAGCGCTTACCGAGCACTGGAAGGCCACCCCAGCCCATGATGTATATATGGTGGACACCCCAAAAGGAAGCGATAACGAGGAACAACGGGACGCGACAAAGGATAATTCCGCCAACAAACAACCAAAACGGCGACGCAGACACCGCCCTAAGTCCCGCCTCGACAAAAACAGAACTCCTAATGACCCAGCAATGGAGCAGGGCAAACCAGTGGACAACGAACATGCAACCAAGCAACCATCCGAACAGGACGAATCGGATAATCAATCCATGCCCGGCAAAAACAACAGTCCAGATGACCTCACGCCGGACACACCACCGGAGCATAAGAACCTTCACAAAAGACTCGTCGCCACTGCAAGAAGTCTGAAGAAGGAAAAACAGAAGCTCAAAACAGCGGAAGACATACTCAGAATGAGGTGGAGCAAAGTACTCAAGACCGCGGACAAATATGGCAATAGCCACCAAAGAAAGAGCTACTCGAAGCGCAAGCTGCTGCCAGAATTCGACGAGGAGGCCATAGAGCCCCCACAGTCAAAAAGCAAAGAGGCCGCCTGGCCGGATAGACGACCAAATGACAGGCCAAAAGCGACAAGCGGCACTGCACACAAGACGAAACATGATCCTCATAACTTAGATGGCCCGGTCAGGTCCATTTATGGGCCAAAAAAGAGGGCCCCAGGAAGCAACACAACACGCCGCATCCTTGAAGATAACGGCACTCCTAAATACAGGGGCGCCGCACACCCACTATGTTTCACCAATGAGGTACTGGATCATGAATTTCCAGCGGGTTTCAAACCCGTAAACATAGAGGCATACGACGGAACAACAGACCCCGGAGTCTAGATCGAGGATTACATACTGCACATACACATGGCTAGAGGAGATGATCTCCACGCCATAAAATATCTACCCCTCAAGCTCAAAGGGCCAGCTCGGCATTGGCTCAAAAGCCTCCTAGAAAATACTGTTGGGAGTTGGGAAGAGCTCGAGGACGCGTTTAGAACAAATTTTTCAAGGGACTTACGTCCGACCTCCGGATGCAGAGGATTTAAGTCACATAACTCAACAGCTCGGAGAATCAGCACGCAAATTCTGGAACATGTTTCTTACCAAAAAGAACCAAATAGTCGACTGTCCGGACGCCGAAGCCCTAGCATCTTTTAAACATAATGTCTGAGACGAATGGCTCGCCAGACACCTCGGCCAAGAGAAGCCGAGAACTATGGCCGCGCTAACAAGCCTCATGACCCGCTTTTGCGCGGGGGAAGACAGCTGGCTAGCAAGATGCAGCACCAGTGACCCGAGTACATCCGAGATCAGAGATGGAAACAGAAAATCACGGCGCAGAAAGGACCAGCGCCGAAATAAAGAAAAAAGCCCAAAGAATACGGCAGTCAACACCGGATTCAAAAGCTCACGGCCGAACAACAAAACACTGCCTCTTAAGGACAACAGTGAAGAGCTATCCAACTTAAACAAAATTTTGGATCGGATATGCCAAATCCACTGCACCTCCGGAAGGCCTGCAAACCACACCCACCGAGATTGTTGGGTCTTTAAACAGTCCGGCCGACTCAACGCCGAACACAAGGGGCTCGACGCACCAAGCGAGGATGATGACGAACCCCACTAGCAGAGCACCGGAAAACAGAAGACTTTCCTGCAAGAAGTCAAAACAGTAAACTCACTTCATGTGATAATACGAAACAACAATGCGGCACTCGCCAAAGTAGGTGTCGCACGGTCCACCCCAGCGGAACCTCGAGATTGGATGTCAAAACCAATTACTTTCGACCACCTGGACTATTCCAGAAGTATTCAAAACACAGGATGGACTGCTCTGATATTGGATCCTATAATCGACGGACTACAATTTACACAAGTCCTGATGGAGGGCGGCAGTGATTTAAACCTGCTATATCCGGACACAATCCGCAAGATGGGGATAGACCTTACCAAAATTCAACATACCCGCACTTCCTTCAAAGGAGTGACGCCAGGCCCTTACGCCAAGTGCACGGGCTCCTTACTACTAGAAGTTGTGTTCGGGTCACCTGACAACTTCCGACGTGAAAAGCTAATCTTTCATATCGCCCCATTCAAAAGTAGCCATCAAGCTCTATTGGGACGTGAAGATTTTGTCCGCTTTAACGCAGTACCACACTACGCGTCTCTTACACTTAAAATGCCCGGTCCATGCGGCATCATCTCATTAAAAGGTCGTTCAAGACCCCGGACACGGCTAGACGAGTCCGGCATAAACAAACTAGGGGCTCCCTAGCCGCACACCCCTTTACAAGGGGCTATGCGTATAAGCAATAATGAGCTAATATAAGCTCAGCCTTATTCATTCATTCATATTTCGATTTTTAATACATTTTTTTGCACGATTTCCTTTCAAGCTAAGTTCCTCTCTTTTTACAGATGAACAACATGTACACCCGTCCAGGATACGACACAACGGAGACACAGGCGCAGACGTGCAGTAGGGACCCGTTGCAAGGATTCTTTTCAGATTAAGACCCTGCGTAAACCTTTTTTACTGTCTCTTGTTGCTATATATCCCCTGGTTTCTCATTATAACCAGAGAGGAGGCTGACGTTTTGGCATCGGCCGTGTCAGAGGACCTTGTGTGTACCTGGACACTAGGGGCTTAGGGCATTGTTTTGCCCGCTATCATAAAGACCGAATACCTTAGGGAGTGTTCGGCATCTCGAGTTAGGCCCTATATGCATCAGCTCTGAATCATGTCTTTGGTCAAATGTTGGGTTTGCCCGGCTCCTGTGTTTTGCTGCCTTACGTTCCGTATCATCGGCTAACGCGGCACTAGGAGAACTACTGCGATTGTGCCCCGGTTCGGCCGGGCGAGCACCTCAGTAGAGAAAGCCGAAAACTGACTGTCATGATACAGCGAGAGACTGGTCAACCACTCGATCGACTACCGGAATGTTTAGAATTCCTCCGCTTTGATGAAGGACCGTTTCCCGGTCAGGCACATACGCGCCCCGAATTCGGAGAGCGCGGTGCCCCTAGGGGCTATATCGTAGCCCCACCCTCGAACTCCTATGGCTAAGTGAAAGTGATAAAGCATTATAGTCCCGTTGCCTTGTTTGCTACGCTACCACCTCCTTCACAGGACCGAGACGTCGGATTAAGTGTGAAAATGCGCTATTTTTGCGAACACCCCCGCACCTTGTGCGTGGGGGCTGAAGCCGACGACTGCCATCTTTCAGGTTATACACACGTATACATAAACGGCCGCACAGGAGATATTTAAATACTTGAACGCACAAGTACCAAAAAGCGCTTATATCATAAACACCGTTTTACAAACCAAAACGCTCATTTGAACATGACATTCTTTGAGCACTGCGACTCTATTACACGAGCACCACGCAGAACTTCCCCAAAATAGTGCTCGGTAGGTAACCGGCTCTCGTCCGAACCCTGGGTCGCAACAGCGGTGGCATCCATCTCTGTCCAATGTGTCTTCACACGGGCGAGGGCCATCTGTGCACCCTCTATGCAGGCCGACCGCTTCATCGCCTTGATATGCGGCACCGCCCCAAGAAATTACTGTAATAAGCCAAAATAACTTTTGGCTTGGGCCTATCCGGCCAGACATGAGTCACGATATCCGTCATGGCAAGTCCGGACAATCTATTAAGCTCAGCCCACTCGGCCAACCAATCGGTCAGCGGAAGTGAACGCTCCGGACTATGGAATTGAGACCAAAACAGCTCTTCCGTCTTGTGATCCTTTTGACTTCGGAAGTGCACAACGGCATCCGCCACACTCGCCGCCAAGTCCATATAAGGATCCTCCGGACCCCACAGCTGGCCAAGCTGAGCATACTTTGGATCCGTAAACCTTCGGTGCAGCAGAAAGGGCTTGCCAGCCACAATGTCTCCAGCCTGGCATAGCTCCTCCTTTATAGCCCGCAATGCAGAACGGGCATCCTTGGCTTCGGCGGTGGCCTTCCCCAGGCCTTCTCGCTCTGCTAGGCGCTCCTTTTCAAGAACCTCATTGCGGTCGGTAGCATCTTTTAACTTCACAGCCATTTCGGCCATCTCCCTCTAGCTCTTCGGCCGCCCTCGAGGCAGCCGCATCACTCCTTCTGGCTTGCTCCTTGGCTTGAGCAAGTTCTGCCCGAAGGCTCTCCACAGCAGCGGCACCATCTGCGTCAAGCACACATATTGTAAGGGGTGGGCTTCGGCTCCCATACTAGGTGACCACGGAGAAGAAACCTACCTTGCGACTCGTCAAGTCGCCTGTTGACTAGCGCGATGTCCGCATCCACAACATCGAGTTGCCGATTTAGTTCGGCAACTGCATTAGTCCGGCTAGCCACCGAACTATCCGCCACCTGCATAGGAAAGGCGAAAATCAATACCTGGGATTTTGATCCTCGGCACGCTGTCGTTCTCGACACCCTACCGAGTCTCAGGGGCTACTATCTATACAGGGCGCACTTTATGTGTAAAACTGTCAAAGGGTATGTCATTTTTACGTACCTCAAACCCCGCCAGCAAACTCCTAACGGCATCACGCAATCCGCCTTCGGCGGATGAAATTCTTTCAATTACCGTACTCATCAGTGTACGGTGACCTTCTGAGATGGACGCCCTCTCAAGCAGATCCTTCAGCTCCCCCGGTCGCACACCAGTTGGTGCCGAACTATTCGGCCCTGCCGGACTCGGGGATACCCTCCATGATGACACTTCAGGCTCGTCCGCCCTATCCGATGGTGCGGCAGAAGGAGGCGTCTCGCTCTCCATCATCTCCGGACGGAGTTCCCCCGAAGATGAGCTCATCTGAGAAGGACGGAGATCCGAACTACAAGGTAAAAACTTAAGTTATCCTCAGAAGCACAAATAGGGATGTCCCTTATTACAAAACTCCCTTTTTTCTACTTATGGCTCGCTGGAGGGCTGATTCTTTAGGGGAGACACTGCGGTCGGAGTCTCTCCGAACGCAGGACCCTCTGGTGAAGATTTCTTCCCCCGCTTCGGGGCTTTGGCCTCTGAGTTTTCGGAAGCGGTCCTCTTCTCCCCTTGGAAGGAGGGATTCTCGATCCCCCCTTCCTCACAAGCCTCCTTGGTTGAGGCGGTAGTTCCTCTGTTCTCCCATTCACCTTCCTCTGAAGGCGCAACCTCCAGCATCCTGACCAGCACGGGATCCGACGCGGTCTCTGGGAGGGGGGCCGGACACCGTATCAGTTTTGCTTGCGTTATCCATTCCTGTTTAGAGGGCAATTGGTCAAAAGGCGAATCATAGAAAGGTAAACAAACGGTATGTCCGGACACGGAGCTACTTACTTGTGTATCCGGGCGATTGCAGCTCAGGCCGGCGTCCTCGGTCAATTCTGGACACGCCTCTCGTGATCCGAAGAACAATTTGTACATCTCCGCGGGTGTCGTACCCATGAAGTGTTGGAGAATCCATGGTCCCTCCGGATTAAACTCCCACAGCCGGAGAGGACGGCGTTTGCAGGGCAGGAGACACCTAATCAGCATGACCTGCATCACCACGACCAGATCGATCTCCCTCGCTTGGAGGTCTTGAATCCGGCCCTGCAGTAGGGCACGTCCTTTGATGGCCCCCAGTTGAGCCCTTGGCTGACCCATGACATCAGCCGCCGTGGAGGGCCCGAGCGGAAGATGGGTGGTGGCTTCTGCTTGCTGCCCCTGGGAGCGGTTATGTAGAACCACTCCCGCTGCCACAAGCCGAGCTCCTCCTGAAAGAGCCCTCGGGCCATGGAGTGTCGACCCTTCGGCTTACAACCGCCCCGCCGCACTCTGCTTGATGCCCCTCGATCATCTTCGGCTCCACATCGAAGGTCTTAAGCCACAAGCCGAAGTGAGGGGTAACGCGGAGGAAGGCTTCGCAGACAACAATGAATGAAGAGATATGGAGGACGGACTCCGGAGCCAAGTCATGGAATTCCAACCCATAGTAAAACATGAGCCCTCTCACAAAAGGATCCATCGGGAAGCCTAAGCCCCGACGGAGGTGGGATACAAACACCACATACTCGCCGGGCTCGGGGGTGGGGATGACTTGCCCTTCAGCGGGCAACCTGTGCGAAATCTCGTAAGTCAGGTACTTGGCCTCTCGCAGCTTTAGCACGTCCTCTTCCGTGACGGAGGAGGGCATCCACCGGCCCTGTAGGTCGGAGCCGGACATTGTTGAAGGTCCGAAGCGCTCGAATCTGGGGCTCTGGGTGTTGGAACTCGGGGCAAGGAGAAGATGCGATGGAGGATTGAAGAAAAGAAACGAGCCTTGGTCCCATTATAAAGAGGGAGAATACCAAGAGCCATCCCCGTGACCGTTCGGGACTCGCCTCCGATAGAGGGGGCGTGGCAACGGGCACGGTTGGGTTACCCACGTCCGTATTGATGGGAATCCTAGAATAAGGGAAACACGATCTCTGCTTCGACAAGACGTGCCAAGGAAACCGCTTCGCTAAATGTGCTGAGGTGGTATAATAAAAAACGATTCAAGTAAAGGCTTGGTGGTGGTTTGACGTCATGCCACAAAGTACGTCAGCAGATTGAACTTGTGTACATATTATTCTCTCTACGGTGGAATGTGGAAATTATTTTGCAGAGCCGGACACTATCCTGGTGTTCACAATCTTCTATGAGTTATTCGGAGGAGGAACCCGCCTTGCAATGCCAAACAATATGCGCGCCGGACTCATCGTCATTGAAGCCTGGTTCAGGGGCTACTGAGGGAGTCCTGGACTAGGGGGTATCCGGACAGCCGGACTATCATCGTCAGCCGGACTCCAAGACTATGAAGATACAAGATTGAAGACTTCGTCCCGTGTCCGGATGGGACTTTCCTTGGCGTGGAAGGCAAGCTTAGCGATACGGATATGTAGATCTCCCACCATTGTAACCGACTCTGTGTAACCCTAGCCCTCTCCGGTGTCTATATAAACCAGAGGGTTTTAGTCCGTAGGACACACAACCATTACAACAATCATACCATAGGCTAGATTCTAGGGTTTAGCCTCCTTGATCTCGTGGTAGATCCACTCTTGTACTACCCATATCATCAATATCAATCAAGCAGGAGTAGGGTTTTACCTCCATCGAGAGGGCCCGAACCTGGGTAAAAACATCGTGTCCCTTGTCTCCTGTTACCATCCGCCTAGACGCATAGTTCGGGACCCCCTACCCGAGAGCCGCCGGTTTTGACACCGACAGGGCCTTTTCCGGCGCTCCACCGAAGGGGGAATCAATCACGGAGGGCTTCTACATAAACGCCATAGCCTCTCCGATGAAGTGTGAGTAGTTTACCATAGACCTTCGGGTCCAAAGTTATTAGCTAGATGGCTTCTTCTCTCTCTTTGAATCTCAATACAAAGTTCTCCTGGATCTTCTTGGAGATCTATTTGATGTAACTCCTTTTGCGGTGTGTTTGTCGAGATCCGATAAACTATGGGTTTCTTATCAAGTTTATCTATGAGAAATATTTAAATATCCTCTGAATTCTTTTATGTATGATTGGTTATCTTTGCAAGTCTCTTCGAATTATCAGTTTAGTTTGGCCTACTAGATTGATCTTTCTTGCAATGGGAGAAGTGCTTAACTTTGGGTTCAATCTTGCAGTGTCCTTTCCCAGTGACAGCAGGGGCAGCAAGGTACGTATTGTATTGTTGCCATCGAGGATAAAAAGATGGGGTTTATATCATATTGCTTGAGTTTATCCCTCTACATCATGTCATCTTGCCTAATGCGTTACTCTGTTCTTATGAACTTAATACTCTAGATGCATGCTGGAGGTCGATGTGTGGAGTAATATTAGTAGATGCAGAATCATTTCGATCTACTTGTCGCGGACGTGATGCCTATATACATGATCATGCCTAGATATTCTCATAACTATGCACTTTTCTATCAATTGCTCGACAGTAATTTGTTCACCCACCGTAATAGTTATGCAATCTTGAGAGAAGCCACTAGTAAAACCTATGGCCCCCGGATCTATTTTCCATCATATAAGTTTCCAATCTATTTTATTTTGCAATCTTTACTTTCCAATTGACATCATAAAAATACCAAAAATATTTATCTTATTATTATCTCTATCAGATCTCACTTTTGCAAGTGGCCGTGAAGGGATTGACAACCCCTTTATCGCGTTGGTTGCAAGGTTCTTATTTGTTTGTGTAGGTACGAGGGATTTGCGTGTAGCCTCGTACTGGATTGATACCTTGGTTCTTAAAACTGAGGGAAATACTTACGCTACTTTCCTGCATCACCCTTTCCTCTTCAAGGGAAAACCAACACAATGCCCAATAGGTAGCAAGAAGGATTTCTGGCACCTTTGCTGGGGAGGTCATGCACAAATCAAGACATACCAAGTACCCATCACAAATTCTTACCCCTCGCATTACATTATTTGCCATTTGCCTCTCGTTTTCCTCTCCCCCACTTCACCCTTGCCATTTTATTTGCCCTCTCTTTCCCGTTCGCCTCTTTTTTGCTTGCTTCTTGTGTCGTCGTTCATCGTCATGTCTATCCTTCTATCATTGTTAGAACTCCCAATCATGAAGTTCTTAATTTTAAACAAGGGGAGGGAGAAAATCTAAAAGATGCTTGGCATAGAATTTGCAATGCTCAAAATAGATCTACTAGGAAGCAATCTACTTCCGTTCTTCTACGCAATTTTTATGTAGACATTACTCCTTGGAATAGATATATTCTTGACACCATTACCGGAGGTAATTTCTTGGGTATCCATACTTTTGATACATATAATGCTATGATAGATTTGTTTGGACCACCATTCTTGTGGTTAATGGAACTATTTTAACTTTGGAACATGTAATGCAAAGGCTTGAAATTATTGAAAATAAAGTTGCCACTGTAGAGTTAATTGAAAATTTGGATAAAAAGATCCACAACCAAATTACCCAATATGGATCTAGGTTGGAGTTACTCTGATTTTTTTAAAGAAGAGGAACCTATAGTTAACGAAAGAATAGATCAAGATTCAACAACAATCGGTAAACTTGAGGATATCATTACCAACTTAGGGTCTGCCTTTTCATCCGTGAAAAATACTCCAACTCCTCCTACTACCAAAATTGCCAAATTAATGTATGTTCCTAAAAATAAGGGTGAATCTTCTAGTAAGGAAAATGCGGATCTCAAATCAATAAGTGTTCATCCCGAAAGTGCCTTTCTACTCCTGAGCTCATTTGAGCTCGGTGAACAGTAAAATAAAAAAAATAAAAAAATTCAAAAAATTCCAATTTTTTTTGGGAGAAACATTGACAAAAGTTCTAAGTGCTTGCAAAAATTCATCATGAAATCATGTTCCTGTAAGGTGTGGCAAAAAACAAATTCAGTGCTCCAAAATGCTTTAGAAAGTAGCATTTTCAGAGTATCGATTTTGTTTTTTTGGCCACGCCTTCTAGAAATGTGATTTCATGATGAATTTTTGCAAGAACTTAAAACTTTTGTCAATGTTTCTCCAAAAAAAATTTGGATTTTTTCGAATTTTTTTATTTAGTATTGATTTTACTGTTCACCTGAGCTCATTTGAGCTCGGGTGCAGAAACTCTGCGTCCTGTTCATCCCAACTTTTTCGCTATCATTAAAGAACCTTTTGCTACAAATGAATTTCTTGATTTCTTGCCTAGGAGTTTGATCATTAAAAAGAAGGAAACTCCTAAGGGTTATAAGTGTTCTATTGAAGAATCCAATACCAAAGATGGCAATACCTAGATCTATTCTCGCTTTTATGCCTAGGTAGGGGCATTAAACGATAGCGCTTGTTGGGAGGCAACCCAATTTTATTTTTGTTCTTCAGTTTTTGCTCCTGTTTAGTATTAAATAATTCATCTAGACTCTGTTAAGATGTGGTTTTTTGTTTTAATTAGTGTTTGTGCCAAGTAGAACCTAATGTGATCTTGCTAGAAAATAGAAACTTTTGCACGCACGAGAATAATTTTAATAAATCACATAAAAGTGATTTTCAGTTTGTTACTTTTGCATAAGATTAACAGACAAATTTCCCAGGACTTCCTATTTTTGTAGAATTTTTAAGGTTCCAGAAGTATTCGAAAGTTACAGATTACTAGAGACTGTTCTGGTTTTGATAGATTCTGTTTTTCGTGTGTTGTTTGGTTATTTTGATGAATCTATGGCTAGTATCGGGGGGTATGAACCATAGAGAAGTTGGAATACAGTAGGTTTAACACCAATATAAATAAATAATAAGTTCATTACAGTACCTTAAAGTGGTGGTTTGCTTTCTTGCACTAACGGAGCTCATGAGATTTTCTGTTGAGTTTTATGTTGTGAAGTTTTCAACTTTTTGGTAAAGATTTGATGGATTATGGAATAAGGAGTGGAAAGATCCTAAGCTTGGGGATGCGCTAGGCAACCCAAGGTAAAATTCAAGGACAACCAAAATCCTAAGCTTGGGGATGCCCCGGAAGGCATCCCCTCTTTCGTCTTCGTCTATCGGTAACTTTACTTGAGGCTATATTTGTATTCACCACATGATATGTGTTTTGCTTGGAGCGTCTTGTATGATATGAGTCTTTGCTTTTTAGTTTACCACAATCATCTTTGCTGTACACACCTTTTGGGAGAGACACACATGAATCAGAATTTATTAGAATAATCTATGTGCTTCACTTATATCTTTTGAGCTAGATAATTTTGCTTTAGTGCTTCACTTATATCTTTTTAGAGCACGGCGGTGGTTTTATTTTGTAGAAATTATTGATCTCTCATGCTTCACTTATATTATTTTGAGAGTCTTTTAGAACAGCATGGTATTTGCTTTGGTTATAAAATTAGTCCTAATAAGATGGCATCCAAGTTGGTTATAATAAAAACTATCATATAGAGTGCATTAAACACTATGATCGATTTGATACTTGATGATTGTTTTGAGATATAAAGGTGGTAATGTTAGAGTCATGCTAGTTGGGTAATTATGAAATTGAGAAATACTTGTGTTAAAGTTGGCAAGTCCCGTAGCATGCATGTATGGTAAAAGTTGTGTGACAAATTTGAAGCATGGGGTGTTCTTTTGATTGCCTTCCTTATGAGTGGAGGTCGGGATCGCGCGATGGTTAACTCCTACCAACCCTTCCCCTAGGAGCATGTGTAGTAGTACTTTGCTTTGAGGGCTAATAAACTTTTGCAATAAGTATATGAGTTCTTTATGACTAATGTGAGTTCATGGATTATACACACTCTTACCCTTCCATCATTGCTAGCCTCTACGGTACCGTGCATTGCCCTTTCTCACCATGAGAGTTGGTGCAAACTTCGCCGGTGCATCCAAACCCCGTGATACGATACGCTCTATCACACATAAACCTCCTTATATCCTCAAAACAGCCACAATACCTACCTATTATGACATTTCCATAGCCATTCCAAGATATATTGCCATGCAACTTTCCACCGTTCCGTTTATTATGACACGCTCCATCATTTCATATTGCTTTTGCATGATCATGTAGTTGACATCGTATTTCTGGCAAAGCCACCTTTATAATTCTTTCATACATGTCGCTCTTGATTCATTTCATATCCTGGTACACCGCTGGAGGCATTCACATAGAGTCATATTTTGTTCTAAGTATTGAGTTGTAATTCTTGAGTTGTAAATCAATAAAAGTGTGATGATCTCCATTATTAGAGCATTGTCCCAAGTGAGGAAAGGATGATGGAGACTATGATTCCCCCACAAGTCGGGATGAGACTCCGGACTTTATGAAAAATGAAAGAGGCCAAAGAAGCCCAAATAAAAAAAGGCCAAAGAAGCCCACCAAAATAAAAGAAGGGAGAAAGAAAAAAATGAGAGAAAAAGAGAGAAGGGACAATGTTATTATCCTTTTTCCACACTTGTGCTTCAAAGTAGCACCATGATCTTCATGATTGAGAGTCTCTTATGTTGTCACTTTCATATACTAGTGGGAATTTTTCATTATAGAACTTGGCTTGTATATTCCAATGATGGGCTTCCTCAAAATGCCCTAGGTCTTCGTGAGCAAGAAAGTTGGATGCACACCCACATAGTTTCTTTTGTTGAGCTTTCATACATTTATAGCTCTAGTGCATCCGTTGCATGGCAATCCCTACTCCTCGCATTGACATCAATTTATGGGCATCTCCATAGCCCGTTGATTAACCGCGTCAATGTGAGACTTTCTCCCTTTTTGTCTTCTCCACACAACCTGCATCATCATATTCTATTCCACCCATAGTGCTATATCCATGGCTTACACTCATGTATTGCATGAGGGTTGAAAAAGCTGAAGCGCATTAAAAAGTATGAACCAATTGCTTGGCTGAAACCGTGGTTGTGCATGGGAGTATTTTGTGTGACGAAAATGAAGCATAGCCTAACTATATGATTTTGTAGGGATAAGATTTCTTTGGCTATGTTATTTGTATAAGACACGATTACTTTGTTAGTATGCTTGAAGTATTACTATTTTTATGTCAATATGAACTTTTATCTTGAATCTTTCGGATCTGAACATTCAGGTCACAATAAAGAAAATTACATAGAGAAATATGCTAGGTAGCATTCCACATCAAAAATTCTGTTTTTATCATTTACCTAGTCGAGGACGAGTACGAATTAAGCTTGGGGATGCTTGATACGTCTCAAACATATCTATAATTTTTGATTGTTCCATGCTATTATATTACCTGTTTTGGATGTTTAATGGGATTTACTAAGCACTTTTATATTATTTTTGGGACTAACCTATTAACCGGAGGCCCAGCCCAAATTGCTGTTTTCTTGCCCATTTCTGTGTTTTGCAGAAAAGGAATATCAAACTGAGTCCAAACGGAATGAAACCTTCGGGAGAGTTAATTTTTTGGAACAAATGCAATCCAGGAGACTTAGAGTGGACGTCAAGACACAAACGAGGAAGCCACGAGGCAGGGAGGCGCGCCCCCCACCCTCGTGAGCCCCTCTTGGCTCCCCTAACCGACTTCCTTCGCCTATATATATCCATATACCCTAAAAACATCGAGGAGCACCACGAAACCCTATTTCTGCCGCCGCAACCTTCTGTACCCGTGAGATCCCATCTTGGGGCCTTTTTCGGTGCTCCGCTGGAGGTGGAATTGATCACGGAGGGCTTATACATCAACGCCATAGCCTCTCCGATGAAGTGTGAGTATTTTACCACAGACCTTCGGGTCCATAGTTATTAGCTAGATGGCTTCTTCTCTCTCTTTGAATCTCAATACAATGTTCTCCTCAATCTTCTTGGATATCTATTCGATGTAACTCTTTTTGCAGTGTGTTTGTCGAGATCTGATGAATTGTGGGTTTATGATCAAGTTTATCTATGAGAAATATTTGAATCTTCTCTGAATTCTTTTGTGTATGATTGGTTATCTTTGCAAGTCTCTTTGAATTATCAGTTTAGTTTGGCCTACTAGATTAATCTTTCTTGCAATGGGAGAAGTGCTTAGCTTTGGGTTCAATCTTGTGGTGTCCTTTCCCAGTGACAGCAGGGGTAGCAAGGCACATATTGTATTGTTGCCATCGAGGATAAAAAGATGGGGTTTATATCATATTGCTTGAGTTTATCCCTCTACATCATGTCATCTTGCCTAATGCGTTACTCTGTTCTTATGAACTTAATACTCTAGATGCATGCTGGATAGTGGTTGATGTTTGGAGTAATAGTAGTAGATGAAGAATCGTTTCGATCTACTTGTCGAGGACGTGATGCCTATATACATGATCATGCCTAGTGAAAGTGCTAGTATTCGACTAGAGCGGGGGTGAATAGGAGATTTATATGAGAGTCTTCAAAACAGGGGTGTTTCAAAGACAAACAATAGAAATGAACCTATTGATATGCAGTGAAAGGTAGACTACACTAGACAATTCATAGTCAAGTAAGCAATGTAGTGAAAGCACGAAGACTATGAGCATCTAGGTAATATGGATCAGGATGGAAGAAGGTATGAAGCCAAACAGACAACAGTCTTCACACAGTGAAGTCGATCAGATCAGGGAATTAGGCAAAGTCTTCACGAAGACAAACTGTAAGTATGAGAGAGGTAGGACAGAACCAGTTGCTCGTAGAGGACAAGGGATTTGTTGGACCAGTTCCAGTTGCTGTGACAAGTGTACGTCTGGTTAGGGAGGCTGAGATTCAACTCAGAAGACCATGTCTTCACCTTATTCCCCTTGAGCTAAGAACACTTAGTCCTCGCCCAATCACTCTAATAAGTCTTGAAGGGAGACTTCCAAACCTTCACAGACTCCGTTCATTGGCAATCCATAATGACTCTTGGATGCTCATAACGCGACGCCTAACCGGCTGGAGCATTCACAGTCCTCAAGTGTAATAAGTCTTCAGATCACGCGGACAAAAAGACTTCAGTGATGCCTAACACTCTTTGGCTCTAGGTGTTTTGGGCTTTGTCCTCGCAAGGATTCTCTCTCAAAGGCTTCGAAGGTGGGTTGCTCTCAAACGACAAAAGTTGTGCACAAACTCTGAGCAGCCACCAATTTATGGTGTAGGGGGTGGGATATTTATAGCCAGGAGGCAACCCAACCTGATTTGTCCAAAATGGTCCTGGGTCACTAAGGAACTGACATGTGTCCAACGGTCAGATTTCAAACACACGCAGCAGCTTAGCTTGGGCTACAAGCCAAGCTGACTTATCCAGCTCTGGATAAGATTTGCTCTCATTGTATTCGCTCGAATACATAGGATTTGGTTGAGCATCACATCAGTCACTCTGACTTTGTTCACTAGGACCCCACTTAACAGTACAGTGGTTCCTATGACTCAACAAAGAAGAAAAGGAAACTACGAAACAACTATGTCTTCGCACTCCATAGTCTTCACACGATGTCTTCTCCTGTCATAGTCTTCAATGTGAATGTCTTCACAGACCACCATTGTCTTCAATGTCTTCACACATTTTTAGGGGTCATCTCTGGTAGGTAAACCGAATCAATATGGGACTACTACCTGTGTTATCCTGCAATTCTCACAAACACATTAGTCCCTCAACCAAGTTTGCCGTCAATACTCCAAAACCAACTAGGGGTGGCACTAGATGCACTTACAATCTCCCCCTTTTTGGTGATTGATGACAAACTGGTTGAAGTTTTCAACGGGGATAAAAGTATGTGAAAGTTTAGTATTGTGAGTATTGTCTTCATACATAAGACGATGCTCCCCTTGAAGATGTGCATATAGATGACTTGCATTTGAATGCAAATGCACATGGCAGGTTTTGCTTTGTGGAGGCCATCATCAAGCTGTGAAGACAATGCATTATGCATATAAGCAAGTAAAGAAGATAATGATATGCATAATGAAAAATGGACGTCTGCAGAATGACTTCATGCGGGATTTATCATCGCATCATAGAATAGCAGATAAAGTAGCAGACGACCATCGAGTTTAAGTGTTACAACTCAGAGAACCAAATGTATCAAAAGATGAGAGTTGTAAGACTTGGCAAAAATTAATGCAGCCACCCATAAGGACCCACTTGAAGACTATCAACTCATATGCTTCTACCCCTTTTGTCAGTATTGACCAAAAAGGTTTGAAGACATAGAGCATCTGCTCGTTCCGAGAAGGAGCAAACGGTGGAGGGGGGTCGTTGCTAGAGTTTGGTGGTGCAGAGGGGCCTGGTGCAGAGTCAATATGTAGTGCAAACATGGTTGGTGAAGTGGCATCATCTTCTTCATCGACGACATTGGCAACAACAGTTGCAGCCGAAGATGAATACTCAAAGTCTTCAAGAGAGGGAGTATGACACTAGCTTGCATTAGGAGGAGGCCTGGAGTCAAACTTGAAGCTTTCGGTGAAGCCATCTGCTTGAAGATCATCTTTAGAACATAGTAGAGTGAGGCTCTTCCAGGACCGCCTTGCATTCTCATGGGCAACAAAGGAGTTCTTGGTAGCCAGATTGCGAATGCGATTGACATCCACCAAGATACTATGCATTTGACGCTTAAGCCAGTCATGGTGCTTGTCTTGTTTCTGGTGCAAGGCCACAAGCAGTTCTCGATCATTGAGCACACGAGAGTGCTTCCGAGGCCTTTGTGCATCTGTACTGGCAGTGGCTTCGGTATTAGCACGGTGAGGCAGACGCACATTGCCAGCAAGCGGATAGGTACTAACAGCAGCATTCGGAACATGAACTCCTTCAATTGGTTGCGTGAAGCTTTGATGATCAGCATTGTGAAGATATATTGGCTCCTTGGCTGGCTCAGGGTAGACGGCTTCAACAGACAGATCAACCTCAGGCAAGAAAACCATATGGTTACGTGCAGAAGGCTGATAGTTGATAGTTGAATGAAGCTTGATTAGGCGCATCACCCATGGAGCATAAAACTTCAAGCCAAAAAGATCAATCCCAGATGCAGCAAGTTGTCTGATGAAGAAATCCTGGGAGTTGAACTTGATGCCATTGACAATATAGAAAACCAAAGTCTTCATGGCGCCTTCAAGTTTGGCAGCAGAATAATGTCCCTTGACTGGCCAGAGAGTGCACCTCAGGATATGATAAACTGTGCGAGGCAAGTACTCGAGGTCCTGGACAAAGAATTCCTTTGGATATTCTGCATCAAGAGGCAATGTCTTCATCATGCTGAGCATCTGACTCATATTTGGTTCAGGCCGCTGAAAATGCTCTGTAGTCCTTCTGTGTGGCGCTGACAACCAGGTTCGTACAATTCACCTGGAGTGGGCAGGGAGGTGAGATCAATGATGTCCTGAGCTTTCGCTTCATGGTGCACATCACCTGACATCCACTCATGGGTCCATGTCTTTGGATCCCTGTTGTATCCACGTATGTGAAGAGTAGCATAGAACTGCAGCAGAAGCTCTTCATTCCAATGCTCTTTCGCTGTGATGAATTCCAGAAGGCCAGCATCATGAAAGCAATCCATGGCTTCCTCAAGATAAGGGAGCCCAGCCATGCCTTCATAGTCAAGGCGCATGTGAGGGAAAAATCGCTCTTGGTTGTAGAGAACACAAGAGTAGTAGCTACGCTGTTGGTGGCTCTAGAAGTAATCTGACGAGATCCTTGGCTTCGAGTAGGGATTCTTATCACTGTCAAAGAAGGTGTTGTGCTCTCTGAAGCTATTGACACTAAAGGATCCAGGAGATGTAGCAGGACCTAGAAGTCTTGGCAGTCTTGGCTTAGGCTTCTGCACTGGTGGTCGCTGCTGCACATGATAGTCATATTGCGGTCCGGGAGCCAGTTGGTGGTACCAGGACAGGCGAGTGAATAGTGACCAACTCCATATCTCAGTTGTAAGCCAACTCCATTGTGTGAGGCCTCGGGGGAGGAACAACACCGTCAGTGGGGACCGGCGTGGCAGAAGCTTCAAGATTCTCATTGGCTTCAGGCACAACATTGGCTTCAGGCTCCACGCGATCGCCAGGCAAGACATGGTCATTGGCTTCAGGAGTGTTTGTAGCAGCCTCAACATTCTCAACCTCCATATGGTCAATGACCGGAGGGTCTTGCACAATCACATTCTCCTCGAGAATGACTTGATCTGGGACAGGGAGTGTAGCAACTCTCGCTTCTATTCTTATTTCTTCATCGGCTGATGCAGCCGGAATGTCTTCAACAACTTTGGCTTCAGACTCAGGAACCGTTGCAGAAGGATTCTCTTCAGGGAACACTTGACGTGCCACTGAGCTAGATTGGTCTGAATCTTCTTCTGGGATGGTTGACATGGAGACCGATGGCCTGAGGCCTTTGTGAAGCCGTTGGAACACGGGCGACGCCTTTGGTGATGGTGCGGTTTCCATGTAGTTGTCGTCATTGACAATTGGGCTGGTGACTTGCACAGGTGGAGTACGGGGTGTTGCATCTCGAACTGGGGTTTCTTCTTGCGGGCGCTCGTCCCATGAATCATCCTGAGAAATTGGCATCAATGGCAACCAATGCTAATGTATTCGTTGCTCGTAGGAGAAGGCGATGATACCAAGTGATGCTCTAGCTGAGGAAGGACTTCATCATCAACAACATTGTCTTCATGACCAATGTCTTCAGCTGCGTTGGGGTCAACGGCTAGAACTTGCTCTTCTTCTTGGGCCTCTGTGGAAGCAGGCTGGTGGAGTACAACTCGACGCTCTTGGTTTGTGGCAGCAAGGGGGCAACAGAGATGGGTTCAACAATGAGTGGCTGAGAGACTATAGCACGCTCTTTCTTTGAAGACTTAGTTTCCTTAGTCTTCAGCTTCTTCTAGAAGGAGCATCATCAGATGCGTCCTTGTGCTTGCACTTCTTGGCTTCAACTTCAGCCGCTCTTTTCTTCTTTAGTTTAGAAGCTACTGAGGGGACCTTAGGCTTCAAGACTGTCATACTGGCCGGGAAGACAATGCGAGATTCTTCCCGCCTTGGTGCAGTGTGGGTCTCAGCAGTCTTCTTCTTCTTGGCAGCCATCCAGGGGTTAATGCCAGACCGCCCAAGAGCTTTTCACTTCTCTGCTTCATTATGGGCTTGAACACATTTCTCAGCTAGATACTTCATGCGCTGCCTTGAACCTTTAGCTTCTGTGCGTTTCTTGTTGAACTCCTCCTTGAGGTCATGCAACATCTTCTTGAAGATTTGAACATCAGCCACACTGAGCTTGTTCTTTAGCTCAACAATCTTCTGAGCCAAGGCCAACTCACCGGCAATGGAACCATGGAAGGTGACGCTGATGTCCACTGGGAGCTGAACATCATCAATATTGATTTCCTGGTTGTCAAACCACTCATCGATGAAGTTATTGAGAATATCAACATCGAAGAGCGGCAGATCAGTGAAGATTTCTGCTTCTTGCTTGCTCTTGATAAGCATTTCCAGAGCATCATCAGCAAGATCTTCGTCACTGGAAAGATCAATGGCTTCATCTTCGTTGCGAAGCACAGCGAACGGTGTCAGTGGTTCTCCTGTGGCCTTCTTGGGCAGTGGCTTCTTGGTCCTTTTGGATACACGAGATAAGTCCTCAGATTGCACACTGGATTCAGGTGGTGCAATCCTCAGTGGCTTCTTTGCTGAAGCTTTTGGTGAAGAAGACGACTTAGAAGCTTTTGTCTTCTTCTTCTTCTTTTCCTTGGGTGGTGAGGGAGCAGCTTTAGTATCAGCATCACCATCAGAGTGCTCTACTGCTTCTCTCTGAGCAGCAATGTGAGACAGAAGCCCATTGAAATTGGCAAAGGGGCCAATTCTGTTTTCATTGGCTTCACGCGTCCCATCAGATCTAGGAGCAGAAGGGCCAGGGTTGAAGTTGAGGCCATATTCTTTTGCATTCTGGGTAGCAGAATCTTTGGCAAACTGAAAGTTGCGCTTGAAGAGATTGTCGTCACAACACCATAATAAGGAGGATGGGTCGGCATTTTAAGGATGCGATCCTCTGACCATGCAAGGATAGAATTCCTGCGCAATAACTTCAACCTTGTTATTCGGCACTAGGCCGCGATACAGACAGTCTCCCCATGGATGCTTGATGGCGTTCTTCTCAGCATATTCTAGCGTGACAAATTTGTACTTGAACAACTCCTCAGCCCAATATCTTCGGATCCACTGAATCCGGTTTTTGCGCCGGTTGTGGTTTTAATCAGGGTCTGACTTATATTGTTCATACAAGGCAGGAGGCAGATCAAGAGCTGTTTTGCCTTGTCATTGCCTGCCACCCTTCCGAGCAGACTTTTCTGAAGCCATAATATTGAAGCTGATTGGTTTCAGCACAGAGAGTGGCTTCCGTCTGATTGGCTTCAGACAAGAATTGGCTTCAAGTGATTCAATGTGATGCTGTAAGTATTCTTCAAATGAATGCAAACTATGAGAACCAAGGGATTCTCCCACGAACATGTACCTATGACAGCATTAGAGATGCGAGGGAAGGGGAAGAAGTCATATGCATTCTTAGGAGATTTTGAAGACAAATCAGTTTTGAAGACATTGACCTCATAGTGCGAAGACATTCACTTATTTGGAAAGAGTCGGTTCTAGATTTGTACAAATCCATGAATAAGTACAAGTGAGGAATCTAACTAGTTATGAAGCATAAGTGAATATACTAAGCATGGCATGAGATGCAGAAGGGAACAAATCCAGATTTGGAAGCTTAGAAACCACTTTTGGAAAAAGTGGACGGATTTGACAGATCTAAAAGGCAGTAAAAAGTAAGATTTATTTACACTTGACGAACTGCTAGATGGATGGGAAGAGAGGCCAAGCAGTTCGATCTCCCGCGCCCTAACTTGGCGGCAGAAGACACCTATGGCGGCGGCGAAGAGGACGTGGTCCGCGGCCGGCGTGAGGACAACGACGAAGAGGTTGCGGCAACTAAGCGCTTCTTCTCCGGCGACGACGCGAGCTAGCGAAGGCGCTAGGGTTTGATGGAGGTGGCGAGGTGGAAGAACAGATAATGACCGTGCGGGTGAGAATTTATAAGGAAGAGGAGGGCGGTGCAGCACAATTACGCAGGTGCCCCTGGTGGTTCACATCTGAAAGACACATGGCATACATGCAACTCATTGAGAGTTGTACCATGTTCCCACGCACACCTGGATTGTCGGGTGGTGATTCCGGCTTCTCCAATTTTCAGGCAATAAGGATGCAACATTAAAAACAGATTAAATGTTTGTCAGATTGTCCTCTGCTAACAAGGACTCAGAGAAGACAATTGACAAGTTTCAGTAGAATGCATATGATTTGGACAGATAGAGTCAAGGTAGAAGCATAGAATAGGTTAGGGTCCGATCACATTCACTTAGATCAAAAGATTCAAGAGTGAAGACATCGCTATAAGTGAATGCTGTATAGGATAGAACACAAATATATTTATACATATATGAACCAAGTCAACATTGTGAAGATAAAACATGCAGACAAATAAATGTTGAAGACAATCCAAATGCAAAGACTTAGCAATTGTAACGCCAAGAAAAACACTTCAATAAAAATTTGGAGGTGGCGTTACCCACCGTATAGGAAATATTAGACCCAGACACGGCGCACAATTATAGTGGCGCTCCGAAGTCAAATTTTACATTAATGTATTCACACTCAGAAGGTAAGTCTTCATTAATTGAAGATATATGTTACTTCGTGTGTTGCACATCTAAGTCATCAACATGCATAAGCGTTAGGATGTGTGTCCATTCACAGGACATTCGAGGATTCTAAGATATTTATCTCACACCACAACTTGCAAAAACTTTTCTCATCCAGGGGCTTAGTAAAGATATCTGCCAATTGTTCTTCAGTGTTGACGTGAATGATACCAATGTCTTCCTTGTTGACATGATCTCTGAGAAAGTGATGACGGATCTGAATGTGCTTTGTCTTCGAGTGCTGAACTGGATTCTTGGAAAGCTTGATGGCGCTTTCATTGTCACAGAAGAGTGGCACATTCTTCGTGTTGATGCCATAGTCCTTGAGAGTTTGCTTCATCCATAGAAGCCGAGCACAGCATGATCCAGCAGCAATGTATTCAGATTCAGCAGTGGAGAGTGACACACAGTTCTGCTTCTTTGAAGACCAACAGACAAGTGATCGACCAAGAAAGTGACATGTTCCTGAGGTGGATTTGCGATCAACCTTGTCACCAGCATAATCAGCATCAGAATACCCAATCAGATCAAATGTTGAGCCCTTTGGATACCATATTCCTATCATTGGGGTGTAAGCCAAATATCAAAGAATTCGCTTCACCGCTAGGTGATGCGACTCCTTTGGTGCCGCTTGGAATCGGGCACACATGCAAATGCTAAGCATGATATCTGGCCTAGATGCACATAAGTAAAGTAAGGAACCAATCATGGAGCGATATACCTTTTGATCGAACTCTTTACCATTGTTGTCAGGACCCACATGACCTTTGATTGGCATTGGCATCGTGTATCCTTTGCAGTCTTGCATTCCAAACTTCTTCAGGCAATCTTTGAGGTATTTCTCTTGGGATATGAATTTCCTCTGCTGACGGATTTGAAGACCAAGGAAGAACTCTGGTTATCCCATCATGGACATCTAATATTGCTCTTGCATCATGTGTCCAAACTCATCACTGTATCTCTTGTCGGTGCAGCCGAAGATAATGTCATCCACATGGATTTGGCACACAAACAGTTCGCCGTCGTATGACTTTGTGAAGAGTGTTGGATCTACAGAACCAGGTTTAGCCTTTGCTCTTTAGGAAGTATTTGAGCGTGTCATACTAAGCGCGAGGAGCTTGTTTGAGGCCATACAGTGCCTTGTTGAGCTTGTATATCATATCAGGATGTTTTGGATCTTCAAAGCCAGGTGGTTGTGCAACATACACTTCTTCTTCAATCTTTCCACTGAGAAAGGCACTCTTCACATCCATTTGGTACAGGAGGTTGTTGTGATGGTTGGCATATGCTAGCTGTATGTGAATCGTTTCAAGTCTTGCCATGGGAGCAAATGTTTCATCAAAGTCAATCCCTTCTATTTGAGTGTAACCTTGAGCAACTAGACGAGCCTTGTTTCTGACAACTTGACCATGTTCATGTTGTTTGTTGTGATAGATCCATTTGGTGCCAATGATATTATGCTTGCAAGGATCAGGACGCTTGACCAGTTCCCACACATTATTCATCTCAAACTGATGAAGCCCTTCTTGCATAGCTTGAATCCATTCAGGTTCCATAAAGGCTTCACCAACTTTCTTGGGTTCTGATATAGAGACAAATGCAAAGTGCCCACAGAAATTTGCTAGTTGTGTTGCTCTTGAACGAGTGAGTGGACCAGGTGCATTGATGCTGTCAATTATATTCTCAATCTGTACTTCATTTGCAACACGGGGATGTACTGGACGAAGATTTTGCCCTTGTAGATCATTGTCTTCAGCTTCAGCATTGACTTCAGGCTGAGCATTGTCTTCAGCTTGACTTGGTGCAATGATGAGTTCATCTTCAACCTGAGCTTCAGACGGTATGGTTTCTCCAGTACACATGAGCTTGATAGATTCACTGGGAGGAACTTCATTTAGCACATTTGGCAGGTGCTCTCTTTGTGAGCCGTTAGTCTCATCGAACCGCACATCCCTAGTTTCAACCACTTTATAGTGAAAGAGGTGGAAGACTCTGTAGGAGTGCGAATCCTTTCCGTATCCAAGCATAAAACCTTCATGTGCTTTCGGTGCAAATTTTGAAGTGTGATGTGGATCCTTGATCCAGCACCTAGCACCAAATACTCTGAAGTAACTTACGTTTGGTTTCTTACCAGTTAGCAATTCATATGATGTCTTCTTTAGAAGCTTGTGAAGATAAACTCGGTTGATGACATGGCATGCAGTGTCAATGGCTTCAGGCCAGAACTTCCTTGGAGTCTTGTACTCATCTAGCATCGTCCGAGCCATCTCGATGAGGGTTCTGTTCTTGTGCTCCACGATGCCATTCTGCTGACGTGTTCAGGTAGCAGAAAACTCATGAATGAAGCCCAGTGTATCAAGGTAAGTGTCGAGGCCGGTGTTCTTGAATTCTGTGCCATTATCACTTCTGATGTGCTTGATCATGACGCCATAGTTCATCATGGCATGATTGGTGAAGCATCTGAAGACATCCTGCACTTTGGTCTTATAGAGAATTATATGCACCCAGGTATATCTTGAGTAATCATCAACAATAACAAAACCATAGAGACAAGCAGTGGTAGTAAGAGTAGAGTAGTGAGTAGGGCTGAATAAGTCCATGTGAAGCAGCTCGAAGGGTTGAGTTGTCGTCATGATTGTCTTCAAGGGATGCTTGGCCCTAGTCATCTTCCCAACTTCACAGGCACCACACAGATGGTCTTTCTTGAACTTGACGCCTTCGATGCCCATGACATGCTTCTTCTTCGCGAGAGTGTACAAGTTCCTCATGCCCGCATGTCCTAGCCTCAATGCCAGAGCCATCACTCTGAAGCTTTTGCTAGAAGACATACGGCAAGCTGTGGTCCTGCTGAGAAATCTACCATATACAGATCATCTTTTCGATACCCTTCAAAGACTAGAGATTTGTCAGATTCCATAAGGACAAGGCAACGATATTTTCCAAATATCACAATCATGTTCAAATCACATAGCATTGATATAGACATTAAGCTAAAACCAAGGGATTCAACAAGCATCACTTTATCCATGTGCTGATCCTTTGAGATTGCAACTCTACCAAGACCCAATACCTTACTTTTACCAGTGTCAGCAAATGTGATGTGACTTTTATCAGACGGCCGAAGAGTTGAATCCATCAGAAGACTTTGATCACCAGTCATGTGGTTGGTGCAGCCACTATCCATAATCCATTCTGAAGCTTGAGGTGTCATAGCCTACAGTACAGTTTGGGGGATAGGCTTCACCAAGAGAGTTGTGAAGCAGAAACATTTTACAAACAAGTGGAACATAGAAGTTCAGATCTTGGTTAGGATAGATATGATGAGTGTCAAGGAAACCTGGGACGAAATACATAGTAAGACCATTTGGACATTTTATCTTGCGTCCCACAAGATGTTTAAGGTCCCTAGCATAAGCATCAAACGCCTTTGATTTTCGGCTGGTGACCTTTCCCTACAAAAGAGAGATAAGTTTTCTTAACCACCCACATCTTCAAGGGTGGCTTAGAAGCAATGATTCTAAGTGCAGCATCTAAAAACTTCGGCTTTGAAGCCCTAGCAAATAGCCTTGCAGGAGGAGAATAATACTCATAGGAATAAGCAGAAAAGTTCTTAGACTTATGAACATAGCGGTTTGATAAAACACACTCATATTCAAAAGTCTGAGTATGATTTCCTTGCAAAACATTGGCATTAGGGTGACTAAGGTGAGTCCTCTCTTTGTATGAAGCCTTTGGTCCATATGAAGCCTTTGGTCTAGGGTTTGTCTTCTTCGCAGGTGGTGTCATAATGACATTCACAGGAAGACTTTTGAGACAACTTTTGGGTACCCAGATCTTCTTAAGAGGTGGTCCATTCCTGCAATTAGTACCAATATACCTGGCAAACACTTCACCATTCTGATTCCTGAACAGTTTATAGTTTGCATCAAAGGATTCATCAATGATAATTGGGTTAGCACTAGTGAAGCCAGATAAGGTAGATGGATCCACAGATGGTCCCTTAGTAGCAACCCATTTGGTTTTGGGGTACTACTCAGGCATCTAGTAAGAACCACCAACATTCATTTTCGTCTCGAACCCAACACCCTCTTTCCTAGGGTTTCGGTTCAGAATCTGCTTTTTAAGGACATCACATAGTGTCTGATGCCCTTTGAGACCTTTGTACATTCCTGTCTCAAGTAATGACTTCAACCTGGCATTCTCATTAGCAATAGTAGTGGTATCCTCAGCTGAGGGGTTAGTTACCACATTGGCAGTTGAAGATATTGCAACAACAGTAGCAGTTGAACATTCAGCAACAGAGACAACATTATCATGCTCAATACATTTTAGACATGGCGGTTCAAATCCTTCCTAAGCGGAACTGATCTGTTGAGTGCGGAGTGACTCATTTTCCTTTTGAAGATCTTCATGAGCCGATCTCAATTTCTCAAGTTCCTACTTCCTTTGAAGATAATCATAGGAAAGCTTTTCATGAGAGGTTGAGAGCGATTCATGACAACTTTCAAGTTCCTCATACTTAACATGAAGATTTTTAATGTCTTCAATGAAGGACTGAGATCGGGTCATTTCCGCATCCAACAGGTCATTGCTTTTGTCTAACAATTTTTGAATATGTTCCATGGCATTCTGTTGTTTAGTTGCAATTTTAGCAAGTGTTTTTAGCTAGGTTTAGATTCACATTCAGAGTCATCTTCACTTGATGTTTGAGAGAAAGAATCGCGTGAGTTTACCTTGGCACCATGTGCCATGAAGCAGTAGGTGGGAGCAGAGTCATCCTCATCCTTGGCATCAACGTTGGTGACGAGGCCATTGTCTTCAGTGTTGAAGATGGACTTGGCGACGTATGCAGAAGCTAGAGCCAGTCTTGCCACTCCAAAATCAGATTCCTCTTCGGACTCCACCTCTACCTCCTCAGATGCACACTCATCCTCTGAATCCATATCCTTGCCAACAAAAGCACGAGCCTTGCTAGATGGGCTCTTCTTATGTGATGAAGACTTTGACAAAGACTTGGATGAATACTTCAAGGATTTCTTCTTCTTCTTGTCATCAGAATCATATTCCTTACTCTTCTTATTCTTCTTTGTATCATTGTCCCACTGTGGACACTCAGAGATGTAGTGACCAGGTTTCTTGCACTTGTGACATGTTCTCTTCTTGTGATCACGAGAGGAAGCTTCACCATTTCTTGAGCTGGATCTTGAAGACTTTCAGAAGTCTTTCTTCTTGGTGATCTTCTGGAACTTCTTCACAAGCATAGCAAGCTCCTTTCCAATGTCTTCAGGATCACCAGAACTGCAGTCAGATTCTTCTTTAGACGAGGAGACGGCCTTTGCCTTCAAAGCGTGAGTACGTCCATAGTTGGGACCATAGATATCTCTTTTCTCAGATAGTTGGAACTCATGTGTGTTGAGCCTCTCAAGTATGTAAGATGGATCGAGAGTCTTGAAGTCAGGACGCTCTTAAATCATTAGGGCCAGGGTGTCAAATGAGCTATTAAGAGATCTCAGAAGTGTCTTGACAATTTCGTGCTTGGTGATCTCAGTGGCGCCGAGTGCATGAATCTCATTGGTGATATCAGTGAGGCGATCAAATGCGAGCTGGACATTCTCATTGTCATTTCTCTTGAAGCAGTTGAAGAGATTGCAAAGAACACTGATCCTTGAATCTCTCTGTGTTGAGACGCCTTCATTGACCTTGGAGAGCCAGTCCCAGACTAGCTTTGCAGTTTCTAGAGCACTCACACGACCATACTGTCCCTAGGTCATATGACCACAAATAATGTTCTTGGTAGTTGAGTCCAGTTGTACGAACTTCTTGACATCAGGAGGAGTGACACCCTCACCAGTCTTGGGAACTCCAATCTTGATGACATATCAGAGATCGACATCAATGGCTTCAAGATGCATACACATATTATTCTTCCAGTAGGGGTAATCAGTGCCATCGAAGACAGGGCACGCAGCGGAGACTTTGATTATCCCTGCAGTCGACATAGCTAAACTCCAGGTGGTTAAACCGAATCACACAAAACAAGGGAGCACCTTACTCTGATACCAATTGAAAGTGCTGGTATTCGACTAGAGGGGGGGTGAATAGGTGATTTTTATGAGAGTCTTCAAAACAGGGGTGTTTCGAAGACAAACAATAGAAATGAACCTATTGATATGCAGCGGAAGGTAGACTACACTAGACAATTCATAGTCAAGTAAGCAATGTAGTGAAAGCACAAAGACTATGAGCAGCTAGGTAATATGGATCAGGATGGAAGAAGGTATGAAGCCAAACAGACAACAGTCTTCACACAGTGAAGTCAATCAGATCAGGCAAGTAGGCAAAGACTTCACAAAGACAAACTGTAAGTAAGATGAGAGAGGTAGGATAGAACCAGTTGCTCATAGAGGACAAGGGATTTGTTGGACCAGTTCCAGTTGCTGTGACAACTATACGTCTGGTTAGGGAGGCTGCGATTCAACTCAGAAGACCGTGTCTTCACCTTATTCCCCTTTCTTGTTCTTGCCCTTGATGATGATCTTGTTCTTGAAGATTATCAGGAAGCGAAACTTGATCATCTTCTTGTACTTGGACTAAGGGCATCGGTTGAACAATAGGAGCTTGTGGTGGTATGGGTGTTGAAGTAGTTTGATGATGTGTGAAGCTTCCATCTTCTTCTTCATCATCATGAGGTGCTTGTTCCATTGGAAGAAGTGCACCAACACCCATGGTCAAAATATCTTGAGAGGAATCTTCTTCAACTACATCACCTAGATCAACTTGCTCCCCATGGGAGCCATTAAATTCATCAAACACCACGTCACAAGTTTCTACAACACATCCATTGGATTTGTTGTAGACTCTATTGGCGTGAGAGTTTGATCCATAGCCAACAAATATGCCCTCAATTATTTTGGATTGAAAATTTCTTAATCGTTCTCTTTTGTTGAGGATGAAACATTTGCACCCAAATACACGAAAGTACGTGACATTTGGCTTGTTCCCAATTAGAAGCTCATATGGAGTCTTTTCCAATATAGTGCGGAGAAAGAGCCGGTTTGATGCATGGCATGAAGTGTTGACAACCTCGGCCCAAAAACTATGTGGTGACTTGTATTCATCCAACATGGACCTTGCCATGTCCACAAATGTACGATTCTTCCTTTTGGCTACACCATTTTGCTGAGGAGTGTATGGAGCTGAATATTGATGCTCAATCCCTTCATCACTAAGAAATTATTCCAAGGTATAGTTATTGAACTCAGAGCCATTGTCACTTCTTATTGCCAAGATCTCTTTGTCAAACTTGCGTTGTGCTTGCTTGGCAAAATCAATGAAGGTGATCTTCGTCTCGTCCTTGGACTTGAGGAAAAACACCCATGTATATCTTGAGTAATCATCAACAATGACAAGTCCATACTTTTTCCCACCAAGACTATCCCATGAAGGAGGCCCAAAAAGATCCACATGAAGGAGCTCCAAAGGCCTTGAAGTAGACACGATATTCTTGGGTGGGTGCTTTGATTGATGTTACTTCCCGGCTATGCATGCACTACACACACGATCTTTCTCAAAAGAGACATTGGTTAGTCCAAGGATGTGACTAAACTTTAAGAGATCTTGAAGATTTATCATGCCAACATGGGATAGCCGGTGATGCCATAGCCGCCCCTTATCAGCCTTGGCCATTAGACAAGTTGCATGGAATGTGCTCTCTTTCAAGAAAGCAACCGTGTAAAGGTTGCCATCCAACTCTCCAACAAAGGCCACTTCAAGAGTATCTCTCTTAAAGATTTTCACATCTGTTAGTCCAAAGAGGGTATCATAACCAACAGAAGCCAATTGGCGAACATAAAGCAAATGATATTTGAGAGATTGAACAAGCATGACATTTGCTAGAGACATGTCATTTGTTATAGCCACCTTACCCAACCCGAGTACCTGTCATTTTGAACCTCCACCAAACATAATGCTCATAAATGGTTGAATAGCTTCCATGAAATCGTAGAGCAATTTGCTATTTCCGGTCATATCATTTGTACATCCACTATCAATCACCCATTTTACTCCACCGGAGAAAGCAACCTACACACAATTATGACTTGGTTAGAGGCACCCATTTTGCAATGGGACCTCTCAAGTTAGTCACAAGGGTCTTAGGGACGCAAATAGCATAGAATCAGAATGCATTTCGAGGACCAACAAATTTTGCATAAACTTCTCCATCCTTAGTCTTACGAAGTACATAGGATGGAGACATAAACTCTTTTGGCTTGTTAAGAGTGGGCATGCCCCTTGTGGCCTACCAACTAGCAACCTTACCTTTCTCCTTGTGCCCTTCTCGTATAGAAGTTTATTTAGAGGGGTGTTGCACTTTTGAGAGGACGTCTTCTTCTTGCTTGTGCTTGGGTCAAACCCGGGTCCCTCTTTGGCAAACACCTCATTGTGTTGACTCAATACCTCATTAAGGGTCTTTTGCCCTTCAGCACATGTCATGAGACCTTTCTCGATTTGCGCCTTCAGAAAGCGATTCTCCTCAAGAATAGATGCTAGATCAGTACTAGAGTTAGTAGTACAAGCATCAACATTGATAATAGGAGAAGAGTAAGCCTTGGCTAGAGTTTCAAGATAATAAGCTTGAGCGTCTCAAAACTCTTTTTAAGAAGGGTGAGCTCTTCTTCCTTAGTCTTGAGGGACATGGATAGGAGCTCACAATCCTTTAGAGAGAGAAGCATGAGACTTCACAATCTTACTTTTATCATTCATCAACTCTTCGCAAGAGTCAATGGCCTTTTTCAAGGAGGCAAGATCTTTAGTATGAAAATCAATGTTTGCACCAATTTTTAAGGATAGTTCATCATTTCGTGCTTCCTCATATTGGACTTTCCGCTCAAGGATTTCACATTTTCCCTTTTCCTCGGTGACGAGGGTTTCGAGTTCCTTAATGGTGATGGTGTGCTTACTCACCATCTCCATAAGCATACAAAACATAGTGAGCTTATTTCCTTTGAGGGAGCACATGAACTTATTAAGTTTAGAAAGCATAGGATCATCTAGATCATCATCCTCATAACTATCCTCCGCATCAAGATACTCATCACTAGGAGTAGAAGGAGTGAAAAGAGGACGTGCACACCGGACGACCGATGTTTTGGTTCTGTATGAGAATGGTCGGATGTCCGGTCTGCACCGGACGACCGATGTTTTGGTTCTGGACAAGGATGAAGATCAGGAACTGACACAAAAGAATTTGTTTGAGCAAGACCTTAGTGATATCCCATGTTCCCCTCTTAATAGTGCGGGATCCTATACTCAAGAGTAAACATAAGATAGTCTTGTTTCTTCCTTCTTGATGAGGTTAATCATTTCAGAAAACTTAATCCACACACAGTTGATTCCGAGGGGACAAAAACCTGAGATATACTTCACAAACTTTGTTAATCCCCTATGAGTATATTGTCATCAACAACAAAATAATATTTAGGGCATGATTGCACTTTCAGAGACGCCTCCTCAAATCTCCCTACCTGAAAAGGCAGATGACGCCGAGGTGTCGTCCCGGAGGATCTTTCTCGATCAACGAGTGGCACGAGGGGCAGTGAAGAATAAGCCTGAAGGTAATGCTTCGGCTGCTGAGGGGGTCCTGGATTAAGGGGTCCTCGGATAGCCGGACTATATACTTCGGCTGGACTGTTGGATTATGAAGAGACAAGATTGAAGACTTCGTCCCGTGTCCGGATGGGACTCTCCTTTGGGTGGAAGGCAAGCTTGGGTATTCGGATATGTAGATTTCCTTCTCTGTAACCGACTCTGTGTAACCCTAGCCCCCTCCGATGTCTATATAAACCGGAGGGTTTAGTCCGTAGGACAACAACAATCAGAATCATAGGCTACCTTCTAGGGTTTAGCCTCTAAGATATCGTGGTAGTTCAACTCTTGTAATACTCATATCATCAAGATCAATCAAGCAGGAAGTAGGGTATTACCTCCATCGAGAGGGCCCGAACATGGGTAAAACATCGTGTCCCCTGCCTCCTGTTACCATCAACCTTAGATGCATAGTTCGGGACCCCCTACCCGAGATCCACCGGTTTTGACACCGACATTGGTGCTTTCATTGAGAGTTTCACTGTGCTGTCGCTGTAAGGCTTGATGGCTCCCTCTATCATCTTCAACGATGTGGTCTAGGGGGAAGTTTTCCTTCCCGGACAGATCTTCGTATTTGGCGGCTTCGTACTGCGGGCCAACTCGCTTGGCCATCTGGAACAGATCGATAGCTACGCCCCTTGCCATCAGGTCAGGTTTGGAAGCCTAAACCATACTGCCGGCATCCGCGAAGACTTGATCTTCGACGGATTCGAGCCCATGACAGGTGCGCCGAACAATAACGATGGACATGACTTTTATCTGCCGTGGGACAGTATTCAGGAGATCGCACCTGCATTGGCGCCGGGAATCGATCCGGAGCAGATCAGGCCCTCCGAGGACGGGTGGATGGACCCTGCCACGAAGGCCGCACACTCATTGGCGTTGGAGCCGAAGACTGATCCCACCTCCTATGAGAGTGGTGTCATCGGACCCTCAGACTCGTCTCTGGCTACAGGATCCGAACCGCGTGCATCCGTGCCTGTCGAATCCGATTGGGCACCAGTCATGGAGTTCACTGCCGTGGATATTTTTCAGCACTCGCCCTTATGTGATGTGCTGAACTCATTAAGGTCTCTTTCCTTGTCAAGATATTCCTGGCCGAACTATGTTCAGCTCGAGTGGGCAGCGGATGACGAAGAAATTCGTTCCCCACCCACCACCCACTTCATAGCCACTATCGATGACTTAACCAACACTCTCGATTTCGACTCCAAAGACGTCGACGGTATTTACGACGACGCGGGAGAAGAACAGGAAGCACCGCCCACTGGGCGCTGGACTGCCACCTCATCATACGATATATACATGGTGGACACACCAAAAGAAGGCGATGGTGATGATACAATGAAGGATAATCCCCTCGATAAGCCACCAAAGCGGCGCCGTAGATGCCGCTCTAAATCCCGCCACAGTAAAAACAGTGACAACGGCGCAAGAAATAATAATACCCCAGCTGATTACAAAGGAAACGGCAACCCCATGGACCCAGCGAGCAGGGTGAGCCAGAGGACGGTGAAAATAGTCCAGAGCCGACGTCAAATAACGCCGATCCCAAGGGTAAAATTCAACAACCTGTCTCCGAAGAGGAGAACAGCCCTGACGATGATGCACTCATCATCCCAGAAAAACTCTTGGAACAAGAGAACCTCCACAAAAGTCTTATCGCCACCGCGAGGAGCCTAAAGAAGCAGAAGCAAAGGCTCAAGGCCGCGTAGGATATGCTCAACCGCAGGTGGAACAAAGTGCTCAACACAGAAGAAAAATACGGCGACGATCATCACACAAAGAGCTATCCAAAGCGCAAGTTGCTGCCCAAATTCGACGACGAGGCCGTAGAGGCCATCCAGCCGGATCGACCGCCCCGTGGCCGTGACAAGACGACTAATGATGCCGCACACAAGTCAGCACTGCAATGTATACTTTAGGCTCCTCGCGGTCACAGCATATTATAGATACTAGCATCATGCTCCTCTTAAAGATTTGCTGACAAGCCGAATATACATACCCATAGCCTCGTCAACCTGCTTGACAAGCGTGATGTCGGCATCAGCCACGTCTAGCTGTCGCTTTAGTTTGGCAAATTTAGCAGATCAGTCGGCCGCCGGACCCTCAGCCACCTGCACATAAAGCAGTGCAATTATTATTAGAGAGTACGATCCTCTGTTCCTCACGTTGATGGCAACCAGAGTCTCAGGGGCTACTATCTATACAGAGCACACTTAGTATGTGCGGAACCATCAAAAATACATTTTTTTGTGCACCTCAAAGCCTCTCAGTAGACTCGTAAAAGCATTGTTCAAATCGCTTTTCGCGGATGAAATCCTCTCAACCACCATGCCCTTAAGGCACGATGTGTCTCTGAGATGGCCGCTCGCTCCAGAAGGCCCATTAGCGTGTCCGGCTGTGTGCCGGACAATCCTGGACTCCTCCTAAAGCTCTCTTTGTGAGCCGAATACTCCAGACTCTGGGCAGCCAAAGTGTCAACTTCTGGCCTTGGTGGATCAGGAGAAATCCTCCGTGACGACACCTCAGGGTCATCCACCCCATGTGACGGGGAGGCAGAGGGAGGCGTTTCGCTCTCCATCATCTCCGGAGGAAGATCCCCCGAGGACGAACTCTGTGGAGAAGGGCTACAAGCCGGACTGCAACAAACATGCTTCGGTCATTATTCTCAGAGACAAAACATGATATGTCTATCAAAGTACTCTTTCACTTACGGCTCGGTGGAGGGCTGGCCCGCTTGCAAGGTTTCCTTCCCTCGTTTAGAAGCCTCCATTTCCAAATCTTTGGAGGTGGCCCTTTTCTTGCCTTGAGGAGAGGGATTTTATATTCCCCTCCCCAATTATCCTCCTTCGCGGAGGCACCTACTCCTCCAATCTGGATGTGTAAAAAATGAGGCCCATCTGTGGCTTCTCTATTTCTCCCCTTGCCTTCTCCTTATGGCACCCGATACGGCGCGCAGTCAAGCATCCTGGTCAACAAAGGATTCGGCGAGCCTTCGGGAAGAGGGTCCGAACATCGAATCCTCTTCGCCTTCTTCAGCCAGTCCTGGCAGAGAACAATTCTTTAGAATGATGTTACAATAAACATAAAGGATGGTGTGTTCGATAGCGGAATTACTTACTTGGGTATCTGGGCGGTTGCAATTGAGACCCGCGTCCTTGATGGTGTCCGGACACTTTATTCATGATCCGAAGAATGATTCATACATCTCTTTGAGCGTCAGGCCAAAGAATTGTTGAACGGTTCGCGGTCCTTCCGGGTTGAACTCCCACATACGGAGAGGACGACGTTGGCAGGGCAGGACTTGACGAACCAGCATCACTTGCATTATCTTGACAAGATTGACATCCCTCTTGAGAAGGTCTCGGATGCGGCTTTGCAATGTCAGCACATTGTTAACCGCCCCCCAGTCCAGCCCCTTGTTGACCCATGACGCCAGTTGCGGTGGAGGGCCCGAGCGAAACCCTGGAGCAGCCACCCGCTTTGTACCCCGAGGGGCAGTGATGTAAAACCACTCCCGCTGCCATAAATCAGAAGTCTCCATGAAAGAACACTTTGGCCATGGGGCGTCGGCGCCTTTGCTTATTATAGCGCCTCCGCACTCCACGTGACGCCCGTCGATCACCGTCGGCCTCACATTGAAGGTCTTGAGCCATAGGCCGAAGTGGGGGGTGATGCAGAGGAAGGCTTCACACACGATGATAAACGACGAGATGTGAAGTACGGAATCCCGAGCTAGATCGTGGAAATCTAGTCCGTAGTAGAACATGAGCCCTCTTACAAAGGGATCAATGCTAAAACCTAGCCCTCGGAGAAAGTGGGAGATAAAAACAACGCTCTCGTTGGGTCCGGGAGTGGGACGACCTGCCCTTGAGCAGGTAGCCTGTGCGGAATCTCGGCAGTGAGATACCCGACCTTCCTCACCTTCCGGATGTCCTCCTCTGTGACGGAGGAGGCCATCCACCGGCCTTGATTGGATCCGGGCATGGTTGAAGGACCGAAGTGCTTTAGCTTGAGCCTTGGGTGTTGGAACTCAAGGTACAGGAGGGGAAGGATTGAGCGTGGAAAGAAAAGGACAGGCCTTGGCCGCCCTTTATAAAGAGGACGAATATCAAGCGTCCCCCGCGTGACCGTTTGGGACTTGCCTAGAAGCCGAGGAGTCGTATTAAACAAACACGGTTGGGTTACCCACACCTATATTGATGAGAATCCTGTGATAAGGGGGACACGATCTCTGCTTCGACAAGACGTGCCAATAAAACCGCCTCGCAGCGCGTAGTTGCTGGCTATGAAAACAGTTCGGATAAAGACCGGACCATGGCGTGATGTCGTAAAAAGCTGTCAGCGGATTAGATTTGTGTAATACTATACTCTCTATGGTGATATGTGGAATTTGTTTTGCAGAGCCAGACACGATCCTTGTGTTCTAATTCTTCTATGGAGTACTCGGAGAAGGAACCCGCCTTGCAATGCCGAAGACAATTTGCGTGCTGGACTCATCGTCATCGAAGCCTGGTTCAGGGGCTACTGAGGGAGTCCTGGATTAAGGGGTCCTCGGATAGCCGGACTATATACTTTGGCCGGACCGTTGGCTTATGAAGATACAAGATTGAAGACTTCGCCCCATGTCCGGATGGGACTCTCCTTTGCGTGGAAGGCAAGCTTGGATATTCGGATATGTAGATTTCCTTCTCTGTAACCGACTCTGTGTAACCCTAGCCCCCTCCAGTGTCTATATAAACCGGAGGGTTTAGTCCGTAGGACAACAACAATCAGAATCATAGGCTAGCTTCTAGGGTTTAGCCTCTACGATCTCGTGGTAGATCAACTCTTGTAATACTCATATCATCAAGATCAATCAAGCAGGAAGTAGGGTATTACCTCCATCGAGAGGGCCCGGACCTGGGTAAAACATCATGCCCCCAGCCTCCTGTTACCATCAGCCTTAGACGCACAGTTCGGGACCCCCTACCCGAGATCCGCCGATTTTGACACCGACAGCCGCCCAGGATCCGGGGTGTGCCGCCCTCATGGGCACCAGCAATAGAAGTCCCGAACTATCGAAGTTCCGAGGGACGACGCAACCTGTTCCGGATCCGGAGGCACCGGATACACTGATGGACATATTGCAACATGCCTCCATCTCAGAGGAACATCGTACCTTGATGGGTATGGTGGTTGAAAGAGTTCGGTCCATGAAAAGCGGATTGAATGAAGCCTTTATGAGCCTACTAAGAGGCTTCGAGGTATGTAGTGTAATTTCAATTATATTATAAATGCAAATTGCACCTGTGTATAGATAGTAGCCCCTGAGACTCTAGTTGACATCCAAAGGGAGGCGATAGGTGGATCAAAAATATATGCCCCAAAAATAATTTGACTAATTGAAACACAGGCTGTTACATCAGTGGCAACTGCCCAAGCTACAGAGGTAGCACATCTGAAGCAGAAAGTTGATGTAGCAGATGATGACATCAAACTTAGTAACAAGCGGCTCGGCGAGGCGCAAGGTATGTCTCTAGAGCACTATGTACATGCTAGTATTATGATATGAGCGTGGCACTGAGAATTTGTACATGCATAACTGCAGACAGTGCTGCCGCTGTTGAGACCCTTCGGGCTGAACTTGCCCAGGCCAAGGAGCAAGCCAGGGTGAGTAATGCGGCTGCCAAAAAGGTAGCCACCAAATTAAAGGCCGAGCAGACTACTCGGCATCAGTGCGAAGAGAGAATATCTACTATGGCACTTGAGCTGAAGGATGCCAGTAGCCGATGCCAAGTTCTTGAGAAAGATAACAAAGCCAAAGCGGCCAATCTTGACAAGGCCTTACAAAAGGCGAAGGAAGCCCGGTATGAGTCTAGAGCAGCTCGGGAGGAGATTCGACAAGCCGGGGAGATCGCGGCTGGGAAGCCCTTTTTATTGCAAACTAAGTTTGGCGATCCGAAGTATGCTCTGCTTAATTAACTATGGAGTTCTCCAGACGCCTTTATGGACCTGTCGAAGAGTGCTGCCGATGTGAATCAGTTTTTCCACGTGCAAGAAGGACATGCGATGGAAAAGCTATTTTGGTCGCAATTCGACACACCAAAGTGTCCACTGTTGAACGAACAGATGGCACAGTGGGCCAAGCTCCACAAGATGTCCGGAACTGCCATGAAGGATGTCATAGCCCGGTTGTGGCCAACCGAGCCAATTCCAAATAGTTATTTCGGTTTGGTGCGGCAACTTGTTAATGTGGCGCCCTGTATCAATGTTGTTAAGCGGTCAACCTTGGAAATCATCCCAAGGTGCACGGATGGCCCTTGCCCGTGTCAAGACGCATTGGGCGAAGATGAAGGCCACCGATATTGCAGCGCGGAGTCCACCTGAAGGCAAGGACCCTAACATGCTAGAACATTACTTTGAAGATGTCCTAGAAGGTGCCCGCTTGATAGAGGGTCAGTGCTCGAAAGATATTATCTTCGAGTGAAGTGTACTGAAATTGTAAAAACAATGTTATGATATGTTTTAAAGCTATGTTTTTATACTTTTGCCCGAAAAGTTTTGGTGCCTCTTGTGCGGCCATTTTTATATATATAATCTGAAATTTTGCCAATCGTCGGCTTCAGCCTCCTCGCGTATAACGCGGTGGTGTTCGGAAAAGCACTTGATCACTCTTGACCCAACGTCTTGGTCCGTTAAGGAGGTTTCAGTGCGGCGAACCAGGCAATCGGACTATAGGGCTTTAACACCTTCACTTAGCCATAGGAGTTTGATGGTGGGTCTACGAGATAGCCCCTAGTACGTACACAGTTATCCATATACGACGCGTTTACATACGTGACCGGAAAAACGGTCCTTTGTTAATGCGGAAGGAATTGCGAAGATTCTGCTTAGTCATTGAGTGGTTGACCAGCTCTCGCCGCATCATGACAGTCAGTTTTCAGCTTTCTCTACTGAGGTGCTCATCCGGATGAACCAGGACACAATCGCAGTAGTTCTCCCTTTACTACCCTAGCCGATATAGCGGAATGTAAGGTAGTAAGCACATGAGCCGGGCAACCCAACTATTGACCAAAGACATGATTCAGAGCTGATGCATATATGGCCAAACTCGCAACACCGAACACTCCCTATAGGTGTTCGGACTTTACAATATAACGGGCTGAATACAGCCCCTGGTGATAGACCCTGGTATCAAGGCACATGTGGCAATCCGACGTGGGGAAAGAGCGCAGGTGGTGAGAGCATAAATCTCAAAACACAATACGAACCAAGCTGCTTCTATAACATCCACTTTAGTACGGCGAGCCGTATATTTACAGGTAATGCCGATATCTTTCTTGGACATTTTACATGCCAGGAAAGTATAAACCAAAGAGAGATAAAAAAAGGTTTACACAGGGTCTTAATCTAAAAAAGGAACCTTAATGCGGGGCCTTGCAGCACGTCTGCACCTTTTTCTCTGTTGTGAGGTGTCCTTGAAGGGTATAGTGTGATGGCCATCAGTTAAAAAGAGAAAAAACCAGGTAAAAGAATCTGGTGTGGTCGTAAGAAAAGGTGGTTCATTTTAATGAACCATGAAATATAACTTCTGGAGTCCGAATAGGGTCGAGCCGAACTATGGACTTTTTGTGTGCGGTGTGCCCCTGTTGCCACCCAAGGAGTTTGGAGTGTATATTTATGTATACGTGTCACGTGTGCTATCTCCTTATGGGGCAGTCGATGAGGGTGTAGCTGCTGATCGAGCTTGGGTTTATCTGAGCTTCCGCACTGAGGTGTGCGCCGGATATGTTTAGCTGTGTCCGTGGTCTTGATGACCGATGAGCTGTTCGGCTTGGATGGGCGATTTTGTGCTTTGACTGCTAGAGCTGCCGTGTATTCTTCTGTACAAAGAGAGCGCTCCATATTTTAGCTGACTGTAATGACACCACATGGTCCAGGCATTTTTAGTTTTAGATAAGCATAATGCAGGACTGCATTAAAACGGGTGAAGGCCGTTCTTCCGAGTAGTGCATGATAGCCACTTCGGAACGGAGCTATGTCAAAGGCTAGTTCTTCGCTTCGACAGTTGTCGGGAGAGCCGAATACAACCTCCAATGTTAGGGAGCCCGTGCAGCGGGCTTCTACGCCCTGTATAACTCCTTTAAAGGTAGTGTTGCTTGGCTTGATTCTTGACGGGTCTATCCCCATCTTGCGGATGGTGTCCTGATATATCAGATTGAGACTACTGCCGCCGTCCATAAGGACTCGAGTGAGGTGGTATCCGTCGATTATTGGGTCAAGCACTAGTGCAGCCAAACCCCCCTGAAGGATACTAGTCGGATGGTTCCTGCGATCAAAGGTGATCGGACAGGCCGACCATGGGTTGAATTTGGGGGCAACGGGCTCGATGACATAGACATCTTGGAGTGCGCGCTTGCGCTCCCTCTTTGGGATATGAGTGACATAGATCATGTTCACTGTTTTGATCATCAAGTGGAAATTTCTTCTGTCCCCCCGTGTTCGGCTGGAGAGATTCGTCCTCGTCTTCGCTGTGAGGTCCCTTCCCTTTGTGTTCGGCGTTGAGTTTGCCGGCCTGCTTGAAGACCCAACATTCTCTGTTAGTATGATTGGCTGGTTTATCAGGAGTGTCATGGATCTGGCAGGGCCTGTCTAGGATTTTATCCAGGCTGTATGGACCATCTTTGTTGCCTTTGAATGGCTTCTCCGTTGACCTGGTCTGGAGCCCCTGAATCCAGCGTTTACCGCTGTATTGTCTGGGCTTTCTTCATTGCTCCGACATTTGTTTTTTTTTGTGTCATGGTTTTCCATTACCATCCCTGACCTCAGATGCGCCGAGGTCGCTGGTGCTGCTACGGGCAAACCAGCTGTCCTCGCCCGTGCAAAAGCGGGTCATGAGTGTAGTTAAGGCTGCCATTGTCCTTGGCTTTTACTGGCCAAGGCGTCTGGCTAGCCATTCGTCCCGGACACTGCGTTTGAAGGCCGCTAGGACTTAGGCGTCCGAACAGTCGACGATTTGGTTCTTTTTAGTGAGAAACCAGTTCCAAAGCTTGCGGGCTGATTCTCCGGGTGGTTGGATTATGTGACTTAGATTGTCTGCATCCGGGGGCCGGACATAGGTCCCTTGGAAATTGGCCCGGAAGGCGTCCTCAAGTTCTTCCCAGCTTCCAATGGAATTTTCAGGGAGGCTTTTTAGCCAGTGCCGAGTTGGTCCTTTTAGCTTGAGGGGTATGTATTTGATGGCGTGGAGATCATCTCTGCAAGCCATGTGGATGTGAAGAATAAAGTCTTGTATCCAAACCGCAGGGTCTGCTGTTCCATCATATGCCTCGATGTTTACGGGTTTGAACCCTTCTGGAAAATCGTGTTCCAGCACCTCATCGCTAAAGCACAGGGGGTGTGCGGCACCCCTGTATTTGACTGTGTCGTGGCGTGGGTCCGACGGTTGTAATGTTCGATATTGTTTTCGAACTGGTAAGTGACCAGCTTACTTGGTTTGATAATCGTGGTCCCGTATAGGAGCACGTTCCCTAGATCCGTAGATGGACCTGGTTTTGCCAGTCTTTTTGTCCAAATCTTCTCGTAGATCGTGCGTATGGTCCTGAGCTGCAACCTCCCTTCCTTTACGGGGAGGGGATGCGGGTTTGTGTGCGGCATTGCTTGCTGCTCTGTCTCGACCATGAGGTGGTCGGTCCGACTTGTCAGCCGTATTGTTTCTCGGCGGTATAGGCGCAATAGCCTCGTCATCGAATTCAGGTAGCAGCTTACGCTTAAGATAGCTCTTTGTTTGGCAATTGTCACCGTATTTCTCCTTAGCGTCTAGCACTTCGTTCCATCTGTCATTGAGCGTATCCTGTGCGGCTTTAAGCCGCTGCTTCTGCTTTTTCAGGCTCCTTGTAGTGGCGATAAGCCTTTGATGCAGGCGTTCTTGTTCTAATGGTTCTTCTGGGACGACGAATTCGTCATCGTCCAGACTGATCTCCTCTTTGGAGACAGGTTGATAGTTGCTATCTTCGGCATTACTGTGGTCAGACAACATCTCCGGACTGTGTTCGCCGTCCTCTTGCACGTTCTGCTCCAACGCTGGGTCTGTGGGGTTCTCGGCTTGGTCCGGATTATCATTGTCGTCCGTGACAATGTTGTTGTTCTTCCTTTTGCCGGATCGAGGTCGGCGTTTCTGACGCCGATGCTTGGGAGGTTCATCAACAGGCATACCATTATCGCCGTCAGCCTCCTTCTCTTTAGGTGTGTCCACCAAGTATATATCATATGAGGAGGAGGTTGTCCAACGCCCTGTATGCGGTGGTTCCTGCTCATCTCCGGCATCATCGTCCATACCGTTGATGTATTCAGAGTCGTAATCAAGCGTGTCGGTTAAGTCGTCGATAGTGGCTATAAAGTGGATGGTGGGTGGGGAACGAAGTTCTTCGTCGTCCGCTTCCCATTCGAGCCGGACATAGTTCGACCGAGAGTCCCCCGACAAGGAGAGGGATTTCAATGAGTTTAACACATCACCTAGAGGTGAGTGCTAGAAGATGTCCGCGGAGCTGAACTCCAAGATCGGCGCCCGATCAGGTTCGATGGACGCAGATGCACGCGGTCCGGAGCCTTGGCCGGAGACAAGTCTAAGGTTCCGGTGACACAAGCCCAACTCGATGTTGGGTATGTGTGCGGCTCGAGGGCCGCTGAGTCTGTGGCTTCCATGGCTGGGTTAAGATTCCCGTCTTCGGACGACACAGTCTGCTCCGGATCTAAGGCCAGAGCGGTTACATGCGCGATCTCCTGAGTGTGGCCAGATGACAGATTTAGGTCGTGTTTATCGTGCTGGCAGGGGACGGCCGTCGTGGGCTCGAATCTGTCGAAGATCAAGTCTCCATGGATATCGGCCACAAAATTCAAGCTTCCAAATCTGACCTGATGACCAGAGGTGTAGCTATTGATCTGCTCTAGATGGCCAAGCGAGTTGGCCCGCAGTGCGAAGCCACCGAATACGAAGATCTGTCCGGGGAGAAAGATCTCCCCCTAGACTGCATTGTTGTAGATCATTGATGGAGCCATCAAGCCTTCTGGTGATGACGCAGTGGAGCTCTCAATGAAAGCACCAATGTCGGTGTGAAAACTGGTGGATCTCGGGTAGGGGGTCCCGAACAGTGCGTCTAAGGCTAATGGTAACAGGAGGCGGAGGACACAATGTTTACCCAGGTTTGGGACCTCTCTAAGGAGGTAATACACTACTTCCTGCTTGATTGATCTTGATGAATATGAGTATTACAAGAGTTAATCTACCACGAGATCGTAATGGCTAAACCCTAGAAATCTAGCCTATGATTATGATTGTTGTCCTACGGACTAAACCCTCCAGTTTATATAGACATCAAAAGGGGGCTAGGGTTACACAAAGTCGGTTACAGAGAAAGGAATCAACATATCCAAATCGCCAAGCTTGCCTTCCACGCAAAGGAGAGTCCCATCCGGACACGGGAAGAAGTCTTCTATCTTGTATCTTCATAGCCCAACAGTCTGGCATATGTATATAGTCCCGCTGTCCGAGGACCCCTTAATCCAGGCCTCCCACAAAGAGGAGAGGAGCGGCGCTGGATTTAGATTGGAACAGGAGAGGAGCGGCAGTTGTTTAAGAGGAGAAGAGCAGAAGAGCGGTGTTGGTCTTGGAAATATTTTTTTGTTTAGCGTATTTTGGGTCAAAGTTTGACCACGTACTATATTTGACAAGCAAAATGTGAATGCATGTCACCAAAAATTGTATCGTTTGGTTCGTATCTGAATGTACTTTCAAAATCATGGTCAATTATGACCCAGAATAAAAGGGAGACTAGTTAACGTGGGGTCGCTTTCTTAATTGAAGGGTGAATTGATTTTGATTTTGATCAAGTCACAACGCGTCGGCCCTCTCGTCCAATCCTAAATCGCTGCCGCACTCTCCTCTCCCTCTTCTCCATTGCAAAACGACCACCTGTCCTCTCCATCATCTCCATTCCAAAACCACCGTCTCGCCTCTCCCTCTTCTCCATTGCAAAACCACCTCCTCTCCTCTCCTTCATCTCCATTCCAAAACCACCATCTCGCATCTCCCTCTTCTCTATTGCAAGACCACCGTCTCTCCTCCCATGTTCCAAAGCTAGCACTGGACCACTCAGAAGGACATCTATGGAGAGGTTGCAGTAGCGAATCAGGCATATCGCCGGCGGCGACCAGGCAAAGTTAGCCAGGTTGAAGGAGATCCTTACTTGGTTTGACAATGAGGGGAGATTTCAAGGACGGTGAGGGCCATGTGGCAATGTATGCGAAAGAGCGAGACGGCAGCGATGAGGGCGGCGATGTACGTGTACTCCTTGGCGGCAGTCACACGCAGCCCTTCGAGTTCATCGAGTATCTCCTCTAGGCGATGGAGCAGACAGACTCGCCCAAGGCAAAAGTCAGGCGGAGGTGGTGGGCATATAGGTCGAAGGTCGAGCACCCAGAGGATAACGAATCGGTCGAGTACGGTGTGCTGTTCGTGAGGTTGCAGAGCCAGCCGGAGCCACAGGAGTATTCGTTCTCCCACCAGAAGAGGAGTCCGGATGGCGCGACGTCGCTTCCCCGCCGTTCTCCACAGTTCCCTTGACGCTCGCCTCGTTTCAACGGCGGCGGTAGGGTTTAAGGTAAGCTTCGCACTAACCTAATCTTCCACCTGCTCATGCTTACAATCAGTGTGACAGCTAATGAAAATCATGCTTATAATGAGTCTCCGAGTACTACGCCAATCATCCTAAAATAGCTCTGGATCTTTGGGTCAAAGTTGTGACACTGTGTACAAATAAAGAAAAATATATTGGTGCTTCTTGAAGAAAAGAGTACTCCCTAGAAAACTGCCAATATAAGCTACTAGTATTTGGTTAGAGGATTTGCTGCCGAAAAGATCCGTCCACAGAGAGCGCCACACATCCCACTGGTGGGGGTGGATGCCAATGCATGCATGGAGCATGGTTGGTGTCGGTAATTTTTACTTGGCACACCTCGCACTCTGCATATATGCCAGTTCCATCCGTACATTTGTGAAGTTCCACCAAAATGCAGCTGAATAACCCTGTTTACACAGATAATGAAAAAGCGTGATTACATTATAGTGGCACTAGTTGACGAAACACACAAAATAAATAAAAGAAAATATTGCGATAGTATCATAGTATGCCATGCTGCGAGGGCGATATGGGCCCTGCGACGCCTCATACGGTACGCCTCATACTGGAAATCATCCCAAGTCTCCCAGATACACCTTCTGCCAGTGATGAACATCAGTGTATAGTGGTAGTACAAGGATGGGCCTTGAGACATTCAAATCTCTATTTTTGTGCAGATCAACTAAAATTAAGCACCCTAGTTTGCAGAAACGCTTAAACATTAACAATGGGACTAGTTGATGAAACATACATTAACAAAGAGAAGCACTTTCTTTATCTACATGGAAATGAAATGATAGAGAGGACACTCGCTCTATTTTAACTGTATTATTACTTCATTTTATCAGTGACACTAGGGTCGAGCAGGTGGCAAACGAGGTGTACCGTGCGTCGTAAGGATGAAGGCCGGGGGTGCTTAGACTGGGATGCTGAAGCTGGCTCTTTCAGTCCCTATCTTCCCCCTGATGTTTCTGTGGTAGCATTTGGGTTGTAATCCAAACTTGGTCGAGTTGGTGTTGCGTCCCCCTACCTGCGTAGCTTATGTGGCGAACTTGTCTCCTGCTAGTACTCAGTCCATTCTAGTAGTACTTGCATAACTGCCCGTTTACACTAAGATGTTGTCGGATAATGGTTCTCTATGGTTGGATTTCTTTAATGAAATCGGAGAGAACCCCCTCTCTCGATATATAAAAAAATAGTGGCACTAGCGGTGCCAAAACATTGCCTCAAATTAATAGTGCTACTAGATTAAGGTGCAAAATAATAACATTACTGCTTTATCATGGCAGTGCCAAAACAGTAGCACAAGAGCAGGATCAACATGCATGATCTTTAGCAAACGGTCAGACCAAAAAGGAACATACCTCATGATGGGAACCATATCTGCAGTCAACGCCATCGTAGAAGGGATGACACCAGTCACCAACATGGATGATTCAATTCATGGGACCTTTTGGTGCAGTTCACCTAAAATGAAGCAATGTCCCATGAGCTAGCAGCTTCTTTTTTTAAGAAAAGGGCTCCAGCCCCGGTTCCATTTCCATCGGAAAACGAAACCCACAGAGCTTCTTCTTCATTAGTTGCAATAAAATTCAGCAACATCAAGGTTGGTTGTGAAGCTCCTCGAATGTTCAACTATAATTTGGATATCATTTGTGCAGTTCAACTAAGATCGATCGTGAAATGTATGTCTCTATTTGCACAAAAAAGGTGGAAAGGAGGGTGACTAACAAGTGATGAAACATGCATCAAATGAAAAGAAGCATGTTCCTTATCTTCATGGCAATCCTACAAGGACAGTAGCAATTTCTAAAGCAGCAGCATTGCTAGATATTAGTGTGTGCATTAGGATTAACTATGAAAACCGTTAAATATGACATTACTTTAATAGTGCCATTGCTTCATTTTGCCAGCAACATTACATTAACATCTTCTACAGAGTCGGTATTTGGGCATGGGAGAGTAGGCGGACCAGGACAGTTGCATTTCCAACAAAAAGAAGCAATTTATCTTAATGGGAAATTTAGCGGGACATGAAAAAAGTGCCATTTATTCATATTACTGGAGGCATTACATTGAAAACAACATTGGTTTAACGTGTTCTTACTTTTAACAGTGCGACTGCTACATTTTACCAGTGGCATTACATAAGAGTGGCTCGGGGCAACAAACATCAGAACAGGATATCTGGGTTGGTCCCATTTTTGTTCAGTATAGCCACCTTATATTGTGTGAGCCCAGCAAATCTAGTGCTGGACTTACTCTGTTAACTTGTCCCCAGTCCCCCTTTCTTTCCTTTTCAACCAATAGATCGGGTTTATATTGAGTTTGTACTGCGTTTCCCTTTATTTCCCTATTAGACCTAGAGACCAGTTGGATAGCCAGTCTCTGCTACTTTTCGCCCCCATTATTTCCTCTTTCGACCAAGTCCTAGATTCAGGAAACAAATCTTCCCCCACACCCCACCCCCTTTCTTCCTTGTTTGAACCAAGTAGTACTAGATTCGAGTGCATGAACTAGTTTTAACACTTAACAGTAAAAACTTAGGTGGTTTTCGTAGAGCCGATCGATCCTATCTATGAGGGGGCCTGAGAAATAGTAAAAGATACAAATGCAGCGACGTCAGGAGCTCATGAAGTAGAGCAAGGCCGGTTTCTGAGGAAGTTATACATGAGGGTCACCAGGATGTCGCTAGGTGGGCGGCGGGAGGCCGGATCTGCCCACACTACGGCAGCAAGGAAGAAGGGGTCAGAGGCCCTCCCTTGCCAACAGTGCTTGGGAGAGAACGGCAAGGCATGCTGATCGGGACGCGCCGACAGTGGGTAAGAGCCGACGCCGAGGACGACCGCGTGAACGTTGCACCTTCTCACCTTCCCCGGCAGAGAGGATCTGGCTGGATCTGTGACCAGCAGTGGGCAGAGAGAGAGAGTGTGGCCACCGCTGTCGTGTTTAGATCTACAGAGGACGAGACAGTGTGAAGAGAGCAACACTAGTAAGCAAGCGCGGAGGCTCCTGCCTATATAGTGGAGTACTAGTTTTCTTTTGTCTACTGGAGCCGGCTTGACCTCATCAACGACTGTCGAGAAGTCTTCATGCACATGCCCCGGAGGTGTAGTTGTCGTCATGTTGATCTGAAGCACCGGATTATAACATATAACATGAAAAAATGCCACATGACAAGAAATCATAACCTCACTGCCCAAAGGAGACAACATGAATCCCAACGGACAAACTAGACGAGGATCAAAGCTCAAATTAAAGATAAACTCATAGAAAAGGGGTCTGTCGATAGTTGTCCTAATTAACATTGCCGGCTTGACCTAGATGGCAACTTGAGTAGTCTTCGTGCATGTGCCCCCAATGACTAGCCCAACTCTGTTGTCGCTGCTTAACCCTCGCAGTGATCCGAAGCACATGACACCTAATTTTGTGAGATGACAAGAAACCTTTTTTTAGATTTCTCACCAGAACTACAGCCCTGTACAACATAGCCTGCACGATATGTACACAATAGCCAATCCAAGCGTGTCTGCTGGAGTCTGGTCACATGCATGGATGAACTGATCTTCCGTGTCTTGCAGGGATCATCTAGGCACCAACGTATGTACAACACTAATCTAGTACTATCGCTCGTCTCTCTCTTCTATTAACTCACCCGACTTGCGGGGTTGCGGAGTGTGCCTATGGTCGGTTCTCAATTGCGGTCCCACATGTGTGTGCAAACGCAATATGACGTGCGTTCCATTCGAAGAGCGGCGTGCCAGACCGACCAACCGTCTGGGGTGCGACGCGAACGCGACGGGCGTGTTGTATACTCCATACATGTGTACCGCCGTTTTCTTGAGGCTTTGCTCCATGGCGCAATCCATGGATACAAAATTAGTATAATGTACATTTTGGCCCCGGTCGGACCCTCTCCAACTCCTCCAAATAGCCAGCTTCTACTTCTCCTTCCAAATCCCGCTTCTCGTAGAAAAGCTGGCTACAAAGAAAATGTTCGGGAGGTCAGCTCCACTTCCAGTTAGTTTAGTTGGGCTGGTAGCCCAATAAACTTGCTTCAGGCCCATTCAAAGGAAAGGCAGGACACGTTTCGATCAGAATAGCAAAGTATCGGGGAGAAAGACATGACGAGCGAACCGGTACGCTGCCCCCCGGTCACTTGGCGGTGGCATATCCAATAATTATCTCCAACTCCTCCTCCTTTGATTTTTGGGAGCGGGGTTGCCCCAGCTTCTCGTTTTTGGACTGCGAGGAGACATCTCTCCGCGAAGCTGGCTTCTTGAAGCTGTGGCATTCGGGTTGTCTCCAGCGCGGAGCCGCAGAAGCTGGGAGCAGGACAAGATCCGAACGGGGCCTTAAAAGTCGAGGGCGAGGCTTTTCCAGCGTGGTAGGCGGGGCAGTTCCGCCTAGTTGGTTCGACAGAGACGCGAGAAGAGGAGGGAGTAGGCTGCTGCAAACGTAGGGTTGTGTGATTTTGACAGCGAGTTACTGCTAGACAAGTGGGGCCCCATGATTTGACTTGACATTATCATTTTAACTGCGGCGCTACGACCGGCGTGGGTCACCTGATTCCTGACCAGCTCCATACAGGTGCCTCTCCCAATGCTCCACCATGTAGAGGCTGGCTCTTGCATGAGTGCCCACTCCACTTTTTCCTTGCCTCCTTGCTCCACATATGCAAAAATGCCATGTAAAGCAGGCTTATAGCCCGCTATTGTACTTACTTGCTCCTACAGGTGCTAAGCTTGCCACATAGGCATAAAGTATGATGTGGCAAGTTAATTAAGAAGAGGGAGACTAGTTTGGTGACCCAAGGAACAAACGGTGCTAAGCGCGTGTACCTAGGTGAAAAGACAATTTTGAGTCTATAGCTAATTAAATGAAGCAAACTTAGCAACAAAAAACTAAGCACCTATGCATTGGGGACTTGATTGCTAAGCCATTTAATGCCTTTAGCACCTCATCTAAGCACCATTTCATTGGAAGAGGTCACTCCTTGGCAAATGCAATAAGTACTACGAAGAAAGAGATAGAGAGAAAAAAAATACTCTTATAGCCAACTTTATAGCTAACCTTGTTGTAGTATGAGTGACTAAGTGATGACTATGTATGACATGCCAACATCAGATAGCCTAACGCACCATGCTAAATCTCCAAGGGCACGACCGTGCGAGCGAGGCGAGGTCATGGTAGGCGCGACCATGATACGGTCTTCCGAGAGCCCTTGTACCTGAGATTGAACGATTGCATGCTAAGTTGCTAAAAGTAAACCTCCAGGATAGGATATTCACCCATAGGTCTAGAATCACACCATGCAACCGTTCGATCTCAGATCCAAGGGCTCTCGGAAGACCGTATCATGGGAGAATGGAAAGCTTCATATCACCTGTAATTTTCCCGACGCTTGACATGACATCGACCATGACAGGAGCCGGGTGCTCGATGCGGAGCTTCTCCAACTCCTCCTTCTGTTCCATGACGAGGGCTTGCAGCATCTTCATCGAGGAACTACTATTCTCATGCAGCTTCTTCCAGCGGCGTTCTTCTCCTTCAGCAGGTCGAGTTCATGGCAGAGCTTCGCCTTGTCCTCCTGAAGTTGTAGGATTTTGCCGGTCACCTTCTTCTCCGAGACAATTCTCTTCTTCAGCAGCATCACCAAGCCGGCGGTCAACTCGCCCTGCTTATTGAGCTCAGCGGGCATATCGTCGAGGCTCTCCTTCAGCAGCTCCACCAAGCCGTGGATAAACTCCTTCTACTTATTGAGGTGCTTATTGAGCTGATCGGGCATGCCGTCAAGGGATAACGACTCTAGCACCGCCAGCTCGGCATGTTCTCCTCCGCGGCTAGGGCGCTCTTGGGAGCCATTCCCTGCCCATGAGAGATCTTTCAAGGTCTCTGCATGGAGGCGAGCCCTCTCTCTTTTTTTTGCAGCCTTGATTGCCGCTCCCTTGTTACGAGTAGTTCTCGACCTAGAGCTCTACTCACCGGCCATGGCAAGGATGGACGAAGAAGAAGCACTTATGAGGAAGAAAGGTAGAGTAATTTTTGATTAGGTAGTTCCCCTTTTTATAACCTAAGTACTAGCACTAGTACTAATACCTGCATAGTGGGAACGCGTTCTGGTTTGGTATATACTAGTAGGTTTGAGCAGTCTTACACTTAATTGTAGCACTAGTACTTTCGAATGTGATGGGAACAAGGTAAAGATTAATTGATGGTTTTGGTTTTGAGGCCCGAAACGGCTCCCGATGAGTTTACTGGAACATAAATTTCAAGTAGACTACACTACTCAAATGCGTAAATATTATGTTACTGTCAAAACTTGGCACAAAATACGAAGGAGACCAACGGAAGTACTACTAGCATCCCATGATTTAACTTCTCGCATGTGCGCAGTGGAGTAGTAATGTCTTTCTTCTACCCTCACCTCCACTCAATTTGCATGCACTGTATTGATTGACCATCAATGAAGTGAAGGACTTTACATGCGTCAAATTAACACATGGGGTGGATCTTGGTACCAACTTGCGTCCGCCCGTGTAGTCGCCTGTGTGTGCGAGGGAATGAGTGCGTGCGTGGTGTGCGTGCACATCTTCGCTTCGTGCATGTACCGCCAGTGTGGCTCAGGGAGGACGAGTACATTCTTCTGGAACCAGCAGCACGTCACTGTGATCAATCCACACAAGGAGGTCGCGACAACGCCTCCACATGTGCCACGTGGCTTCATGAACTGTAAGAGAGACACTGTGTAGTGTGCCATTGGAATTCTAATTTATGTGTTTTGCGCATACTCGAAGTACTAGTAAGGTACACGTGCATTGCACGCATCAGATTTTGCAACCAAATTATGAATAAATACCACACTATAGCACGTAGCTCTGAGTCATATATGCCTGATGTAGACCTTCGTTTAATTCTTATAGTTCATCTCATTCAAAATCAATTAGTTTTTATAAAAAAGCTAGGGCCTCTTGGATTTGTAGGATTTCCAAAACGCGGGAATAGGAAAAACATAGGATTAGAGTGGAATGTCGTCTTGAATCCTACAGGATTGTACGAGTGTTTGATTGTGCATAGAAAAAATGCAAAATTCTTTCAAAGAGGTTTGAGTGGATGGGATGTTTCCTATGAAATCTAGTGCAAATGAATCATATGGAAAAATTCCTATGGTTTACAATCCTACGAATCAAACAACCAAGATAGGAAAAATTCCTAAGGATTAGAATCCTCCAAAATTCCTTTGACAATCCTTTGAATCAAAGAAGCCCTTAATCTATTTTATGATTCATGGAATTGTGCATTGTAAAGCATAAAGTAAAAACAAATAATGGCAATTCAACTAGAAAAAAAGTTTGGGCAGTTATGATACGGAATATTCTAGAACAAAGGAGAACCATTGTTGTTTTGAGGTTTATGCATTATGCTTAAGTCCAACCATGGAGTCTGCTAGATTGTACATGTGGCAAAATCCGGTGGGGGGCTAGAAGATGGTGCGAGGGGCCGAGTGGAGGGAGGCTATGAAGTAGTGCACAAGTGCGAGATCGATATTTAGAGAGAGGGGGCGAGAATGTGCGCTGTTGCGCGTAGTGGCGGAGACATGAAAAATAAATAAGCTAGGGGGCCAAGCATTGCTAATCCTTTACGAGGAGGGCTAGTTCATGAACTTAAACCATTTTTACCAACAATTGTCTAATAATCACATTCATATTAGCCTCGATATATAGTGATGTTAGGGGGGCAGGGCCCTTGCTGCCCCCTATCTTCCTATTGTGCACGCGTCTGAGAGATGAAGCCGAAGGCATGAATGATGAGAGGGGGGACGTTGGATATATAATTAATGTCGGTGTATTAGCTATATATGTAATCCTATATATAGAGGTATAGATTGATCGATGTGGACATGGGAAAGACGGTGAGACCTCACTAGATATATAGATTGATCAGTTTGTGTGGAAAACTATGAAAGACCTAGCTATACACACACACACATAGAGGAACATCGATCGTTGCGCAGGCACATGAGAGATAAAGAATGCCCGATATGATGGAGAGGGGGATGTGTGTGTGTGCCTTCATGGGAGACCGACCTGAAGAAAAAGATTGCATGTGTGCGATCGATAATGCCGACTGGTAGTGTGTGTGCATGCATGCACGAGAGAAAGTTAGTGGTACAATTATAAAGAGAAGACGACTGTGTGGGTGTAAAATACTAGGTGAGGTCATAATCAATGTAAAGTTGAATTCAAATATTAGAATAAGAGATCATGATGTTTGAAACCCATGCATGCATGAATATAACGGAGATCTGCGTGGTGTGGTTTGGAAAAGAGCATGTTGTAATGTATACACATTGAACAAGGTCGGACTGATTTGAATTTGAAATACCGATGGCACACATCGTTTGGCCATATTGCATCTGTGCATGGACACACTATTCTAATTGGAGACGATGGGTGGCTTTAGCATCACATATCTATATCTATACCTCTATATATATATATATATTATATTTTATATTTTTTATATAGTGTGCAGGTAACTTTAACTTTGAAAGATGGTTGTTGGGTGAGGCCAATCCGATGGTGTAGAGATGGCAAATTTGAGCACTACTGGCGTTGGATATCATCTAGATTCCACCAGATTTTGCCACATGTACAATCTAGAAGACTCCATGGTTGAACTTAAGCATAATGCACAAACCTCAAAACACAAGCACTTCTTCTTTGTTCTAGAATCTTCGGCATCAGAATTGCCCAAATGTTTTTCTACATGATTTGCCATTATTTGTTTTTATTTTATGCCTTACAACGCACAATTCCATGAATCTTAAAATAGATTAGCTTTCTTATAAAAACTAGATGATTTTGAATGAATTGAAATATAAGAATTAAACGAACATCTACATCATGCATATATGACTCAAAGCTTACATGCTATAATGTGGTATTTATTCATAATTTGGTTGCCAAATCTCATGTGTGCAATGCACGTGTACCTTACTAGTCTAAATGGTGTTTGTGTGTGTGTGTTGTGCGTGTTAAACACATTGTACGTAGTATATCATACATGGTTTAGATTCCGAACATCTAGCTAGAGCATACATGTACTATGATTTGAATTCAACACAAAATGGATACATATATTTGAATTTGAGATCGTATGTACATGTAGTTCGTATTTATATAGGAATTTACTTCTCCTATATTCATGTCATGTGTTGTGAAGATAATATTTAGATGGTTGTAAAACTAACCCGAGTACAATCCCATTCAAATAGGCAAAATGTACTCAAATTTAGTCCATATGCTAGACAATACACATTGTCTTTTATTGTTGAGGGAAGTGCAAATTGTTTTGGTACTGTACACGTTATGTTTGTTGTCCTGATTGTTTTAGTATTTTTGTTGTATTTGAATGCATTTCTAATAATATAGTAAAACGGGCATGGCTCTCTCTAGTGATGAGGTATGAATTGTCTTTTTTTGGGTACACATTAAGCTTGTTGTCCCGAAATTTCAAGCCGCGCCTTGTTATGCCGAAATTTCCAGCTAGCGTCTCTGTCTATCGTGCTGCGAAACTCCCGCCTCTTCAACCTGCGCCTTGTTACCCTGAAATATTTAAGATATATCTTTGTCTCATTGTGCTCTGACAACTCCCTCCATCTCAACCCGTGCCTTGCTACTCCAAAATTGAAACGCGCGTGGAAACTCCCACCTCCTGTGAGATCCCGACAAGTGAAATCCCGTGGTACCCCTGAACCGAAAGAACCGCCTCAAATCTGTGGGGGTACTTTCGTAACTTACCCCACATTTCGGACAAGCGCATCCCTAAGCCATGGTTCCCCACTCCCATCCCATCGGCCCACCCATTCATACACCGAGGCCGTGAATAATCGCGAAGCCCCACACCCTCCTCCGTCCGCCACCTAGTCGGAGCCTCTTCCCCGACGACATCGTCCACAGAAACACCTCGACGTCCCTCATCCATCGTACCGAATGAGGATCCGTCGTCAATCTCGTCATCCCGCCGGTTAAGCCACCCCGTACTCCACCTCCAAGGATCTGCCCCGACGTTCCCCTCATTTTTTGCGCCACCTCCATTCCCACACCGCCGCCTTCACCTGCACCACCGAAAGAGCAGCATCGTCACCATTTCCTCGGATGAAGCTGCGGCCTAATCGGTGCCACCAAAGAGGTTGTACACTAATCGCCGCATTTTCTTCTTGAGTCGATCTCACAGTGCTGCCGGCGCTTGGTCCTGAGCCAACATGTCGCGGCTCCATCCACGGCGACGTCGCCCGCCACTTCCTCCACGGCGTCGCTCCCTCGGCGGCGACATCTACATCAGTAGGAGCTGCTGCTTTAGCTCTCACTCGCGCTGCTGCTCTGCTCTTGCTCTCGGTACCCTGCCTGGTCTGCTCTTGCTCGTGCTACTGCTCTCGCTCTTGCTCTTGCTTGCAATGCTGCTCCGATTTAGCTACACTTCAGTCGACCGAATCGACTTTTGGGTCAATCGATTTTCAGGGGGTGGGGGGCTCGCCGGAGTTAAGGAAGAACTAGCCGCAATGGGGAGGGGGGCTTGCTGGAGAGGTACCCCACTATCTATCTTAGGGTTCAGGGTGGGGGCGGAGGTCGCCGGCGGTGGTGTGGCGGTGGCGTGGGGATCGCCGGAGAAAAAGCTCGGCACGGGGGGGGGGGGGCTAGAGGGATGGCCGGGGTGGCGGTCGACCGGCGGTGGGGAGTGTTTTTGGGGCGGGCGGGGCGGGCGGGGTGGCGCACCACCGGCCGCGGGCGGCGGGGGGCGGCTGTTTGGCCGGTGGTGGTTGGCGGCTCAGGGGGGGAGGTTGAAGATGAACTGCAGGCCCTTGATTTCGTATCCAACGGCTGCAAAATCGACTGACCAGAGATGAAAAAGTCAGTCGACTGACGTGTAGCCTCACCTCTAGTGCGTTCAATTTCGACAGTAAAATTCAGTTTCGATAGCAAAATTCAGTTTCGACAGTTATGTTCAGTTTCGACAGTTAAGTTCAGAGATGAGCGGCTGATGTATTTTATATCTAGCACTTTGTGGTTATGTGTTTTACGTCATCTATTTTAGATGCTATTAGAATTCCACTCAGGTTAACGTTGTCTCTCTTGTCCTGCTTCAGCCTCGGTGTCGTACAACTCACCGGAGCTGCTCCAATGACAAAACCCTCCATCACAGCGGAGCAGTACCTCCGGCTCCATCTCCAGACGCCTAAGATCTTCTTCCCCTCCTCCGACAGACAAGTCAGCCAGAGCATCCTCACCGGCCAACCAATCACGCTGAGATCGACATGGCTTCGCCAGAGAGGTTGTACACTTGTTGCATCTCTTTTTGACTCTACATGTTATATATATTGTCCACTGAGCACACGAAGTAACGTGAAATACGATTATTTTATCCTACTATATGACAAGCAGTGAGGTACCAGGCAACTTAGCTATCTGTGATGGACTCTCTTGAATGGCATCATTATTTATCTCTATGCATTTGAGCTGTGCATTTGTCGATGGGCCTGGGAGTTGAGCTAGTAGGGCAGCGGCCTAGGTCTAAAGTAATAGAAGTAGCACAAAAACATTTTTTTAGTGTAGGCTTTTCCTTGCTCAAGCCTGCCTACTAGAATCGCCAGTGCTTGAAAGGAAAAGTGAATGAAAAACATAGGAATTGGAAAGTTTCCTATGGTACTACTTTTCATGAATTTGGTGCAAAGGATTGGAGCAAAGGAAAATTGTAGGATTTGTTCCTTTAGTGTCTCCTTGAAAGAAAAACCATAGGAATTTCAATTTCCACTTGTCCTCCTTTTGAAATTCCTATTCATGAAGCACAAGACTAAGAGATTGTAGCATAATAGCATTATAACCGTACATTTTCTTGTTGTTTGACTTAATCTCACCATGCTTCTTTGCATCATGTGATCTTCCAATTCTTGTGAATCAAACACCCAGATTGGCAGAAATCGTGTGTTTTTAAATTCTTTGTTTTGCACGTGCATTCCTATCCTATTCCTGTCTAGTTCCTATCCCTGCATTTTTAGAATCCTCAAATTCAAACAAGCCCTTACACAATTACTTCTGTTACAGATATGTGTCAAAATAACCTTATGTGGTTTGTCCTGCTCCTGCGGCGCTGTGTTCCACCCCAGCTCAGCTGCTCCAACGACGGAAGGGTTAACCACAGCAGGGATCCGCTCTCCAGACTCTCTTTTGCCGCCTCAGATCTTCTTCCCCGCCATCGGCAGCCACGACAACTCATTACCATCATCAACTGAGCAGATGACCTTGAGGACTGCGTGGGTCCACAAGAGATGTCGCACTCTTCCGTGTCTGCTTATGTTATGCATCGCTTAATATGATGACATTCTACATTATCGTCGTGTTCACCTATTAGACTCCGAGTCAGGTCCAAACTAATGCTGAAACTTGAGTTTTTAAATGGTTGTGGGGTACATATTGGGGTAGCAATCAGTACTATCTATCTACTATCTAGTTAATCTCGGGTGCCTACTATGAGTTTCTTTTTGGGTGCAAACAAACATTGAAGGAGCCATTATCTGTATTTTTTAACTAAAGCTATTATCTATCTGCTATCATTGGTTTTGGGTCTATCCATAATTTGATAGCATCACTCTGGATTTGTGCATGCACTCCTTACATAATCTCACTATGTTTTACTCCTATGCATGTCAGTTATTGTACACACTGGAACTGATCATGTAGAGCAAAAGAGACGAGCCTTGCATGGCAATAGAATTTCATGCAGACGTCGCTCCATGGTGGGTGCAAAGGCAGCCCCCATCCACCCATTTCAGATCGTCATCAAGAGGAAGATAACTGTTCTGAGGGGGATTCAGAAGGAGAAGAACACTCCTATTTACCCCATGAGGTCTTCGCTCTAACTTGGCATGCTGATGTTGGTAATATCATGCATACGGTGCCTTGCATTGCTTACTGTATACACCAAAGATGTCATCTGCTTAGTTTAGACATGCTTTGTGTCAATGCCATCTGTCGGGGGGATGAACCCTGGGCAGGCAACGGAATCCGGATCCTTTTCAAAAACAACGGGGCCGGCATCGCCCCTCAAGTCGACATGCGCTTGGCCGGGTTGCTCGACCCGGCCAAGCCCCGCAACCCAGTCGAGCTCTTCGACCCGGCAAGACGCGTCGACTCGGCCTCAATAACTAGCGCAAGACAGCCAAACCCGGCACAACCAAAGCTTCCTCGACAAGCCAGCTCCGCCCGTGGCGTGCTCTGCAATCCAGCCACGGGTCAGCTCCCGTCCCATCCAGGCCGTACGATGGGACGAGTCTTCAATCATCGATGACCAAGGCAACAGTGCCCCGCCCATGCCTCTGGTCAGCCGGAGCGTGGCAACAGTGCCCCTCACCTACCCGCTGACCAGGGCTGGCGTGGCTACAGTGCCCCCGCTCTCATCGCTGATGATAGAAGCGGCGACCTGACGGAGAGCCACTATACACGACTCGACTCGGCCATGCCCTGACGATCGACAAGACGGCACACAGTCCCCCTAGGCACACGGGGCCCGCACCTAGGGGAACTCGGTGAACCACATGCCCTTAGCGGGTCCCTGCCCGGGTCCCCGGACACCGACAACCCGGACCCACCGACTTGTAACATTACCATTGTACCCCTGGGGGGTTGGTCTATAAAACTCCCCAGGAGCCCTCACGTATACGGGCATGAAAGCAAGTAAGCACAGGACTAGCCACCGAGACAGTGCTACCTCTTGAGCACTGCGTTGGATTTCCCCGAAGAGGAGATGATTATGCAGCAAAGTAGCGTAAGTATTTCCCTCAGTTTTTGAGAACCAAGGTATCAATCCAGTAGGAGACCACGCACAAGTCCCTCCTACCTACACAAAACGATAGCTCCTCGCAACCAACGCGATTAGGTGTTGTCAATCCCTTCACGGTCACTTACAAGAGTGAGATCTGATAGAGATGATAAATAATATTTTTGGTATTTTTGGTATATAGATGCAAAGTGAAAAGTAAAAGGCAATGTAAAAAACAAAGCAAGTAATAAAGTAATGAAGATTGATATGATGAGAATAGACCCGGGGGCCATAGGTTTCACTAGTGGCTTCTCTCAAGAGCATAAATATTCTATGGTGGGTGAACAAATTACTATTGAGCAATTGACAGAATTGAGCATAGTTATGAGTATATCTAGGTATGATCATGTATATAGGCATCACGTCCAAGACGAGTAGATCGAAACGATTCTGTATCTACTACTATTACTCCACTCATCGACCGCTATCCAGCATGCATCTAGAGTATTAAGTTAAAAACAGAGTAACGCCTTAAGCAAGATGACATGATGTAAAGGGATAAATTCATGCAATATGATAAAAAAACATCTTGTTATCCTTGATGGCAATAATACAATACATGCCTTGCTGCCCCTTCTGTCACTGGGAAAGGACACTGCAAGATTGAACCCAAAGCTAAACACTTCTCCCATTGCAAGAACTACCAATCTAGTTGGCCAAACCAAAAAGGATAATTTGAAGAGACTTGCAAAGATAACTCAATCATACATAAAATAATTCAGAGAAGATTCAAATAGTATTCATAGATAAGATGGATCATAAACCCACAATTCATCGGTCTCAACAAACACACCGCAAAAAGAAGATTACATCGAATAGATCTCCACGAGAGAGGGGGAGAACATTGTATTGAGATCCAAAAAGAGAGAAGAAACCATCTAGCTACTAGCTAGGGACCCGAAGGTCTGAAGTAAACTACTCACACTTCATCGGAGGGGCTATGGTGTTGATGTAGAAGCCCTCCGTGGTGGATGCCCCCTCCGGCGGAGCTCCGGAACATGCCCCAAGATGGGATCTCGTGGATACAGAAGGTTGCGGTGGTGGAATTAGGTTTTTGGCTCCTGTTCTGATCGTTTGGGGATACGTAGGTATATATAGGAGGAAGGAGTACGTCGGTGGAGCAACATGGGGCCACGAGGCAGGGGGCGCACCCTAGGGGGGGCGCCCCCCACCCTTGTGACCGCCTCTTTTGTTCCTTGGAGCAGGGTCCAAGTCTCCTGGATCACGTTCGGTGAGAAAATCACGTTCCCGAAGGTTTTATTCCGTTTGGACTGCGTTTGATATTCCGTTTCTTCGAAACACTGAAATTGGCAAAAAAGAGCAATTCTAGGCTGGGCCTCCGGTTAATAGGTTAGTCCCAAAAATAATATAAAAGTGGAAAATAAAGCCCAATATAGTCCAAAACAGTAGATAGAGTAGCATGGAGCAATCAAAAATTATAGATACGTTGGAGACGTATCAGGCATCCCCAAGCTTAATTCGTGCTCGTCCTCGAGTAGGTAAATGATAAAAAAATAATTTTTGATGCGGAGTGATACTTTGGCATAATTTCAATGTAACTCTTCTTAATTGTGGCATGAATATTCAGATCCGAAAGATTCAAGACAAAAGTTCATATTGATATAAAAAATAATAATACTTAAAGCATACTAATCAAAGCAATCATGTCTTCTCAAAATAGCATGGAAAAAGAAAGTTCATCCATACAAAATCATATAGTTAGGCTATGCTTCATTTTCGTCACACAAAGATGTTCCCAACTTCTATACCCCCGATGACAAGCCAAGCAATTGTTTCATACTTAAATAATCTCAAACTTTTTCAACCTTCACGCAATATATGAGAGTGAGCCATGGATATAGCACTATGGGTGGAATAGAATATGATGATGGGGATTGTGTGGAGAAGACAAAAAAGGAGAAAGTCTCACATTGACGAGGATAATCAACGGGCTATGGAGATGCCCATTAATTGATGTCAACATGAGGAGTAGGGATTGCCATGCAACGGATGCACTAGAGCTATGAATGCTCAACAAAAGAAAACTAGTGGGTGTGCATCCAACTCGCTTGCTCATGAAGACCTAGGGCATTTGAGGAAGCCCATCGTAGGAATATACAAGCCAAGTTCTATAATGAAAAATTCCCACTAGTATAAAAAGACAACTTATGAGACTCACTACATGAAGAAGAAGGTGCTACTTTGAAGCACAATATATGAGACTCACTACATGAAGAACAAGGTGCTACTTTGAAGCACAAGTGTGGAAAAAGAGATAGTAGCATTGCCCTTTTTATTTTCTTTTTTTGGGCCTTTCTTTTTTTTTATTTTGGCCTTTCTCTTTTTTTGTCAATGCTCTAATAATGATGATCATCACACTTCTATTGATTACAACATAAGGATTACAACTCGAAACTTAGAACAAGATATGACTCTATATGAATGCCTCCGGTGGTGTACCGGGATGGTGCAATGAATCAAGAGTGACATGTATGAAAAATAATGCATGGTGGCTTTGCCACAAATACGATGTCAACTACATGATCATGCAATGGCAATATGACAAAAGTAATGTATGTCATGATGATGATGATGGAGGTTGCATGGCAATATATCTCGGAATGGCTATGGAAATGCCATGATAGGTAGGTATGGTGGCTGTTTTGAGGAAGATATAAGGAGGTTTATGTGTGATAGAGCGTATCGTATCACGGGGTTTGGATGCACCGGCGAAGTTTGCACCAACTCTCAAGGTGAGAAAGGGCAATGCACAGTACCGAAGAGGCTAGCAAAGGTGGAAAGGTGAGAGTGCGTATAATCCATGGACTCAACATTAGTCAAAAGAACTCATATACTTATTGCAAAAATTTAGAAGTCATCAAAAATCAAGTACTACGCGCATGCTCCTAGGGGGATAGATTGGTAGGAAAAGACCATCACTTGTCCCCGACCGCCACTCATAAGGATGCACAAGCAAGGTACACTTCATGTTTCAAATTTGTTACACAACTTTAACCATACGTGCATGCTACAGGACTTGAAAACTTCAACACAAGCATTTCTCAAATTCACAATTACTCAACTAGCACGACTTTCATATTATCACCTCCATATCTCAAACAGTTATCAAGCATCAAACCTATCTTAGTATTTAATTCACTCAAAAGAAAGTTTCACATATCTTGAATACCAAGTATATCAATATTAAGCAAATTACCATGCTATTAACGACTCTCAAAATAATCTAAGTGAAGCATGAGAGATCAATAGTTTCTTTAAAACAAACCCACCACCATGCTCTAAAAGATCTAAGTGAAGTACTAGAGCAAAAATTATCACGCTCAAAAGATATAATTGAAGCACTATGAGCAAAACTATCAAGCTCAAAAGATATAAATGAAGCACATAGAGTATTCTAACAAATTCCAATTCATGTATGGCTCTCTCAAAAGGTGTGTACAGCAAGGATGATTATGGTAAACTAACAAGCAAAGACGCAAATAATACAAGACGCTCCAAGCAAAACACATATCATGTGGTGAATAAAAATATAGCTCCAAGTAAATTACCGATGGAAGTAGACGAAAGAGGGGATGCCTTCCGGGGCATCCCCAAGCTTTGACTTTTTGGTGTCCTTGGATTATCTTGGGGGTGCCATGGGCATCCCCAAGCTTAGGCTCTTGCCACTCCTTGTTCCACAATCCATCAAAAGAATTCACCCAAAACTAGAAAACTTCACAACACAAAACTCAATAGAAATCTCGTGAGCTCCGTTAGAGAAAGAAAACAAAAGACTACTTTAAGGTACTGTAATGAACTTATTCTTTATTTATGTTGTTGTTAAACCTGCTGTATTCCAACTTCTCAATGGATTATAAACTATTTTACTAGCCATAGATTCATCAAAATAAGCAAACAACACACGCAAAACAGAATCTGTCAAAAACAGAACAGTCTGTAGCAATCTGTAACTAACGGAAACTTCTGGAACTCTAAAAATTCTACCAAAATAGGAAGTCCTGAAAAATTGTTTATTGAACAGTAGCAAAAAGAATCAACGCAAAATAACGCTTCTGTGATTTAACAAAATTATATTCGTGCGCGCAAAGTTTCTATTTTTCAGCAGAATCAAATCGACTATCATCGTAGGTTATCCTATAGGTTCTACTTGGCACAAACACTAATTAGAAGATAAAACCACATCCAAACAGAGGCTAGATGGATTATTTATTGCTAAACAAAAGCAAAAACAAAAAACACCAATAAAATTTGGTTGCCTCCCAACAAACGCTATCGTTTAACGCCCCTAGCTAAGCATAAAAGCAAGGATAGATCTAGGTATTGCCATCTTTTGTAGGCAATTCTTCAATGAGGCATCTACCTCTTTTAGAATTTTCTTTCTTTCTTGTAATTGTCAAATTTTCAGGCAAAAGATCGAAAAATTCGTTTATAGCAAAAGGTTCCTTAATGATGGCAAAAAGATTGGGATGAACACTTATAGATTTAAGAACATAAATAAGCTTAGTAGATGATTCACCCTTATTCTTAGGAACATAAATAAGCTTAGTAGTTTTAGTAGACGAACTTGGAGTGTTTTGTACGTAAGAAAAAGCGGTTCCCAAGTTGGTAATGATACCCTCAAGTTTATCGATTCTTGTGGAATCTAGATTTATTTTCTCATTAACTATGGGTTCTTTTTCTTTAATATTTTTCAAAGTCATTCCTACCTTAGATCCATATTGGGTAATTTGATTGTGGATCTTTTTATCAAGATTTTCAATTGATTCAAGGGTAGCAACTTTATTTTCAATAATTTCAGGTCTTTGCATAACATGCTCCAAAGTTAACATAGTTCCATTAATCAAAAGAGGTGGTGATCCAAATAAATCTATTAAAGCATTATAAGAATAAAAAGTATGGCTACCCAAGAAATTCCCTCCGGTAATGGTATCAATGATATATCTATACCAAGGATTAGCACCTACATAAAAATTACGAAGAAGAACTGAAGTAGACTGCTTCCTGGTAGATCTATTTTGAGCATTGCAAATTCTATACCAAGCGTCTTTTAGATTTTCTCCCTCCCTTTGCTTAAAATTTAGAACTTCATTCTCGGGAGATAACGGAGAAGATATGAGACTAGTCATGACGACAAGCAAGCAAACTAACACACGAGCAAACCAAAAGACAACGGGAAAAGGCAAACGGGAAAGAGAGAAGGAGATTGGGAAAGAGAGGGAGAATAAAATGGCAAGGTGAAGTGGGGGAGAGGAAAACGAGAGGCAAATGGCAAATAATGTAATGCGAGAGATAGGGATTGTGATGGTACTTGGTATGGTTGACTTGCTCTTGCGTGAGCCTCCCCGGCAACGGTGCCAAAAATTCTTCTTGCTACCTCTTGAGCATTGTGTTGGATTTCCCCGAAGAGGAGAGGATGATGCAGCAAAGTAGCGTAAGTACTTCCCTCAGTTTTTGAGAACCAAGGTATCCATCCAGTAGGAGACCATGCACAAGTCCCTCGTACCTAAACAAAACAATAGCTCCTCGCAACCAACGCGATTAGGGGTTGTCAATCCCTTCATGGTCACTTACAAGAGTGAGATCTGATAGAGATGATAAATAATATTTTTGGTATTTTTGGTATATAGATGCAAAGTAAAAAGTAAAAGGCAAAGTAGAAACAAAGCAAGTAATAAAGTAATGGAGATTGATATGATGAGAATAGACCCGGGGGCCATAGGTTTCACTAGTGGCTTCTCTCAAGAGCATAAATATTCTACGGTGGGTGAACAAATTACTGTTGAGCAATTGACAGAATTGAGCATAGTTATGAGTATATCTAGGTATGATCATGTATATAGGCATCACGTCCAAGACAAGTAGATCGAAATGATTCTGCATCTACTACTATTACTCCACTCATCGACCGCTATCCAGCATGCATCTAGAGTATTAAGTTAAAAACAGAGTAACGCCTTAAGCAAGATGACATGATGTAGAGGGATAAATTCATGCAATATGATAAAAACCCCATCTTGTTATCCTCGATGGCAACAATACAATACGTGCCTTGCTGCCCCTTCTGTCACTAGGAAAGGACACCGCAAGATTGAACCCAAAGCTAAACACTTCTCCCATTGCAAGAACTACCAATCTAGTTGGCCAGACCAAAAAGGATAATTCGAAGAGACTTGCAAAGATAACTCAATCATACATAAAAGAATTCAGAGAAAATTCAAATATTATTCATAGATAAGCTGGATCATAAACCCACAATTCATCGGTCTCAAGAAACACACCGCAAAAAGAAGATTACATCGAATAGATCTCCATGAGAGTAGGGGGAGAACATTGTATTGAGATCCAAAAAGAGAGAAGAAGCCATCTAGCTACTAGCTATGGACCCGAAGGTCTGAAGTAAACTACTCACACTTCATCGGAGGGCTATGGTGTTGATGTAGAAGCCCTCCGTGGTGGATGCCCCCTCCGGTGGAGCTCCAAAATAGGCCCCAAGATGGGATCTCGTGGATACAGAAGGTTGCGGTGGTGGAATTAGGTTTTTGGCTCCTGTTCTGATCGTTTGGGGATACGTAGGTATATATAGGAGGAAGGAGTATGTCGATGGAGCAATAGGGGGGCCACGAGGCATGGGGCGCGCCCTAGGGGAGCGCGCCCCCACCCTCGTGACCGCCTCCTTTGTTCCTTGGAGCAGGGTCCAAGTCTCCTGGATCACGTTCGGTGAGAAAATCACGTTCCCGAAGGTTTTATTCCGTTTGGACTCCGTTTGATATTCCGTTTCTTCGAAACACTGAAATAGGCAAAAAAACAACAATTCTGGGGCGGGCCTCCGGTTAATAGGTTAGTCCCAAAAATAATATAAAAGTGGAAAATAAAGCCCAATATAGTCCAAAACAGTAGATAAAGTAGCATGGAGCAATCAAAAATTATAGATACGTTGGAGACGTATCAGACAACAACACCAAAGAGAAGGAGCAGCCTAAGCCTTCGCCAACTTCCTTCCTCCCCCATACAGCTCCAGGAGCAACATTGTACTATCAAACATCAAACTACACTCGGCAGGACTAGGGGTGTTATCTCTCCAGAGAGCCCCGAACCTGGGTATGTCCGGCATCTATCGTGCGCCCACCATGACAGTTGGCGCCCACCGTGCGGCAGCTCGAGGAGCTGGCCGGGAGTATGCTCCAAATGGGGCCCTTCTCCTACTCCGACGAGTCCGTCGCGCTGGCGGACGACATCGTCGGCGCGGTCGCCGCCTCCTTCGCCGCGCTACGCATCTTTGATGCATTCATGGCCGATGAGTACCCCAGCGAGGTTCTCAGCTACTCCAACTTCCCCCTCTCCATCAGCGGCGGCATTGCTGCCAGGCGATGGACGTCCATGTGGAGGTCTTTGTCACCGGCGATGGCGCCTCCTCCTCCTCGAGCAAGACAAGGAGGCTACCGAAGCCAGGGCCGCAACAGAACGGACCGAGCCATCCGATCCGTTGCGCGCCGCGATGCAGAGCCTCCACATCCCCATCGGCACCGACGTCGACGCCACCAATGTCGCTGAGGCCCGAACCCAGCTCGAGGAAAGGCGCCAGCAGATGCTGGACCTGTCCTAGACGCTCGTCGCCACCCAGCGTTGCCTGGACGCCGCTCAGTTGGAGCACAATGGTGCCTATGGATTCATGCCCGCCGCGGCCAAGCCAAGCCGGGTCGCCGATGTGCTTGCCTGAGGAGGAGCGATCGGTCGGGCTCTTGGCGTTGTCCCGACCGTCTACGACACCCCAGCAAAGAACATGCGCGCTGCCCAGGCAGCCGCAGTCGGCTTGGACCAGCTCACGGGTGAGGAGCTGAAGGAGCGCATCGGGCGGATGCACGAACTCCTCAACGCGGCCAACGCCCAGCAGGACCGCCTCAACCAGCTGGCCAAGCCGGCGAGATCCAGCTCAGCCCACCTTGGCGGACTCGGCGAACTTCTGCACACAGCTTCCTCGCCACCTGGCGAGGCGCACTCCGGCCGAGCACGGACTCGGCGCAACCCGGCCACCACAGCCGCCGGTGGATTAGGCGACGAGCCCGTCCCAGAGATCCAGCGCGGACCCAGCCAGCATGGCCGGCGTCTGGCTCCAACCGACCCGGCCCCCCGTGGCCTGACCGCCAGTCGACTCGGCCCGCGCGCCATCGACGACGCCGACGCTCGCCACCACCTTGATTAGCTTGCTCGCTCCTTGGAGGAGGAGGAGAGCGGCGCTATGGGGCCTGCATGCTTCGGCCCACGAATCCAGGAAGAGCCCTTTCCCAAAGGGTTCATGCTCCCCCGCGACACCCCCAAGTACAACGGGACCGTGAAGCCAGAAGACTGGCTCACCAACTAGACCACGGCCATTGGCATCACCGGTGCCAATCGTCGTCTCGCCGTGCGCTACACACCGCTCATGCTACAGGGCTCGGCCCGCACGTGGTTGAACAGTCTGCCGATGGGCAGCATCAACACGTGAGTCGATTTCGAGCAAGCCTTCATCCGCAACTTCACGGGGACCTACAAGCGACCCAGCCGCCCTAGCCAACTCGCCATGTGTGTACAAGGGCCTGCGGAGACCAGTCGCGAGTACCTCGCACACTCGACCGAGCTCCGGAACAGCTGCGAGGGCGTCCATGAAGTCCAGGCGATCCAGTACTTCGTCAGCGGGTGCCGAGACGGCACCCTCCTCAAGCACAAGCTCTTACGCTCCGAGCCGGCCACCATGGCCGCGCTCATGGTGACGGCGGACAAATACGCCAACGCCGACTCCGCCATGAAGATCCAGGTGGCGCTGGATGAAGCCGGCAAGGCAAAGCCTGTTCCCCCTCCGAAGCCAGCCGGCGAAAGCAGCCGGCAGTAGCATCACCAGGACAACAAGCGCAAGGCCGACCAGCCGGCACAGCGCCACGACAACCGACTCGTCGCGGCCACCGAGCCCGCGGCGGACCTAGTGGCAAAGCGTCGGTAGACCGGCAAGACAGCGTGGCAACCCACATGAGTTTCGAAGAGATGCTCGACGCTCCCTGCAAGCACCCCAGCGGCGCAAGACCCTCCACGCACACGCTTCGGCAGTGCGCCATCACCAAGCGCATCATGAGAAGTGACATCCCGCCTCCTCCAGCCCCGGCTCCAGGCGCGGGGCAGCCGCCTCCACCTCCACTGCCGCCTCCAGCTGGCGGCGCGATGCGCGATGACGCCTACTCGGACCAGAACGCGACCTACATCGTCTTCACTAGCCTCGGTGACGACAAGTGCAGCGAGCGCCTCCTTCGGCAGGAGGTGAACACCGTCGTCCCGGCCAAGCCGGAGTTCATGCACTGGTCGGATCGCCCGATCACCTGGACCCGGGAGGATCACCCGGCGGTCATGCTGAGTCCGGGTGGTTACGCCCTCGTCCTCAACCCCACCATGGTCATGCGGCGCACGTGCAAGTACTCCCGAGTCCTCATCGACGACGGCAGCAGCATCAACATCCTCTACCGCGACATGATGACCAAGCTCGGCCTCAAGGCCGAGGACCTGGATCCGACCCAGACGATCTTCCACGGCATCTTGCCCGGCCTCTCCTGCTCTCCCATTGGCTGGGACCGGCTCGATGTCCTGTTCGGTGACAGTAGTCACTTCCGACGTGAACCAATCTGGTTCGAGGTGGTGGACTTGTCCAGCGCATACCACGCATTGCTGGGCCAGCCCGCGCTCGCCAAGTTCATGGTGGTTCCCCATTACGCGTATCTGAAGATGAAGATGCCGGGTCCCAAAGGCCTCATCACCATCACCAGCGATTACCGCAAGTCCCTGGAGTGCGCCCAAGATGGCGCCAAGTTGGCTGAGTCGCTGGTCATTGCCGAGGAGTGGCGCCAGCTCGACCGGATCGTCGCCCTAGCAGGCGAGGCCTCCGCTGCGTCAATCCCGACCAAGGACCCGGCCAACGAGACTGCCTTCAAATCCTCCAAGGAGACCAAGAAAGTGAAGCTGAACCCAGAAGACCCCAGCTGCAGCAAGTACGTTGTCGTAGGCGCCCGCCTCGGCAGCAAATAGGAAGGCGAGCTTGTCAATTTCCTCTGTGAGAACCGAGATATCTTCGCATGGACCCAAGGACATGCCAGGTATCTCAAGGAAGTACACTAAGCACAAACTTCATTTCCGCAAGGACGCCAAGCCTATCCGTCAGCCCCTACGATGTTTTTCCGAAGAGAAGAGAAGAACCATTGGTGAAGAGGACTCCAAGCTTTTGGCGGCCGGCTTCATAATGGAAGTGTTTCACCCCGAGTGGCTGGCCAATCCAGTCCTCGTCCTTAAGAAGAACAAGATCTGGCGCATGTGTATCGACTACACCAGCCACAACAAGGCCTCTCCCAAGGATCTGTTTGCTCTCCCGCAGATCGACCAAGTCATCGACTCGACTGCCGGGTGCGACCTCCTGTACTTCCTGGATGCTTACTACAGCTACCACCAGAACAAGCTGGACCCGGCCGACGCCCTGAAGACGTCCTTCATCATGCCCTTTGGGGCGTATTGCTACATCACCATGTCGTTCAACTTGAAGAAATGCCTGCTGCCGCAACTCGGCTGCAATATCCACGTTTACGTGGACGACATCGTGGTAAAGACCAAGCAGCACCTCACGCTCCTGGACGACTTGAAGGAAACATTCGCCAACCTCCGCGAGTACAAGGTCAAGCTCAACCCGAAAAAATGCGTCTTCGGCGTCCCGGCCGGAAAGCTACTCGGCTTCCTCATCTCGGAACGCGGCATTGAGGCGAACCCGGAAAAGATCAAGGCCATCGAGCGTATGCGCAAGCCGACTATGTCCAAAACTTCACCGGATGCTTGGCCTCGGTCATCCGGTTTCTAAGCCAGCTAGGCGAGAGGGCGCTACCCCTATACCAGCTGATGAAGAAGATGAACCCGTTTGAATGGAATGACAAGGCAAACGAGGCCTTCCAAGACCTCAAGCGCATGCTCTCCACAACACCAGTCCTGGCCGCGCTGACCGACAAGGAGCCGTTGTTGCTCTACATAGCCGCGACCTCACGGGCGGTCAGCATGGTGCTGGTGGTCGAGCGACCAGAGAAGGGCAAGATCCAAGCCGTCCAGCGCCCAGTCTACTACCTGAGCGAGGTGCTCTCCATCTCCAAGCAGAACTACCCGCAATACCAGAAGATGTGTTACGGCATGTACTTTACCGCCAAGAAGCTGAAGCAGTACTTCCAAGAGAACATCGTCACCGTGATCAGCATGGCGCCTATCAGAGAAATCATCGGGTGCCGGGATGCCTCTGGCCGGGTCACCAAGTGGGCGACCCAGCTAGCCGGCCACACCATCCTCTACGAGCCCCGCACCACGATCAAGTCTCAAGCTCTGGCCGACTTCCTCGTCGACTGGACTGAGACCCAGTACTTGCCACCACCCCCCGACTCGACACATTGGCGCATGCATTTCGACGGATCCAAGATGCGACTCGGCCTGGGGGCCGGCATCGTACTGTCATCCCCGAAGGGCGACCGGCTCCGCTACACGCTCCAGTTCCACTTCGCCGCCTCCAACAACGTCGCCGAGTACAAAGCCCTAGTGCATGGCATCCGGTCGCCAAGGAACTCGGCATCCAGCGCATCCTGTGCTACGGTGACTCAGACCTGGTGGTACAGCAGTGCTCCGGCGAGTGGGACGCCCGCGACTCCAACATGGCAAGCTACTGCTTCCTGGTCCAGAAGCTGTCCGGATCCTTCGAGGGTTGCGAGTTCCTCCACATCCCCCGCGCGGAGAACGAAGCAGCCGACATGCTCGCCAAGATCACCTTGACCCGACAATCCATCCCGTCCGGCGTCTCCCTCGAGCACCTACGCAAGCCGTCCATCAAGCCATCGCCGGACTCCGAGTCCATCCACATTCCAGACGACCCGGCCGCACCTCAACCCGGCCCGGGGGCTGCTGAACCCGGCCCGGGGGCTGCTTAGATCGACCCAGTCACCATCGCCCCGGACCCAGCCGTTGCCATCCCTGACCCAGGGGCTGCTCAACCCGGCTCGGGGCTGCTGACTCGGAACCCACCCTGGTGGCCGTCTTCGCCATGGTTACGACTCCATCTTGGGCCCACCCAATATCAGAATTCCTGGAGAACGGGGTTCTCCCCATGGACGAGACCGAAGCCCGGCAAGTGCAGCACCGGGCGTCGCCTACAGCATCATCAACAACGAGCTCGTCAAGTGCAGCTCCACCTGCGTGTTCTAGCACTGTGTCGAGCAGGAATAGGGCATCGACATCCTCCTCGACATACACCAGGGCGAATGCGGGCACCACGCCGCGTCGTAATCCCTGGTGGCCAGGGCGTTCTGCCACGGTTTCTACTGTCCCACGACCCTCCAATATGCCGAGTCGCTCGTTCTCAAGTGTGAGGGGTGCCAGTGCTTCAGCAAACGTAGCCACTAGTCGGCGTCAGCACTCCGCACCATTCCGATCGCCTGGCCCTTCGCGGTCTTGGGACTCGACATGGTGGGACCCTTCAAAACCGCTTGAGGCGGCATGACGCACCTGCTAGTGGCAGTGGATAAGTTCACCAAGTGGATCGAGGCACGGCCAATCAAGAAATTGGACGGGCCAACAGCCGTTCGGTTCATCAAGGACATAGCGGTGCGCTACGGCATGCCAAACAACATCATCTCGGACAACGGCACCAACTTCGCCAAGGGCGCGCTCGAGCAATACTGCTCTGTTGCACATCCCCAGTCCAACGGGCAGGTCGAGCGGGCCAACGGACTAATCCTGTCCGACGTCAAGCCACGACTCGTCGAGCCACTCATCCGCTCACCCGGCAGCTGGCTTGATGAGTTGTCGGCCGTCCTCTGGAGTCTCCGCACCACGCCGAATCGGTCGACCGGGTTCACCCCATTCTTCCTCGTCTATGGAGCCGAAGCCGTCATCCCGACCGACGTCGAGTTCAACTCGCCGCGCATCATGATGTACACCGAAGCTGAAGCCAGAGAAGCCCGCGAAGATGGCGCCGACCTGCTCGAAGAAGCACGCCTCCTGGCACTCAGTCCTTCGGCCATCTACCAGCAAGGCCTGAGGCACTACCACAGCAAGAAGATCAAGCCCCACACATTCCGCGATGGTGACCTTGTCCTCCGACTCGTCCAAGAGCAAGCAGGCCAGCACAAGTTGTCCCCTCCATGGGAGGGCCCATTCATCGTGAGCAGGGCCTTGCGCGATCGCAACGCCTACTACCTCATCGACGCACGCAAGTCAAAGAAGCGCAAGAAAGACACCGCCAGCAAAGAAACGACCCGGCCGTGGAACGCGGAACTCCTTCACCTGTTTTACTGTTAGCCGCAAGAGTGTATGTATCGTCGCCTTTTGTAAACGCATGAAACTATGGGGTTCCCGACAGAGACTCGGGGGATGCCTTTTGTCAACCAATTTATTGTGTCTCTACTTTCTTGCATCACTATGCCACTGAACCTGGCCACCGGTCGGACCCACTCGACCCGGTGGCTCGGGGGCTGGCCGGCTCGATCGCCACCCCGCTGCCTTACTTGGTGATTCCTGATACAGTTAGGATGACATGGTCCCCCACTTCGCCCTAAAGCCATAGATCCGGCTTCGGCTGTCGGCTGGCAAGCACAACGGGCCAGAGCTCCTTTACGCTTCATACACTAAGTCAAAGGCTGCCGGGTCGATCAACCCAGCCCGCCGCTCAGAAAAGAAACAGCCGCACGACCGACTGCTCGCCAACCGGCTTCGCCGGATTGCCGCCAGCCGACCCAGTGGGTGTTTCGCTCGTGCTCAATGTTTTGAAGGGCCCAAGTCCTGCGCGCTCCTCTCGAAGAAACGAACTCCTTGTCATGGACCGGAGCCTCGGCCGTCTGACTCGCGGGGGGGGGGAGGTTTGAGAAAGGAAAAGCACAAGAAATCGGTCCAAAAAATGGAAGGCAAAAGCAAAAACACTCATGACATTTACACGCAAATATTTAAAAGGCCGACGGCCCGAGTTCATTACACCCTAAAACCCCCCAGTGGGTGGGTGGACCTGCTACTTAACAAATTCTACTAAGAATGTCTCAGGCATCTCCAGCGCCGCGTCGCGATGTCGACGGCTCTCCCCTGGCGGCCTCTAGATCTGGCGAGGCACCAGTGTCCTCCTCGGCACCCCCATCGCGGTAGACGCCCGTCTCCTCGAAGCTCCCCTCCGGATCATGGAGAAGCAAGCCATAGTCGTCTCCATCTACGACCCTGCCGTCTTCCGTCTGCTCCGGGTGGAACTCATCATGGAAGGCAAATTCAGCGATGTAGCTGGCCCGGGAGGCAATCCGGCCGGCTTGCTCCTGCAAGAGCTACTCCGAGCCGGCCTGCTGGCCCATCAGAGCGTCCAGCTGCAGGTCCAGATGCCAAGACAGCGTGAACTGAAGTGCCATCTCAGCGCCGGCACGAGCGGTGCAGACACGCCACTCGTGAAGCCGGTCCGGCCCCATCTCCAACCAACACGCCAGGCGCGTGAAGCTGCTCGGCTCGATGGAGTCCGACCAAAGGGCCGCCGTCATCGCGGTGCCGGCCTGGGACAGCTGCCCCATTTGCGTTCCCAAGACCCGCAGGTGGGCCTCAGTGGCGGCGATGATTTCCGGGAAGGTCCACGCCACCCGCGGGTGCGTTCTGGATCCAACGACTCCAGTCGGGTCGCGCTGAAAGCGGACGGCTTCCTCCGCCAGCCGTTGCATCTCCGGGAAGGCTCCTGGCACAAAAGGCGAATTATATCAGAAGAAGGACAACAAGGACGAAAGGCCGGATCCCGACCCGGCAAAATACAAGAAAAGCACTTACTGGAGAAGGACTCTTCTAGGTGCTGCGCTTCGAGCAATGTACCACGCCGCTCCCGTTCAAGGGCGCGGTCGCGCTCCTGGTTTGCCCTCTCCAGATCGGCCGCCTTGGCAAGGGCCGCCTTCATCTCGGCGTCCTTGTCGTCGACCGCCTTCTCGGCCACAGTCGCGACGACGGGCCTCGTCCTGACAAGCCCCCTCAGCCGTGGTAACCTGCCCCCGCAGGCGATCCACCTTGGCCTGGAGCCGGCCCTTGTCGTCGGCCGAGGTGCTGGTCTGCCTCGACCAGGGCCACACTGCTGGTCCGCCTCGACCTGGGCCTGTTGCGCCTCCACCACCTTGGCGGCTTCCACCCTAATAACATCCACCTCGGCCTCGAGGCGGCTCTTGTGACCTGCCAGCTACTCATGCAGCTGGTTCGCCTCGTCGAGAGACCGCCGGGCTGCGGTCGCCTCCGCCCTTGCCTGCGCCGCCTCGATGCCAAGACGGCTGGTGTCGACAACGAGCCGGTCATAGTGATGACCAGCCCGGAGCAGACGATTCCGCCAGGACAGCACCTCAGCTGCGAAAAATAAGGATTCAGCGAATGAGAAAGCAAGACTTAAGATTTGGCCCAACTGTTATACAGTTGGCCTGAATCTCGGGGGCTACACCCAGTGGGTGCGCTAGCGTGCCCCCATAAAAAAGAGCGCGAAGAAACCTGCGGCGACGCGAAGCCCCTCCTCCTTGGCGGCGAGCTGCTCCTTGAGGTCCCGGTACTTGCCCAGGAGATGGTTGAAGGCGCCGACCCGGTAGGCGTCGAGTTGCTGAAGAAGGAAGAAATCAGAACAAGGACAACGCTCTAAAGATTCGACCCAACTACTACGTAGTTGGCCCGAACCTCAGGGGCTACACAAAGTGGGTGCACTGGCGCGCCCCCACAAAGAAGAAATTACGAAAAAGAAAAGGCTTACCAGAACGGCGCGCTCCAGGTCACGCGTCTGCTCCACCTCGGCCTGGGCGAAGGCCTCAAGCCGGTTCGTCCGGCCGCGCAGGCGGCGGCTGACAGGGTCCATCGCCTCCTCCTCCTGGGTCTGAGGCCCGAAGACCACGGCGCCCCCGCTCCGCGCCGGCTGCGGCGCGGCGGCCCGGCGTCCTCCCTGCCGGGGCACCAAGGCATGCTCCCCGCTGGCCGCTCCCGATGTGGCTGGCACCTCCTCCGACGCCCTCTCCAGCGCCATGGATGACCCGGATGTCGGGACGCCATGCGTCGCCACCTCCGGTCCGGACGCTGGGATGGCCTGCTGTGCCACCACAGGCACAGCTGCCGGGGTGGCCTCCGGCACCGCCGGCCGCGGTGCCTCCTCCAACATCAGTAGCGCCTCAAGCACCGCCGCCCGCAGCGCCTCCTCCAAGACGGCGCTGCCTCCACCGCCATCAGCCCCCGCTCGCTCGACAATGTTGACCCGCGGCGGGGTATCATCCGCCACCTCCACGACCTCCCAGCCTTCACGACCGCGCTCCCTCACCGACGACGACTCGAAGACCGTCGCTGCCACCATCGTGCCCTCCGGCATCTCGCGCCAGGCTGGCTCTGCACCGGCTCGCGCCCATGCCGCCGCCGTGTTGGTCCAAGCCCAGACCGACGCCGCCTCCAGCTCCGCCTCAGCCTTGTTCCTGTCCCGCAAGGCCAAGCCTTCGGCGTCGTTCGGGTCCAGGTTGATGTCCGAGTCGGCTCGTCCCTCCGCCTCGACCTGGTCGACGAGGTCGGACCGGCTCCTGCGGAACACGATCCCTTCAGCGGCCGCGGCGGCCGCCGCCGCCCTCGCCAGCGCGATTGGCGACCTGAAGAAGAAGACAGAATGAGCAAAAAGAAACAAGGCTAGCTCAACAATCCGGATGTGTACGGGAGATGAAGCTTACCCCGACAAGACCAGGACCGGGGTTGGCCTCCCATGCCCGGCGCCGCACTTCCTCTTGGCCGGCCTCCCGGCCCCGGTCAGGTCCGCCGTGCGCTTCAGGGCCCGGGGCCGCGGCGCGACGCTGTCCTACCCGTGCGGGCGGCTCGGCGCCGCCCCACGTGAAGACCCGGCTCCGCCCGTGTCACCGCCTCCCCCGCCCAACGCCACTACACCAACAACTGGCGTCAGCATCGCCCGTACCGTGCCGCGGTCAGCAACTCAAGACACATGAAGAAAAATGCAAGACTTACCCGCACGATGCCCAGCGCCAGCGTCGGCCTATCCTCCTCCCCGTTGTGGGCCGCGGGCTCCTCTGGCACCACCGGCGATGGAGCCCAGGCGTAAGGATACCGGAGCGCGTTCAGAAGCACCTCCCGCGTCGCGTCAGGACGGACGAGAAGGTGCGCAGCAGCAAAGTAAGGCGACCAGACACTCACCTGTGGCACCGGGTTCGACTCGCTGTACGGCACCTTGACGAACCGCCAGTCCTCCCCAAGGTTGGCCTTGGAGATGTCGTTCACGCGACGCGTGATCTGCTCTGCTATCAGCCACGTCGACCCCATGCGGTTGGGGTCTTGAAGGCCGACCATCTCGCCAATGAGGCAGGAGCGCCTCTGCAACGGGAGGATGCTACGTCTTGAGCTTGTGTTGGTCTTCCTCGAAGAGGAGAGGGTGATGTAGCAATAGTAGCGTAAGTATTTCCCTCAGTTTTTGAGAACCAAGGTATCAATCCAGTAGGAGGCTCCTCAGAAGTCCCACGCACCTACACAAACAACCTGAGAACTCGCAACCAACGCAATAAAGGGGTTGTCAATCCCTTCACGGCCACTTGCGAAAGTGAGATCTAATAAAGATAGTAAGATAAGATAAATATATTTTTGGTATTTTATAATATAGATGCAAAAAATTAAAGATGCAAATAAAAGTAGATGAAAAGCAAATATGATAAGAGATAGACCCGGGGGCCATAGGTTTCACTAGAGGCTTCAGTCAAGATAGCATAAGTATTATGGTGGGTGAACAAATTACTGTCGAGCAATTGATAGAAAAGAGCATAGTTATGGGATTATCTAGGCATGATCATGTATATAGGCATCATGTCCATAAAAAGTATACCGACTCCTGCCTGCACCTACTACTATTACTCCACACATCTACCGACTCCTGCCTGCATCTAGAGTATTAAGTTCATAAGAACAGAGTAACGCATTAAGCAAGATGACATGATGTAGAGGGATAAACTCAAGCAATATGATATAAACCCCATCTTGTTATCCTCGATGGCAAAAATACAATACGTGCCTTGCAACCCTTTCTGTCACTGGGTAAGGACAACGCAAGATTGAACCCAAAGCTAAGCACTTCTCACATGGCAAGAAAGATCAATCTAGTAGGCCAAACCAAACTGATAATTCGAAGAGACTTGCAAAGATAACTCAATCATACATAAAAGAATTTAGAGAAGATTCAAATATTATTCATAGATAAACTTGATCATAAACCCACAATTCATCGGATCTCGACAAACACACCGCAAAAAGAGTTTACATCGAATAGATCTCCACAAGAGAGGGGAGAACATTGTATTGAGATCCAAAAGGAGAGAAGAATCCATCTAGCTAATAACTATGGACCCGTAGGTCTGTGGTAAACTACTCACAACTCATCAGAGGGGCAAGGATGTTGATGTAGAAGCCCTCCGTGGTCGATTCCCCCTCCGGCAGAGTGCCAGTGAAGGCTCCAAGATGATATCTCGCGGATACAGAAGGTTACGGTGGTGGAAATTGTGTTTCGTGGTGCCCCTGGATGTTTTCGGGGTACGTAGGTATATATAGGAGGAAGAAGTACGTCGGTGGCCGCCCGAGGGGCCCACGAGACAGGGGGCGCGCCCTGTAGGGGGGGCGGCCTCCTATCTTGTTGGAGCCTCAACAGCTTCTTGGCTTGCACTCCAAGTCCTCTGGATCACGTTCGTTCAAAAAATCACACTCCCGAAGGTTTCATTCCATTTGGACTCCGTTTGATATTCCTTTTCTTCAAAATACTAAAATAGGCAAAAAAACAGCAATATGGGCTGGGCCTCCGGTTAGTAGGTTAGTCCCAAAAATGATATAAATGTGTAAAATAAAGCCCATAAACATCCAAAAGTGGTAATATAATAGCATGGAACAATCAAAAATTATAGATACGTTGGATACGTATCAAGCATCCCCAAGCTTAATTCCTGTTCGTCCTCGAGTAGGTAAATGATAAAAAAGAAATTTTTGATGTGGAATGCTACCTAGCATAATTCATAATGTAATTTTCTTTATTGTGGCATGAATGTTCAGATCCAACATATACAAAATAAAAGTTCATATTGACATAAGAAATAGTAATACTTCAAGCATACTAATCAAAGTAATCATGTCTTCTCAAAAAAACATGGCTAAAGAAAGTTATCCCTACAAAATCATATAGTCTGGCTGTTGCTCTATGTTCATCACACAAAGTATTTAATCATGCACAACCCCGATGACAAGCCAAGCAATTGTTTCATACTTTAATAATCTCAAACTTTTTCAACTTTCACGCAATACATGAGCGTGAGCCATGGACATAGCACTATATGTGGAATAGAATGGTGGTTGTGGAGAAGACAAAAAGGAGAAGTAGTCTCACATCAACTAGGCGTATCAACGGGCTATGGAGATGCCCATTAATAGATATCAATGTGAGTGAGTAGGGATTGCCATGCAACGGATGCACTAGAGCTATAAATATATGAAAGCTCAACAAAAGAAACTAAGTGGGTGCATCCAACTCGCTTGCTCATGAAGACCTAGGGCACTTTTGAGGAATCCCATCATTGGAATATACAAGGCAAGTTCTATAATGAAAAATTCCCACTAGTATATGAAAGTAACAACATTTGAGACTCTCTATCATAAAGATCATGGTGCTATTTTGAAGCACAAGTGTGGAAAAAGAGATAGTAGCATTGTCCCTTCTCTCTTTTTCTCTCATTTTTATTTTTTTCTTCTTTCTTTTTTTTCTTTGGCCTTCTTTTTTTCTTTTTGGCCTTTCTCTCTTTTTTTCTTCCTTTTTTTTCTTCTTTTTTTTCTTTATTTTTTGTAAAGTCTGAAGTCTCATCCCGACTTGTGGGGGAGTCATAGTCTTCATCACCCTTTCCTCACTAGAACAATGCTCTAATAATGAAGATCATCACACTTTTATGGATTTACAACTCAAGAATTACAACTCAAAGCTAGAACAAGATATGACTCTGTATGAATGCCTCCGGCGGTGTACCGGGATATGTAATGAATCAAGAGTGACATGTATGAAAATTATGAAGGTGGCCTTGCCACAAATACAATGTCAACTACATGATCATGCAAAGAGCAATATGACAAAAGTAATGCGTGTCATATGAACGGAACTGTGGAAAGTTGCATGGCAATATATCTCGGAATGGCTATGGAAATGCCATAATAGGTAGGTATGGTGGCTGTTTTGAGGAAGGAGTATGGTGGGTGTATGGTACCAGCGAAAGTTGCACGGTAAAGAGAGGCTAGCAATGATGGAAGGATGAAAGGGTGCGTATAATCCATGGACTCAACATTAATCAAAAGAACTCATATACTTGTTGCAAAAATTTAGAAGTCATCAAAAACCAAAGCACTACGCGCATGCTCCTAGGGGGATAGATTGGTAGGAAAAGACCATCGCTCGTCCCCGACCGCCACTCATAAGGAAGACAATCAATAAATAAAATTGTGCTCCAACTTCATCACAAAGCGCTTCACCATACGTGCATGCTACGGGAATCACAAACTTCAACACAAGCATTCTTTAAATTCATAATCACCCAACTAGCATGACTTTAATATCACTACCTCCATATCTCAAAACAATTATCAAGCATCAAATTGATCATAGCATCCAATTCACTTTCTATGATAGTTTTTATTATACCCAACTTGGATGCTCATCATTCTAGGACCAACTTTATGACCATAGCAAATACCATGATGTTCTAAAAGACTCTCAAAATAATATAAGTGAAGCATGAGAGACTAATAATTTCTTCAAAATTAAGACACCACCGTGCTCTAAAAGATATAAGTGAAGCACTAGAGCAAAAACCATCAAGCTCAAAAGATATAAGTGACGCACATAGAGTATTCTAGCAAATTCTAATCAAATAGGCTTCTCCAAAAAGGTGTGTACAGCAAGAATGATCGTGGTAAACTAAAATTCAAAGACAAATATAATACACGACGCTCCAAGCAAAACACATATCATGTGGCGAATAAAAATATAGCTCCAAGTAAAGTTACCAATGAACGAAGACGAAAGAGGGGATGCCTTCCCGGGGCATCCCCAAACTTAGGATTTTGGCTATCCTTGAATATCTTGGGGTGCCATGGTAATCCCCAAGCTTAGGCTCTTGCCACCCTTTATTCCATAGTCCATAAAAGCTTTACCCAAAACTTGAAAACTTCACAACACAAAACTCAACAGGAAATCTTATAAGCTCCGTTAGTGAAAGAAAAAAAAACCACCACATAAGGTACTGTAATGAACTCATTATTTATTTATTTTTGTGTTAAACCTACTGTATTTCAACTTCTCTATGGTTTATAAACTATTTTACTAGCCATTGATGCATCAAAATAAGCAAACAACACACGAAAAACAGAATCTGTCAAAAACAGAACAGTCTGTAGCAATCTGTCACTAACGCAAACTTCTGGAACTCTAAAAATCCTACCAAAATAGGAAGTCCTGGACAATTTGTTTATTGAACAGAATAAAAAAGAATAAATGCAAAATCACGTCCCTGTGATTTAACAAAATTATATTCCTGCATGCAAAGTTTCTGTTTTTCAGCAGAATCAAGTCAACTATCATCGTAGGTTATCCTATAGGTTCTACTTGGCACAAACACTAATTAAAAGATAAAAACACATCTAAACAGAAGGTAGATGCAAGATTTATTACTTAACAGGAGCAAAAAAAACATAAAGAAAATTGGGTTTCCTCCCAACTAGCGCTATCGTTTAACGCCCCTAGCTAGGTATAAAAGCAAAGATAGATCTAAGGAGTGCCATCTTTGGCACTAAATTAATAAGTAGCCTGCATGATAGATTCATAAGGTAATTTGACTTTATTTCCTGGAAAGTGCTCCATGCCTTTCTTTAACGGAAATTGGAATCTAATATTCCCTTCCTTCATATCAATAATCGCACCAATCGTTCTAAGGAAAGGTCTACCAAGAATAATAGGGCAAGAAAGATTGCAATCTATATCAAGAACGATAAAATCCACGGGCACCAAATTTCTATTTGCAACAATAAGAACATCATTGATCCTCCCCATAGGCTTTTTAATGGTGGAATCCGCAAGGTGCAAATTTAACGAGCAATCATCAAGATCATGGAAACCAAGAATATCACATAAAGTTTTCGGAATCATGGAAACACTAGCACCCAAATCACACAAAGCAAAACACTCATGATATTTAATTCTAATCTTTATAGTAGGTTCCCACTCATCATTAAGTTTCTAGGTATAGAAACTTCCAAATTAAGTTTTTCATCATAAGATTGCATCAAGGCATCAACGATATGTTTGGTAAAAGCTTTATTTTGACTATAAGCATGAGGAGAATTAACAACGGATTGCAACAAGGAAATACAACCTTTTAAAGAGCAATTTTCATAATCAAATTCCTTGAAATCCGAGATAGAAGGATCAATATTATTAGAAGTTGTGGATTCTCCAATCTCACTTTTACCAAATTTAGCATTAAGATCTAAAGATTCTGAATTCTTGGGACGCCTTCTAGGCAAAGTTGATTCATCATCAGTGCCATAATCATAAAAATTAATATTGAAAAACATAGATCTAATAGGAGACACATCAATAACTTTAAGATCCTCATCATTATTTTCATGGAAACTAGAAGAACACGCTTTTATGAAGCTATCTTTCTTAGCACGCAATCTAGCGGTTCTTTCCTTACACTCATCAATGGAAATTCTCATTACTTTGAGAGACTCATTGATATCATGCTTAGGAGGAGAAGATCTAAGTTTAAGAGAATCAACATCAAGCGAAAGTCTATCAACGTTCCTAGCCAAATCATGAACTTTGAGCAATTTTTCTTCAAGCAAAGTATTAAAATTCTTTTGAGAAATCATAAATTCTTTCACACTATTCTCAAAATCAGAGGGCATCTTATTAAAATTACCATAAGAATTATTGTAGGAATTTCCATAAGCGTTGTTTCCAAAACTATTCCTACCAACAAAATTCACATCCATAGATTCATTATTATTCTCAATCAAGGAAGACAAAGGCATATCATTGGGATCAAGAGGAGTATTTTTAGTAGCAAACAATTTCATAAGTTCATCCATCATTCCACTCAAAACATTGATTTCTTCTATAGCATGCACTTTTTTACTAGAAGATCTTTCGGTGTGCCATTGAGAATAATTAGCCATAATATTATCAAGTAGTTTTGTAGCATCTCCAAACGTGATTTCCATAAACGTGCCTCCCGCGACCGAATCTAAGAGATTTCTAGAAGCAAAGTTCAAACCGGCATAAAAATTTTCTATGATCATCCATAAGTTCAAACCATGAGTAGGGCAATTGCGAAGCATCAATTTCATTCTTTCCCAAGATTGGGCAATATGCTCATGATCAAGTTGTTTACAATTCATAATATCGTTCCTAAGAGTGATAATCTTAGCGGGAGGAAAATACTTAGAGATAAAAACATCTTTGCACTTGTTCCAAGAATCAATACTATTTTTAGGCAAAGACGAAAACCAAACTTTAGCACGATCTCTAAGTGAAAACGGAAATAACTTCAATTTGACAATATTGTTATCCGTATCTTTCTTCTTTTGCATATCACACAAATCAACAAAGTTGTTTAGATGAGTAGCGGCATCTTCACTAGGAAGGTCGGCGAATTGATCTTTCATAACAAGATTCAGCAAAGCAGTATTGATTTCACAAGACTCAACATCATTAAGAGGAGCAATCAGAGTACTAAGGAAATCATTATTATTGGTATTCGAGAAATCACACAATTTGGTATTATCTTGCGCCATGGCAACAAGTAATCCAACACACAAGCAAACAGAAAAAGGCAAGCGCAAAAGAGAGGAGGAGATTGGGAAAGAAAGGGCGAATAAAACGGCAAGGGTGAAGTGGGGGAGAGGAAAACGAGAGGCAAATGGAAATTAATGTAAATGCGAGGAATATGGGTTTGTGATGGGTACTTGGTATGTCTTGACTTGAGCGAAGACCTCCTTCTTGCTACGTCTTGAGCTTGCATTGATTTTCCTCGAAGAGGATAGGGTGATGCAGCAATAGTAGCATAAGTATTTCCCTCAGTTTTTGAGAACCAAGGTATCAATCCAGTAGGAGGCTCCTCAAAAGTCCCACGCACCTACACAAACAAACTGAGAACTCGCAACCAACGCAATAAATGGGTTGTCAATCCCTTCACGGCCACTTGCGAAAGTGGGATCTAATAAAGATAGTAAGATACGATAAATATATTTTTGGTATTTTATAATATAGATGCAAAAAAGTAAAGATGCAAATAAAAGTAGATGAAAAGCAAATATAATAAGAGATAGACCCAGGGGCCATAGGTTTCACTAGAGGCTTCTCTCAAGATAGCATAAGTATTACAGTGGGTGAACAAATTACTGTCGAGCAATTGATAGAAAAGCGCATAGTTATGAGATTATCTAGGCATGATCATGTATATAGGCATCACGTCCATAACAAGTAGACCGACTCCTGCCTGCATCTACTACTATTACTCCACACATCGACCGACTCCTGCCTGCATCTAGAGTATTAAGTTCATAAGAACAGAGTAATGCATTAAGCAAGATGACATGACATAGAGGGATAAACTCAAGCAATATGATATAAACCCCATCTTGTTATCCTCGATGGCAACAATACAATACGTGCCTTGCAACCCTTTCTGTCACTGGGTAAGGACACCGCAGGATTGAACCCAAAGCTAAGCACTTCTCCCATGGCAAGAAAGATCAATCTAGTAGGCCAAACCAAACTGATAATTCGAAGAGACTTGCAAAGATAACTCAATCATACATAAAAGAATTCAGAGAAGATTCAAATATTATTCATAGATAAACTTGATCATAAACCCACAATTCATCGGATCTCGACAAACACACCGCAAAAGGAGTTTACATCGAATAGATCTCCACAAGAGAGGGCGAGGACATGGTATTGAGATCCAAAAAGAGAGAAGAAGTCATCTAGCTAATAACTATGGACCCATAGGTCTGTGGTAAACTACTCACAACTCATCGAAGGGGAAAGGATGTTGATGTACAAGCCCTCCGTGGTTGATTCCCCCTCCGGCAGAGTGCCGGTGAAGGCTCCAAGATGAGATCTCGCAGATACAGAAGGTTACGGTGGTGCAAATTGTGTTTCGTGGTGCCCCTGGATGTTTTCGGGGTACGTAGGTATATATAGGAGGAAGAAGTACATCGGTGGCTGCCCGAGGGGCCCACAAGACAGGGGACGTGCCCTACAGGGGGGGCACGGCCTCCTATCTCGTGGGAGCCTCGGTAGCTTCTTGGCTTGCACTCCAAGTCCTCTGGATCACGTTCGTTCAAAAAATCATGCTCCCAAAGGTTTCATTCCGTTTGGACTCCGTTTGATATTCATTTTCTTCGAAATACTGAAATAGGCAAAAAAACAGCAATATGGGCTGGGCCTCCGGTTAGTAGTTTAGTCCCAAAAATGATATAAATGTGTAAAATAAAGCCCATAAACATCCAAAAGGGGTAATATAATAGCATGGAACAATCAAAAATTATAGATACGTTGGAGACGTATCAAAGGACCCGGCGCATGATGAACGCGATGATGAGGTCGTTGCCAGTGAGCCCCTCCCGCGTCCTCATCACCATCACTCGTTCGCAGAGATTGAGAATCTCCTGCGATGGGCGCCTGGGCGAGTAGCCCCAGTTTGTCTTTGCCCGCGGCGGCGCGATGGCGAAGGCCGGAAGATTGATGCGGTCCGCACCCAGGTTGCGGACGTAGAAGAAGGAGTTCTGCCATTTCTTGGCAGAATCCTCCAGCGGGATATTAGGGAAGTCCGCCCCCGACCGCTTCAAGATGACGGCGGCGCCGCGGTCGACGAACTCTCCAGCCGACGGGCCCTGCTGCTTCAGGAAGAAGAAGCGCGCCCAGAGGTCGATCGTGGGCTCGACCCCCAGGTACCCCTCGCAGAGGGAGACGAAGCCGGAGAGCTGGACAATGGCGCCGGTGCCAAGATGATGCGGGTGGAGCCCGAAGAACTCCAGGAACATGCGGAAGAAGGTGCTCGCCGCCAGCCCGAATTCGCGCTCGAAGTGCGTGAGGAAGACCACGCGCTCCAACTCCTCGGGATGCGGCATCTGCTCGCCGCGCGGCAGACGAATGGTGACATCCGTCTCCCGCGGCAGGCGCCGCGACGCCTGAAGATGGGCGATGTCCTCGGTGGTGACATTCGAACCCATCCAAGAGCCCGACGGCAGTGCCATGATCGAAGGAAGGAGAAAGAAGATGGACGACTAAGGAGTTCTACTCGGAGCAGCGGGCGCCGCAGTGCATCGGTTGCAAAGAGCAGTCCAAGAGCAAATGGGCAGGAGGGCATGTGCGAGAATGATGTCTGTCGCCCCCCTGCCCCCCCCCCCGATTTATAACCCTCGGTTTGAACGTGGGGGAGTGGGATCGTCTGCACGCACCCGTTCCACTACCCTGCAATAAGTGTGCACGTACACACACAGTAACTGCCCGGGGAAGAGCAACCGGCCCATGGACGCCGCAATAAATCCGTGTGCACGTGGGCCAAGGGCACGCGGCGGCGAGCCCCAGCCCATCGCCCAGTCCCATCAGATGTGTGGCCTGTCAGGCCCCTCTGACTTTCGGGCACCACGTGGCGCCCGCACGAAGCCCGAGGGATTGCCCCAAGATTCGTCAGACTCCTTGGTTCCCGCCATGGCCGGGATGCCGCAAACCGGTTTCCAAGAAAACCGGCACCACAGTGGGTGTTGCCAGACCCGGTACTCGCAGAATCCGCCTTGCTTAAGGGGGAAACTGCGAAGGCCCACTCATCCGAAGATGGCGGACCTTCACAGCTTTGGGGACTACTATCGGGGGGATGAACCCTGGGCAGGCGACGGAACCCGGATCCTTTTCAAAAACAACAGGGCTGGCTTCGGCCCTCAAGCCGGCATGCACTTGGCCGGGTCGCTCGACCCAGCCAAGCCCCGCAACCCGGCCGAGCTCTCCGACCCGGCAAGAGGCGTCGACTCGGCCTCAACAACTAGCGCGAGACAGCCAAACCCAGCACAACCAAAGCATCCTCGACAAGCCAGCTCCACCCGTGGCATGCTCCGCAATCCAGCCATGGGTCAGCTCCGGCCCATCCAGGCCGTACGATGGGACGAGTCTTCAATCATCGATGACCAAGGCAAAAGTGCCCCGCCCATGCCTCTAGTCAGTCGGAGCGTGGCAATAGTGCCCCTCACCTACCCGGTGATCAGGGCTGGCGTGGCTATAGTGCCCCCGCCCTCACCGCTGACGACAGCAAGCGGCGACCTGACAGAGAGCCACTGTACACGACTCAACTCGGCCACGCCCTGATGATCGACAAGACGGCGCACAGTCCCCCTAGGCACGCGGAGCCCGGATCTAGGGGAACTCGGCGAACCACAGGCCCTCGGCGGGTCCCAGCCCAGGTCCCCGGACACCGACAACCCGGACCCACCGACTTGTAACATTACCATTGTACCCCTGGGGGGTTGGTCTATAAAACCCCCGAGGAGCCCTCACGTATACGGGCATGAAAGCAAGTAAGCATAGGACTAGCCACCGAGACAGCAACACCAAAGAGAAGGAGCAGCCTAAGCCTTGGCCAGCTTCCTTCCTCCCCCATACAGCTTCAGGAGCAACATTGTACTATCAAACATCAAACTACACTCGGCAGGACTAGGGGTGTTATCTCTCCGAAGAGCCCCGAACCTGGGTATGTCCGGCGTCCCGCGCCCACTCATACCAACCTCGCCTCTGGAGCCCACCAGCGCCCTCGAGCCTCCTCCTCTCTTTAGCCATCCCTTGGCATCTGTCGTGCGCCCACCATGACACCATCTGTTTAGTTTCTTTATCGTATATGTGAATCATGCAATGCCATCTTGTTTAGCTAGGCATCATATATGTGAATTTTGCAATGCCACCCTGGTTAGCCAGTCGTATTATATGTGAATTATATCATGCCATTAATTTTTATTACGTGTTAAATTTGTCAGCAATTTTAGTACATTCAATTACTCTTCCTGTGCATCAGCCATTCGGCACGGTCATGGAAAAAACTATAGTGGAAACAAGGTCTTCAGAGCAGACAATGCTATCTGATGAAGCGCATGTCTTGCTGGTTACAGATAGCTCCTCATAGGAGGATTCAGAGACAGATGACCAGTCCTATTCCCCCCCAAGGTGCATGCTCTAACTTGGCAGGGTTATGTTGCTCATATCGTGTGTATGGTATCTTGCATTGCTATGTCATTTTCTTAGTTTAGACATGCTTTGTGTGAATGCCACCTGTTTAGTGTCTAATTACCATATATGTGAATTATGCAATGCCATCTTGTTGGAAGACATTATATATGTGAATTATGCAATGCTATCTTGTTGCAAGGCATTATATGTGTGAATTATGCAGTGCCATGCTATTTAGCCAAGCGTCATATATGTGAATTATATCATGTCGTCCTTTTTTTGTATTTCTCATTGCTTTTATCGACAATGTTTGTATATTCAACTGCTCTTCCTGTGCATCAGCCATTTGAATTGGTGATGGAGAAATCTAGAGTGAAAACAAGGTCTTCAGAGCAGACAATGCTACCTGCTGAAGCAGATATCTTGCTGGTTACAAATAGCTCTTCAAAGGAGGATTCAGAGAGAGATGACCAGTCCTATTATCCCCCTGAGGTGTATGCTCAAACTTGGCAGGGTTATATTACTCATATCATGCATACGTTGTATTGCAATGCGTAGTTTTTACATCATATACACAATATTGAATGCCATCTCCTTAGTTGACACATTGTATATATGATTTCTCTCTGCTCACTTCCTTAGTATATAAATCATATATTTGAATTATATCATGCCATGATGTTTACATAGATAGCATGTATCTGAATTATGGCATGCAAACCCATTTTGTAAAGACATAATATAGTTATATCATCTCATCCTGTTTACATAGTCATCATATTTTAAATTATGCCATTCTATCCGTGAATTATATCATGCCATCATGTTTCCATCGATGGCATGTTTGTGATTTATGGCATGCTAACCACTTTAATAGACACGTCGTATAGTTATATCATGTCATCCTGTTTACATAGTCATCATATTTTGAAGTATGTCATTCTATCCTGTTTAGTTAGCCATCATACATGTGAAATTGTGTCATGCTATCCTGTTTAATTAGCCATCATATATGTGAAATTATGTCCTACTATTCTGTTTGGTTAGACAACATAAATGTAAATTATTTCATGCCATGTTTTCTTCCCTACTATCCATTGCACCTGTCTATCTTACAATGTATGTACATTCAATTACATTTCTTGTTTATCAGCCATTTCAATTGGAGGGGGTGATGGCAGTATCTGTGGGAGTAAAAACACGGTCTTCAGAAAAGATCATGCTACCTGTCGATGCAAATAGAACCATGGTTGTACTTGCCCAAGAACCAGCCCCACCACACATAACCCAGACTCACGTAGATTGTACCCCTACCCAGTTGGACAGAGAAGTAGCTACACCCCTTCTAACCCCAACCCCAGCAGATAGTAACCCAGTTCCCGTTGACACAACACCGTCTCCACCACTGAGCACCCAAACACGAGCAGTTAGTAAGGCAACTGCAGTGCCCAAAGCACGAGGACCACCACTCTGAACACAAAGTCAATGCTTAAAGCAGAAGAAGAATTGTTCTCAGGTCAGGTTCCGTAGCTATGGTTCATACTACTTTGCTCTTGCATCACTGTATTTACTCATAACAACTAATTTTAAATTTGAAGGATGCAATTGAAACTCCAATGGTGCAACAGGTATGTTTTAAACCTGTTTCTTTAACGTGTTTGCTGTTGTAACTTGCTCTATGTTCATTTCTGTTTCAATTGAATAAACAGTTATGTTCTCATGCCATGCACATTACAAGTGTTGTTATTGTTGTGTAGTTTCCCACAATTATATTCTATCTATGCTGCTTTGTCTTAAATATATATGATTCGAATTGTATATATCTTGATTTGGCAACATAAACTAAAATGATATAGACCACATAGTGACCATACTACATAGATATATGTTTGTTTCATGTTGTTATGATGTCCACCTTACTACTGAACTGGTTTACCAAAATGAGTTTCATATACTACATTGTAAACGTGTGATGTGTTTGTTTGTTTCTCTTTTAGAACGCGGATAAAATATTGGAGAAGAGTACCCAATTATGCAATGGTAAAGGAAGTAATGCAAATAAGGTTCAAGATAGTGAGACATCCCTGTTGGTCTCCAAGAAAGCTGATAAAAACTATATTGAAGACACTGAGACAACCCCAAAGTCATGTCTTGATGTAGTGTTCGAGTTACTGGCTACTACTGTTGGCACCAGCTCTTCGACTTTTTGCCTGAATCAGTTCGGCTTCTTGAATCTCAACTTCAAGTTGAAAGACATCGATCAGATGTTATGCAACAGGAAGACGAAGGACTAAGGAAGTCCCTGCAGAATTCAGATGCATAATTTCTGGTGCAACAGCAAGTGCTGGAGGATTTAAGGGCCAAACAAGAGAAAGTTAATAAGCTTTCTAAGCACCTTGCTAGCATTATGGGTACCCAGGATATTGTTTATTGAGCTCTTCTGAAGTGGTTTCAGTTCTGGACTTGTTTTGCTGCAGCGTTTATATGCTGCATTGTTCCCTATATTTGCACTGGTGGCGAACTTTGATGCCCAGTGGATGTAATATGTGTAATAGCCGTGATAGCCTAGCGTAAGTTGCTTTCTTATTTATTTCCTTATTGTCTTGTTTATTTGTTTGCTTGGAGTCAATGCAGTTCTTTTTCCGCGGTTTGCTAGTGGTCGCAATAACGTATTTTTTTAAAACTAGGCCACAATAACCATGGGCTACATATTTACTGTAGTTACCATGGCCCTCCTATGGTCCATAGAAACAATGGGCCCTCTAAGGGCCGTAGAAACAATGGGCCTTCTATGGGGCGTAGAAACAATGGGCCATATACGGTTCATAGACACAATGGGCCTTCTACGGGCCGTATGATCGGTTGGCCAAACATGGGACAGTAATATACCGCATTATGGTCATTGGGCTAGAGTTGGAGTCATCCGTTCATGGGCCGACCATAATGGGCCATCGTTAATCAGTCGTATTTGATGACGCTATGAAAACGGCCCAACGTATTAACGAGCCACAAATGGGCCGACTGTAACCACGAGCTGAATTTGGCCCACAAGCAGAAAATGATAGTAACGGGCCGTAAGTAAATGAATGCTGGAAATGAGCCCAAGAATAAATGGGCCCTAAGAAGGCCGAAAGATAACATGGGCTAGAAACGGCACGACAGAATAACAGGCTGTTAATGGGTATAAAGTGATACACTGTTCATTACGGGCTAGTTTCACCACGGGCCATTAATGGGTACAAAGTGATACACTGTTCATTACAGGCCAGTTTCACAACGGGTCGTTAATGGGCCAAGAGTTACAAAGGGCCTCATATGCGCCAAAAGACGTCATGGGCCATACATGGGCCGAAAGTTAAAACAGGCTGGAATTATATTGGACGGCCCAAATGCCGCTACTTGGCCTAATTCGGATAGGTCATAACGGGCCCTGGGTTAGCGGGCTATAAATGGGATATATCCAAACATGCCGTTAACAGGCTTTCCATGGGCCGGCACACCACCTTTTGACCAAGTCAAACGGGCCGGCCATGTCACAGGAATGGGCCTTTGTTGGGTCGTGCCACGTGTTGACGTATCATAGGCGCCTTCGGTCCAATGAGTGGATGACATCTATCCCAACGGTGAGACGACACGTGTTTCCTCCAGACAATGGTGATTTTACACATGGAAAATCCCATTGGTCGGGGCTGTTAACGGGTTATCGGATCCAAAACCGGACCTGATAGCTTACCGGAGTTCCGTTACAGTGGATGCCACGTGTCGGTCACCCTTGACGAAAGCACTTCTGTGACGCGTGATTTATCATCATGGAAGTGGACACTTCTGTGATGATAATTTTGGTAATGTCATGGAACACTTCTACAACAGCACAGGTATGACTATCTTGATTCTGTCATAAAATCGTCATGGATGTACATGCATGACAGAAAACGTGACCTACTGTGACAAACACGTATCATCACGGAAGTGTATTTTTTTAGTGCGATTGGAACACCAGGTAGTCGGGGCTAGCATTACAGCCAAAGGCTTTGGTGAGAATCTCGATAAGAAGGGGTGGAAAGCCAGTATGGTTGACGGATAGGTGCAGGTGTAAAACTTGGAAGCTTTGAAGGTGCTAGTCATGGCTGGGGAGCTACTAGCTAAGCTTCTCTGCAGGGACATGGCTGACTGAGGGGTGAGTGATACGGCTAGTGGAAAGGGGGTTTTATAGGCAGCTATGCGGGACAGGCCCGCAAGGTGTGGCCCCTTTCCCTTAATGGTGAAGGGTAAGCGGTGTGGCTGACCAGAAAGGATAGGGTTGCTATGTGTTCCATGGATAACTAGGCGGGGATAGCGGGGTGAGGACATAACGGTCCCAACTGCGCCACCTGTTGGTTAACAGTGGCCATGCCGGATGCCAGGGATGGGTCAAATCCCTTAGGGTTATTACAGGTTGATGGTAGCGGTGATCTAATGGTAGGATAACCTATGCCAGCCTGGCTGCTCTGATACCATCTCCTGTGGCACCCCGATCCGCTGGGAGCAGGGGGCCTTCTCACGTCAGACCAGGATAACACCTGACACACGACAGGTCCATGATACAGCATTCCAGGTACAAGAATATTCATCAAATACATGTGTATAAGATTACATCATTGATGAATACAATATTCTGGCATAGCCCTAAGGCTATTTACATGGCAGCAGAAGTCCATATAAATGGCGGCGGAAGTCTTGGTTTGGCAGCATCTAACTCTGGTTGGGCTCCATAACTCATAGGACTAGCAAGATTACGACCTAGCACGACGGAACAAACGAATAATTTGGGTACAACCTACAAAACTGGCATGACACGCTAGGTCAGTACATTGAATGTACTTGCAAGACAACCAAATACATAGCATCCAAACAAACAGATGACAAAGCAAGAACCAAGCATATGCAACAATCTACTTCAACACAACTTATAAGCATGGCATGATATTAACTAGAATCATAACTCAAACTAAGCATGAGCAACATCAAAGCATCTACTATCATGGCATATCAAACTTACTCTAACATGGCAACAACAAAGCATAGCATATCAAATCATGGCATGGCATCAGGAAACATAATGAAAATAGACTACCAGTTACCTCCCGTGAAGACATATAGCATTAACCTCATGCAACAATCACTTACTCTGCCACGGCTCCTCGGAGCAAACTCATAACTTACCGAGACCTCATCTCATGGTCATATCAAAACATCACCGTGACTTCTCACGGCTATCTCATAGTCCAAGTCACCACATTATTTATCACATCTTAGTTATCACATTAGTTATTAGCAGATTTATCCTCCATTTCGACCAAGACCTGATAGTGTGAGCTACTACAAACTTGTGCCCATGACCGAGGATGCGGCTATCGATAGATAAAAACACACACTCTGCAGAGGTTGCGCACTTTACCCACACCACAAAACCCATGGCCTCTCGCTTCCATTCGGGTGGACCAATGGTGTTCCGACAAAACCGTTCGACTGCCATGACACTCTCCCGGCCACTCCGACCAACTCCCTCTCAGGCCTAAGTCATTGGTGGCCCCATGCCTACCAAAGGCATCTTCAGCCACCGTCGTGGCAAAAACGGTTCAAAATGGGGACAAAGCGCGCAAAAAAACTTGGGCACACAAGGCTTATGTCCGCCTACCTGGTCAGGGTAGCGCGCGCCCATAACCTTACCTAGTTGGAGGCACCGGCGAGAGGCAATGACAGTAGACCCAGCTAGGGCCTCCCATAAGGCAAATGTGGCTGCACTAGAGAAAGCTCGATTTGGAGGCACTATGACTCGATCCCATTGATGATGGAGGAGGTTTATTATTAAGTCATGTTATTAACTCATCCACCATCATCAATATTATGAGCATAATTAACAAGGATGCAACAATGAACATGTAACAAAGAAATGCATTAACAAATATCAAGCTTTAACAGTTTTAGCATATGAAGCAATGATAATACCGAGTACTAGCTTATTGACAGTGTAACAAAAATCATCATAGCATCAATACTACTGGCATGAAAACTAACCAACACACATGCATGATATTATCAACAACAATGCAACAAGCATGGAAAAAGCTATCATGAAAGGCAAGCATGATGTGGTAAACAGTACTAACATATAGCACAATTGAAATAACGGCAGACGAAACAGATAAAGACTACTGCAACTGAGCACACACACAAGGTACCAGCAAAGTCAACATGGAAGTTCAGGGCTCATGGTAAGAGGTTGGCTTGCCTGGGGGTCGAGGAATACTCCGGAAATGAGTGAGGTCACTTCAAAAAAATTGCCGGAGAGGGGTTCGCTCTCAAAGGGGCTGAATTAGGGCAAGGGAAAAATGGGCATTTCCAGAATGTGCAAACAACAAGAAAATAGTCCCCTCAAAAAGAACTCGATGCACAGAGAACGTGAGCGTTGGAAAATCACCTCGATCGGAGTTACGGTTGCAAAGTTGTGGCCGTTCACTTTTTAGGCAAAAAAGTGGCTTAAACAGTGAACGTTCACAATCTAAGTATTTCGGCGGGCTGGGATGAAAACAGAAAGCGCACTTTGAGAAAATACGTTTCCAGAGAACAGAAAGTGTATTTCAAGGCAATATGCTTTCATTTACAGAAAAAGCACTACACAGAATACGTCTCCAAAGAAACGAAAGCGCACTTCGGGGTTACGTCTCCACTTACGCTGACTGGGCATCGTGTCGGTCTATGGCAAGCGGGGCCCACATGGGGGTGGGGCCCATCCACTTATCAATGCTGGCAGGACAAGGTCAATGCCCTGGGTCGCTGCCAGGTGGGGCCTGCGGCGGCTTCTCTCTCTCCTACTCTCCTCCTTCTTCTCCATCGCGACAGAGGCTGAGCGGGACACCGCAGCGGTCATCGGAGCCGGCGACTGGCGGCACGGGAGGGCTGGGCGGCGCACGCCGGAGCTCCGCCACTCCACGCCGCGCCCGTGGGTGGTCTTGGAAGGGCTTGGGATAGCCTGCAGCATTGGGGCCATGGAGATCGGTGGCGGCCGAACGCTGCAAGGAGAGGGACTGCACTGGCAGGGCTCTGCCACCGGAGTTGAGGGTTGCGGTGGTCTACGGGCTCCTATGGGATGCTAGGGAGCAGCAAAACAAGCGGGGGAAGGGCTACGGCAAGAAGCGGCCCAGGGGGATCGGCGGCGGCCATGGCAATGGTGGTGGTCGAGGAGGGACTCCGGGGAGGAATGGGTAGTGCGGAGAGCTGCGGGTGGTCGAGAAGAGCTCGGAGGGGCTACTTATAGTCGCAGGGGAAGGCTCGAGAAGGAGGGTGAGGTGGCACGCGGCGCAGCTACGTGTCGGTGCTTCGGCGACGGCCACGCGTGGCCAAGGCTCAAGAGAAGCAGTGGGAAGGCGACGAGGGAGGACATGGACGAGCGCCAGGGGGTCACGGAATCGAGCTACGCTCGCGGACGAGAGCAAGAAGAGGACATGAGCGAGGAAGGCAACGTGCTCATGGACACGCACGGTTTGGTCATTGGCACGGCTCGCGGGAGAAGAAAACGAAGGGGGAAATGGGTCAAGGCGCACGGTGACGATGAGGCTGAGCTGATTGACAAGCTTAGACGAGCCAGAGCCAGCCGGAGCTGCCCTACTGTGGCCAACAGTGCGCAGACCACCGTTTTGGCCAGCTTCACTCGTGATCACCACAGGCACTGCACACTCTGGCCACCCACTTAGTGCCAAACCATGTTAGCAGTGGAGTCCTTCCAAGGCTCATTAAGAATGAGGTGATGGTACGGGCAGAAGTGTAGGGAGCAGAGGGAAACAGGCTATACAAGTTTTCTATTGCAACTTGGCAACATATTGGTGATCAACACAGTGAGCTTAAGGGATAAACTAGATTTCTGGGAGGTTTAGGCTAGCAAGGACTAAGGTCCTGGGAAGTTGGAAGGGATTTGGGCAAGGATTTAGCATAGTTGCTTTGCAACTGCCAAAATTGACCCAGAAAACAAAGGAGGAAGGAGCACTCACTAGGAGTGTTGTATAGAGCTACCACTTGGCAAATCTCCATGATCTGGTCATATGTAGATGGTGCAAAAAGATCATACCAAATGGACTTGCCAAATTGGTACTTGCTTCACAAGCATCACTTTTGACCAGAAACTTCAGAAAGTTCTAGGAAAATATTGGCTACATGAAGTGAGCCAATCTCTTGGGTAGATGGGTTATATGGATATGAGAAGGCTTGGGAATATTTTCAGCCATAATGGAGCAAGATAAAATATACTTGCTTCACAAACTGAAAATTTGGACAGAAAACAAGAATTGCTCCTGTACTCACATAGTTCAATGAAATGAGCTGAATTTGGGTGAAGCCTAATGATTTGGGATACTTGAGTGGATGGAAAAGTTTCATCCCATTTGGAAACTCTATGAAGGTACTTCCTTCACAAAGTTGCATTCTGGTCAGAAACTTTGAAAGATTGCACAGGGAGCTAGGATGAAAGGATTGAGCTCATCTTTGGTACCCATGGGTGATTTATCAATAATAATCACCCTGCCAAACTGTAGCTCAAAAGGAATTAGGAATAGAGCACTTGCTTTGCAAAATTTCAGAGAAGGCAGAAATTTGCATTGGATCATGTGCCCAATTTTTGATCTGTGGAACATGAGATAACGATGGAACTAGTTATATAGCAAGGACAATCTCCAAAAATTATGTGGGAATTTTCTCTGCTATAAAAATAGTAGTTCCTTTAGAAAATGGCAGAAATGCAATATTGGCATTAAATAGGAAAAGGCAATTTTCCTTATTTAATTATGGCCAATATATTAGCCAGAGCTTGGATAAGGCATAATTATCAACTCCACCAATTCACATGAATTTAGGAGATGGCTAGCTATGCCTTTGGATTTTATTCCTCAGAAAGGCAAGAAAAGGAATAAACCATAATTCAAAAATATTGCATGGGACTTGGCAATATTTTTGCATATCCAAGGTTTACAAGGATAGGAGGGTCTCTAGGAACAGATGGAATGATCAATAGATCAAGGAAGATGATGGCTCCTTTGTAATCACAAAGGGCATATTCAAATTCCAAAAATTGGAATTAGGGTTTGAGAGGGTTTGAGATGATGCAAATGAGGTCTTGCCCACTGAAAACGACATGAGCAAGTTTCGAAAGGCTGGAAATGACAAGAAGTCTCAGAGTCATCCAACAAACTCAAGGGAAAGATTTTGAAAATGAGTGCCAGGAAGGAATAATAGCACAAAAATTGATAACCCAATTTTGGGGCTGTTACAATTTCGATCAGGTGATTAAAGGAGGCAGATGAACTGGGATAAGAGATGAGATAATATCTCATTAAACTAGTTACCTTATTGTCCATGGGAAAGAACCCTCAGTATGACAGATTCCTACTACCTCTTGAGCTTGCGTTGGTTTTTCCCTGAAGAGGAAAGGGTGATGCAGCAAAGTAGCGTAAGTATTTCCCTCAGTTTTGAGAACCAAGGTATCAATCCGGTAGGAGACAACGCACAAGTCACCGAATACCTACACAAACAATCAACAACTTGCACCCAACGCGATAAAGGGGTTGTCAATCCCTTCACGGTAACTTGCAAAAGTGAGATATGATAGAGATAGAAAAATGGTAAAGTAAATATTTTTGGTATTTTTGGGTTTATAGATCGAAAAGTAAAAGATTGCAAAATAGTAGATCAAAAACTAGCAAGATGTGAATGAGATTAAATAATATGGAAAAGAGACCCGGGGCCATAGGTTTCACTAGTGGCTTCTCTCAAGATAGCAAATATTACGATGGGTGAACAAATTACTGCCGAGCAATTGATACAAAAGAGCATAGTTATGTCGATATCTAAGGCAATGATCATGAACATAGGCATCACGTCCGTGTTAAGTAGACTGGCTCCTGCCTGCATCTACTACTATTACTCCACACATCAACCGCTATCCAGCATGCATCTAGAGTATTAATTAAGTTCATAAAGAACAGAGTAACACATTAAGCAAGATGACATGATGTAGAGGAATTAACTCGAGCAATATGATGAAAACCCATCCTTTTATCCTCGATGGAAACAATACAATATGTGCCTTGCTGCCCCTACTGTCACTAGGAAAGGACACCACAAGACTGAATCCAAAGCTAAGCACTTCTCCCATTGCAAGAAAGATCAATATAGTAGGCCAAACTAAATCGATAATTCGAAGAGACTTGCAAAGATATAACATCATGCATATAAGAATTCAGAGAAGATCCAAATAATATTCATAGATAATCTTGATCATAAATCCACAATTCATCGGATCTTGGCAAACACACCGCAAAAGAATATTACATCGAATAGATATCCAAGAATATCAAAGAGAACATGGTACTGAGAATCAAAGGGAGAGAAGAAGCCATCTAGCTAATAACTATGGACCCGAAGGTCTGTGGTAAACTACTCACGCTTCATGGAAGAGGTAATGTTGTTGATGTAGAAGCCCTCCATGATCGAATCCCCTTTCGGCAGGACGCCAGAAAAGGTCCCTAGATGGGATCTCACAGGTACAGAGGGTTGCGGCGGTGGAAAAGTGGTTTCGTTGATCTCCTGGATGTTTTCAGGGTATAAGAGTATATATAGGCGAAGGAACTAGGTCAAGGGAGCTATGAGGGGCCCACGAGCATGGGGGCACGCCCTCCTGTCTTGTGGTCACCTCGTTGCGTCTCTGACTTCATCTCCAAGTCTTCTCGTTTCCTTTCGGTCCAAGAAAGATCATCGCGAAGGTTTCATTCCGTTTGGACTCCGTTTGGTATTCTTTTTCTGCAAAATTCTAAAATAGGCAAAAAAACAGAAACTAGCACTGGGACCTCGGTTAATAGGTTAGTCCCAAAAATAATACAAAATAGCATATAAATGCCTATTAAACATCCAAAACAGATAATATAATAGCATGGAACAATCAAGCATCCCCAAGCTTAATTCATGCTCATCCTCGAGTAGGTAAATGATAAAAACAAAAATTTTGTTGTAGAATGCTACCTAACATATTTATCCATGTAATTTTCTTTATTATGACATGAATGTTCAGATCCAAAAGATTCAAGACAAAAGTTTAATATTGACATAAAAATAATAATACTTCACGCATACTAACAAAGCAATCATGTCTTCTCGAAATAACATGGCCGAAGAAAGCTATCCCTACAAAATCATATAGTCTGGCTATGCTCTATCTTCATCACACAAAATATTTAAATCATGCACAACCCCGATGACAAGCCTAGCAATTGTTTCATACTTTTGATGTTCTCAAACATTTTCAATCTTCACGCAATACATGAGCATGAGACATGGATATATCACTAAGGTGGAATAGAATATGGTGGTTGCGGAGAAGACAAAAAGGAAGAAGATAGTCTCAGATCAACTAGGCATATCAACGGGATATGGAGATGCCCATCAATAGCTATCAATGACAAACAACCCAGTAAAACCATCTAGTCCCGGAGCTCTATCCAGAGGCAAACCTTTGAGTACATCATTAATTTCCTAATCAGCGAAAAGCCCAAATAAGGCATCTAAGCCTAACACTGGTTGAATGAGGCTTCCCAAGTCAAACTGCATGTCAATGCCCTAAGCAATCCCCAATCTATCTTTGTAAGAACCCCATAGTAAACCAGCCATTTCACTGTGAGAAGAAACTGTTAGGCCATCCTCATTAACTAGGCTTGAGATTGTGTTTCTCCTGATCCTTTCTGTAGCCATAGCTTGGAAATTTTTTGAATTTTCCTCACCCACTTTAATCCATCTCATTGTGCATCTTTGTTTGCAATAAATATATTACAAGTGTAGCGGCTCTTCAAGGTGTACTTTCACCAACTTTCTGAAGTTAAATTCAGCCTGGGATAAAGGTCTTTGATCTTCCAAATTATCAAAGGCTAAGATGACCGCATTACAAGCTTGCATTAACAGTTTTAACCTAGAAAGACTAGTGTGCCATCTCTTTAGATCATGTCTTGACCTCTTAAACTTCTCTGTGAAAGCAGCAGCTGAATTTGTCTTACTGGTGGGGGTAGACCATGACTGTTGGACACAATCCAAAAACCCACTCATATCAACCAAGTAATTCTCGAAACGGAAAACCTTGGCCTTAGGGATACTTGTTGAAATAGAAACAACACAGGGCACATGGTCAGAGCTGGTCTTTGCTAATGGATAAACCATGGTGTTAGGGTACTCTGTGATCCAGTTAGCAGTGGTAAAAAACCTTTGTTGCTTTATTTATATTAATAAAAGTTGCAGTGGGGTTTTTAACCTACTGTTTATAGTCAAAAAATGTAATTCAAGTAATCCCAAGTGGCCAATAATTTCATTAAAAATGAACATGTCATTGACATCACCACCAGGCAGGTTTCTGTTCTCCCCAGATCTTATAAAGTTGAAGTCTCCAAGGAATAACCACATTTCATCTTGGGGTATATGGATATGATATAACCAGTTGACAAAGTTATCTCTTAGCTGTCCTTGACAGGGACCATAAACATTCACCAGAGTCCACTTCTGGCTATTATGGACCAAGGAGAAATTGATGATAATGCCAAAACTTTGTTCCTCAACAAGTGAGCCCACAAGGACAGAAGAGCTCCATAGAACCAAAATCCCACCAGAGGCTCCCACAGAAGGGGAGTAGACAAAGTTGTCAAAACGTTTAGGGCAAAACTTTCTAATAGATCTTTGATCAAAATAATCACATTTGGTTTCTTGTAAACAGATAACCGAGCACTGACTTTCTTCAATCTTTGCCCTAACAGCCCTTTGTCGAACATCAGAATTCAAACCTCTTACATTCCAACACAGAACTTTCCAATCTTTGTTATGGTGTGAATTCATTGACTAACTTTATAGGATAAAAGAGCAGACGCAATAGTACATAATAGCATTGTGGAAGATAATAACCAGCAGGCATACTATATCGCAGCAAACCAAAAGTATCACATACTGACAAAACATAAGTCTAAAGAGTAAGAACAGAAAAAATTATAGTCACGACAATACAAGGGATCTGCCTCCCTATAATAGAAAATGTTGATTTACTCAACATCATGGCTGGATGTTTCTTGAGACTGCTTAGGGGCAGCCATAAGCTGCTCCACAGAAAGCTTTTCCTGCAATATACCCAAAGAGGCTCCAAATGCTTGCGTGACAAGGATTGGGGTTGGAGGGGATAGATCACGTGTAGGCTCAGATGTTGCATCATTCTCCTGTTCAATCCTCGGCTTCTTGGCTCTGGGCTGACGAAGTGGCTTGGGCTTCAAAGGTATGGCAGAAGTTGGTTTATAGCCCTGAAGCTTAGCAACACTCCTGGTCATTCGCCTGGCAGAGAAGTCTGGTTGTGGAGTTGCTAGTTTCTTTTGCTTCTTTGTTCGCTTGGAAGATGAAGTGAAGCTGATGCTTGTAGAGGCAGAAGGCGGCGGTAGAGCATGTTGATCCTAGGCAGTACTTGCCATGTCCTCAAAAGATAGTTTACAAGCAACAGGTTTAGGCAGTGGTGGTAGCGCAAAATAAGAATCAGACAGCTTCAGCCTGGGCCACTGGAAAGAGACTAAGCCATCAAAAGCATTCGTCCAAGACCTCTTCAAAGGAGACTGGATGTCCTCTAATCCAAACTTCAGCTGGTGTGGGATCGAAGATGTCAAGAAAGTTGGCATAAGAGAGACAAAAGATCTCTACCAAATCATCTCTGGAGGTAGGACTGGTCCAAACATTATCCGAGCTACTCCAATAAAAGTGGTGGCTGTAGAGGTGGATGGTATGGTACATGGCAAATTGATTGTCTTCAATTGGTTGGTCCATAGGTTGTACCTCTTCCAGCTGCATCAGGGGAGGAACTGGGTGATTCTGCTGGTCATCAAGGGGTTGGTCTGGATGAACCTGAAGGACTTCATGAACCTGAACTGGCTGCAAGTTAGCTAACTGAAAATCTTCTTGCTGAACTTGAGGAGCATTTGCAACAGGTAAAAAGGGCCCTAAAACTAGATGGGCTGGGATCTCGTGATGGTCATCCTCCAACTGGATCACAGGCTGTACTGGTGGCTCATCATCAATTGGGCCCAAGTGAGGCCCATCTACTACAGGCTGGTTATACTGAGAGGAGTCGTTGGAGCCCAGGTAAGTGTTTAAAACCATGCAGTTCTAGTCCAGTGGTGCCTGCTGTTGAACATGATCCTGCTCATCATTCTGAGCTTGCCAAGGTTGACCCCAATCTTCATCTTGATCTTGCTATGGCTGTTGCGGTTCTTACGGCTGTATAGGCTGCGGTGCATCATTCCAACCAAGGGCAGGGTAGGGTGGCAGGACCCATAATTGCTCTACAGGTTACAGCTGACCAGGCATTGGATGAGGATTGCCATCAAAGGGCATTATATCCTCATCTTGGGGCAAGTGCTTTGCAAATGATGTCGTTAGAATGCTGCATGATGTTGTCCAAGAGACCACAGCTCCGCCAACTATTGCAAACTGAAGGAAAACAACATCCCTTGGAACCAGAACATTATCAGGGAAGGAAGCAAACACAAGAGAGCGAACCAGACGATCATCATCTTCACTCCAATAGTGAAACTACCCAAAAGTACCAACAACCTCTGCTAGGTTCTCAGTATTGCAGTAATCTAGTGGTACTCCGATGAACATGAGCCAACCCTTGTGATGACCTTGCAGAGATCTTAAACCTTCACCATCATCATGATTGATAAACCGCAGGAAAAATCTCCTCTCCATGTTGATTCAGACCGATTGGCCAAGGCGGATGATTAACTAGAGCACTGCAAACTACCGGATCTTGCATCTCATAGAGTCCAACCCCTTAAAACCAGGTTTGAATAGACAATACCGGGAGTTTAAGCTCATTGAGGATGAAGTCACGAACTTGCTGACGGAGAAGAGGCACATCCTCCAGCTGTGGGATCGGCTCCACTATCCCCACCATGTAAGATTCATGGTGATGGGGGTGGGGTTCTTGCCAGAGTGTAGTACGTGTGAGGCACCTGATGTGGGCCAGCGTGGACAATGTCATGGCCAGCTTGGAGGAAACATCATGGATCAAGCTCATAGTTGGCCATGGCCGAATGTGGTGGTGGGGGAGGAGGTGACAATGATGATGAGGGGTCGGCTGTCTGCTGAGGAGGGGGGTCTTGGGCAATGGTAGGGGATATTTGCACTGTTCGGAAGCTTGAAGCGTCGGGAGGGGTTGATGGCGCGAGCTCCGAGGTCAGTAGTTGGGGTCCTACCCTTGGGAACCCAAACGTTTAACTCCAGGGGTGACCATGTACATCCTTTTTAAACGTGACCGAGTCGGAAACATCGACAGCGGCGGGTTTTGTTCGTGCAATTATCCAACTTGTGGCCCATACCCAAGCAACGTGGGTAATCCCAAACTTGTACATCAAGTTCCTCAATGAGATCATCCAAACCCTGCAGGTCACATACCACTTCCAAAGGAGATTTGGTAGGTGATACAGATGCATCCTTTGTTGGCCCAGGCCCAGCCAAAGTGCTACGAGGTGTAAACGGCCCATCACCCTCAGATTCGACTGATTCATCATCCGATAGAATATCCGGGATTTTGCACCGATCCAATCAAACAAACCTCAACAAAAACAATATCCGGGGAAAAGATTATACCGGCCCGATCATGATTGATTGTATCCCGTGAAAAATGGGTGTCCGGTGAAACGGAACCAAACTGGATGGTCGGAGATGTTACCGGTGGTGAGGTTACCATCGGCGAGCTAACATCAACAAGGTTAACGACAGGATTTGAAACTAAAAATTCCTGCGGATCAAGGGTATATCCTGCATCCTGCTAAATTGTGGAAATTTCCTCTGATGTAGCATTGTAGCAATAACCATGACAAGCATCGTAGTTGAGGAACGTGGCAAAACACAAATTCTTACGAGGCTGATTGTGCTCCTTAGAACACAAAGAAGATTTGGTAGGAGCATGCATCATAGCAGCCATGACCAAATGAGCTCAGCTTTTGGATGGACTAACCAGGTTCCATTATTCCTTACATTCAACCTGCCAAGATGCAAGTTCTTTGGTCCAATCCGGACCCCCAAAACCCCAGAGATGAAAGTAACATTTAAATTGGGGGAAAACATAGTTCCTTTGATTCAAGATGAAGAAACCCACTGCTTTGCATGAAACATTAAAAGAGAAGACACGATCACATAACAAGATACCTTCAAAGATGAACAATATCCTCCGGTCGCAGCCTGAAGTGAAAGCACAACATTATCCTCTGTCAGACGAAAGGTATGCCTTGCAAAAGACACAACCATGGTGAAGTGGCTTGAGTCATCATACGGGTGCACCGTACGACGCATGGTGCGCCAGATCTCCTGAGACATGCCCATGCTAGCTGTGAAATCCAGACCTAGGGTGATGGACGCGTGAACCGCCATCAAGTTGGTCACCAAGGGGTGCAACTCAGGACACCAGAGAGGATGAGCGGATGGGAGATGGGTTTCCACGATTGGACATGGAGAACACCGAAGCTGAGGGTGGCGGCTAGGTTTACGGCAGATATCATGTCGTTCCATGTTGCCTGTAGAAAAAAATACAAGGCGAAAAGAGGCAGCGGTTATTGTTTTTCCCACATGGGGGGCACATTTCATTATCAGAACCACGTCGCTTCTTGAGAGAAGCTCTGGTTTGTAAGAGGCTTGTAATAAACCTTGCCCCAAGATGGACATTTTTTTCCATGACATATATGTGCCATGTCGTGACACCATGCCAAGTTTCGCAATTTTTGGGTGTGTTTTGGATTTACAGGGATTTAAAAACCAAGATTCTCAATGTCCGAGGCCGAGCCAGACGCCAAGACGGTTGTAATTCATTCCATTCTTTGCATGTGACCTAAACATGCATCCAAGGACACATGTATGATTTTTGTAGCCATTTTGGTGCACTAATTTGAATTATGCACATTAAATTAATGCTTATAAAACTTAGTTGTAATGTATAAAAAGGCCAAACAAACCCTGAATATTTAAAGCAGTTCTGGTCAACCGTCTGTCACCCGTGGGTAAGCACTGTGCGCATGTGTCGTGCTTGCTCACGCTTCCTTCTTTACTAAGTTTTCCATATTAATGGTGTTATATATCCAAACACCCTACCGTTTCCCGCCATTCCTCCCATCAGTTTCCTGCCTCTTCTCCCATCGAGTTCCCGCTGCCAGTGTCAGTGCTCATAGAAGGCTAGGCGGTGACACATCGGCCATGTAAATATTGCACACAGTTTCTAAAGCACAAACATGTGTGATAGTAGGGAGTAGGTCCCATACAGTGACCAACGTGAAACGCCTTAAAGGCAAGGAGGCAAGTCTTATCAGCAAGGGGCGGCTTCCCATCCGCTAACCGAGTCGAATAGAATGCACAAGTTAAGCATGCTAGGGCTGGAGGAGTGTAAGTATGGGTGACCCAGTGGGAAGTTGCATATCTCAAGCTTCATTAAAGAGCCATGATACATTCATTACAGACATTTATCATCTAAATGTTTCTGTAGTGACCTGCCATGATGATTATATAAACCATGGTGTCCTTGTTTTGGTAATTTGTGGAATATTTTTTATTCATTATTTCTTGTTCTCAAAAATTGGAGAATGATCGGGATCTGTAGGCCCACACAATCTATCCCTTTGACCCAACGTACGAGAAGGGTTTGACCATGATGGTTTCCTCTTGCTCTGTGTGCTATGTTAGAGCAAATCAAATTTGAGCACATGCGTTGGATGACACCCCCTACCCCCCCACCCGCCTTGAAGTTGCGGAACTCACATCGTACGTCTTTAACCTGGCTGGGGGTATGATGTTCAGTTTGTAATGTTATAGTTGGAGCCCCATCGAAGTTGTGCATTCGGGATTTGAACAAATCACACACTACCCATACATTTTTTTCGGGCCGCATGCAGGGTATATGGGATGTTTTGATTGAGCACGTCTCCCTTGTACGGTTTAGATGACACACATATCCGTGGGCTCCCCGAGGTCTATATATATCATCCTTGACTGATAACAAGGGGGCCCACACAATCTATCCCTTTGACCCAACATACTAGAAGGATTTGACCATTACATTTTCCTATTGCTTTGTGTGCCATTTTAGACCAAATCAAGTTTGAGCACATGTGTTGGATGACACCCCCTCCCCCCCTTGAAGTTGGGGAACCGACATCGTACATATTGAACCTGGCTTGGGGTCGGGTACGCGTAATGTAGTTGGTGCCCCATCGAAGTTGTGCATTGGGGATTTGAACACACAACCCATACATATTTTTCAGGCCGCATGAAAGGTATAGGGGGTCTTCTGATCGACCACATCTCCCTTGTGCGGTTTTTGTGAGGACACGCATATCTGTGGGCTTCCCAGATCTATATATATCACCCCTTTGACCGATAACGAGGGGTACGTGTTGGCCATGAATGGATTCCTCCTAGTTCGTGTTAGGGTCGATCACCATCACATGTCGCTGGAGCAAAGTTCGATCTCATGTGTTCTCAGGATTCCCTCCCACACGCTCGGATTGGTGGGTTGGACCGACACCGTACCTTGCGTATCTCGTCCTTAATTACCTGGCTTTCATGGTGGTTGTCTTTATCGAGAGCAGGCGCCACATCTAAATTGTACATTATTTGATATTGCAACACATCACCCTTCCAACGTACATAATTTTGGGTCGCATGCAGGCGATGCTGGTTTTGTGATCCCTCTTGTGTATATATATTTTCTATCCTTTTTAGATCGACAAAAATAGTTGTTGTTTGACCAAGCGATAGATTCACTGGTCTGTCTTATGGTAGGTCATGGCGACATGCTTGTATGACCAAAGTATCAGTATGTGCATCTGTCCCGCCGACATAGAGTGGGAGGCAGGTCAAGCACCCTAACTAGCTAGATAGCTATGACATTATGCCATTATAGATATATCCTAGGGGGCTTTCCGTTATGCGAGGCAGGTGCCACCAAAATGTGCACTGTGTATTTAAACATCACACCCTATATTCCTACATTTATTTGGCCACTTCCAGGTGGTTCTTGACTTCTGGCCCCTCTCATTGATATTCGATGACGCGCCCAACCGTGGGTCCGTGCGGTCAAATCTGTGCATTGGAATCTTGAACATCACACACCACCTTTTCATCCATATATATTTGGGCCACATGCTGGTGTGGTTGTCTTCTGACGCTCTCTCACATTTTTTTGTTGCAAAGACTCTGATGACGCTCAATGGACACGGGTGTACTTGCTTAACCGTGTGTGATGCAAGTGCGCTCTAAAATCACCACGACTGCACAAGCGCAAGCAAGGGTGTAGGTAGTGGATTAACCATGTGCGATGCAAGTGCACTGTGAAATCACCACAACTGCGCAAGCACGAGCAAGCATGGAGGTAGCAGCTTAACTGTGTGTGATGCAAGTGCGCTATGAATCACCATGACTGCACAAGCATGAGCAAGGGTGGAGGCAATGCAAGTGCGCTGTGAAATCACCACGACTGCGCAAGCGCGAGCAAGGGTGCAGGTACTGGCTCAATCGTGTGTGATGCTAGTGCGTTGTAAAATCACCACCTGCGCAAGCTAAAGGCTAGTAGTTTATTTATGATAAATTCCACATCTGCTTCTGAAAATTAGAACAAACCATGTGTGATAGACCAGCTAGCTAGAAATCTAAAAATACACTACCCGCCTTGAGCGATACAAAAATCGGCAGTTCCGCTGCTTTTCCTTATTATCATACACGCATATTCTTATTGGACCGTGTGCGATCTTGGGTGCTCCCACCCCACATCAATTCCTTTATCCAAATTTTAGTATCCATGGTATTTCAACCGTCGCCCCCACTCCTCCACCACCGGCCTTATAGAAAAGTTCTAGTAGCCGAGGCATTTGAACCACCGCCCTCCCTTGTCCACCACCATCTCCACCAACCATTACTAAAAATTTTAGTAGTCGTGGCATATCCTCAAACACCACCCCCTCCACAGTTCGCCACCCCCTCCCCCTCGAACCCTAGCTCGCCGCCGCTGCCAACCCCTGCCGGTTTGCCCGTGCCTCCTAGCTTAGATAATAAAGTTTAGGTTACCAAGAGATTCCCATACCATCGCCCCCCTGAGCTTTTTGATGAGGCCTGCGGTGTCCCTCCCCGCCAGATCCACATCCCCTTCTCTAGAGAGTCGCAACCTAAGCCCGACCATGTATCCCGGGGAGCCCGAGGAGTGTTTGACCAGAAAGAGGTTTATCATGGCCTCTCCGGCGGACGTTGGCGAGGTGGCCGCCGTTCATCCCGACCTATCGATCCCGGAGCAACACCTCACCACTGAAGCCGGCGAGGACATTGACTACGTTGCCATGCCGAAGGCTTCATGTCAGCGGGCTAGCGTATTACTGTATCTCGGGAAAGCTGGCTACAGCATCAAGCTCGTCGACAGCGACGGCTTCATGCGGGCCATCTCACAGGCCCATCCCCAACCCCTCTGGTTCAATCGATGTCGATCTCTTTGTCGGCCCTGCCGCTGATCCCCTCCGCCACTCGGTCAAGGATTTGTGATCCTTGTACGCCATTGAGCCCATTTTGTCATTTCTGAAGGACACGTTCTATGGCGGCATCTTGGAATCCTCAATTGCCAAGTCATATCTCATCGACCACGACCACAAGGAGGGCACCCACAAAGGTTCTTCCGAGGTGAAACAACCCATCTGCGACATCAGGGAGCACACCATGGGTCTGTGCTCTTCCAACTGGAAGGATCTCGTCCATGACAAGTGAGGCAACATTCTATCAGCCAATCTTACCTTTTCTAGCTAGCCAACATGTACCCTTTTTTGTAGTAGATTTTGCCATGCGGTGTTTTAACTGTGTCGTGTTTAATTATTTCACTTATGCAAAAATGTAAGTTCAATAGGGCTATGTGATGTTTAAGTATGAAATGTCCACTTCAGTTTCATGAATGGCTATATTTGGTTGTTTATAGTGAGTAGATGCCTTGCTTATCTGTATTTGGTTGTTAGGTTGGTTGCATTGAGCATTTGTCCAGTTATCAAGCAGATACTTTGTTTATCTGTATTTGGTTGTTAGGTTGGTTGCAGTGAGCGTTTGTCCAGTTTTCGAGCAGATGCCTTGTTTATCTATATTTGCTTGTTAGGTTGGTTGCAATGAGCATGTGTCCAGTTTTCAAGCATATGCCCTGTTTATCTATATTTTCTTGTTAGGTTGTTGTAGTGAGACTCTATCTAGTTTTCAATGGCTATATTTGGTTGCTATACTGATCATTTGTGCCTTGTTTATTTCAGTTATTCAGAATGTGATGTTCATTATGTGCAAGTCGGAACTGTGCCACTCGATTTCATCAATACCAGTTTGAACAACTATATTTGGTTCCAGTTATGCCTCGTGTAGTTAACACATGCCCTTTATTTCAGTTCTACACATTTATCCGGTGTGATGTTTAAGCATGAGCTACGTTCTATTCATTTTCAACAATACCAGTTTGAATTGCAATATTTAGTGGTTGTTAAGCCTGTTGTAGGTAACATTCCCTTCCATCTTATATCCGCTTTAACAGCATGCTGAAACCAACACATTCAAGCTATCATCTGGAGATGATGTTGTTTACCTTGGCTATATTTGTTTGATGTTAAGGTTGTTGCACTTATCATGCCTTTCCACTACTTATGCATTACAACAATGGGAGTGGCCAGCATTTTCCGCCGAGGTTAGTTTCATCCATCGGCTTGTACTCCCCCCATCGTTCCATAATGTAGTGCATATAGATCCAGGCCTGGATACTTTTTAGCTTCTAATGTTGACTTTTTGCTTGTAGGTACATATGTTCTTGGCAAAGATCCACGCATCGACCCTTTTTGCGTATGGGGCAATGAGATATTCATGAACCAACATCAAGTGAGGAAACTGATAAGGATTATTACAAAAAAGTTATGAATGGTAGCAATCAAATTATTTGTTTATGCTATATCCAACACAACAGTGAGCTGCAGGATGGTAACTACAAACTCTGCAGCCTTCTCTTTTTACTACCCATAATGAGTTGTTAGACAACAATGTCTGAATCTTTTTCATTTGCAGTGGTTCCTAAAGCAGTTTACTCAAGATTACCTCGCAAAGTACATGATTGGTGGACATGCAATGAAGGTTAAAGTATTTCATCAAGACTACAATGAGCATATCGAGAAGTCCTAATGAAGACAATGAAGGATGAGCGGGAAGCCATCACAAGAGGTTCACCTAGAGTCGTGCGCACATTATGCATGGAGGAGGGCACAATATGGGCATTCTGCTTCACCTTCTTCAGCAACCAAAATGTCTTTCACCTCTCTCTATACAATCTTTAGCACAACTGTGGTTCATCATTCTTTACTTGGTGCTTCTGTAGTTCTTCACTATATGTACATGTGCATTGAATTATACATTCGTGCTTGAACCTATATCTGTAATAAACATGGTTCGATATGAAATAAGTGATTGCCTACTTTCAAAATCAAAATATGTGATTTTTAAATGCAGGGATTAAATTAGGGATATATTAGCGATTACACTGCACACGGTTTACGACAGCAAAACGTTTGCGATAAACTTGGAGATCAGACACGTTTCTCGGATCCAATACGTGTGCGATCAATCTCTATTGCACACACGATCGGCCAAGAAAAAACGTGTGAGATTAACAACAGCATTGCACACAGTTCCTTCTTATTAAATGTTTGTGAAAGTCACCTTATCACATACGCTTGGCAGCAATGGACTGTTTATGATGTCGTGTGCATCGCAAATGTTTGCTCATAGAAGAACGTGTGATAGGTCTTCATCCGACGCGGGTACGACAGATGAATCGTGTGGGATATATTCAAGTTCCGCATACAGTTTTATAGGGAAAACTTTATGCACACTTACATCGAATTGCATATAATCGAGGAAAAGTAAATGTGTGTGATTGTATGCTTATCATACACGTTCTATAATCGTGAACTGTTTGTGATGGGTCGCACATCGTAAACGTAGCACCACAGAATACCGACTATGATGGTAATGCGAGCACAAACGATTAGAAATGATGGAGCATTCGGGATATACCAGTATCGGAAACAGTTGTATGAAGGCTCGCATTTGTGATAGATGCCGACATCGCATACTCTTAGTTATACAAAACCGACGATTTTTGGGTCATGTGGGAAGTACCCCCTATCTCCCACACTCGCCTAGCGATGGTCTAAAATGCCGTCACGGAAGGTTTAAAAACTATTTGTATAGCAGCTCGTTGTACCAGTGAGAGGTCAAACTACAAAATCCTCATATACTTTCACCATACCCACTATCGGAGTCATTGATTGAACAGATACTATAGCCATTGTCCTAAACCCTAATCGAGTCGGTATCACCAAGATGCTCATTCGGACTCACTGAAGCACTTGTGCCAACCTTCTGTTTCCTATTGTAATTCCTTCATAATTTCGAAACAGTTTCAATTGGTGACACCGATGTGTTCAAAAGTGTTGAGGTCATCATGTCTCGGAGCCACCGATCAATTCTAGCCAGTGTGACCAAACAATCCAAAACCCCCTTTTGTACATATCGGTTTGACCAAGTAATTTAGTTGGTATCACCTATGTGTGCAAAAGTGTGTGTAACTACTAGATTTTTGGTCATCCTTATATATACCCCCAACCACTCCACCGATGCTTGTCAAAGCAAACATAACTCTCCTATCCATATTTTTGAGAGAGAGAGCCCCACTCCCTTGTGCTGATTTCAAAGGGATTCTGCTCCAACCTTCAATACATTGAGATCCAATCACCTCACTGATTTCCACCCAAACCACTCCTACCAAAAGCCAAAATCTACGAGACTATGAGTGCTGAGTAGATTATTTTTTGAAGCACAAGAGCAAGAGGTTCATCATCAACAACACCATCTATTACCTTTTGGAGGGTGGTGCCTCCTAGATTGGCTAGATGTGCTTGGAAGTATCCAACCATTGTGGAGAAGCCAAGAAGTTTGTGAGGGCTTGGAGATCTCCTACTTCGTGAAGATCTACGTGAGTGAGGCTAGTCCTTCGTAGGTGAGGTTGCTTATTCGGGGACCCTTCATGGGCCTGAGCCCTTCATGTACTCGCTCCTCTGTGGAATCTCGCAACTGAGATCTTTGTGATCATAGATCATTTGTAGATCGAAGCTTCCATCAACGTGGATGTACGATAGTAGCACCTATCAGAACCACGGGTCAAACATCTTCACCGTGCCAACTTGTGTTTGCAAATCTCCTAAACCATACTCCCTAATTTACTATCACTTGCATGTCTCTACTTTCTGCTGCCTATACTCTAGATATGCATGTTTAGGGTGTGCTTGTATTACTCTAGATCTTGCCAAAACTGGCAAAATGTTAAACTTGCTAAAATTGTCCATTGGCCTTCGCTAGTAGTCTATTCGCCCCCTCTCTAGACGTATTTCCGATCCTTGAAATTCGCTTCGGACTAACATGTGCAATGAACAACAGTAGCACACACATTTCTTCCTTAGCAAACATGTGTGACAAAGCACACATTGTGCACTTCCAAAACGTGTGTGATGTTTGACGTATCGCAAATGGTATAGTAAGAGTTAAATGTTTGTGATAGGATCCTTATCACACACGCTCTACAATCACAAATCGTTTCCACTATTGTGCACACCGTAAACATTGCGCCACAGAAGAGCGCATGCGATAGCTATCTCATCCCACATGAGTACGACGAATAAAGTGTTTGGGACGTTTGATATATCGAAAGCGCTTACCACACCATTCACTTGCACTACTTTGGAAAAGCCTATACACAGAATCTTACTAGTAGCGAGGGTTAAAAACCCTCGCTACTGCTACTTACTAGTAGCGCAGGTTTTTAAACCTCGCTACTACTAAGTAGATAGCACTAGCGCGGGTTTTTAACACTCACTACTACTAAGCGGTCTCTACCGTGCCCCCGGGACATGCCATAGTAGTAGCGTGGGTTTTTAACCCTCGCTACTACTAAGGGAGATAGCAGTAGCGCTGGTTTTTAGCCCTCACTACTACTAAGTGGTGCCATAGCAGTAGCGAGGGTTAAAAACCCGCGCTACTACTAAAGGTCCCATTTTCAAACTCTACCCCCCCCCCCCACCGTGGATCGCCTTTTCAGTTTAAAAAAATAAAAGAAAATGATGAAAATGTCAAAAAATAAAAGAAAATAAGTTTCCCATGTGATATGTGGTCTAGTTGTTGGGAAAATTTGCAAATATGAATTTCGACTTTATTTGCAAAATCTCTCGAGAATTTGTAAAAATGGGCATAACTTTTGCATACTAACTCGGATGAAAAAGTTTTTTATATGAAAAATCATCTACTCGAAAAGTTACATCCGAATTTAACGGGGAAACCCCGTTAAACATTTTTAAAATCCTCAAAAACCTAACAGAAAAAAGTTACGGGGCTTTTAAGATCTAGAGGCAAAAAAATTTAGTTTTTTTTATTTTTGTTAAATCTGGTCAAACTATGGTCAAACTAATTATTCAAGAATATTAGTGTTACTAAATAATTATTTTAGTTTTTTTGAATTTTGGTCAAATCTGGTCAAACTATGGTCAAACTGTGGTCAAATCTGGTCAAACTATGGTCAAACTGTGGTCAAACTAATTATTCAAGAAATATTAGTGTTACTAATTTTTTAGAACAATAGTTTCAAACTCAAACAGTGAAATGTGTGACTTCATGCTCAAGCTAAATTCCTGAGGTTAATAGGATTGACATCTTACTATTGTCAGGAAAACAACAAGTGCAGCCTTGGAAACGAGGGAGCATAGAACCCGGAAGTTAAGCGTGCTCAGGCTGGAGTAGTGAGAGAATGGGTGACCGTCCGGGAAGTTAGATGATTTGGAATGATGAGGGGTGATTAGATATTAAATTGAGCAGCGATGAGGGGTGATTAGAGATTTGAGGTTAAAATAATTCAGAAATTTGAAAAAATCGAAAAAAAAATTCAAAAAAATTCAAAAAAAAAATCAGAGATTAGAGATTAGTAGTAGCGCGGGTTGGCACCCGCGCTATTGCTAAAGGACGTCATAGTAGCGCGGGTCGCACCCGCGCTACTGCTATACGTTAGCTGTAGCGCCTTATTAGTAGTGCCGGCCCCCGCGCTACTAATAGGACCGAAACCCGCGCTGCTGCTAGGCTTTTCCCTAGTAGTGTTGTGGGATAGGTTTGGTCATCACATGCGATTTACTTTCCAAAACATATGCATACATGTGCCCTATCACAGACGGTTAACCTGTATCATGTGCGATGGACCCCTATCGCCCACCTTCCCAAGACGGTCGATCCAAACTGTGTCAGCAAAAGGGGTTTTAAACCATTTGCATTGGGGTTGCATGCACTAGTTACCCTAGCTTTTGCCCCCTATATAAGGCAGGGCTAGGGGTAGCCATTCCCATCTATTCCATAGATCATACACTCAGGTAGTCATATCCATCATCATCTTGTACCCCCCTCACACGAGGTGCTCCCACATACTTACAAAACAAAGAAGGATGTAGGGTGTTACCTTACCATGAGGGCTCAAACTTGAGTATCCCCCTTGCCCAAACACTTTGCTAATACTTCCATCCATGTTCGCCACCCTATCGAGGGTATTGGTGGTTTCTCGTACCATCACTCAGCAACGACACATCCATCCAAATCCATCTCCGAAGAAGGCCACAACCTCCTTGCCAGGATCAAAAGACACCGTGTCATCACAAGATGGATAAGTTCCCCCAAGAATAATAATGAATGCCACCAGCAGATGGCCACATAGAGAGGATCAACACACAATCGACAAGCCGCCGAAGACTCTCCTAGACCAGAATAATTCCGCTGCTACATCCAATAACCAAAGGAGAGGAAGCTTCAAGCTAGGACAAAGAAGGGCACATCTACCACCACCACCCATAGCCCAACAACGCCCACCGACCACAATGCTCCCAAGGGGGCGCCTTCAAGAAGGATACGATGCTGGGAGCATCATCGTCGCCCAACAAAGTTAGGGCTTTCACCCAGGACAACCAGGGAAGGGGAGTATGGCGATCAGACCTAACACACGCCGCCAAGGAAGGAAACGGTCTCGTCTGTCGGTGTTCTAGGAACGGGGGTCCCTAGACTTGCCTGCCTGCGGCCTGCGGTGTGGCTCAAGCAGAGGCACAGTACGGCCCGTCTTCATCAACCCGAGCTCAAGACCCTCGCGAGGGGCCAAGCCTCGCGGGGCGGACGACGCAAGGCTTCCTAAGGGGCGGCCTCACCAGGCTGGCTCGCGAGGAGGCGGAGAGATCAACACAAGGGTACCTCGCGAGGTGCTCATGACGCAAGCCATGATGATCGAGACCAGGCGGGCGCCATCATGCGCAGTGTCCTTGTTTCCTCTTTGGTGCAAAGGAGGCAAGAGCAGGCGCGGAGTACCGAGGCGTCAAGCAAAGGTTACCATTTCGGTGCAATGAGATCATGACCAGCAGAGCGGCAGGACAGAGGTCACCGTGGAGCCCAAGACGGTGTTATCGCCAGTTCCTTTGGCAGTCGAAGACCAACTTTAGTCAGGATAACTTGTACTAGATGTTCCCCTTCAAAATGGCCGTTGTTGGCTCCCTTCCCGCTCGATATTTGGGAAGAGTACCAGGGCCTGCATAAATAGAGATAGCCACCACAGTAGATCAGATCTCATCCAGAGACGATCGAATCAACCCAAGTAGAACACCACACCAGAACACCCCTCGCGAGGCTGTTCTTCCTCTGTACTGTTCATCATCAGCCCCTGAGGCAACCCACCACACCACAAACTAGAGTAGGGTACTACACCACAACGGTGGCCCGAACTAGTATAAACCTTGTGTCCCCTGCGTTGTTCATCGTGTAGCTTAGATTCACGGTGAGGCACTGGGACGTGGATCGGCAGGAGGTAGATCTTCGCGCGCACCCCAGAGTTCGAACCTTAAGGGTTTTGCCGGAACCCCATATCCAACATTTGGCGCGCCAGGTAGGGGTGCACCGAAATCCTCTTTCCGCCGACCTGCGTTCCACTGCTTCGTCGCATCCATGTCCGGTGACCCGACGGCCAACGCCAACCGCTGGGCGACATGGCCTGCCCACGCCGCGTCGTCTGCCCAAGGTGACCTCAACCCCGTGCCTCAGGCAGCCCGCGCTCCGCAAAACGCTGCGGGGTGCGGGCGACGTGGTCAAGCGCCACCTGCCCTCACCCCACGGTAGGTACGATCAGCAGCAAGGGCCTCAAACCACACCGTGGCCATAGCACCGCACACCCGACGGGAACAGGCGAACATGAAGGCCGCACTCACGGTGGCTCGAGAGCTGCTACGGTGCGGGCTGCAAGAAAGCGGCCATGACGTGCTGCTGGAGCACGTCGCCGAGCTCCTGGATGCCGCTGCTTCAGGGGCGCCCCCTTTCTGCGTCCAGCTTCCACCATAGGCCCCAGGCGGATCACACGGCAGGCCCATCCACGCCCGTGCGCCCTCAGGCGTACTCCAAGGCTTCGTCAACACCAGCTCGACCATCAGCGATGGACGTCCACCTGTGCCAGCACCGCCCCTGGTGAGCGAGGGCATGTGCATCGCCGCTTACAGCTCGGGCGGGCCGCCGCCCTATCACCCCCAAGATGCTGCTTCGAGCCAAGCCACGTGGAGCGTAGGGCACTACGGTGAAGCCTTCGGGGCGGCGACCCCGGAGGCTTACGTGCCCCACATGGTGGATCGGGAATACGCACTGGAAGAAGACCACTTTTTTTCGCTCGTTCCTCGGGCCAGGCTGGGAGGAAGAGACGCCAGAAGCCGAGCCCTTTCAGGAGCCTCAAGGAAGCCTCACCAACTGCACCAGTGGCAGCAGCTATCGGGTACCGCTAATTCCTCGAGAGCAAGCTTATGCTAACCATGGGTCGGAGGAAGTCCAGGTCACTGCAGCGGAAGGCTGCCTCAGTGCGGCAGCCTCCCTCCCCTCAGGAGGAGGGCATTGGGGGCTGCAGGAGAGGGGCCGGGAGCCAGGCCCCTCCCCAAGGCGCGCGGAGCAAGGTTTTCCTCGGAGGTAGGCCCTCTGCTGGGGAGGTGCCGCAAGGCCTGCCCCCGGCAGAGGACCCGTGGTCGTCGGGGGAACCACTAGCGTCCCCTTTTCCCCATTGGCGTCGTCCTTGGTTTCCGTTCACCGTCAATGGTGGTCAAGGGTGGCGCAAGGCAGGGCCCTCATCTGGCGATATGAAGCAAGGCCGGTACCTGTGAAGAAGGCCCAGCGCCTGTGAAGCTCGCCGCCCGTGACACTCTCAAGTAATAATGAGTTGGGGCTGTACACGCCCCGGAGTCTCCGGAGAGCCGCCCTCGGGCCTCGGGGGCTCCCTCGCACGCCCAGTGGCAGCACTTAGCTCCGCGCTGGTGAGAAGACATCAAAGACTAGACTAGGTGTCAGACGCGGCCTTTTGCTTTTGCTCCCTTTTATGTGGTCAAGCTTTCTCATTTCGGATTTAAGTTGAAGTTGAATTTGTGTTTGTGTATGCGGGGAGGGGTGTCTTGTCTTGTTCGCGTGATTTCTCGTTTTTTGTTTCCTGCCCAAGTTGGAATTCGCACTAGCCGCCTCCCCCTCGCGAGCCCCCTCGCGGGCGGGGCTGGGCTCAGCACACGCGCGCATGCCGTCCCGCAGCCGGCACTCGCTCACGCAAGGCTCTCGCCACATGGTCAACAGGTCTCCCGAGGGACCCTCGGAGAGTCACCACAAGCCTACTCGAGGCTCGCCCAGGATAAAGGTAAAATCACAGCAACCAACTCATCGCAGGGCCCGTAACATCATGCGGGCACCCATTCGGCGCCGCCCTTAACAACGCGTGGACAACAATCCTTTTTACATGAGGAGCTCCCCCTCCCAAAATGCTCTTACAACCTTCAGGGCCACGCCCGAGCTTTTTCCACGCAGGATAAATAGCAGGGGGCGCAGGATCAATCAGACATGTCGCTCACCACATCCTCTTGGTCATCTCCGGAAGCATCGCTGGCGCCACTGTCGCTGGCGCTGGCTTCACCATCGCCATCGTTGGCGCCATCTTCGCCGTCATTCACCACATCACCTTCATCTGCAGCAACTACCACCCCATCATCATCAGAGGTGAAGGCCCGGACAAGTGCATCCACATTGTCATCCACCCACCGCGCCAGGTCACCTCGGATGGCCTCGGGCACCGGGGCGATGGCGGCGTCGAAGTCAAAGTGGGGGTCGATGTTCTGAAGATGGCTGAAGACGCGGGAGAATGCACAGGCGAGTAGGCCGCGGCTCCTCTCCTCGACAAGCTGATGAGCCCTCTTAGAGCGATTCTCTAGATGCGTCACCACGTCAGTGAAGAACTGGAGATTACCAGCGTAGTTGGTCACATGAGGTTGCTCAGTGGTCGCATCATAGATATTGACCAGGGCCGTGTTGGCACGTTCCCTAAGCGTTCGGAGAATGGGCCCATGCACGTGCTCCAGCGTCTGCCGCTGGTGAATCTCATCTTCGTTCCGCCGCGCAACGGACTCGGTGTCATTGACCCTCCATTGGAGAGAAGCAGCTCGGCACGGGAGGAGGCCAACTCAGCCTGCATCGTGACTAGGGCGGCTGCGGTGGCCTCAGCATGCTGCGTCGCTTCAGTCAGCTTGGTCCTGAGAGCGGCAGTCCTACCCGCAGCCTCGGCCTTGATCAGCTCCAACCTCTCATCATACTCGCGCTCAAGACCCGCACGAACTTCCGCCATGCGGTGGTCAATCTCTTCTTGGATTCGGACCTCCCGCGCGCCAACGTTGTCCTCCGCCTGGGTAACCTGGCGCTCCCTCATCTCCAACCGTTCAAGATCGAGATTGTGCTCGGCAGCCTCCAGCGTCACCGCTTCCGCGCGCCTCCGGAGCTCCTCCTCTGCGACGGGCGTCCCCTTCAGTGATGCAAGGGCAGCTTGGTGCAGCTCCACTTGCTGCTCCAGGGAATTGCACCAGGCTTGGAGCTCCCACGCTTGCTCCTCCGCGATCTCGCGTCGTTAGTATGCCTCCTAAGCCTCCTCAATGGCTCGGGAGCAGGCCTTCCGCGAGGCCATGAGAGACGCTTCGGACTTTGCATTGTCAGGATCACGCTGATGACGCACAAGGCTGACTGCCACCTTCAGCTTGCGCCGCTCCTCAACCAGCCGCAGGCCTTCAGCTTCAAGACACGCGTCCACATCCGCGAGCTCCCCACCAAGCTGGCCCATCGCATCCGTCACCTTCCAGAGAAACTCTTGGCGGATGGCGCTGCGCTCCCGCGCTCACTTGAGCATGTCGTTGACATCAACCTCCGCCACCGGCGTTGGCGGAGGGCCCTAAAGTGGTTCACCCCCTCTCGGCAGGGGGCTGGGAGCTGGCGCCCCCATGATCGTCGGACGGACCCCGCCAGGGACCCAGGCCAGCGCAGATCCGTCCCCCGAAGAAGAGCCGAAGATCAACTTCAACCACTCACCGTCCATGATTAGGGGAGGAGCCCGGGGCAGGCTGGTTGCGCCCCGGGCGAGCTCGCGGAGGAAGGACGGCGAGCGCACAGGCTCGAGGCACTCCACTGGTCGGCCCATCTCTCCAGCCGAGCTCACGTTAGGTGTAGCGCGCAGGCTCGGGACGCTCAAGGCCAGCAATGGAGATGAAGCCTGAGGAGGTGGCCTCTTAGCTGGCTTCGCAGGCTCGGCAGGAGGGATCCTGAAGGGCCACAGTCAGCGAAGGGAACAACGAATGAGGAGTTACAAGAAGTAGGAACTTACTCATTGCTACGTCTTGAGCTTGCGTTGGATTTCCTTGAAGAGGAAAGGGTGATGCAACAATAGTAGCGTAAGTATTTCCCTCAGTTTTTGAGAACCAAGGTATCAATCCAGTAGGAGGCTCCTCAAAAGTCCCACACACCTACACAAACAAACAAAGAACTCGCAACAAACGCAATAAAGGGGTTGTCAATCCCTTCACGGCCACTTGCGAAAGTGAGATCTAATAGAGATAGTATGATAAGATAAATATATTTTTGGTATTTTATAATATAGATGCAAAAAGTAAAGATGCAAATAAAAGTAGATTGGAAGCAAATATGATAAGAGATAGAACCGGGGGCCATAGGTTTCACTAGTGGCTGCCCTCAAGATAGCATAAGTATTACTGTGGGTAAACAAATTACTGAAGAGCAATTAATAGAAAAGCGAATAATTATGAGATTATCTAGGCATGATCATGTATATAGGCATCACGTCTGCAACAAGTAGACCGACTCCTGCCTGCATCTACTACTATTACTCCACACATCGACCGACTCCTGCCTGCATCTAGAGTATTAAGTTCATAAAGAACAGAGTAACGCATTAAGCAAGATGACATGATGTAGAGGGATAAACTCAAGCAATATGATATAAACCCCATCTTGTTATCCTCGATGGCAACAATACAATACGTGCCTTGCTGCCCCTAATGTCACTGGGAAAGGACACCGCAAGATTGAACCCAAAGCTAAGCACTTCTCCCATGGCAAGAAAGATCAATCTAGTAGGCCAAACCAAACTGATAATTCAAAGAGACTTGCAAAGATAACTCAATCATACATAAAAGAATTCAGAGAAAATTCAAATATTATTCATAGATAAACTTGATCATAAACCCACAATTCATCGGATCTCGACAAACACACCGCAAAAAGAGTTCACATCGAATAGATCTCCACAAGAGAGGGGGAGAACATTGTATTGAGATCCAAAAAGAGAGAAGAAGCCATCTAGCTAATAAGTATGGACCCGTAGGTCTGTGGTAAACTACTCACAACTGATCGGAGGGGCAAGGATGTTGATGTAGAAGCCCTCCGTGGTCGATTCCCCCTCCGGCAGAGTGCCGGAGAAGGCTCCAAGATGAGATCTCGCGGATACAGAAGGTTACAACGGTGGAAATTGTGTTTCGTTTGCTCCCTGGATGTTTTTGGGGTACGTAGGCTTATATAGGAGGAAGAAGTACGTCGGTGGACGCCCGAGGGGCCCATGAGACAGGGGGGCGCGCCCTATAGGGGGGGGCACCCTCCTATCTCATGGAGGCCTCGGCTGCTTCTTGACTTGCACTCCAAGTCCTCTGGATCACGTTCGTTCCAAAAATCACACTCCCGAAGGTTTCATTCCGTTTTGACTCCGTTTGATATTCCTTTTCTTCGAGATACTGAAATAGGCAAAAAAACAGCAATACGGGCAGGGCCTCCGGTTAGTAGGTTAGTCCCAAAAATGATATAAATGTGTAAAATAAAGCCATAAACATCCAAAAGGGGTAATATAATAGCATGGAACAATCAAAAATTATAGATACGTTGGAGACGTATAAAGCATCCCCAAGCTTAATTCCTGCTCGTCCTCGAGTAGGTAAATGATAAAAAAAGAATTTTTGATGTGGAATGCTACGTAGCATAATTCTTAATGTAATTTTCTTTATTGTGGCATGAATGTTCAGATCCAAATGATTCAAAATAAAAGTTCATATTGATAAAAGAAATGGTAACACTTCAAGCATACTAATCAAAGTAATCATGTCTTCTCAAAATAACATGGCAACAGAAAGTTCATCCCTACAAAATCATATAGTTAGGCTATGTTTCATTTTCGTCACACAAAGATGTTCCCAACTTCTATACCCCGATGAGAAGCAAAGCAATTGTTTCATACTTAAATAATCTCAAACTTTTTCGACCTTCACGCAATACATGAGCGTGAGCCATGGATATAGCACTATAGGTGGAATAGAATATGATGATGGGGATTGTGTAGAGAAGACAAAAAAGGTGAAAGTCTCACATTGACGAGGCTAATCAATGGGCTATGGAGATGCCCATCAATTGATGTCAACATGAGGAGTAGGGATTGCCATGCAACGGATGCACTAGAGCTACAAATGAATGCTCAACAAAAGAAAACTAGTGGGTGTGCATCCAACTTGCTTGCTCACGAAGACCTAGGGCATTTGAGGAACCCCATCATAGGAATATACAAGCCAAGTTCTATAATGAAAAATTCCCACTAGTATGAAAAAGACAACTTATGAGACTCACTATATGAAAAACATGGTGCTACTTTGAAGCACAACATATGAGACTCACTACATGAAGAACAAGGTGCTACTTTGAAGCACAAGTGTGGAAAAAGAGATAGTAGCATTGCCCTTTTTATTTATTTCCTTTATTTCTTTTCTTCCTTTTTTTCTTTTTTTGGGCCTTTATATTTTTTTCTCTTTTGGCCTTTCTTTTTTTTTATTTGGGCAATGCTCTAATAATGATGATCATCACACTTCTATTGATTACAACATATGAACTACAACTCGAAACTAGAACAAGATATGACTCTATATGAATGCCTCCGGCGGTGTACTGGGATGGTGCAATGAATCAAGAGTGACATGTATAAAAATTAATGCATGGTGGCTTTGCCACAAATACGATGTCAACTACATGATCATGCAATGGTAATATGACAAAAGTAAAGTATGTCATGATGATGATAAACGGAACGGTGGAAAGTTGCATGGCAATATATCCCGGAATGGCTATGGAAATGCCATAATAGGTAGGTATGGTGGCTGTTTTGAGGAAGATATAAGGAGGTTTATGTGTGATAGAGCGTATCATATCACGGGGTTTGGATGCACGGCGAAAGTTTGCGCGGCAATCACGAGAGGCTAGCAATGGTGGAAGGTGAAGTGCGTATAATCCATGGACTCAACATTAGTCAAAAGAACTCATATACTTATTGCAAAATCTAGAAGTCATCAAAAACAAAGCACTAACGCGCATGCTCCTATGGGATAGATTGTTAGAATAAGACCATCGTCGTCCCCGACCCGCCACTCCATAAGGATGCCACAAGCGTAGGTACAACTTCAATGTTTCAAATTTTTACACAACTTTAACCAACGGTAGCATGCTACGGGACATAGCTAACTTCAAACACAAGCATTCCTTTAAATTCATAATCACCAAACAGCCATACTTTAATATCACGACCTCCATATCCTCCAAAAACAATTATCAAGTGTCAAATTGATCATAAGCATCCAATTCACTTCTATGATAGTTTTTATTATACCCAACTTGGATGTCCATCATTCTAGGACCAATTTTATAACCATAGCAAATACCATGCTGTTCTAAAAGACTCTCAAAATAATATAAGTGAAGCATGAGAGACTAGCAATTTCTACAAAATAAGTCACCGCCGTGCTCTAAAAGATATAAGTGAAGCACTAGAGCAAAAACTATCAAGCTCAAAAGATATAAGTGAAGCACATAGAGTATTCTAGCAAATTCCAATCAAGTAGGCTTCTCCCAAAAGGTGTGTACAGCAAGGATGATTGTGGTAAACTAAAAGCAAAGACTAATATAATACACGACGCTCCAAGCAAAACACATATCATGTGGCGAATAAAAATATAGCTCCAAGTAAAGTTACCAATGAACGAAGACGAAAGAGGGGATGCCTTCCCGGGGCATCCCCAAGCTTAGGCTTTTGGCTATCCTTGAATATCTTGGGGTGCCTTGGAAATCCGCAAGCTTAGGCTCTTGCCACTCCTTATTACATAGTACATAAAAGCTCTACCCAAACCTCGAAAACCTCACAACACAAAACTCAACAGGAAATCTTATAAGCTCCGTTAGTGAAAGAAAACAAAACCACCACATAAGGTACTGTAATGTAATCATTATTTATTTATTTTGGTGTTAAACCTACTGTAATCCAACTTCTCTATGGTTTATAAACTAATTTACTAGCCATAGATGCATCGAAATAAGCAAACAACACACGAAAAACAGAATCTGTCAAAAACAGAACAGTCTGTAGCAATCTGTAACTAACGCAAACTTCTGGAACTCTAAACATCCTACCAAAATAGGAAGTCCTGGACAATTTGTCTATTGATCAGCAGCAAAAAGAATCAACACAAAATCACGTTTCTGTGATTTAACAAAACTAAATTCGTGCGCGCAAAGTTTCTGCTTTTCAGCAGAATCAAATCAACTATCATCATAGGTTATCCTATATGTTCTACTTGGCACAAACACTAATTAAAAGATAAAAACACATCTAAACAGAAGGTAGATGCAAGATTTATTACTAAACAGGAACAAAAACAAAAAACACAAAGAAAATTGGGTTGCCTCCCAACTAGCGCTATCGTTTAACGCCCTAGCTAGGCATAAAAGCGAAGATAGATCTAAGTAGTGCCATCTTTGGCACTAAATTCATAAGTAGCCCGCATGATAGATTCATAAGGTAATTTGACTTTCTTTCTTGGAAAGTTCTTCATGCCTTTCTTTAATGGAAATTGGAATCTAATATTCCCTTCCTTCATATCAATAATCGCGCCAATCGTTCTAAGGAAAGGTCTACCAAGAATAATAGGGCAAGAAAGATTGCAATCTATATCAAGAACGATAAAATCCACGGGCACAAATTTCTATTTGCAACAATGAGAACATCATTGATCCTTCCCATTGGCTTTTTAATGGTGGAATCCGCAAGGTGCAAATTTAAAGAGCAATCATCAAGATCATGGAAACCTAGAATATCACGTAAAGTTTTCGGAATCGTGGAAACACTTGTACCCAAATCACACAAAGCAAAACACTCATGATCTTTAATTCTAATCTTTATAGTAGGTTCCCACTCACCATTAAGTTTTCTAGGTATAGAAACTTCCAAATTAAGTTTTTCATCATAAGATTGCATCAAGGCATCAACGATATGTTTGGTAAAAGCTTTATTTTGACTATAAGCATGAGGAGAATTAACAACGGATTGCAACAAGGAAATACAACCTTCTAAAGAACAATTATCATAATCAAATTCCTTGAAATCGGAGATAGTGGGTTCAATGGTATTTAAAGTTGTGACCTCTCCAATCCCACTTTTACCAAATTTAGCATCAAGATCTAAAAACTCCGAATTCTTGGGACGCCTTCTAGGTAAAGTTGACTCATCATCAGTCCCATAATTATCAAGATTCATATTGCAAAACATAGATCTACTAGGAGACGCATTAATAACTTTAAGGTCTTCATCACTATTTTCATTGAAACTAGAAGAACACGCCTTTACAAAGCAATCTTTCTTAGCACGCAATCTAGCGGTTCTTTCTTTGCACTCATCAATGGAAATTCTCATTGCTTTGGGAAACTCATTGATATCATGCTTAGGAGAATAAGATCTAAGTTTAAGAGAATCAACATCAAGCCAAAGTCTATCAACGTTCCTAGCCAAATCATCAACTTTGAGCAATTTTTCTTCAAGCAAAGCATTAAAATTCTTTTGAGAAATCATAAATTCTTTCACATTATTCTCAAAATCAGAGGGCATCTTATTAAAATTACCATAAGAATTATTGTAGGAATTTTCATAATTATTAGAGGAATTACTAGGGAACGGTCTAGCATTACAGTTTCCTCTATAAGCATTGTTTCCAAAACTATTCCTACCAACAAAATTCACATCCATAGATTCATTATTATTCTCAATCAAAGTAGACAAAGGCATATCATTGGGATCAAGAGGAGTATTTTTAGTAGCAAACAATTTCATAAGTTCATCCATCTTTCCACTCAAAACATTGATTTCTTCTATAGCATGCACTTTTTTACTAGAAGATCTTTCGGTGTGCCATTGAGAATAATTAGCCATAATATTATCAAGAAGTTTTGTAGCATCTCCTAACGATGATTTCCATAAACATGCCTCCCGCGGACGAATCTAAAAGATTTCTAGAAGCAAAACCGGCATAAACTTTTGTATGATCATCCATAAATTCAAACCATGAGTAGGGCAATTGCGAATCATCAATTTCATTCTTTCCCAAGATTGGGCAACATTCTCATGATCAAGTTGTTTAAAATTCATAATATCGCTTCTAAGAGAGATGATCTTAGCGGGAGGAAAATACTTAGAGATAAAAGCATCTTTGCACTTGTTCCAAGAATCAATACTATTTTTAGGCAAAGACGAAAACCAAACTTTAGCACGATCTCTAAGTGAAAACAGAAATAACTTCAATTTAACAATATCATTATTCGTATCTTTCTTCTTTGCATATCACACAAATCAACAAAGTTGTTTAGATGGGTAGCGGCATCTTCACTAGGAAGGCCGGCGAATTGATCTTTCATAACAAGATTCAGCAAAGCAGTATTGATTTCACAAGACTCAACATCATTAAGAGGAGCAATCGGAGTACTAAGGAAATCATTATTATTGGTATTCGAGAAATCACACAATTTGGTATTATCTTGTGCCATGGCAACAAGAAATCCAACACACAAGCAAACAGAAAAAGGCAAGTGAAGAGAGAGGAGGAGATTGGGAAAGAGAGGGCGAATAAAACGACAAGGGTGAAGTGGGGGAGAGGAAAATGAGAGGCAAATGGAAAATAATGTAAATGCGAGGGGGATGGGTTTGTGATGGCTACTTGGTATGTCTTGACGTGAGCGAAGACCTCCCCGGCAACGGCACCAGAAATCCTTCTTGCTACGTCTTGAGCTTGCATTGGTTTTCCTTGAAGAGGAAAGGGTGATGCAGCAATAGTAGCGTAAGTATTTCCCTTAGTTTTTGAGAACCAAGGTATCAATCCAGTAGGAGGCTCCTCAAAAGTCCCACGCACCTACACAAACAAACAAAGAACTCGCAACCAACGCAATAAAGGGGTTGTTAATCCCTTCACGGCCACTTGCAAAAGTGAGATCTAATAGAGATAGTATGATAAGATAAATATATTTTTGGTATTTTATAATATAGATGCAAAAAGTAAAGATGCAAAATAAAAGTAGATTGGAAGCAAATATGATAAGAGATAGACCCGGGGGCCATAGGTTTCACTAGTGGCTTCTCTCAAGATAGCATAAGTATTACGATGGGTGAACAAATTACTGTCGAGCAATTAATAGAAAAGCGAATAATTATGAGATTATCTAGGCATGATCATGTATATAGGCATCACGTCCGCAACAAGTAGACCGACTCCTGCCTGCATCTACTACTATTACTCCACACATTGACCGACTCCTGCCTTCATCTAGAGTATTAAGTTCATAAAGAACAGAGTAACGCATTAAGCAAGATGACATGATGTAGAGGGATAAACTCAAGCAATATGATATAAACCACATCTTGTTATCCTCGATGGCAACAATACAATACGTGCCTTGCTGCCCCTGATGTCACTGGGAAAGGACACCGCAAGATTGAACCCAAAGCTAAGCACTTCTCCCATGGCAAGAAAGATCAATCTAGTAGGCCAAACCAAACTGATAATTCGAAGAGACTTGCAAAGATAACTTACATAAAAGAATTCAGAGAAGATTCAAATATTATTCATAGATAAACTTGATCATAAACCCATAATTCATCGGATCTCGACAAACACACCGCAAAAAGAGTTTACATCGAATAGATCTCCACAAGAGAGGGGGAGAACATTGTATTAAGATCCAAAAAGAGAGAAGAAGCCATCTAGCTAAAAAGTATGGACCCGTAGGTCTGTGGTAAACTACTCACAACTCATCAGAGGGGCAAGGATGTTGATGTAGAAGCCCTCCTTGGTCGATTCCCCCTCCGGCAGACTGCCGGCGAAGGCTCCAAGATGAGATCTCGCGGATACAGAAGGTTACGGCGGTGGAAATTGTGTTTCGTTGGCTCCCTGAATGTTTTCGGGGTACGTAGGCTTATATAGGAGGAAGAAGTACGTCGGTGGACGCCCGAGGGACCCACGAGACAGTGGGCGCGCCCTATAGGGGGGCACCCTCCTATCTCGTGGAGGCCTCGGCTGCTTCTTGACTTGCACTCCAAGTCCTCTAGATCACGTTCGTTCCTAAAATCATGCTCCCGAAGGTTTCATTCCGTTTGGACTTCGTTTGATATTCCTTTTCTTCGAAATACTGAAATAGGCAAAAAAACAGCAATACGGGTTGGGCCTCCGGTTAGTAGGTTAGTCCCAAAAATGATATAAATGTGTAAAATAAAGCCCATAAACATCCAAAAGGGGTAATACAATAGCATGGAACAATCATAAATTATAGATATGTTGGAGACATATCACTCGTCCATGGCGAAGTACTTCCTGTGCTTCAACGGGCGGCAGGGGCGATCACTGCCACCCGAAGCCTCCTTCCTCTTACGGAGGGTGTCGAAGTCTATGCGGAACCGGCCCAAGCTCTCGACATAAGGGCCGGCGCGAGGCGTGGACGAAGAAGCACCAGGGCGACCTGCCTCAGGGGCGCCAGGCTGGGAGGACCGATCAGGCGCCACCTCTCAATGGCCTACCGAGGCCTCAGGAGTTTCGGCCTCGGGAGCCGCAGGTTGCGTTCCCTCATCAACTACCACCTCGGGACGGGTTTCGCAAGCTCCGGAGGATGACGCCTCGGGAGCCCCGCATGACATCGTCATCTCGACACCAGACCCCCCAACCTCCAGCGATGTTTGCCTCCCCGCACCACCTCCTGAGGCAAGATTGACGTGGGCGACAGGGGAGGAGCCACGGCGACAGGATTTTTGCGGGGCCCCATGAGGTCAGCTGGGCACAACCCCCATTCGTCGAAGCAGGGCATCTACCTCGCGAACTCGGCCCTGCCCGAGCAAAGATACAGGAGGCCGCCCCCATGCCGGATGTCGCCCGAAGAGGGGTCGCCAATCAAGACCTTCAGCACCTTCCTCGGCGTTTCAAGCGCAAGATCCCCCTCCTGAAGCCTCATGCGGTCTTGATACCCAGTTAGGGTCCACATCGGTCAAGAATGGCGCTGGAGGGGAGCGATGCAACACTGGAGGAACTCCTTCACCACCTTGGGCGCAGTCACACCAAGCGTCCTCAACCTCTCGAATCGGCGCCAGATAAATGCGAGCTGGGGCTCGCGAGCTTCTCGTGACTCCATCCTAGATTGGGGATAGCATGCAATGTCGGATGCACGAGGAGGGGGCTGGGCACCCCGACATCCACGTACGGCCACCGCTCCCGGAACCCGCTCATGGAAGGTGGAAGGCCAAAATCAATCCCTGAGGCGGCTGTCTCTGGCACGGCCTGGAAGCTCACGCATCCCAAGCACGGAGACAGGTCGGTCAGGCGCAAGGAGAAGAAGTGGTGCAGGAGGGCAATGGAAGGGGCAATGCCCACCATGGCTTCACAGACAAAGGCAAAGACAACAAGAAGAGTAATGGATTGGGGATCGAGATGCATCATGTGGATCTGGTAGTGGGAAAGCACCGCATTGAAGAAGGCAGAGAAGCAAGGAACCAGGCCAGCCCACAGGGCGTCGGCAAAGAATCGAACCTCTGTGACGATACTGTTGAAGGAGGCATGGGACGCAGGCCAAGCCGTCGTCCTTCTGCACTCGTTGAAGCTGGAGGCGAGGGCGGAGCGGACCTTGTCCAAGGCTTCCGGATTGAGTATCAGCGACCGGCCGACGGCGGGCGCGAGTGCTAGAGGCGAGCTAGCCAAAGCGCGGGCTTCTTCCCTTTCTCCTTTTTTGTTGGCGCCATGGCAACGGAAGGGGGCAGAGCTCCAGTCGGATTGGAGGTGGAAACAGAGGCTCAAGGAAGAAAGGGGAACAGGAAGCACGCGGGCAGCAAGGAGAGAATAACTGTGTACAGTTTCGTGGCCGCCTAGCCAAGCGGATATTAGGGGAGCGTGGGGAAGCGGAGACGCCCACGTCCAATCAACCGCCACGTGGCGACCAAGTCCGCAGGCTGTTGGGGCCCGCGGTGCTCCGCACTTACCCTTTCACTTCGCTACTAAGCCAAGTCCAAGCGCGCCTTGGGGGGGCTACTATCGGCATTCTGGGAACGAGGGTCCCCAGACTTGCCTGACTGCGGCCTGCGGCGTGGCTCAAGCAGAGGCCCAGTACGGCCCGTCTTCATCAACCCGAGCTCAAGACCCTCGCGAGGGGCCAAGCCTCGCGGGGCAGACGATGCAAGGCTTCCTCAGGGGCGGCCTCACCAGGCTGGCTCGCGAGGAGGCGGAGAGATCAAGGCAGGGGTACCCCGCGAGGTGCTCATGACGCAAGCCATGACGATCGAGACCAGGCGGGCGCCATGCTACGCAGTGTCCTCGTTTCCTCTTTGGTGCAAAGGGGGCAAGCACAGGCGCAGAGTACCGAGGCATCAAGCAAAGGTTACCATTTCGGTGCAACAAGACCAAGACCAGGAGAGCGGCAGGACGGAGGTCACCGTGGAGCCCAAGATGGCGTCATTGCTAGTGCCTTTGGCAGTCAAAGACCAAATTTAGTCAGGATAACTTGTACTAGATGTTCCCCTTCAAAATGGTCGTTGTTGGATCCCTTCCCGCTCAATATTTGGGAAGAGGACCAGGGCCTCTATAAATAGAGATAGCCACCAAAGTAGATCGGATCTCATCCAGAGACGATCGAATCCACCCAAGTAGAACACGACACCAGAACACCCCTCGCGAGGCTGTTCTTCCTCTGTATTGTTCATCATCAACCCCTGAGGCAATCCACCACACCACAAACTAGAGTAGGGTATTACACCACAACGGTGGCCCGAACTAGTATAAACCTTGTGTCCCCTGCGTTGTTCATCGTGTATCTTCGATTCACGGCGAGGCGTTGGGACGTGGATCGGCACGAGGTAGATCTTCGCGCGCACCCTGGAGTTCGGACCTTAAGGGTTTTGCTGGAACCCGATATCCGACATTTGGCACGCCAGGTAGGGGTGCGCTGAAATCCTCTTTCTACCAACCTGCATTCCACTGCTTCGTCGCATCCATGTCCAGTGACCCGACGGCCAACGCCGACCGCTGGGCGGCATGGCCTGCCCACGCCGCGCCATCTGCCCAAGGTGACCTCAACCCCGCGCCTCAGGCAGCCTGCGCTCCGCAGAACGCTGCGGGGTGCCACTACTAGAAAAACCCCTACTAATGGCGCACCTAATATGGCCATTAATGGCGCATCTGTGGTGCGCCATTAACAGCACGCCATTAGTAATTTTTACTAATGGCGCACCACCTGGTGCGCCATTAGTATCTGGTATACTAATGACGCACCTCGGGTGCGCCATTAGTATAGGCCAGGTGCGCCATTAGTATGCCTCCTAGGGGCCATGTATACGCAGGTGCTTTGGCATACTAATGGCGCACCACCTCCGGATGCGCCATTAGTAACCGACGCATACTAATGGCGCACTGCCCAGTGATGCGCCATTAGTATGCACTGTCATACTAATGGCGCACTGTCATGTGATGCGCCATTAGTATGAATATTAGGTTTTTTTTATTTTTTTATTTTCTGTTTTTTGCACAGGTTACAAAATGTATAATTTGACAAAATATAGACAGCACACATCAACAACAGATTCATCAAATACAATAGAAGATTAGTCTTTGAATACAATTCATCATATTAGTCTCCGAATACAATTCATCATATTAGTCTCCGAATTGAAAAGACCGAACAAAGATAGAACATTATATTACAAGTCTCGAGACCGCGAGTAGCGAGTCTGTCTTCACATTACAAGTCGATATCGATCATCTAAACTACCATCACATAGAAGAGAGCTGCGGTCATCACGATGAGCATCATCACGATGAAACTCGTCTTCATCCGGTTCCTCCAACGCTCCCTCCCCTCTCCCGCTAGATAGCGGGCGTATCTAGATTCGGCCTCGGCCCTAGTGGTGTACCCTTTGTAACTGTTACCGCTGAATCGGTGAACCTGTCTCCGACACTCCTCCCAGTCATCGTAGACTCCGGGAACCTTACCCTTGTACACGACATACGTCGGCATCGCTATGCACTAGCCAAACGAAACGTTAGTACCAATTCACAGACAATACATAAGCAATATATAAGTATGCAACAGAACGATCGGAAGAGAAAAGCAAGACATTAATAGCATCGATTACATCTAAGTTGAACGACTCTCGAAACCAAAGAGACATACTACAAGTTCATTAAAGTTTAATTACAACATGAGCCAATCGATGTTTCAGAACTAGACAACTCGACTCAAGGGACCGGAGCGTGGATGAAGCCGCCGTCTATCGTGGGAGTCATGAAAGAACGGGCGTTGTCATCCTGCATTTGTAGCATTGTGTCGATGTCACTGTTGGACGGTTGATTTCTGAGGTAGAACTGCCCCGAGGTACGAAGGACATCTTGATGGATGATTTCCGCAAACTCCGACTGGATGCGAAAGAATTCTTGTCGGAGGTCCGCGTCCTGGATTGCCGACACGCTCGCGGCCCAATCTTTGAGTTTACTCGGTAGCAGAAGTTGATGATGGTCCCGTACGATCGCCCGCATGTGATGGATGGCGTAGTAGGCACCCTTCTGACCGCCAGGCGGCTGCTTGACGCAGCAGAACGTCGTATTGTGGGAGAACACGTGCTTGCCGTACTTACGAATAGGCCTGGTGAAGGTGCCTCCAGATTGGGCGTAGCCGGGGAGAACATCATCAAGAACCTTCTTGACATTTGTGTAGTCTACGTTCGACTGACGGTCCGGGTCGAAATACGTGGCCATGGAATATTTGGGGCTTAGGAGGATGAGCGTGCAACGTGTGTCACTGCAGAAAACACGGAATGTTAAAAGAAAAACGATCGAAATGTAAGAATTCATATGTTACGGGCCGGTTGAGGGGAGGACTTACTCGGGAAAGTAAGGCACGAGGAAGTTATCCTTATCTTGGTTTGCCAGAATGACGCCTTCGAGGTAAGAACTCGCGACTTGCCGGTCCCCAGCGCTGCCCAAGATCTTGGCACGCATGTAGAAGGGGTCGACTATCACGATGTCCGGGGTCTTGTCGCGAATGATCCGCATCTCCATACTCAGCGAAAATAGCCGAACGAAGGTGTAGTGCAGCGGATGAAGGTTCAACATAGCGTGGATGTCATCAAAACGCAGGACGATCGTACGCCCAATGGAGTTATCCACAAAGCCCTTGCCCTCTGGCACCTTGGCCGCGAAAACCGGGTATGCCACATCCTTCTCTCTGAGACGCCGCTTCTCCAAAGCAAGAACACTGTCATGCAGACTCCGCATAGCACCGGTTGCAGCATTGAGCATATTTGTCGGTAGCATCGCCCTACCCGCCACATGCACCCTCCTCGAGATATCCTGCGGTGAAGGTGGCCCGTCCTGAGCACGGATCGTACTCGGTGCCGGCTGGCTCGCACCCTTCTTAGTCTTTCTTTTGCGTGCCTTCTTCTTCTCCTGTAATGGGACCGAGTTCTGCTCACAGACCGCCTTCTTGAGTGTGTTGGGGCTGATAATATTTCGCACCTCGCCTATCTGAGGCTCGGTGAAGTCGGCAGCTGGAGGCGTCTCCTGAGAGCTGAACGCCAGACGGCGCCTGTTGCAACTTGGCTTCTCCGCGGTACGAGCTAGATCGCACACGTCTTTTGTTGGGTTTGGTTCTTGAGAAGGAGGCCCCATGAAGTCGCCATCGTACCCATGCTCGGCAAAGTACTGATCGACATTGCCAAATGTATCATCGTCGTCGTCGTCGTCGTTCTGATCCTGTGCCATATGCATGTTTGGATCTAGTGGCATAGGGATGTCCGGCACCGTTACGGCGGTCTTGCCATGGGGCCGACTTGGCGCCGGCACGACTGGCGGTGTTGTCTTTGGGGTGGTGTCCCCCGCCCCCAAACGAATCTGGCTCTTCGGCCAAAGCAGGGGCCAGCTCAGGCAGGCGCTGAGGGTCATCACGTCTTCATCGTCGGCCCCGACGGGTCGAATCGGAGGTAACAAGTCGTCGCAGCCTGGCAGCACCCGAACCAGTTGAACCCTAAACAAGTTGGGTGGCATCTGGGTACCGTGGAACAAGGGGTTGCCCGGTTGAACGATTTTGCCCTTGGCGACATCGACCAACTCGTTGTTCACGAAGTGGAGGAGAGTGCACGGAACGTCGGCGGCGCCCTGCGAAAACATGTAGGGCGTCAGGGATGCCCAGTCAAAGGCAAGGAGATGAAGTCCTCGGCCGAGAGAGGCTTAATTAGTTACCGTGATGATGGCGTCGAGCTCGGCTAATGTCGAGGCACCGCCAACGGCGGGCGTGCAGTTGACGGAGGGGCCGCTTGCTGAAGAGGTGCCGGCCGGCGTACACCCGGGTGCATTAAGCTCCCGTGCCGGCGTCGGAGACACCAATGCCGCCTCCGCCGGAGGCACCAATGGCCCCGCCATCGCATTATGCGAGTTGCTGGCCGTGAAGCTAGGAATCGGGGGCGGCCCCTGTTGGCCGCCCGCAATCCACGCACTCAACCCCGAGATCAAGGTAGGCACAAGGGCGGTGATCGTCGCTCCGAGTCGTTGTTCCACTTGCTCTTGGACAATCTCCGGAATCCGCGCCACCTGTGCCTTGAGTTCTTGAACCTCTCGCGCCTGGCTTTCCGAGCTGGTCTTTTTCTCCTTCCGCACACCAGCGGTATAGTATGACCCCCATTTTGTCGACAAGCCTTTGCCGGCCACACGACCAGCTGACGTCGGCTTACTGAGCTTATCCTTGTTCTTCATTACATTCAACCCCCTATTTAGAGTGGTGTCCCAAGGGTTGCTCTTAGTCGACCCCGCGCTACTGCTTTCAGTCGCCTGCGGAAGGAATGTGAACCATTTAGAAATTTGGCTTCATTAATTAGAATGCAACCATATGGAGCTAATTACGCGGGGGTGTATTCCTTACCAGAACAAGCTCAAGCTGCCCTGGTCTTCGGATCCGTGGTAAGCTCCTTTGTTTTCGGGTCCTTCTTGTACCGGGCCCTGACAAAGTTCCTGGTCTGCTTGTCACCGTATTTATCGAAGAGGGGCGGTAGGCCTTGCTCGGCACGGTCCGCCTCCTCCTTGTCCCATATAGGCTCCGCCACTCTGTAACCGCCGGGACCGAGTGTGTGTTCCCCTATGTTCAGCTCCCGCATTTGTTTCCCCCACTCACTTGATTGGGAGCTTGCGGTGCTCGAGCAATTGATCTTGAAGTCGTTGTAGTCATCTTCGGTGATCGAAGGATTTTTCTCCTTGATCTTCTGATAACTCTCACCTTTCTCGATCATTCTCTTCACATTGCTTTTCCAAGTAGACAGGGCCTTGCTCATCTTCGTGAGGGCAGCATTGTTCACTTTATTCCCTTTGAGGCTTGTGTTTTCAAATTCAGCGGGGAACTTGTATCGTTCGTGCAGCTTCGTGAAGAGGAGGTTGCGCAAATTCCCTCGGTCAGGATGCCTCAGGTTCTCGGTGTTGATCGAGACGGTGCTCCGGACAATGCACCCGAGCTGAAGCGAGTACCCCTTGACTATTCGTTCGGGCGCCGTTGGATTCCCGTTGGAGTCCACTTCAGTAACTTCCTCCTTGAGGGTGCGGAGCACGATCGGGCGCCGGTCCTTCCGTTGCCTCTTCGGTTGGCTGCCATCTGTGCGTGCGCCGCCATCATCAGTGGTGGCATCCTCGGCGGCACCATCAGTGGTGGCATCAGTGTGGTCATCCTCGGCGGCACCATCTGTGGTCTCAGGATCGGTGGGGAAGGCGGCGGCCTCATACAAGTGAGGTTGTTCCTCCAGCTCCTGGGACAGCTCCCAGAATGCCTTGCCGCCCGAACCCCCGGCCTCATCGTTGTGGGCCATGTTTCTCTCTAAATAGAAACAAAGTTTGGTCAAAAAGTTGGTTATTGTCAAGGAACAAGATCTCTAAGTTGACCAAATAACCTAATTCTCAGGGTAACCTAGTTCTTGAGGGGTGTGTCTAGAAAGTTGGTTGCTGCAAAGATACAACGTTGTGAGTTTGGTCAAATTGCCTATGATGTTTGTGATATTGCCTTGGATCTTGAAGGCACTGTTGCATGATGCAGTGGTACAGCCAGCATGGGACCTCATCTTTGCAGGCTAATTTTCTAGATTGTAACACTGGGATTTGTGCACAAGCTAAGCTAGCTAAGACAGTAGCTTCCTTGCAACCCACAAAAGACAAAGGAAAAGGGGTGAAAAGGGGGAGATGGTTAGCTTTGATGAGCAGGCAACATCTTCCTAACCCCCTTCTTCTTGTCTCCTCTCACTATCTCTCTCACACACATGGCAAGCAAGGGTGTCTGAGTGTGTGAAAAAAATACTAAACTAATCCAACCACTAAAGCAAATTAATTTTTATTTCGGTTGAGAATCGGGCACCTTCTAGGTCAAGAAAATTGGGCATGACCTTTGCTAATTTTCTTGACCTTGGAGTGCCCCATTTCTCAACCGAAACGGAAATTAATCAACGTTTCAGGAGAAAGGGGTCATTTTAGAAGATCACAAGTAGCAGCAGCATCACTTGACAAAATCACAACTAGCAGCAGCAACTCGCAGATAGCAGCAGCAGCATCACTTGACAAGTAGTACAGCAGCAGCAGCAGCATGCATGCACTTGGTGCACAGAGTCCCATTTTCAATTTAGTTTCAGTAAAAATGCCACTAGCAAATACAGAGCAAAAATCCACTAGAAGTACACTGTAAACCCACTAACATTTACAGTGTAAATTCCACTAACAATTACAGAATGACAAAACAATATATTTATACTACAACATATATAAAGAAATCTCCGAGTATGGAGATCTTGTAATCAGAAGTAAACACAAGCAAGCTTCAATCCAGATAAAGGCAGTGGAGGCAAAGGCACTAAATCAAAATAGACACCTTAATTGTTTGTGTCCTACATATGTACACCGAAACAAGAATATTACTTTATACTGCAGCCATCACTGCAGCCTGAGCCTCACCCGTTAACTGTTGATTCCTCAAAAAACCAACCTCTTATCTATACTTACTAGTACTTTATACTGCCAAGCAAAAGGAGCGTTAGCATCCCTCTCCCTGTTTAATCTCATAGCACAATGATAAAGTTATCTTGTCCTGGCCATGGGGAAGCACCAAAACCCAATGGAGCCATTTTTTTTGTTTTATGAGTTATATAAAAAATTAAATAGTTCCGTGGTTCAGGCATAATTGCCCTCATGTAGGATGGACGGGTGGCCAGGCAGGCTTGTTTAGTTTCGTCACTCAGTGTAGCTAGTTGTCTATACTATCGACCAATAACCAGTTGACTTGATGATCATCGTGTTCATTTTTCTCCTTCACTTTCCTTCTGGTGGAAGCAAGGCATCACTGGTTCATTGTGCATGTATGCATCACTGGTGGAAGCAACCTACACAAAACATATATCACCAACAGGACGGAAAGCGTCTTATCAGACCACATATCATCTCATCTGATTGCAATCTACCTTCCAGTCTTTTGTATCCCCTCACCCTTTCCAGGAGAGACACAACTAATTCTCCAGTGAAAAACAATCAAAGGCAGACACAAATAATAACGCATTCTTCATACTAAAAACCTGTGAACCAAGAGCAACGATACAGTAAACTAAGCTAACATCACACCCGCTGGAAAATTAAAAATGCACAGCCCATCGTGTTGGCCAGAGTTAATCATATAACAATATGCTTCTCTAAATTATAGGAATCTGAGCAAAGCCACGGCAAGTAAAAAAAATCATGCTACAAGACAGATCAGACAACCGCAGTACAAATCATCTACACCCTGATATCCCCATCCTTCCAGGAGACTAACTAATCTCCAGTGTAAAACAAGACAGCCATACAATGTTCATACTAAAACCTCTGGTTACATGAAAAAGTGTTCCAGTGAACCAAGAGGAACAACTATGATGTGAGTGAATTAATCTAGGATGACACCACTGGAGAACTAAAAATACATAGCCCATCGTGTCGGCTAAAGTCAACCGTGGGATAATAAGCTGCGCTAAAATTCATGCTACAAGACAGATCAGACAACCTACTGAAACAATATCAACAACAGGAAGCAAAGCATCCAGATGAACATGCAACTGCGGGAAGCAAAACTCGTCTCCATGCATACCTCTCGGACCACAGTATTCTCCAGGGGTAGGGGTCCTCTCACGAGTTCTCTTTGCCTGCAATTCAGAAGGTCATCAGCGAATAGGAATTCAAATGCATGGATCATAATCATTCTGCATTAATAAATAATTTTACTCGAGGCAATGAATGAAATGTGCATCAAACTGGTCCTGGCGGAAGCTGAGTGCAAATTATCATGCTCATATGGAGATGGGATGGGAGGAGGGAAGGGGATAGGGGTCGGGGCGGTAGCTTACCTTGGAGGAGCGGGCCGGGGTGGAGGAGGCGGCGTCCGGTGGTGTGGACGGGGCGGCGTCCGGGCGGCGGGACGGTGGTGTGGACGGGGCGGCGTCCGGGCGGCGGGGTCGCGTCGAGGCGGCGGGGCAGCGTCGAGGTGGCGGGGCAGCGGCGTCGGGGCGGGGTCGAGGCGGCGTCGGGGCGGCGTCGGGGCGGCGGGCGGCGTCGAGGCGGCGTCGGGGCGGCGGGGCAGCGTCGAGGCGGCGGGGCAGCGGCGTCGGGAGAGGAGAGGGGAAGGGGATCTAGGGCGAGGGAGAGGGCGAGGGAGGGAGAGGGCGAGGGCGAGGGCGAGCAGTGGGTCAGGGCAGCGGCGGCGGCGGCGGTGGATCGAGAGGGAGAGGGAACTGGCGAGGGGGAGAGGGAAGGGGGGATCGGGCGAAGGGGGAGAGGGAAGGGGGGATCGGGCACCTCACCGTGGGCACAATACTAATGGCGCACCTCACCGTGGTGCGCCATTAGTGTATCCATACTAATGGCGCACCTCACCGTGGTGCGCCATTAGTATTTTTTTTATTTCAACTCAAGCCAACAGGTTATGTACCACCAGAACTGATCCACATCAAGTCCCCTCTACTAGCTCGACTGGTCAGCAGCCAGTTCTCACACCAGGAGGTCCTGGGTTCGACTCCCAGGCTCCACAAATTTTTTTTAGCATTTAAAAAGCTGTTTGATACTTATTTGTGTTTAAATATGTTCAAACTTGTTTAAATAATAACAGTAATATTTTTTTATAAGACAGTAGCATTTAAAAAGCTGTTTGATACTTATTTTTTTATAAGACGGTGCGCGGGGTGCGGGGGGTCGGCGGCGGCGGTTGAGTAGGGGAATCGAGGGTGCGGGGGGTCGGCGGCGGCGGCCGGTGGACTGGGGGGGTGCTCGGCGGCGAGGGGGACCGGATCTGGCGAGGTGGGATAGCGATCGAGATGGAGGGGGATCGAGGTGGGCTCCACAAATTTTTTTAGCATTTAAAAAGCTGTTTGATACTTATTTGTGTTTAAATATGTTCAAACTTGTTTAAATAATAACAGTAATATTTTTTTATAAGACAGTAGCATTTAAAAAGCTGTTTGATACTTATTTTTTTATAAGACGGTGCGCGGGGTGCGGGGGGTCGGCGGCGGCGGTTGAGTAGGGGAATCGAGGGTGCGGGGGGTCGGCGGCGGCGGCCGGTGGACTGGGGGGGTGCTCGGCGGCGAGGGGGACCGGATCTGGCGAGGTGGGATAGCGATCGAGATGGAGGGGGATCGAGGTGGGCTCCACAAATTTTTTTTAGCATTTAAAAAGCTGTTTGATACTTATTTGTGTTTAAATATGTTCAAACTTGTTTAAATAATAACAGTAATATTTTTTTATAAGACAGTAGCATTTAAAAAGCTGTTTGATACTTATTTTTTTATAAGACGGTGCGCGGGGTGCGGGGGGTCGGCGGCGGCGGTTGAGTAGGGGAATCGAGGGTGCGGGGGGTCGGCGGCGGCGGCCGGTGGACTGGGGGGTGCTCGGCGGCGAGGGGGACCGGATCTGGAGGGGGATCGAGATCGAGTGTCCATGAAATTTAAAAATATTCATGATAGTTCAAAAAGTACCCATGAAATACAATCGAGAAATGAAGTCTACGATTTAAATACAATCGATCTTAGCTAGCTATCTGTTCACAATCTTCTTGCCCTTCTTTTTCGCAAATGGAGTTCTTCTGTGGAACGGACGTCCTTTAGGTAGGGTGGTCCTGCTTCTTCTTGTGGTGTATGCTGCTACTTCATCATCGTCGTCATGTTCGATCCTCGGGTCGCCGTACTTGTCGAAGTCTTGCTCATTGGCTACTCCATCCATTCCGATGATCTTCCTTTTGCCTCTCCTCACGACAACACGACTGGGCTTTGGCGGGTCGGTAATGAAGAAGCATTGGTCCACTTGGGAAGCCAGTACCCATGGCTCATTTTTCGCGGTGACGTTTGCGCCCGCGGTCTTGGATTTGGCTTCGGGTATAACCATGGTGGTGAAATACCGGTCTTCTTTTATGACGTTCTTGGCCCATCTGACACGGAACATCGGGACCTTCTCTCCAGCGTAGCTCAGCTCCCAGATCTCCTCGATCCTTCCGTAGTATCTGTCCTTGTCGTTACCGGTGTAGGATTCCATCGTTACCCCGGAGTTCTGATAACCATCGCTCTTCATGTCCTTGGCCTCGGTGTAGAATGTGTAGCCGTTGATATCGTATGCCTCATAGGTCATCAGGTTGTGCTCGGCGCCCTGTGACAAGGCGAATATGAGTTGTTCTTCCGCGGAAGAATCCTCATGTAAAGGGTACGACAGAAGCTTCTGCTTGAACCAACGCGTGAAACATGAGTTGTGCTCTTTGAGTATATCTCCGTCCGTCCTCTGTTGGCCTCGGTCATTGTACGTCTTCTTAATAAAGGTTTTGTGCTCTACCACCCAAGGATCGACCACGTCTATGTGTTGTAGCGCGACTAGGTTTGCTCTTTCAAAGTCGGCGAGTCGACCCTCGAAGTCGACATGCATTTCGCGGCGACCCTCACGGTGACCCCATCCAGCGAGCCTGCCGAGGTGCCTGTTGACGGGCAGACCAACGGGGTTCTCGATGCCTAGATAATTCGTGCAGTAGGAGATGCACTCTTCGGTCAGAAAGCCCCTGGCTATGCTTCCCTCTGGACGTGACATGTTGCGAACGTATCCTTTGATGACACCATTCATCCTTTCGAACGGCATCATGCTGTGCAGGAACGTCGGCCCGAGTTGGATGATATCCTCCACTATATGGACCAGCAGATGCACCATAACGTCGAAGAATGCGGGCGGGAAGTACATCTCAAGCTCGCATAGTATCACCACGATCTCTTCCTGTAGCCTTCTGAGTTGCCTCACGCCAATCGACTTCCGAGAGATGACGTCGAAGAAGTTGCATAGGCCAAATAGCGTTTCACGGACGTGCGCGTCCATGATCCCACGGATTGCAACTGGAAGTATCTGCGTCATCAGCACGTGACAGTCGTGAGACTTCATCCCGCTGAACTTCTGCTTCGCTGGGTCTAGGTATCTGCTTATCTTCCCCGCGTAACCGTAAGGAAGTTTTACTCCTAGGAGGCAGGTGAAAAACTGCTCGATCTCCTCCTGACTTAGAGTGAAGCACGCGGGAGGGTAGTCATTTCCGGTCTTCTTGGCCTTTTTGCCTTTGCGACGACTTTCTGTGTCCTGCTTCGCCTCATCATCATCATCATCATCATCATCATCATCATATATAGCGTGAAGCTCCTGCCTGATGCCCATTGATTTCAAGTCTGCCCTTGCTTTCGGCCCATCTTTGGTCCTCTCTGGCATGTTGAGCAGGGTACCAAGCAGACTCTCGCACACGTTCTTCGTGATATGCATGACATCAAGGCTGTGAGGCACACGGTGGATCTTCCAGTACGGCAAGTCCCAGAAAACAGACCTCGTTTTCCATACCTTCAGCAGCGGCTCTGGCGCCTTTTGCTTCTTTCCCGGCAGTGGGCAGTCTTTCCAATTTTTCAACAGCTTGTCTATTTCCTCGCCGCTCCTCGTACACGGGCGTTTTCGGGGTTCGGTTTCACCATCGAACAGATCCTTGCGTTTCCTCCACGGGTCATCGTCGCGAAGCCACCTTCGATGTCCCATGAACACGGTTTTCGAAGACCCGGGATCTCTATCTAGCTGGCGATACGTTGTGTCATCCATGCACCTTACGCATCCAGAAAATCCGTGGACTACCTGCCCCGCAAGATATCCGTAACCGAGATAGTCGTGCACCGTCGTGAGCAGTGCGGCTCTCATAGGGAAATATTCTTTCTCTGCGGCGTCCCACGTATTGGCTGGCGTTTTCCACAGCGTGTCAATCTCCTCTTTCAGCAGCCCCAGATACAGATTGATGTCGTTCCCTGGTTGTTTCGGCCCTTCAATTAGCATACTCATGTGAATGTACTTCCTCTTCATGCACAACCAGGGGGGAAGGTTGTACATCCACACGAACACAGGCCAGGTGCTATGTGTGCTTCTCTGGCTGCCAAACGGATTGACTCCATCGGTGCTCGCGCCCAGCATGATGTTCCTTGGATCGTTCCCAAATTCTGGGTATTCGAAGTTCAACGCTTGCCACTGGCTCGCATCCTTAGGGTGACTCAGCATCTTGTCTTTTTTATCTATCTCCGGATCATTTGCGTCATCTTCTCGCTTCTTCTCCTCCCTATCCGCGTGCCAACGCAGGAGCTTTGCTACCTTAGGGTCCGCGAAATACCGCTGCAGACGAGGAGTGATCGGAAAGTACCACACCACTTTTCGAGGAGCTTTCTTCCTCTTCTTGTATCGAGTGACACCGCACACCGGACATATGGTAGACTCCGCGTGCTCGTCCCGATAAATGATGCAATTGTTCATGCACACATGGTATTTCACGTGCGGTAAATCCAGAGGACACACGATTTTCTTCGCCTCCTCCAAACTGGTCGGGCACTTGTTCCCCTTGGGAAGACGTTCGTGCCAGAATGACATGTTCTCGTCGAAGCATGCGTCGGTCATTTTGTGTTTTACCTTCATCTCCAGAGCCATGAGCGTTACTTTCAGGCGGGTATCCTCGGGCCTGCATCCTTCATACAATGGAGTAACCGCGTCTAACTCAAGTTGATCCATCTTGGCTTTCTCTCGGGCGGCAGCTCTTGCGTTATCCGTCTGCTTGAGAAGCAGCTCTTGAATATGAGGGTCCTGCACCCAGCCCATCGATGGTCCAGCGTCGTCTGCTCCGCCGGCATCATCATCATGTCCTGCATCTTCTACATGATGACTGTGTACAGCATCACCGTCGTGATCATCTCCTGGGGATTCTTCGTCTTCTCGCCCCCCCCCCGAGCCGCGGTGGTTGTCTTGCTGCCCTTCCTCATTTCTTGCCCGGCCCCCATGGACGACTTCGTAGTCATCTTCATCACCTTGCCACCTATAGCCATCCATGAAACCACGCAAGAGCAGGTGGTCCCGCACCTGCCCGGAATCCGGGTCCGCAATAAGGCTATTCAGCTTGCATCTTCGACACGGACATCTTATCTCCGTCTCGTTCTTTTGAAGCATCTCGGCCTTCGCGGACCTCAAAAACCTATTCACGATGCCTTCGGTCATCGTGCGGACCATGGTCGCCTGCGGGGTAGAGCAAAACGATATTTTAGAACCAAGAAAAAATTTGGCATGACTTTCCCTAAAAATAGGACCAAAAAGAATGCTTAATGCCAAAATTCTCGCCGAAACGGAAATGAATCAACATTCCGGCAAAATATTGGCAACTATCGCATTTCAAATACCGGTACACCTCCAAACACAAACACATATGCAACACCACAAACATATGCAACACCACGAACATACATAGATCTAGCTAGGCCATAAAAAGTGCATGTGCACATTGTTGTAGGGAGAACAACATAAATATAGCTTCCCCCCTTACTTACCTAGCAAAACAAGGTAACTTAACCACTTAATTTGAATGAATCTATGGTGGAAATGAGGTGAAAAAGAGGAGGCACCCGAGACAAGGAGGAGGCGGTGGAGAGAATGAAGTGGGGAGAAAGTGAGTGTGGGAGGAGAGGCTGTCCAAAATATCTTGTTGCTGCCCACTTACTAATGGCGCACCAGCAGCAAATGCGCCATTAGTAATCCAGGTTACTAATGGCGCACCCCCTGGTGGTGCGCCATTAGTACTTTTGCAAAAAAAGGAATAAAAACAATAATAAAAAAATAACATTAGTGGCGCACCTTCTGGCTGGTGCGCCATTACTAGTTACAACTAGTAATGGCGCACCACCAGTGGATGCGCCATTAGTATGTTTGGACAGGCGCACTAGTTCAAAAAAAAAATTGTACTAATGGCGCACCGTCGGCAGGGTGCGCCATTAGTAGTTTCAACACTAATGGCGCATCAGAAGGTGGTGCGCCATTAGTATATACTAATGGCGCACCACAAGTCTGGTGCGCCATTAGTGTCATTTCCATCTATAGCCCTTTTCCTAGTAGTGTGCGGTCGACGCGGTCAAGCGCCACCTGCCCTCACCCCACGGCAGGTACGATCAGCAGCAAGGGCCTCAAACCACGCCGTGACCACAGCACCGCACACCCGACAGGAGCAGGCGAACATGAAGGCCGCACTCACGATGGCTCGAGAGCTGCTACGGTGCATGCTGCAAGAAAGCGGCCATGACGTGCTGCTGGAGCACGTCGCCGAGCTCCTAGATGCCGCTGCTTCAGGGGCGCCCCCTTTTTGCCTCCAGCTTCCACCCCAGGACCCAGGCGGATCACACGGCAGGCCCATCCGCGCCCGTGCACCCTCAGGCGTACTCCAAGGCTTCGTCAACACCAGCTCGACCATCAGCGCTAGACGTCCACCTGTGCCAGCACCGCCCCTGGTGAGCGAGGGTATGCGCATCGCCGCTTATGGCTCGGGCGGGCCGCCGCCCTATCACCCCTAACATGGTGCTTCGAGCCAAGCCACGTGGAGCGTGGAGCACTACGGTGAAGCCTTTGGGGCGGCGACCCCGGAGGCTTACGTGCCCCACATGGTGGATCAGGAATACGCACTGGAAGAAGACCACGGCTCGTTCCTCGGGCCAGGCTGGGAGGAAGAGACGCCAGAAGCCGAGCCCTTTCAGGAGCCTCAAGGAAGCCTCACCAACTGCCCCGGTGGCAGCAGCTATCGGGTACCGCTAATTCCTCGAGAGCAAGCTTATGCTAACCATGGGTCGGAGGAAGTCCAGATCACTACAGCAGAAGGCTGCGCCAATGCGGCAGCCCCCCTCCCCTCAGGAGGAGGGCATTGGGGGCTGCAGGAGAGGGGCCGGGAGCCAGGCCCCTCCCCACGGCGCGCGGAGCAAGGTGTTCCTCGGAGGTAGGCCCTCTGCTAGGGAGGTGCCGCAAGGCCTGCCCCCGGCGGAGGACCCGTGGTTGTCGGGGGAACCGCTGGCGTCCCCTTTTCCCCATTGGTGCCGTCCTTGGTTTCCGGTCACCATCAATGGTGGTCAAGGGTGGCGCAAGGCAGGGCCCTCATCTGGCGATATGAAGCAAGGCCGGTACCTGTGAAGAAGGCCCAGTGCCTGTGAAGCTCGCCGCCCGTGACACTCTCAGTAATAATGAGTTGGGGTTGTACACGCCCCGGAGTCTCCGGAGAGCCGCCTCGGGCCTCGGGGGCTCCCTCCCACGCCCAGTGGCAGCACTTAGCGCCGCGCTGGTGAGAAGACGTCGAAGACTAGACTAGGTGTCGGACGCGGCCTTTTGCTTTTGCTCCCTTTTATGTGGTCAAGCTTTCTCATTTCAGATTTAAGTTGAAGATGAATTTGTGTTTGTGTATGTGGGGAGGGGTGTCTTGTCTTGTTCGCGTGATTTCTCGTTTTTTGTTTCCTTCCCAAGTTGGAATTTGCACTAGCCGCCTCCCTCTCGCGAGCCCCCTCGCGGGTGGGGCTGGGCTCAGCACACGCGCGCATACCGTCCAGCAGCCCGCACTCGCTCACGCAAGGCTCTCGCCACATGGTCAACAGGTCTCCCGAGGGACCCTCGGAGAGTCACCACAAGCCTACTCGAGGCTCGCCCAGGATAAAGGTAAAATCACAGCAACCAACTCATCGCAGGGCCCGTAACATCATGCGGGCACCCATTCGGCGCCGCCCTTAACAACGCATGGACAACAATCCTTTTTACATGAGGGGCTCCCCCTCCCAAAATGCTCTTACAACCTTCAGGGCCACGCCCGAGCTTTTTCCGCGCAGGATAAATAGCAGGGGGCGCAGGATCAATCAGACACGTCGCTCACCGCATCCTCTTGGTCATCTCCAGAAGCGTCGCTGGCGCCACTGTCGCTGGTGCTGGCTTCACCATCGCCGTCGTTGGCGCCATCTTCGTCGTCATTCACCATGTCACTTTCATCCGCAGCAACTACCACCCCGTCATCATCAGAGGTGAAGGCCCGGACAAGTGCATCCACATTGTCCTCCACCCACCGCGCCAGGTTGCCTCGGATGGCCTCGGGCACCGGGGCAATGGCGGCGTCGAAGTCAAAGTGGGAGTCGATGTTCTGAAGATGGCTGAAGACACGGGAGAACGCACGCGCGAGCAGGCCATGGCTCCTCTCCTCGACAAGCTGACGAGCCCTCTCAGAGCGATTCTCCAGATGCGTCACCACGTCAGTGAAGAACTGGAGATTACCGGCGTAATTGGTCACATGAGGTTGCTCAGCGGTCACGTCACAGATATTGCCCAGGGCCGTGTTGCCCTTTCCCTGAGCGTTCGGAGCATGGGGCCATGCATGTGCTCCAGCGTCTGCCGCTGGCAAATCTCATCTTCGTTCCGCCGCGCAACAGACTCGGCGTCATCGACCCTCCATTGGAGGAGAAGCAGCTCGGTACGGGAGGAGGCCAACTCAGCCTGCACCGTGACTAGGGCGGCCGCGGTGGCCTCAGCACGCTGCGTCGCTTCAGTCAGCTTGGTCCTAAGAGCGGCAGTCCTGCCCGCAGCCTCGGCCTTGATCAGCTCAAGACCCGCGTGAACTTCCGCCACGCGGCAGTCGATCTCTTCTTGGATTTGGACCTCCCGCGCGCCAACGTCGTCCTCTGCCTGGGTAACCTAGCGCTCCCTCGTCTCCAACCGTTCAAGATCAAGGTTGCGCTCAGCAGCCTCCAGCGTCAGCGCTTCCTCGCGCCTCCGGAGCTCCTCCTCTGCGACGGGCGTCCCCTTCAGCGATGCAAGGGCAGCTTGGCGCAGCTCCACTTGCTGCTCCAGGGAATTGCACCAGGCTTGGAGCTCCCGCGCTCGCTCCTCCGCAATCTCGTGTCGTCGGTCTGCCTCCTAAGCCTCCTCAATGGCTCGGGAGCAGGCCTTCCGCGAGGCCACGAGAGACGCTTCGACCTTTGCATTGTCAAGATCACGCTGATGGCGCGCAAGGCTGACTGCCACCTTCAGCTTGCGCCGCTCCTCAACCAGCCGCAGGCCTTCAGCTTCAAGACACACGTCCACGTCCACGAGCTCCCCACCAAGCTGGCCCATCGCATCCGTTGCCTTCCGGAGAAACTCTTGGCGGATGGTGCTGCGCTCCCGCGCTCGCTTGAGCATGTCGTTGACATCAACCTCCGCCACCAGCATTGGCGGAGGGCCCTGAAGTGGTTCACCCCCTCTCGGCAGGGGGCTGGGAGCTGGCGCCCCCACGATAGCCGGGCGGACCCAACCAGAGACCCAGGCCAGCACAAATCCGTCCCCCGAAGAAGAGCCAAAGATCAACTTCAATCACTCGCCGTCCATGATCAGGGGAGGAGCCTGGGGCAGGCTGGTTGCGCCCCGGGCAAGCTCGCAGAGGAAGGACGGCGAGCGCACAGGCTCGAGGTACTCCGCTAGTCGGCCCACCACTCCAGCCGAGCTCGCGTCAGGTGTAGCGCGCAGGCTCGGGACGCTCAAGGCCAGCAATGGAGATGAAGCCTGAGGAGGTGGCCTCTTAGCTGGCTCCGCAGGCTCGGCAGGAGGGATCCTAAAGGGCCACATTCAATGAAGGGAACAACAAATGAGGAGTTACAAGAAGGAGGAACTTGCTCGTTGCTACATCTTGAGCTTGTGTTGGTTTTCCTTGAAGAGGAAACGGTGATGCAGCAATAGTAGCGTAAGTATTTCCCTCAGTTTTTGAGAACAAAGGTATCAATCCAGTAGGAGGCTCCTCAAAAGTCACATGCACCTACACAAACAAACAAAGAACTCGCAACCAACGCAATTAAGAGGTCGTAAATCCCTTCACAGCCACTTGCGAAAGTGAGATCTAATAGAGATAGTATGATAAGATAAATATATTTTTGGTATTTTATAATATAGATGCAAAAAGTAAAGATGCAAATAAAAGTAGATTGGAAGCAAATATGATAAGAGATAGACCCGGGGGCCATAGGTTTCACTAGTGGCTTCTCTCAAGATAGCATAAGTATTATGGTGGGTGAACAAATTACTGTCGAGCAATTAATAGAAAAGCGAATAATTATGAGATTATCTAGGCATGATCATGTATATAGGCATCACGTCTGCAACAAGTAGACCGACTCCTGCCTGCATCTACTACTATTACTCCACACATCGACCAACTCCTGCCTGCATCTAGAGTATTAAGTTCATAAAGAACAGAGTAACGCATTAAGCAAGATGACATGATGTAGTGGGATAAACTCAAGCAATAAGATATAAACCCCATCTTGTTATCCTCGATGGCAACAATACAATACGTGCCTTGCTGCCCCTGCTGTCACTGGGAAAGGACACCGCAAGATTGAACCCAGAGCTAAGCACTTCTCCCATGGCAAGAAAGATCAATCTAGCAGGCCAAACCAAACTGATTATTCGAAGAGACTTGCAAAGATAACTCAATCATACATAAAAGAATTCAGAGAAGATTCAAATATTATTCATAGATAAACTTGATCATAAACCCACAATTCATCGGATCTCGACAAACACACCACAAAAAGAGTTTACATCGAATAGATCTCCACAAGAGAGGGGGAGAACATTGTATTGAGATCCAAAAAGAGAGAAGAAGCCATCTAGCTAATAACTATGGACCCGTAGGACTGTGGTAAACTACTCACAACTGATCGGAAGGGCAAGGATGTTGATGTAGAAGCCCTCCATGGTCGATTCCCCCTCCGGCAGAGTGCGGGCGAAGGCACCAAGATGAGATCTCGCGGATACAAAAGGTTACAGGGTGGAAATTGTGTTTCATTGGCTCCCTGGATGTTTTCGGGGTACGGAGGCTTATATAGGAGGAAGAAGTACATCGGTGGACGCCCGAGGGGCCCACAAGACAGGGGGCGCGCGCTATAGGGGGGCGCCCTCCTATCTCGTGGAGGCCTCGGCTGCTTCTTGACTTGCACTCCAAGTCCTCTGGATCACGTTCGTTCCAAAAATCATGCTCCCGAAGGTTTCATTCCATTTGGACTCCGTTTGATATTCCTTTTCCTCGAAATACTGAAATAGGCAAAAAAACAACAATACGGGCAGGGCCTCCGGTTAGTAGGTTAGTCCCAAAAATGATATAAATGTGTAAAATAAAGCCCATAAACATCCAAAAGGGGTAATATAATAGCATGGAACAATCAAAAATTATAGATACGTTGGAGACGTATCAAGCATCCCCAAGCTTAATTCCTGCTCGTCCTCGAGTAGGTAAATGATAAAAAAAAGAATTTTTGATGTGGAATGCTACCTAGCATAATTCTTAATGTAATTTTCTTTATTGTGGCATGAATGTTCAGATCCAAATGATTCAAAATAAAAGTTCATATTGATAAAAGAAATAGTAACACTTCAAGCATACTAATCAAAGTAATCATGTCTTCTCAAAATAACATGGCAAAAGAAAGTTCATCCCTACAAAATCATATAGTTAGGCTATGCTTCATTTTCGTCACACAAAGATGTTTCCAACTTCTATACCCCCGATGACAAGCCAAGCAATTGCTTCATACTTAAATAATCTCAAACTTTTTCAACCTTCACGCAATACATGAGCGTGAGCCATGGATATAGCACTATGGGTGGAATAGAATATGATGATGGGGATTGTGTGGAGAAGACAAAAAGGAGAAAGTCTCACATTGACGAGGATAATCAACGGGCTATGGAGATGCCCATCAATTGATGTCAACATGAGGAGTAGGGATTGCCATGCAACGAATGCAGTAGAGCTACAAATGAATGCTCAACAAAAGAAAACTAGTGGGTGTGCATCCAACTTGCTTGCTCACGAAGACCTAGGGCATTTGAGGAAGCCCATCGTAGGAATATACAAGCCAAGTTCAATAATGAAAAATTCCCACTAGTATGAAAAAGACAACTTATGAGACTCACTATATGAAAAACATGGTCCTACTTTGAAGCACAATATTTGAGACTCACTACATGAAGAACAAGGTGCACATAGTCAAAAAAAGAACAAGGTGCTACTTCGAAGCACAAGTGTGGAAAAAGAGATAGTAACATTGCCCTTTTTATTTTTTTCCTTTTTTCTTTTCTTCCTTTTTTTCTTTTTTTGGGCCTTTCTATTTTTTCTCTTTTGGCCTTTCTTTTTTTTCTGTGGGCAATGCTCTAATAATGATGATCATCACACTTCTATTGATTACAACATATGAATTACAACTCGAAACTAGAACAAGATATGACTCTATATGAATGCCTCCGGCGGTGTACCGGGATGGTGCAATGAATCAAGAGGGACATGTATAAAAATTAATGCATGGTGGCTTTGCCACAAATACGATGTCAACTACATGATCATGCAATGGCAATATGACAAAAGTAAAGTATGTCATGATGATGATAAACGGAACGGTGGAAAGTTGCATGGCAATATATCTCGGGAGTGGCTATGGAAATGCCATAATAGGTAGGTATGGTGGCTATTTTGAGGAAGATATAAGGAGGTTTATGTGTGATAGAGCGTATCGTATCACGGGGTTTGGATGCACCAGCAAAGTTTGCACCAACTCTCAAGGTGAGAAAGGGCAATGCACGGTACTGAAGAGGCTAGCAATGGTGGAAAGGTAAAAGTGCGTATAATCCATGGACTCAACATTAGTCAAAAGAACTCATATACTTATTGCAAAAATTTAGAAGTCATCAAAAATCAAGCACTACGCGCATGCTCCTAGGGGGATAGATTGGTAGGAAAAGACCATCGCTCGTCCCCGACCGCCACTCATAAGGATGCACAAGCCAGGTACACTTCATGTTTCAAATTTGTTACACAACTTTAACCATACGTGCATGCTACGGGACTTGCTAACTTCAACACAAGCATCCTTTGAATTCATAATCACCCAACTAGCATGACTTTAATATCACTACCTCCATATCTCAAAACAATTATCAAGTATCAAATTAATCATAGCATCCAATTCACTTACTATGATAGTTTTTATTATACCCAACTTGGATGCCTACCATTCTAGGACCAATTTTATAACCATAGAAAATACCATGATGTTCTAAAACACTCTCAAAATAATATAAGTGAAGCATGAGATACTAGTAATTTCTACAAAAATAAGTCACCTCGTGCTCTAAAAGATATAAGTGAAGCACTAGAGCAAAAACTATCAAGCTCAAAAGATATAAGTGAAGCACATAGAGTATTCTAGCAAATTCAAATCAAGTAGGCTTCTCCCAAAAGGTGTGTACAGCAAGGATTATTGTGGTAAACTAAAAATCAAAGACTAATATAATACACGACGCTCCAAACAAAACACATATCATGTGGCAAAAAATATAGCTCCAAATAAAGTTACCAATGAACGAAGACGAAAGAGGGAATGCCCTCCCGGGGCATCCCCAAGCTTAGCCTTTTGGCTATCCTTGAATATCTTAGGGTGCCCTGGGAATCCCCAAGCTTAGGCTCTTGCCACTCCTTATTCCATAGTCCATAAAAGCTCTACCCAAAACTTGAAAATGTCACAACACAAAACTCAACAGGAAATCTTATAAGCTCCGTTAGTGAAAGAAAACAAAACCACCACATAAGGTACTGTAATGAACTCATTCTTTATTTATTTTGGTATTAAACCTACTGTAATCCAACTTCTCTATGGTTTATAAACTAATTTACTAGCCATAGATGCAACAAAATAAGCAAACAACACATGAAAAACAGAGTCTGTCAAAAACAGAACAGTCTGTAGCAATCTGTAACTAACGCAAACTTATGGAACTCTAAACATCCTACAAAAATAGGAAGTCCTGGACAATTTGTCTATTGATCATCAGCAAAAAGAATCAACACAAAGCACGTTTCTGTGATTTAACAAAACTAAATTCGTGCGCGCAAAGTTTCTGCTTTTCAGCAGAATCAAATCAACTATCATCATAGGTTATCCTATAGGTTCTACTTGGCACAAACACTAATTAAAGATAAAAACACATCTAAACAGAAGGTAGATGCAAGATTTATTACTAAACAGGAACAAAAACAAAAAACACAAAGAAAATTGGGTTGCCTCCCAACAAGCGCTATCGTTTAACGCCCCTAGCTAGGCATAAAAGCGAAGATAGATCTAACGAGTGCCATCTTTGGCACTAAATTCATAAGTAGCCCGCATGATAGATTCATAAGGTAATTTGACTTTCTTTCTTGGAAAGTGCTTAATGCCTTTCTTTAATGGAAATTGGAATCTAATATTACCTTCCTTCATATCAATAATCGCGTCAATCGTTCTAAGGAAAGGTCTACCAAGAATAATAGGGCAAGAAAGATTGCAATCTATATCAAGAACGATAAAATCCACGGGCACCAAATTTCTATTTGCGACAATGAGAACATCATTGATCCTTCCCATTGGCTTTTTAATGGTGGAATCCGCAAGGTGCAAATTTAAAGAGCAATCATCAAGATCATGGAAACCTAGAATATCACATAAAGTTTTCGGAATCGTGGAAACACTAGCACCCAAATCACACAAAGCAAAACACTCATGATCTTTAATTCTAATCTTTATAGTAGTTCCCACTCATCATTAAGTTTTCTAGGTATAGAAACTTCCAAATTAAGTTTTTCATCATAAGATTGCATCAAGGCATCAACGATATGTTTGGTAAAAGCTTTATTTTGACTATAAGCATGAGGAGAATTAACAACGGATTGCAACAAGGAAATACAACCTTCTAAAGAACAATTATCATAATCAAATTCCTTGAAATCTGAGATAGTGGGTTCAATGCTTTTGAAAGTTGTGACCTCTCCAATCCCACTTTTACCAAATTTAGCATCAAGATCTAAAAACTCCGAATTCTTGGGACGCCTTCTAGGTAAAGTTGACTCATCATCAGTCCCATAATTATCAAGATTCATATTGCAAAATATAGATCTAATAGGAGACGCTTCAATAACTTTAAGATCTTCATCATTATTTTCATGGAAACTAGAAGAACACGCCTTTACAAAGCAATCTTTCTTAGCACGCAATCTAGCGGTTCTTTCTTTGCACTCATCAATGGAAATTCTCATTGCTTTGAGAGACTCATTGATATCATGCTTAGGAGAAGAAGATCTAAGTTTAAGAGAATCAACATCAAGCGAAAGTCTATCAATGTTCCTAGCCAAATCATCAACTTTGAGAAATTTTTCTTCAAGCAAAGCATTAAAATTCTTTTGAGAAATCATAAATTCTTTCACACTATTCTCAAAATCAGAGGGCATCTTATTAAAATTACCATAAGAATTATTGTAGGAATTTCCATAATTATTAGAGGAATTACTAGGGAACGGTCTAGCATTAAAGTTTCCTCTATAAGCATTGTTTCCAAAACTATTCCTAGCAACAAAATTCACATCCATAGATTCATTATTATTCTAAATCAAAGTAGACAAAGGCATATCATTGGGATCAAGAGGAGTAATTTTAGTAGCAAATAATTTCATAAGTTCATCCATCTTTCCACTCAAAACATTGATTTCTTCTATAGCATGCACTTTTTTACTAGAAAATCTTTTGGTGTGCCATTGAGAATAATTAGCCATAATATTATCAAGAAGTTTTGTAGCATCTCCTAACGTGATTTCCATAAACGTGCCTCCCGCGGCCGAATCTAAGAGATTTCTAGAAGCAAAGTTCAAACCGGTATAAAATTTTTGTATGATCATCCATAAATTCAAACCATGAGTAGGGCAATTGCAAAGCATCAATTTCATTCTTTCCCAAGATTGGGCAACATGCTCATGATCAAGTTGTTTAAAATTCATGATATCGTTCCTAAGAGTGATAATCTTAGCGGGAGGAAAATACTTAGAGATAAAAGCATCTTTGCACTTGTTCCAAGAATCAATACTATTTTTAGGCAAAGACGAAAACCAAACTTTAGCACGATCTCTAAGTGAAAACGGAAATAACTTCAATTTAACAATATTGTTATCCGTATCTTTCTTCTTTTGCATATCACACAAATCAACAAAGTTGTTTAGATGAGTAGCGTCATCTTCACTAGGAAGGCCGGCGAATTGATCTTTCATAACAAGATTCAGCAAAGCAGTATTGATTTCACAAGACTCAACATCATTAAGAGGAGCAATCGGAGTACTAAGGAAATCATTTTTATTGGCATTCGAGAAATCACACAATTTGGTATTACCTTGCACCATGGCAACAAGTAATCCAACACACAAGCAAACGGAAAAGGGCAAGCGAAAAGAGAGGAGGAGATTGGGAAAGAGAGGGCGAATAAAATGGCAAGGGTGAAGTGGGGGAGAGGAAAATGAGAGTCAAATGGCAAATAATGTAAATGCGAGGGAGATGGGTTTGTGATGGGTACTTGGTATGTCCTGACTTGAGTGAAGACCTCCCCGGCAACGGCGCCAGAAATCCTTCTTGCTACGTCTTGAGCTTGCGTTGGTTTTCCTTGAAGAGGAAAGGGTGATGCAGCAATAGTAGCGTAAGTATTTCCCTCAGTTTTTGAGAACCAAGGTATCAATCCAGTAGGAGGCTCCTCAAAAGTCCCACGCACCTACACAAACAAACAAAGAACTCGCAACCAACGCAATAAAGGGGTTGTTAATCCCTTCACGGCCACTTGCGAAAGTGAGATCTAATAGAGATAGTATGATAAGATAAATATATTTTTGGTATTTTATAATATAGATGCAAAAAGTAAAGATGCAAATAAAAGTAGATTGGAAAAAAATATGATAAGAGATAGACCCAGGGGCCATAGGTTTCACTAGTGGCTTCTCTCAAGATAGCATAAGTATTACGGTGGGCGAACAAATTACTGTCGAGCAATTAATAGAAAAGTGAATAATTATGAGATTATCTAGGCATGATCATGTATATAGGCATCACGTCCGCAACAAGTAGACCGACTCCTGCCTGCATCTACTACTATTACTCCACACATCGACCGACTCCTGCCTTCATCTAGAGTATTAAGTTCATAAAGAACAGAGTAACACATTAAGCAAGATGACATGATGTAGAGGGATAAACTCAAGCAATATGATATAAACTCCATCTTGTTATCCTCGATGGCAACAATACAATACGTGCCTTGCTGCCCCTGCTGTCACTGGGAAAGGACACCGCAAGATTGAACCCAGAGCTAAGAACTTCTCCCATGGCAAGAAAGATCAATCTAGTAGGCCAAACCAAATTGATAATTCCAAGAGACTTGCAAAGATAACTCAATCATGCATAAAAGAATTCAGAGAAGATTCAAATATTATTCATAGATAAACTTGATCATAAACCCACAATTCATCGGATCTCAACAAACACACCGCAAAAAGAGTTTACATCGAATAGATCTCCACAAGAGAGGGGGAGAACATTGTATTGAGATCCAAAAAGAGAGAAGAAGCCATCTAGCTAATAACTATGGACCCATAGGTCTGTGGTAAACTACTCACAGCTCATCGGAGGGGCAAGGATGTTGATGTAGAAGCCCTCCGTGGTCGATTCCCCCTCCGGCAGAGTGCCGGAGAAGGCTCCATGATGAGATCTCGCGGATAAAGAAGGTTACGGCGGTGGAAATTGCGTTTCGTTGGCTCCCTGGATGTTTTGGGGTACATAGGCTTATATAGGAGGAAGAAGTACGTCGGTGGATGCCCGAGGGGCCTACGAGACAGGGGGGCGCGCTTCTTGACTTGCACTCCAAGTCCTCTGGATCACGTTCGTTCCAAAAATCACGCTCCCGAAGGTTTCATTCCGTTTGGACTCCGTTTGATATTCCTTTTCTTCGAAATACTGAAATAGGCAAAAAAAACAGCAATACGGGCTGGGCCTCCAGTTAGTAGGTTAGTCCCAAAAATGATATAAATGTGTAAAATAAAGCCCATAAACATCCAAAGGGGTAATATAATAGCATGGAACAATCCAAAATTATAGATATGTTGGAGATGTATCACTCGTCCATGGCGAAGTACTTCATGTTCTTCAACGGGCGGCAGGGGCGATCACTGCCACCCGAAGCCTCCTTCCTCTTACGGAGGACGTCGAAGTCTATGTGGAACCGACTCAAGCTCTCGACGTGAGGGCCGGCGTGAGGCGTGGACGAAGAAGCACCAGGGCAACCTGCCTCAGGGGTGCCAGGCTGGGAGGAGCGATCAGGCGCCACCTCTCGATGGCCTGGCGAGGCCTCAGGAGTTTTGGCGTCGGGAGCCGCAGGTTGCGTCCCCTGATCAACAACCACCTCGGGACGGGTTTCGCAAGCTCCGAAGGATGACGCCTCGGGGGCCCCGCGTGACATCGGCCGCTCGACACCAGACCCCCAGCCTCGAGTGATGTTTGCCTCCCTGCACCACCTCCTGAGGCAAGATCGACGTGGGCGACGGCGGGAGAAGCCACGGCGACAGGATTTTCACGGGGCCCCATGAGGTCAGCTGGGCACAACCCCCATTCGTCGAAGCGGGGCATCTGCCTCGCAAACTTGGCCCTGCCCGAGCAAAGATACAGGAGGCCGCCCCCATGCCGGATGTCGCCCGAAGAGGGGTTGCCAGTCAAGACCTTCAGCACCTTCCTCAGTGTTTCAGGCGCAAGATCCCCCTCCTGAAGCCTCATGCGGTCTTGATACCCAGTCAGGGTCCACATCGGTCGAGAGTGGCGCTGGAGAGGAGTGATGCGACACTGGAGGAACTCCTTCACCACCTTGGGCGCAGTCACACCAAGCGTCCTCAACCTCTCGAATCGGCGCCAGATAAAGGCGAGCTGGGGGCTCGCGAGCTTCTCGTGACCCCATCCTAGATTGAGGATAGCATGCAATGTCGGATGCACGAGCAGGGGGCTGGGCACCCCGACATCCACGTACAGCCACCGCTCCCGGAACCCGCTCATGGAACGTGGAAGGCCAAAATCAATCCCTGAGGTGGCTGTCTCTGGCACGGCCTGGAAGCTCACGCATCACAAGCACTGCGACAGGCCGGTCAGACGCAAGGAGAAGAAGTGGCGCAGGAGGGCAATGGAAGGGGCAATGCCCACCATGGCTTCGCAGACGAAGGCGAAGACATCAAGAAGAGTAATGGATTGGGGATCGAGATGCATCATGTGGATCTGGTAGTGGGAAAGCACCGCATTGAAGAAGGCAGAGAAGGGAGGAACCAGGCCAGCCCACAGGGCATCGGCAAAGAATCAAACCTCTGTGACGATCCTGTCGAAGGAGGCATGGGACGCGGGCCAAGCCGTCGTCCTTCCACTCGTTGAAGCTGGAGGCGAGGGCAGAGCGGACCTTGGCCAAGGCTTCCAGATTGAGTATCAGCGACCGGCCGACGGCGGGCGCGATTGCCAGAGGCGAGCTGGCCGAAGGCGCGTGCTTCTTCCCTTTCTCCTTTTTTGTTGGCGCCATGGCAACGGAAGGGGGCAGAGCTCCAGTCGGATTGGAGGCGGAAATAGAGACTCAAGGAAGAAAGGGGAACAGGAAGCATGCGGGCAGCAAGGAGAGAATAACTGTGTACAGTTTCATGGCCGCCTAGCCAAGCGGATATTGGGGGAGCGTGGGGAAGCGGAGACGCCCACGTCCAATCAACCGCCACGCGGCAACCAAGGCCGCAGGCTGTTGGGGCCCGTGGTGCTCCGCACTTGCCCTTTCGCTTTGCTGCTAAGCCAAGTCCGAGCGTGCCTTGGGCCTGGGGGCTACTGTCGGCGTTCTGGGAACGGGGGTCCCCAGACTTGCCTGCCTGCGGTCTGCGGCGTGGCTCAAGCAGAGGCCCAGTACGGCCCGTCTTCATCAACTCGAGCTCAAGACCCTCGCGAGGGGCCAAGCCTCACGGGGCGGACGATGCAAGGCTTCCTCAGGGGCGTCCTCACTAGGCTGGCTTGCGAGGAGGCGGAGAGATCAAGGCAGGGGTACCTCGCGAGGTGCTCATGACGCAAGCCATGACGATCGAGACCAAGCGGGCGCCATCCTGCGCAGTGTCCTCGTTTCCTCTTTGGTGCAAAGGGGGCAAGCGCAGGCGCGGAGTACCGAGGCATCAAGCAAAGGTTACCATTTCGGTGCAACGAGACCAAGACCAACAGAGCGGCAGGACGGAGGTCACCGTGGAGCCTAAGACGGCGTCATTGCCAGTGCCTTTGGCAGTCGATGTTCTTGAATTCAAGAACATTGATCCTTCTTATAGGATCCTATAATGTTCTGCCATAGTTTCCTTTATTTTGTATTCAACCTGCTGATGACTTTGGTCTCGTTACAGTTGTGTGCATCACAATAATGCAGAGGTTGTGGGTGTCTCAACTCATTTTTTGAGAAATATTGAACAATGCAACACATGATTTGTTTTGCAGGAAAACATATGAAGCAGTTCACAAGCCCATCTCACGGGGTAGAGATGGTAATTTCATTTTCTCAATGTGCTGATAAGCCATTAACTAAAGCACCCACTGATTTTCTCCTATAATATGACAAGGGCTAGAGTATTCATCGGTCCGCGATGTATTGATATATCCTAAAATCTAAAAAGTGCACGCGCACCATTTAGACGGAACGAGCGGCCGGCTCCTGGCCGCTCGATCCCGCCCTGAATCGCCGCACGCGTCCAACTTTCGTAGGCTACGATTTTCCCCGATTTCCCATTCTACCCCTCCGCCGCCACGTTCCCCTCTTCCTCGCCCGACGCCACCGACCACTCGCTCCCCACTCGCCCCCGATCTCTCTCTCTCTCTTGCACGACGCCCCCGCTCGCCTCTCTCTCTCTCTTGCGCGACGCCGACCACCAGTCGCCTCTCTCTCGCGCGCGCGACGCCGCTCTCTCCCCGTTGATGCGCCCTCTCTCTCCCTCTCGCCGGCATCTTGCTCCGCACCGCCGCTCACTGCTCCCCACAACCCTGGTTCACACAAAGCTGTCATTTTTATTCGCCGGCGATGCGCTGCTGGGCGAGGAGGAGCTGGATCCACATGCGCTGGTCCTCGATCTGCTTGTGGATAGGCGTGAGGAGTCGCTGAAGCGGAGCCCGAGCAGCGCCGGCGCGGGCGTGAAGACGATGGCGGGAGGAGGTGGAGCCCGAGCAGGAGGATCTGGAGCCGCATCTCAAGTATTGAAGCTACCTCGGCGACGCAACGACGCTTGATGTGGAGCGGCGCCTGAGCCGCGGAGTCGGCGGTCATATCCATGGCGACGGCGATGCCGCCAAAGGTACTCTTCCTCCTCTGGTTCAATTCAACCCCTTTCTTTCATGGATTAAAGCATGGAGTACATTCAGTTCAGCCCCTTGCACTGATTTGGAGGTAGCAGTAGCAATAGCACTGATTTGCAGTGATTTAGAGTAGTTGCAGTAAATCTAAATTACTCCAATGTGCAGATTTGCAGTAAACTTGAATTACACTAGTGTGGATTTGCACTGATTTGGAGTAGCTTTGATGCAGTAGGCCTGCTTATTTGATCTACAGTTGGGAAGGAGATTAATAGGCCTGCTTATTTGAAGATTTATAGTTGCACAGGAGTATTCAATTAGTTGGCATACTCATCATTTCTACTTGCACAAACTGTATCCAATTAATTGACATCCTCAGCCACAAGAGTAGCTATTTTTTAGTCCCATCTTCAAATTTTTGAGGGTTGCCCAAGAGTATCAAATGACTTGGCACCCTCAGCCTTTCTAGTTGCACAGGAGTATTTAATTAGTTGGCATCTTGAGCATTTTCTAGTTACACAATAACACCTAACTAGTTGACATCCTCAGCCTTTCTAGTTGCACAAGAGTAACTACTTTTAGTTGGCATCCTCTGCATTTTGTAGTTGCATAACTAACATAATATCAAGTTGGCATCATCAACCTTTTTTATCCAGTTTTTTCTGAAGAAGAACAAATATTTTGTATGCAGTGTTAACTAATCACCTTCGGCACCTTTTGTTTGCAAAACCTTAGGTGATCACATCGGAATGTGATCACTTTTGACACCGTTTTCTGATGGCAGGAAATAGAATTTCATCTTCTTTTCTGTTTCATTTTTAGTATATAATACATCCTATAGAACATATTCCCCCTATTGCAATTTGTGTGAGACAAGACTACTTGTATGCTCGTTTTTAATACTGTTCTTGTGCTTTTTCTAGTCTCGTTTTTAATACTTTTAATACAGGAAATAGAATTTCATCTTCTTTGCTGCACAAATTTGCAGCAAAAGTTCGCTTTGGATACAAGTTTAGCTGCATAATTATATGTTTATATTTGCACAAACAACAAATCCAATCTTTTTCTATGGGAGAGAAGTGAAGTGGTGGTTGGTAGTGGTCGGCTCGTCACCTGGCGGATCTGGGAGGGATCGCTTGCGCGATCGAACGGCCACGGGCCGGCCGCCCGTTTCGGTCAGTTAGTGGCCGGCCACTTTTTAGACTTTAGGTTTTCTATTTCATATAGTCCGTGTGTTGGTTGAACACATTTTTTGCAGGAAAAGATAGACTGAATATAGTGTCTGCAAATAGAAGCCCATATTTGTGCCAACTAAACATGGATCCAAAACCATCTTTTCCTGCAATGTGTGCAACCAACAACCAAAAGACTAGAACAAATGGACTCCAGTCTGGGCTGTTTTGTTGCACACATTTGCATAAAAAGGTTGGCTTGGACCCATGCTTAGTTGCATAAATACGTTCTTCTTTTTGCAGAAACAGTACACCCAGTCCATCTTTCTAGTCTGGGATTTTTCTTTTGCACAAATGCCGCAGGAAAGTTGGTTTTGGACCAATATTTTAGTTACACAAATATGTGCTTCTTTTTGCACAAACAGTACACCTAGTCCATCTTTCTAGTCTGGGCCATCATACAGTTGAGATTAGTACTTTTTCTGGAGAACTCAATGCAGCTAGTATTTTCAACAACATCAGCGTCATTTTTATAAACTTGGTTTTTGGTTTGGTGACGGTGTGATGATTTTTTTTTCTCTCGTCATGCAAGTGTTGAATAACTATTTTTCTGACTTGGTATCCTCAAGATTTCTTGTTGCACAAGAGTATCCATTTAGTTGGCATCCTCAGCATTTCTAGTTTCAAGGAACAATATACAACTAGTTGACATCCTCAGTTTTTCTAGTTGCACAACAGTATATAATTTAGTCCCATCTCCAAAAAAATTGAGGGTTGCCAAAGAGTATCTTTGGCACCCTCGGACTTTATACTTGCACAGTAGTATCCAATTAGGTGGCATCCTCAGCAATTCTAGTTACACAATACTTTTCTAACTAGTTGACATACTCAAGACTTTTTTTAGTTGCACAAGAATATGTATTTAGTTGGCATCCTTAGCATTTCTAGTTGCACAATACTTTTCTAACTAGTTGACATACTCAAGACTTTTTCTAGTTGCACAAGAGTATGTATTTAGTTGGCATCCTTAGCATTTCTAGTTGCACAGAGAACATAATACTGTGTTGGCATCCTACAATTTATACAGTACCTACAATTTATTGAACATTTTTTCTATCTACAATGTGCAGGTCTATGATTCAGACAGTAGCTACATGAAAAGAAGGGCATGATTTTCTGCAGATCAATGCAAGTGAACATATCAAGCAAGGTCTGCTATAGCAACTTCAAAGATAGAAGCAAAATCAGATTTCAACTATAATTGTCTATAGCTATTTTAGTTAGATTTGCACATTTAGATCAACGGTTTGATGGCAGTGTGTTTCAAATTTGTGATGGCAGTGTGTGAACCTATTTTCTAAGAACTATATTTGCAGATTGTTTTTTATTAGAACATATCGTATATCGCTCGTCATCGTATATTGTTTGTCTTCTTCCAGATTTTTCAAGTTCCTGCCAAGGTTGCACAGTTTTGACCCATTTTATATTTCCAGTTTCACAGTTCCTGCTTATAGTTGGGTGCTAGAACGGGGTTAGTTGCACAAAATAGGTTTAGTTTTGTATAATCTATTGAGTTGGCACACAACACTCATTCAGTTTACTACCTTATTTGGCTTAGTTGCACGAAAGCAATCTACTGGTTGAACAGTTTTTCCGCAAACACACTATGCAAGATTCATTTGATTTTTGACAACCAAATACATGAGTTCTTGCCAAAGTTGCACAGTTCTGACACTTTTATATTTCCAGTTGCACAATGCCTCCTCATAGTTGGATGCTACAACTGGGTTAGTTGCACAAGAAAAGGTTTAGAGTTGCATAATCTGTTGAGTTGGCACACAACACTCATTCAGTTGGCTATCTTATTTGGCTTAGTTGCACGAAAGCAACCTACTGGTTGCATAGTTTTTCCTCAAACACACTATGCACGATTCATTTGATTTTTGACAACCAAATATACAAGTCAAAGATGTGTGCAAGGAAATCACTACAAGGAGCAAGATATACAAAAGAGAATCTCGAAGAAGATGGGCAAGTCTTCTCACCTCTGGATCCTAGAGGTAGGTTTTCTTTTTCGTCCCTCCTCTCTTCTGATCTGGCTTTTTCTGGTCTTCTCTCTGATTTCTAAGCCCTCTTCTCTTCTCTTGTTCTTTTGTTCTGGCGATGAAGGTCCCGCAAACTGGGCAGATCCTTCTTTCGTGAGGAAGAAGAAGATCCTGCCTGGTCTTTGATCTACTTTTTTTATTGTCTTTTTTGTGATCTCTAAGCCTCTTCTCTTCTCCTATTTGTTCTTGGGAGCCGCCATGTTGTCCTTCTCTCCTAGCGATGAAGGATTCTACAACCTGGGCAGATCCTTCTTTCATGAGAAAGAAGAAGATAGCCAGGGCGCAGTTGGTGGGCGGGGCATGGTTTGGCGAGGAGGGTGCACGTGATCCCGCGGCTAGCTGGCGGGCGGGGCAGTTCCCTTTTTCGCTCCAATGGGCGGGGACCAGGTGGACCATTTGGGCGGGCGGCGGGCGGTTCCCTTTTTCGTTCGGGCGGGCGGGACCAGGTGGACCACGTGGGCGAGCGGGGGACTGTTTCCTCTTTCGCTCGAGGGGGGACCAGGTGGTTTCCTTTTTCGGGTGGCCGCTGGCTAGCGATCCCAGGGCGGCCGGCCGCCCACTAGACGCGTCCTTGATATATTTGGCACGTTGAGAGCAACTCCAACGAGGCAACCCATTTTGTCCGCGCGCGTCCGTTTGGGTCGCGGCACTGGTTGGGAAGGATCATGGGTAGGACCGCTTTTGAGCCGCTTGCGGAGGAGGATCTAGGTGCACAGTGCACCAGGCAGGACTCGACCCTACCGAATCAGAAATCAATAAGAGCGAAATGCCTTCTGACTATGTGGATGCTATGGAAGCACAAAAATGATGTGGTGTTCAACGGTGTGCTACCGTCGATCCCCCATCTGAAGCAGCGGATTATGGACGAAAGAAGGCTATGGGGCAAGGCGGGGTTACTCAACAAGGGGACACAAGGTCTTGAGGCGGAGGTAGACCGGTGGGCCATAGAATCCTAGTAGATTTTATTTTCTTCCCAAGGTAGTGCCTGAAAATCCGGCATGTAAATAAACTTTGTACATATGACACTTGGGGAGTCTTCCTTTCTTCTTCAATGAATGATACACATACTCGTGTGTATTCGAGAAGAAAAAACATTCGTCCGCGTGTGTCCGTTTGGGTCGCGGCGGACAGAAAAGTCAGCCCAACGCGCCGACCAAATGGACGCGTGTCCGCTTTTCGTCCGCTTGCCGACCCATTTTTTAGCCTTATTTTGCCTTGGCGCGGACATGAGATGGATGTGCGCGCCGCCCGCCTACCCCTCCCCTGGCCCGCTAGTGGGTGGCACATTAGCCATCCTCTCCCACCCTCCGTATTGACAGCAAACCCTCGCCCGCCTCCGCCGCTTGGTCGCCGCCGCCCAATTGCCGGTGCCTCTGCCAGCAGCCGGTGCCGACACACCTCCCCCCAACGTAGCTACCTCGCCGCCACCGTTGTCTCGCCGCCGGGCTACCGAAACTTCTGATCCCACCTCCCGAGGCCGCCACGAGCAGCAAGCCGCCTCACGGCCCTGGCTAGCTCCTTATTTGGTTGTGAAACTATGCTATTTTTTTATATGTTTCCTTGTGAAATAATGCAAAATGTGTACATATTTGTTGAAGAGGGGCGGCCAGACGGCCACGCCGACAAATATGGGTCAGCGCCTTGAATATTAAACAGGGCGGACACCGAGGTGTGGCCGACCCAAACGGACAAAAACGGACAAAAGCGTCGTTCGTTTGTGTCGACGCCTTGGAGTTGCTGGGATAACTGAAGATTGAACATATCCCAATGACAATGATCAATGACCGTCCTACTCCATCAACGGAGTGAAAAGAGATTCTCTTCCGAACACTACTACAGTCATGCAGCATCCCTTTTCTTTTGAAAGTATGTCTTCCTTTTTGAGCATTCATAGAGGTTGTCATTCATAGTTTCATACGATGATACGACACACGTTTGAACAGTCTAGACTTTCTTCGGTCTTCACCGAGCAGACCCCACTGGCAGGACGGGGTCACCTCGTCGATGCCAAATGTCGCTTGCCGTCTCGCTCCCTTGTACCCGACAACCGCGGACCACACAGGAGGCACAGCCAACCCGACCACGCTCGCTCCGGCGACCAATCCCCGGCCGTGGACGAGGCAGACCCCAGTGGTGCACCAGCGCCACGGGCCCGCGGGCCCACCAGCACCAGGGCCGCAATAACGACCCCCGCCCGATTCAATGGCCGTGATCCTTCCCCGTCTCCTCGAGATCACCCCGGCCAACCATAACTCGACAGCGCGCCACTCCAAACCACCCCGGTTTCGCAATACCACCCCTGGGCTCCCCATCTAAACCGCCCCCGCCTCGCCCCCCCATTCCCTGCGAGCTCCACACAGCATCACACCGCATTTCTCATTCTTCCTCCCCACGTCGCCGTAGCAGCTAGCTAGCCGGGAGGGAGGGGCCGCCGCCGCCGAGTGAGGGAGCCGGAGGAGGCGGGTTGGAGGCAGGGCGGAGATGGGGCGCGGGCCGGTGCAGCTGCGGCGGATCGAGAACAAGATAAACCGGCAGGTGACCTTCTCCAAGCGCCGCAGCGGGCTGCTCAAGAAGGCGCACGAGATCTCCGTGCTCTGCGACGCCGAGGTCGCGCTCATCGTCTTCTCCACCAAGGGCAAGCTATACGAGTACTCCAGCCAGGACAGGTTATATCACGCGCGCCCAGCTACCCCTCCTTCCTAACCCATTCCGCTCCTTCCTACGAGCTCCATTTGAAGATTTTGGGTACCAGAATTTTGATTTGGGCTGCTTTGTATTCATTCCACGAGTAGCTGTCTCGTTCGATAGTTCCGGTGGGGAAATTTGGTTGCGGGAGATAGTTGCTCGGCGCGTGCGTGGTTATTATTTCGTGCTATTCTTTGTGGGTTCTGCTCGGATGGGTAATCTAGTTCTCCTTGTTTGGATCGTAGAATCGATTGTTGTTCAATTAACCAGTATCTCAGAGTTACTCATACTCGATTGCCAGTACTAATTAATTAACGTACGTACTGTCTACAGGTTCTACCATGTGATTATGCAACTCTAATGTACTTGATCGATTACTCTATAAGTTATAGCATATATTGCGCGAATGGTACTTCAGTAACCCCTTATTCATTTTTAGGACCAATAAAGGTGATTTTCTGATGATATCTGTTCCAAAAACTAAGTCCAGTTATTCTCATGAAATAGTGGTGAGGAGGACTTGCACATCAGATGTATAAGTTTTCCTAAATGGACTAAAGTTTGCTATTCAATGATGCTGATGCTAATGTTTCACTATCATGTTAATTGCATATATACTAGTAGAATATATATGAAACTAGCTGCTTGGTTACTGTAGAAGCAATTTAATAGGAAAGCAAAGCCTACACATATCCCTTCTCATCCCCTCTGCATCTGTCCGTCAGATATTAGCCAGCTATTTTATTACCCAATGTTTTTTGTCAGTTCTAACTGGCATGCATGGCCATCAGCTTATTTGATAGATGTTTCGGTTTTTTATCAGTATTCTTTATCCATAAGAACACTGAGATTATGTCGTTGAAAATTTGATCTTAGTGTTGGATTAGTTTAAGTTCCAAGGAGAACAATCGTTACACAAAACCTGAAACTGGCCAATTGAACGTACATGTTTTGTTTGAGATTTTTGGACTTAACAGTTTAGACATCTTTATATTTTATGAGTTAGATAAATGTTTGCCCCTCGAAAATGTCCGTGGCCGCCCTCTGTTATTTGCCTAAAAGGGATATACATGTCGGGGTAACCCAAATATATAGTTTTCAACGTTTTTACTCACAGTTGAAAATACTTGCATATACTATTCTAAGGCTTAAACATATAATATTTGTGGTATATCATTTCATAGTTAGACAGACCACAAAATCACTTGTGTGTATACTGTATACTATCTTTTTTATTTACTGATTACTTGTTCCGCGGGAGTATATGCCGCTTAGTTACGAATATCCATTTCGGCTCCCGAGCTCATCTGATCTCCGTGAATAGTAAAATCAAAACAAATAGTACAAAAATAAAAAAAACCTGATTTTTTTTTTGCATGGAGAATATTTAACGCGTGAGGTCCGTGCCAAATTTCAGCGCATTTGGACATCCGAGCAGCTCTCAGAAAAAAATCGGTTCCGAATAGTAAACTTTTTCACATACCCCAATTTTGTATTTTTTTTCTGAGAGCTGCTCAGATGTCCAAATGAGCTGAAATTTGACAAGGACCTAACGCACTAAAACATCTTCCATGCCACCAAAAATTAGAATTTTTTGAAATTTCTAATATTTATTTTGATTTTACTGTTCATGCACGGGAGCAGGTGAGCTCGTGAGCCATTTAGTTGCTCTCACTTACTTAAGGTTATAGTTTCGAAGCTAGGGTAGTGCAACCTTCTGGCAAGAACGTTAGGCTATACTCGTATGGGGCACTTCATAACTTCTCTTCACTTGTTTTGCTTTTATGAACCGTGCTTTGCACAAATTTCTGCTTAACAATCATTTCAAACTTCACTGCAAAATAAAAAACAATCATTTCAAACTACATTGCCAGTACTATGGTGAGCTTGAGATACCCTCCAACACTCCTTTGTTCATTCATGAAGACATGAACTAATTTTTTTCATTTGAATGAACTAAGGAATATAGGAGTGTACCCTAGCTAAAGGCTAACCATTTGCACTCCTTGTACAAAATGGTTGGTCTTAGCTAGCTAGTTGTATGAACAAAGCAATGCCCAACTTTATGTTAATCAAATTTACTAGTGCATAAAAGGTCATTCCTAATGGTGCATAGAAAGAGACTCGTGGGCTAGTTTTAATCCTCACATTACGTTTAGATGTTTTTTTACACAATTGATTACCGGGCTAAATTACTGCTATTGTCATGTTAGCAGGGAACAGTTACCATGATAAAAGTGTATGGCTGCTAGTTAATAATTTATATGTTTTTAGATTAGATATTACGATGTTATGCAGAAGTAGAGAGTGATATTCAAGTGCCACCAACAAAAAACTATAGCATATCGTCATAGAAGTATTAACACGGAAGTCTTACATGTATGGAGATGGATGGAGAATAGTGTTCAATAACCTGTAACAAAGTGGCCATTGCTTAAATCTGTTAAGTAATAAAGCGCCCCTTTTTGAAAACAAAGTGGCCATAACCTACCAATAACTTAGCTAGCAAGTGAGTATTAACCTGGCAACCACGTGTGTGGAAAGAAGTTGTCAAAATATATCAACATGAGATCTACTTGGGAGGTGAATATTTTTTCCAACATACGTCGTCACCATGACTTCACCAACTGCACAGCTCCGCCATAATCATCGTCGTATCCTTGTCAAGGGGTAATTGAGGCCAGCAAGAGCAGGTTGTCCATCAAGTCGTCGTTGCAGGGTTGTCGCGATAGCATAGGAGTTCCTGCCTTGGGTGTACTACATGTAGAATCTAACATCTGGTGGAAGATGGCTTCTCTCTGCTTGCTCATCTCCTCCCCTTTAGTGGAATCGTGCGTGGTGGCAGCCAATGCATGTATGTGTTAGATCTAGGAGAGCGTGGCGCCACCGCATCCATGCAAGGTGACCCATGCCGCTAGTTGGTGGCGAACGATGCGTCGGTACTATAACATCAGATTCCACGTACATTGCAAAACTCTTCATCACATGTCGACTTTGGCCAGTCACTACTGGCTTATTGTATATGTGAATTGGATATCGCACAACGTTCCCCGTGTGTGTTGTTTTTAAAAAAAAAAAGAGGATGACCCCCGGCCTCTGCATCTGGGCGATGCATACGGCCACTTTATTAATTATTCTCACAAGACCTTATAAAATCATACAACAGTAAGACTAAAGCCACCGTCTAAGCAATAACTGTCGCTACACCTATCCAATTGACGAAGGGCGCTGATATCCTGGGCCTAATATCAAACGGACATCGCAGCCAGACCTAACATCTAAGACATGAGGTCCCAACCAGGATGCCAGCCGGGTATGGGCACCCACCAGTCCGGCGTGCTCCTCAACCAGGACGCCTGCTGGGTATGAGGCCGCCGTAGCCACTTGCCACCAATCCATCTTCAGAGTTGTATTGTTGCATCTACCTTGCATGGTCTAGCTACTGTTGACGCCACCACGACGCCAGACAGCTTCCTCCTCCTGCGCGAGTCCATCTCTGCGCATCGGACGCCGAGTCTCCACTGCGCCATGCCGCCGAGACCCACCGTCAATGATACTGTTGATGCCACACTGCTCCACCTACATGCCATCTCGCATCGACTCCGAACTACCAGCAACTCCACCACCCTGAGCAGTCCTCGGTCGACGCCTTCAGAAAGGAACACAACACCAAAGTGCCATCGTCGTCCAAACAGAGGAATAGAGGCTTTCGCCTGCGCTCATGGCAGAGGTGGGGGGCGTATGATCCACACCGAAGCCTCCACGAAGGGAATCGGCGTCGAGGGCGTTGACTTTGGTGCGGCCGCCACGCCGGCCTGGAGTTTCCCCCGGATCCATGCACACCCGCTAGATCCATCCAGGCAGTATTGGCGTCGACCGTAGTCGCTATCGTAGCCAGCACGAACCGGAGTAGATCGAGTCGGAGACGACGCCTCCCATGGAACTCCAGTCGGCCATCGAGGAGCCGCCGTAGCGCCGCCGCCTCCACGCCGCCCACGCAGCCGTTGAAGGCCCCCATCTACACCCGCGGATGCTGCTCGCCAGGCAGGCCGCACCGCACGCCACCGTTCGAGGCCACCGCTCCGAGATCCCCGCGCTGCCCGAGGCATCGGCGGTCAGATCTGAAACAGATCGACCACGGTCACCATAGGAGCGCCGTGCCACCACGCCGCAAACATGTGGCGTCGAAGAGCCGATCTCATAGCAAGCGAGCATCTTTATATCACCATGTGCATCGAGGACCTTAGTGCACACGCAAATCTGCTTAATCGTGTGTTGTGTAGAGCAGATTGGACACACCCTAATTTGCATGGCGTTCAGTATAAAAGACACATAATTTTATCGAAAAAGTCTTTTGCCCCGCTTTATATATAAAGCAGTCAAGGTTTTTGAGTCGCTGACTAATCGCCGATTAGTCGTCGACTAATCGCCTAGTCGTCGCGCCGTGACTGGCTTGCGCGGGCGACTTGGCTCGCGGAGCGAGTCGCCCGACTGCTGGCTCAACAGCGATTTTCTGCGATTAATCGCTGCGATTAGTCGATTAATTGACTTGCTGGCTCGACAGAGAGAGGGAAAGGGAGGGAGCTCGGGAGGAGAGGAAGCCATGGCGCTCGCGGCCGTGACCTAGGAACCGCCGCCGCAGCTCGCCGGCGATGCACCCCCTTCAGATCGACGGCGGCTGGACCTCCGCGGCGACGGCCGTGACCTCGAGCGAGGCTGCGGCGGCGCAGACTAAGGCGGGGGAGGAGGAGATGAAGCTGCAGGACTGAGCCGGAGGCGGGTGAGGCTGGGGAAGAGGCGGGGGAGGGAGAGGAGGCGGGGGAGGAGGCGCCGCCTCTCCTCGCCGGCGGCGCAGAGGAAGAAGTTCGAGGGGAGAGGCGCAGATGAAGGAGTGCGGGCTGGCATCGCTAGGTTTAGCGAGTGGATGAGGGTCGGGAGTGGTTAGCTGGGCCGTGCTGGGCCTGTTCGGACTGATAACTTTGCTTATCTGGCAGTAATGGGCTATGCAAAGGAGGGAAACAGGTGCGGGAGTGCACTGTACTGCCATGGCGACTTGGGGCGATTAGTCCAGGCAAGTCACTGACTCAAGCCAGCAAGCCACTAGCCGCAGCCTTGGCGACTTGGCTTGACTCGGCGACTCAAAAACCTTGAAAGCAGTGATCAATAGCACCTGATACAAACGCATGCTCCCACAACACACGCACACACACAAGGCAGGATACATAGGCGTTGAGCGCAGTAACACAATTCCTAGCACTACAAGAGCAGCCGGGGGCTTCCACCGCGAACACGCCACCGCGAAGAAGTGAAGCCGCATATAACGAACCATGGGCTCCAAAGCAGCGCCTTTAGGAAGGATATGGCACCGGAGCGCTACCACCACCCGATCTAAGGATCAGAGTTTCCCCTGGAGCAACACGACGGGCAATGAGAGTTGCGACGACGCCTTCAAGAAGGGAGCAAGCTTCGCCGCCACCGGTCCATCCGAAGATAGAGCAGGTTTTCACCCCGGCCAACACTCACCGCCACCGAGCACCACACCTCGGCTACCACGCCGCCCACACGGCCGTGGCAACCGGGCAACACCGAGGCACGGGCTCTGCCCATGAGCATCGCGCCACCACCACCAGGGCCGCCGCCCCGGTATCCAAGACCTTGACACCAAGTCACCCAGGACCCGCCGCTACCCCAGCCGAAGATACGAGCGGAAAGGCCCCGCCTTTTGCACCCCTGGTGGACACCCAACGTCGAGACCCAATAGGTCGGCCGGCCACAACTAGCCTCCATCGAACCGTCCTGCAGCACCGGGCGCGATACGAGTGCAATCCTCTTGCTGGGCGTGAGACGGGCCGGTCTTGCAGCCAGACGCGAGGCGAGCTCGGTCCTGCGGCACTGGGCGCGAGATGTACCGCAGCTAGGAGAAGGCCAGCCCTCCGACAAGAGTAGCGACCGAACGGTGAGGAGAGGGGTCGAAGGCCGACACAGGTCTCCTACAAACGAGCCGACACTAGAACGATCCAGCTGTCGCCACACCCGACCCGCCACCACCACAACACTCTGTGCCTCCATGCCCTGGCCAGATCCGCCCGGAGCCCCGCCACCCCGCACCGGAGCAGCTCGGACACTGGCCGCACCACCACCACCTCCACAGGGTCGTCGGCCACCACCGCCAAGTTCGACCATCACAGCGCGAACACGTCCCGAGATCACCGGACCCCACGAGCGGAGCTGGGGGAGGCGAGGAGGAAGCAGCACCGGCGGGCCACGGGGACATGGGCGAAGAGCGCCGGAGCAGGGGCCGGCCGGGACCCGATGCCGCGGGTAGGGGAAGGCGCCCCGCGACGCCAACCACCCCCGCGCAGGGGGAAACCGCCCCGCCGCCGCCAATGCCACGCAGCCTTCTGCCGTCGGTGCCCTCGACTGCGGCGAGGGAGGGGGAGCCGGGGCGAGGGACCGGGGTAGCGGCGCTGGGGTTGCCTCCCGAGGGCGTGTGCGGGAGTGCCTCGGGAGGGGAGGGGAGGGGGAGCAGTTGATGGAGAAAGTCCTGTGTATGCTTCTTAGAGCTTGTTCAAAGACACATGATTTTCATACATCACATAGCTCACATCAGGTCATCACAATGAACATATAATATAACTAACATACTTTTAACATCCATATATATCTCTACTATTAATGGGGATTCCGTAATCGTTTCGTTTGTTTCGTCTTCGCCTCCTTCCAAAACCACGTGTTGCGTTAACTCAACCAAAACAAATCAAATTTTACCAAAAGCTCAACTAAATCAAAAAAAAATTCTTGTCTTCCCCTACCCATACCCAAATCAAACCAAATCAAAGCTTACTAAACCCCAATTAAATCAAAACTTTTTTGCCTTCCTCTACCCATACTCAAATCAAATGAAATCTTACCAAAATCTAGAACATGATTGGTGTAAGATATATGTCTAACATGATTGGTGTTGAACCACTTGAATATGATGCCCCATTGGAACGCATGGGCAACTAGCTAGTTCTAGATACTATCTATCATAATAGAGAGTATGTATGCGAAAATGCCTTTTGGAGCTCGGCCTCCATGGAGGCCGGTTTTTGAAAAACACTAAAATCATGAAAATTTATATTTTTACAGTTCAAAAAAATCTGAAAAAAATTACAGATATACATGGAGGCATAACACACATGTGTGTAAATTTTTAGGACGGAATACGTTGAAATAAAGGCTGTGTAAAAAAGACAAATCTGAGGCCTTTTAACACATGTTACTATTCATCCTCAAAGTCCAGAAATTTGTCTTTTTTCTATAGGTCGCATTTCGAAGTATTTCATCTTGAATTTTTACACACACGTGCATTTCATCTGTGTATAGTTACATATTTATTTTCAGAATTTTTTGAAGTCAAAAAGTTTGAATTTTGAATTTTTCAAAAATAAAGGGCTCCATGGAGCTCGGTCACCAAAACGCCCTACTCGTATGTATGCATATTATGTATTGGGTAGTATATATTCAACCATTTACATGGTATGTACCATACTTTTAGCATACTCATTTTACATACCAATATTAATGTATTTTAAAAATATACTAAACACATAGGCTTAGTTGCAATTTTTCGTGTATTTCCCCAGATGATAGTATATGAGATGATGGTGTAACTACACTTGGTTGTAGGACGTGCTTAAGTTTACATCCAGCATAATATATCTGCATCATGAAGTGTAGATTACAGGTAGTAAGGGGAAAATATTAAGTTGCTTCTTTCTTACGCCGTTGTCTTTGCACTTTGGAATGATGAGATGCAGACATAGAGTGAGGAACATGCTGGCCGTCCGTAAGCTCCACTACCCCCTATCTCTATGCTTCTTTGTCTCTCGCTACAGAGGAAGATACTACACCTGTGTGTGCACAAAAAGCCTAATTAAAATACACAATAATGAGAACATATAGGTTGGCATAAATATAATTGAACGGAAAATAAGTGTATAACAAGTTTTAGAGGATTAGATAGCATCTGAACTAAACAAATAGGTCGGGGAAGCGAAACAAATCTTACTTGGTCACGTCCAGGCTCAGTATGTTGCAAAAGCCATTGCATGAAACATCATATTGTAACCAAATCTGGTTGTATAGTGTAAGTGAAATAAGTGACATGTCTTAAAAACAATTCAGGTTAGCAATGTGAGAAGGGAAGTGACAAGAGAACAAAACTCATACTTATGGCTAATGATTTGTTCGGGAAATGGGTGCCGGAAGAAGGGAGAGAGATATTTAGTTAACAGATGAGATGATAGGAAGGAAGTGACGATAAGAAGATAAAAAAGTAGTAGGATATATACTTAACAATTTAACATAGACAAAGAAGACCGGGGAATACCCTCTCGTGTCTACTGCACTAATGCGGACAAAACAACATAACATCTTATCTCAATTAGTTGAATTCAACTACTAACCATAACAAATGAAATTATGGCATTATAATTAACAATAATAAAACAATAGCAACTTATATTAATTAGTTGTTTAACAGTAGCAAAACAACAGAACATTATCTTAATTAGTTGAAAATAGCATGTAGTATCGTCTTACTTATAGCATAACGTCTATGTTATAAATTAAAGTACTAGAAGTGGCATCTTATCTTATAGAAATTATGTACCATCTTATGTTATAAAATTAAATTGCAATTTAGTATGTATTGGTTGAATTTACCTACTAACAAAATTAAATTACCAATAGTAGCATCTTTTCTTATAGTAAAATTATAATAGCAAAATCATTGCACAATTAACAATATAAGAAAGTACCATATAGTGATTAAACTTTCTTTTAAGAATACCGAGTACAACATAGACACACCTAGACATGCATAACACTTTGACAAGAGCAACTTATCTGTAAACATAGTCCAAGGGACAACGCAAATATATAGTACAATAGACTTGGGCTACAAGGAAGGGCATCTAGACAATATATTGACACCTAGATCAATACTAATACTCTTTAACAACCACCACCACCCTCACACCATCACACAGTGCCTCGAGAAGATCATAGTCCGAAGCTTCAAGATTGACGAAGTCAACATAGGCAGCTCGCTATTAACGGGAACACAATGGCATATAGTGATCTAATTTTTAAGTACCGAGAAAACAAAGTTACTGATCACAATCAGCGGCCCGAAGGCCAGTTCACATTCAAGATCCTTGACACGATGGCCAGAACTATACAAGGTCATCCCTCGGGAGACTCCGAGAGATTGCTCAGGATCTGGGTCGTCGTGGTGGCTAAAGTAGAAATGGCCATCATTAGCTTTTGCTTCAAGATTAGTGAAGTGGCTATAGACGGGAACACAACGGCATGTAGTGATGGAATTTAACTACTAACAAAACTAAGTTACCGCCGATTAATGGCTCGGGTTCTGGTTCACATTCAAGATCATTGCCATGATGGCCAGAACCATACAAGGTCATAGATTGGGGATCTCTGAGAGGTGGCTTGGGATCAGGGTCTTCATGGTGGCTCTGGTAGAAATGGCCAACTTCATGCTCCACTCCACCTATAGTTGAAAGCCCGTGTGCTTCAACATTGCAAACGGGTTTGCCGCCCCACTCTTGAATCAACCCATGATTGGACAGGGGCTCCCCTGTTGCTAGTGTCGGCCTTGTCTCATCCTCTCCCCATAAGCGACCTCTTCCACTCCGATAACAGAGGCGAGACTACCTTCCCACCCATGAATCGTCTTGCAATAAAAGCATACCTACTCCCACGTCGGTGCTAGCATCACCATCTTCTTATCCTCCCGAGCAGACACCGGCCCCGCCATCCTTTATCCCTCGTGCCCGCGTTGGCCCCATGCCCTTCTTGCCCCCCTTGGACAGGATCCGACGATGCCCAAAAGGGAGATGGGGGAGGTGATGATGGACACCACAAATTGGATTAGTGCATTTGTGCGCCTCCCCACTGAGACCTGGTGACGCACAGCTGGGAGGTGGCCACCGCCACCGTCTTTCTTTTGCGACCGCCACTGTCTTGTTCAGATAAGGAGAGGATGTGATAGGGCTAGGATCAATAAATGGTGCTTGGCTTATAATTGTATAATGCCCAAGCACATTGCACACGACTGTAGTACCTCTCGGATCTTGGTGACAAAAGGGAGGTGCCACCGCATTGTGATTGGCACATGTACTGGAGCCTGGATAGGCTAAGAGAGGGAAGGGAGAGGAAAACGAAGAGACCAACGTGGGAGAAAAATAATGTGCGTAGTTTGTTGCGATGGGTTGCCACCTTAAAAACTGTTTTGGATGAGCATTTGGACATGTAAGACTATATTTTGTAGAAATATATCACCCAACTTTCTCCACTAGTTTGGACTTTGGATGAACTGGTTGGTGCATGAACTCAATATTGTATTAGATCCAAGAGGTCTCAAGTTCAAGACCCGAACAATGTACTATTAAATGAAATAGTTGTAACCTACATAGATCCCACGTCTAAGGCCGGGAGTAGCTCAGATGTGAGAAGGGGGGGGGGGGTGTTGAAATATATTGCCCAACCTTCTTCATCAGTTCAGACTTTAGAACGAACTCATTGGTGCATGAATTCAATAATCTATTTACTAGTGAATGTAAGACTCTGAAATAACATACACTTAATGATACACTTTTAGGACACTCATGGAGTCTACTATGTACTAAGTGCATCTCTACCCCTTCTTCTAAAACCACCTGCCCAAACTTAACTTCGGCAACTTTGAGGGCTTAAACTTGGTTGCAGCAAGTCCTTTCCATAAACTTAACTCTCTATACTTTTTCTTTGCTATTTCTTCTATGCCTTTGCATGCATATATCCTGTTTGAACTACATTTTCACAAGATATTAATTCGTACCTTGATATTTCAAATGCTCACAATTCAATAAGAACACAAATTCACTGTCATCATATTTAAAAATTCAAATTCAAACACAATATAGGGTCTAAATGAAGAAAATAATCCAAATAAAACATGACGAAAGCATAATAATAAGAACTATGAAGTTCCCACAAGTGGTCCACAAGATCACCTCTGAGATGGTCATGAGCTTCTCGCCTCTCCATCATGTGATGCTCTCTGAGGAATCTTTGGATCTTGCTGGCTTGATATATTCCAGATGGACTAGTAGCCCATTGTAATCGTAGTCAAAGTTTCTTGGTTGACCTCTCTCATCTGTAATGATCATGTTGTTGAATACCACACATGTTGTCATGATCTTCCACATTATCTTTAGGTCTCAATACTCAACAGGGTCACAGACAATAGCAAAGCAATCCTGCAACCCACCAAAAGCTCTCTCAACATCCTTTCTCATGGCTTATTTGGCAAATTGCAATGTGAGATATCGTGTTGTCTTTATCACTTTGAATTATCCTCACAAGTGTGATCCCTTGAGGGTAGATGCCATCTGCAAGGTTGTAATGGTGGCCATTGACAACATAGTTACAAGGTGGAGCTTGGCCGGCAACAAGCCTCGTGTAGAGAGATCTCTTCAGGACATTGAGGTCACTATGTGAGCTAGGCACTCGAAAGTATGAATGCCAAATCCATAGATCCTCTAATACAACTGCTTTGAGCATGATGGTTGAATCATGGCAATACCCTCTGAACCGCCCATGCCATGCAGCAGGACAATTCTTCCATGTCCAATCATGCAACCAATGGACCCAAGCATCTCTGTCCACCCTCTTGCTTGACCCATAGCACAGAAGCCTCACATTGTCTTCATCAGTGGGTGCCCACCTAAGATCTCGTCACAACTTTTGATATCCCTTCATATTCTCGAGGATGGTATCTTCTCCAATGTGAATCTACTCATCAACGAGGTCAATTGCCACTCCATATGCAAGCACTCGAACTATTGAGATACCCTTTCATCAAAGGACTTGCACTGGTTACTCCAACTGCATCACTTCTCAGTGTGAACCATTGATCATCCTCCTCCACAGCTCTTGCAATGTGCACGAAGATCTTTGTGCATTCATAATTGTTGCCCTAAATGATTTATTGGATACACGGGGGATTGTTCACAAATTAATCCTGAAAACTTTGGGCATCTACCTGCGATAGATGTGATGGTGGCCGAGAAGCACATTTCTCATTCCTCTCTTCCACTCAAATGATCACGGGCAATGCCATCTCAAAATCATCATCCTCTTCTTCCTCGGATGACGGGATGCTGAAAAAACCCTTCCAATCGCCCCTTCATCTACAAAGTTTTTCCAAGGATCAGTTTTAGTGCACAAACCAAGAAAAACGGAAAAAAGGGAAGAGTTTACCATTGGGACAATCGGTCAAACACTTCGTGAGCGAGGAGAATGCCGGCGCGGCTAGCGGGGGTGCGCACATGAGGTGCAAGATGAACTTTCGACCTCTCCATTGATCTACATGGAGGTGCCAGAGCCCACGATGGCAGGTGTAGGCCACGCGGGGAAGGAGACGTTGAAGCAGCACAAAGGATGTGGAGGAGCAACTCCACCTTGCTGCTACAATGTGTACAACACAAGTGTTGAAGGAACAACTTCAACGTGTTGTGCTAGATATTGCTCTAGAGGCGAATGTAGGCCGAAAGGGCAGCAAGAGTTCAATCCAGAACTCCTAGGGGCACAAGATCTACTCCAAGATCTTAGATAAGAACAAGTTCTATTATAGGTAGTGGGTACATAGTCTGGGTACAAAGTAGAGGTGAGGACCTCTATTTATAGGGCTTTGAGAAGCCTTCACATACTTCTACTTATTGCTGGAATAATCTAGAAATATTATTTAAGTTTCACCATTCTACTCATAGCTACTCACAACTAGAAGACTCTAGAAAACAGTAGGTAGGATAGAAAAGAAAAGAAAAAATACTACACTAAAGTGTTAGTATCTAGAAGTAGCCAAATAATGATCTCTTTCTTATTCCAAATGAAAGAGTAAGAATTTCCCTTGCCCTTGTGTGTAGTATCCACATCAAATTGCCATGGTCTCCCAAGAAGAACATGGTTGGCGTCCATATCAACCACGTCTCACAACACATTTGAGCGATAATGCTTGCCCAAAAATAGTGGCAGGTTGCATTGTTGGTGATCCACATATTCACTCCTTTCTTGATCCATCCAATAGTGTAGGGATTTGGATGATTATGGGTTTCAAGCTTTAAGTGGTTCACCAAATTCCAGGAGATAAGATTCTCGCAACTGCAACTATCAACCACTAATTTGCATACCTTGCCATTCACCGTGCATTTGCTCTCAAATATTTTTTCCCGTTGTGTGTCGTCAGGTTGTGGTGTGGAACATAGGAGACGCCGAATCACACATACCACCTCTTCACCTTCTTCTTGACAAACCTCTTGTCCCTCTACATCTTCAGATTTTTATTCTTCCTCATCGTCTTCACCATCATGGATAGTTGTGTTCACAAATTTTCTTAGTGGGCAACCGCTGGATATGTGTCTCTCTTCACCACATTTATAGCATTTTGGGCCTTCATTGGACTTACCCTTGCCATTAGTTTGCTTCTGGCGGGTCGTTTTGTCTTTGGTGTACCGGTCTTTTCTTCCACTCTATTAGGCTAACTCCTAGACGAGCCTTCGGCATGAGGATATGGAGGATATGGAGCCTTAGTTGCCTTTCTTGTCCTCACAAACCTCTCGGCCTTTAAGGCTAGAGTTTGTGCTTTATCAGTGGACCAGATTTGTTGCATCATTAATCGATCTTGAATAGCATCATTGATACCATTGATGTACCTATCAACTTGTTGATCTTCAGTTTCGGCAAGGTTGCACCTCACTTGTAGCCTTAGAAACTCCTCTGTGTAATCTAAAATAGTCCTATTTCCTTGAGCACAATTTTGAAATTGGATAAATAGGATCTGGTCATAATGAGCGGCAAAAATCTCCCTTTTCAAGAGAATTTTCATTTGCCGCCAAGTTCTCACACGAGGTTCTCCTCTCAGCCGGCGTTCTTCTTGAACGCGATGCCACCATGCACCGGCTCCTCCTTTTCGCTTGTATGCGACCAAAGGAACTCTACGATCTTCCAGAAGCTCCATGATCTCAAAGAAAGTCTCCACTTCATATAACCAATCTAGGCACCCTTCAATATCAACATTTTCATTAAAAGTTGTGATCTCAGCTTTCACCTTGTATGTATCTCTTGCATATGTATGGTTGGGTACTCTCCGATATGCGTAGAGATCTGGTTCTTCAAGGGCATCATCATATTCTTCACCTTCAGAAACTTCAACATAAATTGCCCTTCTTGAAGCACGTTGAACAGCGTGTTGTTGTGGCGGTCTTGCTCCAAGATTATCTCTCCTTCTTTGATGAACATCTTCTTCTTTAGATGAATCTCCTTCATTAGTAGCAGGGGAACAACCTTTCTTATCATCTCAACCAGCTGGTCAAATCTCCGATTAAGATCTTCACGCAGCTCTTTGATTTGCTATTCTGCAGCATCCATCCTCTTCCCCAATTGTTCTATTGCTTGCTGCAGCTTGCTCTCGAAGAGGATAGCAAGAACTAGTATGGGTCAACAAGACTCTGATGCCACCTGAAGCAGCACAAAGGTTGTGAAGGAGCAACTCCACCTTGCTGCTATAATGTGTACATCACAAGTGTTGAAGGAACAGCTTCAACGTGTTGTGCTAGATATCACTCTAGAGGCAAATGTAGGCTGATAGGGCAGCAAGAGTTCAATCCAGAACTCCTAGGGCACAAGATCTACTCCAAAATCTTAGATAAGAACAACAAGTTCTATTATACGTAGTGGGTACATAGTCTGGACACAAAGTAGAGATGAGGATATCTATTTATAGAGCTTTGAGAAGCCTTCACATACTTCTACTTATAGCTGGAATACTCTAGAAACATTATTTAAGTTTCACTGTTCTACTCATAGCTACTCACAACTAAAAGACTCTAGAAAACAATAGGTAGGATAGAAAAGAAAAGAAAAGAAATACTACACTATAGTGGAAGTATCTAGAAGTAGCCAAACAGATATGGCATGTCTTTTCTTTCTTCTTTTTCTGTCATCTATTGTTCCTCATCAGACGTGGAAGCCGGGAGCGTGTCCGCGCGACTGTGGTAAGCTCCTGCTCCTCTGACGGGTGCGTGGAGACAAGCCGAGGGTGCGTGGTGACCGCAGGAGGGATGGAGCTCGGGTCGGGGTGAGGCGGGTGGCGGGACCTAGGGCCGCAGCAGGGCTTCCGGCGAGTAGGGAGAAGGCACAAGGCAAGTCGGCGGGGAGGTCGGAGGTGCCGCCTCGGAGGAGCTATGTGGCGTTGGTTGGCGGTTGATTTTTTTAGCCTGCCAAAATCGTTTGGTTTGGTGAGGGTTTGAGGAGCTCGTGCTTCCTGGTCAAATTTGAGCAGTAAAGGGCTAGGTCGAGGAGTTAGGGTGCTCCCAATACTAATCTCTTAGCACGAGTTCATAGGTAAAATGCGGATGTGGCACATCAATTAAAGAAGAAAGAGAATGGGCTCTTAGCATGTTTCTGTACATAGTGTAATTAACACTTTCATTCGGTGTGGCTCGTCTTCCTATGTTCTCTCTTTCGTTATTTCTACGACTAGGCCACACTATTAAAATGCACATATGATCCATAAACCAATTAAATACAACATCACTTAGAAACAATATTAAGTGATGATGCATAGAGGTGATTGTCTCTAAAGATTTATTACCACCTAGGATGACTAAAACTTTTGGGAGTTAAATTTTTTCTATTAATGGCTAGATAGTGTTAGCTCCCAAGAGAGCAGTTTTTTCTGGGCGTTATAGAAATTTGGAGGAAGCAGGGCTAGAGATGCACTAAGTTGTCCGATTCTAAACAAACCTTTTGAATTTTCTCCTGTGCTATCCTTGGCTTTCTGTGCACACAGTGCATGTGATGATGATATGCATCAGGATGTGACACACAAGTTGCTTTACAACTATATTCAACAACAAGGTTTGCTCCAAAAACAAGTACTATTCTATTTTGCTATACTTAAAAAATATGAGAAAATAGCCCTGATCAGTTTGTTTTTCACTCTCAAATAAGGAGCACATTAGGCCTGGTCATTTCAATAGTTTCAGTCACAGGACAGGATTATTACACTGTCGTAATTTTGGAGATAATGTCTGAGTATTAGTTTGGTTCTAATATAAGACCTCAATTGCCTTTTTGTGCATGTACGGCCTTATTTGGGGACATTTATTCAGTAGCATGGATGTGATTCTTGAACGTTACCAACGTTACTCATTTGAAGAAAGAGCTGTACTGGATCCAAGTATTGGAAACCAGGTAAATAACATTCTTACATTTTTTTTGTCGATTGTTTTTGAGATAGCTAACCACTCATTCCAAGTGGTAACATTCTTACTTGTTGTGGAAACTATTTATGCATGTTCATGCAGTGAATGTTCATCTAGCTAATTAAATTTACTTATTATATGTACTTCACATTCTTTTTCTTTGTAGGCAAACTGGGGAGATGAATATGGAAGTTTGAAGATAAAACTCGATGCACTCCAGAAGAGTCAAAGGTATTGTATTTCTAGGAACATTCTCATTCTGGTTATATGATGGGTGCTAAGTGCTAACTGGCGTTTGGTCTATTTCAAACTCAAGGCAACTCTTGGGTGAACAATTGGACCCACTCACCACAAAAGAACTCCAACAGTTGGAACAACAGCTTGATAGTTCTTTGAAGCACATAAGGTCAAGAAAGGTGAACCAATTGTGTTGATGTTTTGCCATTGGTGTGCAGAGCTAGTTTTCATCTGCCAATTTTTAACTGAAATCTTATGAAATAGCATGCCTTTTTCATTTTACAGAATCAACTTCTCTTTGAGTCTATATCTGAGCTTCAAAAGAAGGTATGTTACTCTCATTAAGTTTCCTGTGTGGTTTACCTACGTGTGTACAGTGATCACCAAGGAGTATTGTCGATATGACGCATTGGCCTCCCGCCTTTATAAACACACCGTCGTCTGAAACATTTGAAGAAAGAACCACTTGAATTCGTCCATTTGTTTTCCCATGTTTTAATCATAGTTAAACATCTATTTCTTCATCATTTGTAGATATTAAGTAGACCTAGGTTAGCAAATATTTATAATCATTGTCTTATACTTTGCAGGAGAAGTCATTAAAAGATCAGAATGGCGTCCTGCAGAAGGTAAATTTTCTTGTTTACTGTAAGGTGACTAGCTGTGTAGGCCAGAGGCTAAAATCTTGTTTTTATTTTTCATAGCACCTCGTAGAGACAGAAAAGGAGAAAAATAACGTTTTGTCAAATATTCATCACCAAGAGCAGTTGAATGGAGCAACAAATATCAATCACCAGGAGCAGCTGAATGGAGCAACAACAAGCTCACCGTCACCTACACCAGCGACAGCCCAAGATTCCATGGCGACTCCAAATATTGGGTACTTATGCTTCCACTTAGGTATGCAGATTTGAAATCTTTAGGGTACCCTCCGACCTCCTTAGTTCAACTAAATGAACTAAAATTTCAGAATTTACAACACTTTTGAAATTTTAGTTCATTTGGTTGAATTAGGGAGGGCCACAGGAGACCTTAAAGGATCCAAATTTGCATCCCTACTTCCACTGTATTTACGTTTTTTCCTCGTCTACGTATCACTAAATAAAATAAGAATGTGCGTTGTTCTTCAGGCAAAGTATTTGGATGTCTTTCTTTAGAAACACCGATTACAACGTAGATGTACACACGCTCACATTCACACCACCACAGGCGCCTCGCTGTTGATGGAAACGTCGCCTCCCACTGAAAGAATAATCTGCATTAATGAGACACGAAAGCGTCAAATATGAGATTTGATCCCTGCTGGGTTAATGGTACCACTGTCTTCCTAGAGGACTTGAGCAAAACATGAACTATGCATAAGCTATCTCCAATTTTAATTCATTTTTGTGAAAGGGTTAAATCAAGGGCTGTTAGTTCATTGAGTTCAGTTCACGTGATATATAAGCGCATGCTGAAATCAAAAGCTAAATGCTAAACGTTTCTGGGAATAGCTCCGTAAGGAACAGTAAAACGCATGAGCTAAGCTTTGTTCCATTTTGCTAGATACTCCCTCCGTAAGTGGTGATTCAAACACTCTTATATTTCTTTCCAGAGGGAGTAATAAACCTGTCATGAAACCAAGGCTGGACAATGTATTTAACATAAGCGATTATTTACTAGCACTGTTCCTAGATGAAAAGCCACTGTCTGTTTAAGCACGCTGCCATTCCTTACAAAATGCAGGCCATATCAATCTAGAGAATCAGGAGGGGGGAATCCAGAACCTCAGCCGTCTCCAGCACAAGCAAACAACAGCAATCTACCACCGTGGATGCTCTCCACCATCAGCAACAGATGAAGGCTGGCGACAGCCTCATATGACTCCACCTGAAGGCGAGAATGGCGTATTGTTTCCACGTTTCGGTTCCATTTTTTTCCTGTACTATAAGATACAGCGTCTTGTTTCCACGTTCCGGTTCCATTTTTTTCTCCTATCGATGAGCACGATCTTGTGGTTGGAGTTAAGTGTGTAAGCTTTAATGGACTTGCGGTATGTTTTTACTTGTGACGGTTTTTGTATTCCATCCGTTGTAAAAAAGCAAAAGGGCGCTGCCTTCTCTTTACATTGTTATTAAAAAAAAGAGTAGGGCACTAAACTTTTCGCAAATGCATGACCACGACTTACATTTAATTATGTTTTAGCTTCTGTCAGAGATACAATTTGTGATGTACCATTTGTGTTCAGCAACTTAACTGAACTCCGGAAGTTTCACTCTGGCTTCAACTCTACTTATATAGCGTCTAAAGCATGCATTGTTGCGCCGTTCTTCACATATGTCTCCCCCCCCCCCCCCCCCCCCCCCACCTTGTATAAGGGATGATTGGTGGGAAATTCCTATTCGCTGCTCGTTGCGCCAAGTAGTCGACTGGACGCACAGGGGGGGTCAGGTTTGGGGAATCTTCTAGGTGATTCCCAGCCATTTTTTCTGGTTTTGGGAACCTTCTAGCAGGTTCCTGAACCGTTTTTTCTATTTTCCCTTTTTTTCCCTTTTTGTTTCTTTTACTTTTCTATTTATTTTTCTTTTTCGTTTAAAATTTTTATTTTATTTTTCTGTTTCCTTGCCTTTTTTTGCTCTTTCTTTTTTTTTCATTTTCTTTTCTTTGAGAATATCCAATATTTATTCGGAATTTTATAACATGTTGTTTTCAAAATTTGTTCTCAATTTCAAAAAATGTTCCCGTTTTCACATTTTGTTCACAATTTAAAAAAAATGTCCGTGTTTTAAAAAGTCTTTCAAGAATCTCAAAAAATGTTCTTGTTTTAAATTTTGTTCATAATTTCAAAAAATGTTCATGTTTAAAAAAGTGTTCAGTCAATTCAAAAAAAATGTTCTCGTTTTCAAATATTTTCTTATGTTCATGTTTTCAAAAAGTGTTCAGGAATTCTATAAAATGTTCCCGTTTTCAAATTTTGTTCACAATTTCAAAAAATGTTAGTTTTTTCAAAAAATGTTCAGTAAATCAAAAAAATGTTCTCATTTTCAAATATTTGTTATGTTCATGTTTTGAAAAAATGTGCTCTTTATAAAAATCTCTTCAGAATGAAATTCATACAAAATTTATGTTTCAGAAAATGTACAGGAATTTCAAAATATGTTCTCATTTCCAAAATTTGCTCACAACTTCAGAAAAAAAAATCGTGTTTAAAAAATGTTCACATTTTCATTTTTTTCTAGAGTTTCAAAAAAGAGAGGATATTTACATCTGTGCCCCTAACTCGAACCCACTACTCATATTTGCCCCTAATTCTGAAGCATGCTCAAATTTGCTCCTCCGCCGTTAAGTCACTACTCAGAAATGCCCTTCCGTATAGTGCTGTAGCACTTTCTGTCCAATACTGTAACACTTTCCATCTGCTACAGTACACATGGGACTTTAACGGTCAAAGGCCTTTGACTGGACGGAAGGGCACTTCTGAGTAGTGACTTAACGGCAGAGGGGCAAATTTGAGCATGCTTTGAAAAATAGGGGCAAATCTGAGTAGGTGGTTCGAGTTAGGGGCAGAAATGCAAATGGCCCTTCAAAAAATGTCCCACTTTCATAAATTGTTTTCAAGTTTCAAAAAAGTTCGTGGTTTCAAATTTTGCTTAGGAATTTCAATGTTCGTGTCTCCAAATTTTGTTTTGGAATTTGGAAAAATGTTCCCGTTTCAAGAAATCTTTTGTGTGTTTTCGAAATGTGTTCAAATTTTTAAAAATACATATGCTACTGTACATGTACTGAAAATAACATCCAACTGGAAATATCCCGCAAAGGTAAGTTGCTAAATATGTTTGCGATGCGATTTTGTTGTATGTGGCCATTTAGTCTATTGGTAGGCAGTGCTCTGGAGCAGAGCGACGTCCCGTCCTCGAATCCTGGTGGCTCTTTTTATTTTTCGATTTTTACTGCTGTTAACTTCTTGCGGTGTGTCTTAGTGGGCCGGCCCAGCCACACGGCTCCTGTGTGCGTCGCGAGTCTAGTCATGTGGCTGGCGAAGCCACACATGACGCCCAGGAAGTAAAGACAAAGCATATTTAGCTAACTTGTGGGCTTCAACATTCGCCTCACGGGTTTCAAAAGTAAATCTACAGTTTGGTGGTGATCTTAGTCGGATTTCTCTGATTATAACTCCATACTCCCCATGGTTTCCTGAAGCTATATCTTCAATCACCTGTTTGCAATCCGAGTCCACTATGTAATGGTGTTGGTTGAGGTCTTCTACCAATGCCATCGCCTCGTGTGTAACGCCCTCGATGCGACAATATCTCCCACGTGTCGAGGCACGACTTAGAGGCATAATCGCATTGAAGGCATATGTCGCAAGTGAGGTAATCTTCACACAACCCATGTAATATAATAAGGAAAGAGATATATAGTTGGCTTACAATCGCCACTTCACACAATTACATGAATAAAGCATTACATCAATCAGATACAAACAAGGCCCGACTACGGAACCAAAATAAAAGAAGAACCCCAAATGCGACAAAGGTCCCCGATCGACCCCAACTGGGCTCCACTACTGATCAACTAAAACGAAACAACACAAAGGGCAAGATCTTCATCGAGCTCCTCCTTGAGCTTGGTTGCGTCTCCTGCTCGGTAATATAGGCACCTGCAAACTGGTTTTGAAAGTATCTGTGAGCCACGGGGACTCAGCAATCTCGCACCCGCGAGATCAAGACTATTTAAGCTTATAGGAAGGATGGAGTAATGAGGTGGAGCTGCAGCAAGCGACTAGCATATATGGTGGCTAACATACGCAAATGAGAGCGAGAAGAGAAGGCAAAGCACGGTCGATGAAAGTATGATCAAGAAGTGATCCTATAGCAACCTACGTCAAGCATAACTCCAACACCGTGTTCACTTCCCGGACTCCGCCGGAAAGAGACCATCACGGTTACACACACGGTTGATGTGTTTTAATTAAGGTCAACTTCGGGTTTTCTACAACCGGACGTTAACAAATTCCCATCTGCCCATATCCGCGGGCACGGCTTTCGAAAGTTCAAATCCCTGCAGGGGTGTCCCAACTTAGCCCATGACAAGCTCTCGCGGTCAACGAAGGAATAGACCTCCACCCGAGACATTCTGATCAGACTCGGTATCCCGGTACAACAAGACATTTCAACAGGGTAAAACTAAACCAGCAACACCGCCCGAATGTGCCGACAAATCCCGATAGGAGCTGCACATATCTCTTTCTCAGGGCACACTCAGATGAGCGCTCCATACAACTAAAACCAAACCTCGAGTTTCCCCGAGAGGGCGCTGCACAGGACTCTAGTTTGGACCAACACTCAGAGGAGCACTGGCCCGGGGGGTAAAATAATGATGACCCTCAGGAGCGCGACTCCCAAGGGAAAAGAAAAGGCTAGGTGGCAAATGGTAAAACCAATGTTGGGCATTGCTGGAAGAGCTTTACTTAAGGCGAACTGTCAAGGGGTTCCCATTATAGCCCAACCGCGTAAGGGACGCAAAATCCGGGAACATAACACCGATATGACGGAAACTAGGGCGGCAAGAGTGGAACAAAACACCAGGCATAAGGCCGAGCCTTCCACCCTTTACCAAGTATATAGATGCATTAATTAAATAAGATATATTGTGATATCCCAACAAGTAAACATGCTCCAACAAGGAACAACATCTCCATGTTCCAACAAGGAACAAACTTCAATCTTCACCTGCAACTAACAACGCTATAAGAGGGGCTGAGCAAAGCGGTAACATAGCCAATCAACGGTTTGCTAGGACATGGTGGGTTAGAGGTTTGACATGGCAATTTGGGAGGCTGACAAGCAAATGGTAGGCATCGTAGCATTGGCATGGCAAAAGAGCGAGCAAACTAGCATAGCAAAGATAGTAGTGATTTCGAGGGTATGATCATCTTGCCTGAAATCCCGCAAGGAAGAAGAACGAGTCCATGAAGAAGACAAACGGACGTAGACGAATGGATCCTCACAACCTCGACGTTATCGGAACCAACCCGAAGAAGCAAACACCGGAAAAGAAGCACACAACATAGTAAACAACCAGCACATCAACATGGCATGATGCACAAACAAGTATGATGCATGTCCGGTTTAATGAGGCATGGCATGGGAAAGTGCAACAAACAATACTACAAGTTAAGTGGAGCTCAATATGCAACGAGGTGCATGTTGACGGAACACCACGATAAGTTATTTAGTTTGATCCCGTTTATGTACCCAACAATATTAAATGTTGTTAAGCATGGCAAGAGGGTGAAGCAAATGAAAACTACCTATCTAGTCAAGGTTAAATGAGGCCGGAAGCAACAAACAACAATTCCGGAGAATCCCCATATCATATTTATGGATTAGGTACTGTTCTGCCCTAAACACAATTTTAGAGTTGTTAAACATGCAAAGTAAGTACACCATGTTAAACTAGGCAAAATTCTACCCCATTTACATATAAAGTTTATTTAATTCCGAGCTACGGGTAAATAGTTATGAATTAAATCATTTTAACATGGCATAGGAGCAAATTAATGCAAACAGCATTTTTAACATTTTAAATATGGATGAAAGTTGGATATTATTAATCTACACAAAATTCTGAGCCAGTTTCATATATAAAACATTTTAATCCGATGCACGGTTTGTGGGTTATTAAATGCATGAACTAGGGGGACTAAACTGCAAAACTGTTGTCTCAGGATAATAGACAAATCGTCCAGACGCTGAAAAAAACATGCATCGGGCCGAATCTGAGGAAGCCCAACAGCGAGGAAGAGAAAAGAGGAGGGGCGCTGGGGTCGGCTCACCCTTGGGCCTGGCCCGGTCGGAGGGAGAGGCAGGCCAGCTGGGCTGGCGCGGTGCGGAGGAGGTGGCCCGGCTGGGCCTGGCGCTGCGGCCCACGCGGCTGGCGAAGGGAGCTGGGGAGGAGGCCGAGCGAGGCTGGCGCTGGAGATGGGCCTTGGGGCGCTCGCGCTGGGGAAGCAGGCCGGTGGGAGATGGATCTGGCCCGGTTCGGAGGAGGTGGCCCACTCGGGCGCGGGCGATCTGGGCCTGGAGGCGCGGGAGGCTGGACCGCGGGGAGCTGGGCCTTCGCGGGGGCGCGGGCGAGCTGGGCTGGTGCGGAGGCCCACGAGGAGGGGCTCGTCTCCCTCGATCCCGATCGGATCGGGGAGGCAGGGGCGGCGGCGCCCGATGGTGAAGCCGGCGAGGGACGGCGGGGCTTCCCCGGTTGCGGCACGGGAAGCAGCGGGGATGGGGAGAGGCGGATCCGACGAGGGAAGGCCCGGATCCGGCGACGACGCGGCAAGACGGGGCCGGCGGGGAGCTTGGTAGGTGGCGGCACGGGAGAAGTACGGCGGGGTCGAAGCGCGGTGGAGACAGGCGGCGGGCGGCGGACGGCGTCGGGGAGGACGAAGGCGGCGCCTCCCGGGCGGCGGCGCGAGGAGATGGACCCGCGCGGGCCGGTTGCGGGCTTTCCGGGCCCGGCGGCGAAGTGGGGAGGCTGGGCGCTGACGTGGCGCGCGGTGAGTGGAGGGGAAGCGGCGGCGGGGTGACATGTCGCGCTCTCATTGGGCGGAGTGAGGTGGCGCGCGGGGACGGACATGTCCGGCGCGGGCGAAATTGTCCGGCGGCGCGAGGTGGACGAAGGTTTGGGTTTGGACTGCGCGAAAAATTCGGAGGGGATCACATATTTATAGGTAGAGGGGGCTAGGAGAGTCCAAAAGAGGTGCGGTTTTCGGCCACGCGATCGTGATCGAACGACCGAGACGATGGAGTAAAGTTAGGTGGGTTTTGGGTCAAAATGGAAGGGTGTTGGGCTGCAACACACACGAGGCCTTCTCGGTCCCTCGGTTAACCGTTGGAGTATCAAACGAAGTCCAAATGGTACGAAACATGACAGGCGGTCTACCGGTAGTAAACCAAGGCCGCATGACAAGTCTCGGTCCAATCCGGAAATGTTTAATCCCCACACAAGAAAGAAAGGTAGAAATGACCACTGGAGGAGAACGAAGCGCCGGATTGCAAAACGGACAACGGGGAAAATGCTCGGATGCCTGAGACGAACACGTATGCAAATGCAATGCACATGAAGACATGATATGAGATGCATGACACGCAAGCAATGACAACGCAACAACAGCGAATAACTGCACGACACCTGGCACATCGGTCTCGGGGCGTTACAACACTCCACCACTACGAGAGGATCTCGTCCCGAGATCTAGAATGGCACCGGAGGGAAACGGAAGAGGAAGATAAGCAGTAAAACTAAGTTGCTTCTTTGACCAATGAGTGAAACCATGAACCTTGAGAGGTTGAGCAATTTAAAAGAAAGAGTACAGCAGAGATGAACGAGATTGCAAACAATCCGTTAGAAAAGAGGAACAAGGAACATTACGAGGACTTGAAGGTTGCAAAGCTATGAATGACGAGTACAATGGACAAGAAGGAATTGAAATCACTCTGGTTGAAACGAGATAAACAAGGAACAAGGAAGATCAAAATCGGACAGCACTCCGGTTGAAAAGAGATGCAAGACTTGATAAGATGAAAAAGAACTTGAAAGAAAAAGGCAGGACACTCCGGTTAAATGGATAAGCATGAAAAGAACACGATCCTCACGAATCGAGATGGTGAGTGAAAAGAGAAACGTCACAATGCCTCCAGAAGAAAGAATAGAAGATAGGTCATTGGAATAACAGAATGGAGGGGGAAATGGCAACTTCTACCACAATTGAGCTTGGAAAGCACTCTTCCAAGAAGGTTACAATGGGGTTGTTGGGAAAAACCCAACAATGAAACGAATAAGCTTGTAGTGGGCTTATGGAAAACATCTCAAAATTATGAGGTGACAACCGGCCACTAACGGAAACGATTGCTAGCTTTAGATCGACTAAGAGATGAACACTTCTTCCACCAAGATGATAAAGAGATAACTTGGATCATTGGCAAGCACCACAAATAGCAACATTCCAATGGAAGGCTTTTAGGTGAAATATGACACAAGATAACTCCAACAACGAGGTTGATGGATTTAAAATACCTCATACTTGATAACTTGTGAAACACGAAGCACGAAGGGAAATTATCAAGAATGACATAATACCACCTCCAATGATATGGTAGAAAGGAAATGCACTCCGGATAGCAAGATGAAGAATACTTGAGTTTCTTAGAAAAGAATCTCGATGAACACTTCGAGAAGAAATATAAATCCTTGATGAACCATCATGTAGAACTTCCATGAAGAACTCCGGTAACAAAAAGATGATCCAACGGAAGGAAAAAGAAGTTGAAAACACAAGGTGAATCCTTGCAATGATTTAGATAGAGAACTCCGGGAAAGAAAAGATGAGCAACTCGAACCGAGAATGTGATACGATGAACCACTCCGGAAAAGAAATTGAATAAACTTGATGAAACAAGAATAAGAATTATGTTATGTCTATCCTTCACCAATTAAATTGATGACAATCAACGGATTTGACATATTACTTATTCTCGTAGAAAAGATTAAGAGAGATATAACATAAACTTGAGAAGGTCTTCAACGAACCACCGGTAGGATTGGAACAACAAATGAATTGATATGATAAGAAAGAAGAAAAAATCTTGAACGAACCATCGGAAGAATTAGCAATGAAAGTAACAAAGGCACAATTCACCGGGAAGAATTGGAAAACGAATGAAGGTACTTGAGGCGATTTAGAAACATGAGAACGAAGAGATCATGAGCTGACTAGAGGGTATATGAACGAATCACCGGTAAGATTTGGAGAACAAGAGTTGAAGGTTGAGAATGAGTAATATTCAGAAATGGTGGCATTCGGATTATCAAGAAAGGAAGCAACTCCTGAAATGCATCAGATGGTTGAAAAGAATTGTCACAATCAAAACAATTATGAGGATAGCAACAAGCTAGAATCACGAATCTCTGAGAGAGAGGATAGATATGGAGGAAAAGTCTTCATCGGTCTTCAATATCTGAGAATGACGATGAGAAACACTACCAAGAATTATTTAGACACTCCGGAAGAATCCAAATGAAGAGGTTGAGCCAACGGTGAAGAGAATTTGAAAGATCTTGGAGAAAACATTTGACTGATGATAAATCATTCTTACGTCAAACTTCGAAAAGAATTTTCAGAATACCTTCAGGAAAATAAGAAGAGTCAGGTAAGATCCTGGAAAAAGACCTGTGGGTTAGGGCCCACTCAAAAGAAAACACCGTTGAACGATTTAAAAGAGAGGCTGCACCGGTTGAGTTAAATGGCTTGAATGAGGGAACATCCTCGAAAGAACTTGAACGAAAGTAGAGTGGAAACACAAATCTTCGAGATATCTTGAGCACTCCGGAACAATAGAATAGCGAGAAATGAATAAATATGAGGAGCACCGTCAAGAGAAGGTATTTGAAACGAGAAAAAGGGGATATAATCGACAAATCTTGACTTGAATCCACCGGAGAAGAGAAAAGACAAAGAATGATAACTTGAAGCTCCGTTACGATCTTCATGAGAATCACCGGATAAGAATATTGACGGAAAAGAATAGAGAGATTTCCACCAATAAAATGGATACTTGATTAAAATAAATGAGTCCTTGAAGAAAAAGGGGTGGGAGGGCGGGAAAACAAAAACAACTTGGGACGGATGAAACAAACACCGTTGAGAAAACTGAGAGGTGATCTTGCGAATGTTGAAATGATCGGATCCACTTGAAGAGAAAGACGCTGGTTGAAAAGGATTGACATGACAATCTCGATTGTCGAGAAGGATTGGTATTCACATCGGAGTATGAGAACACCATTTCGGAAAGGTATGGAATCAACACTTGACATTGAAGCAACTCGAATACCACAACTCAAAACAAAAACAAAGGACTGGCTTGCAGAATAAGCCGGAACAAACATATGATAGAGATTTCGTCCGAAGTTTTCGTGGTGGGGCCCACACGGGCTCGAGTGTACAGCACCATCATGTACAAGGCAGTGCACATGGCATACGAAGTGTCCCCGAACCAGCATAGCCAAGGGTTCTTTAAGACACAACGAGACCACTGTAAAAATGACCGTGAATAGGCGGACCACTAGACGTCGAACCCCAATTTCATATCATACATCTGTCGGGAAGATATCCTAAGAGCTACTTGATTTCCCACCTATGAAACTCCCGAAATTTTCCGGTTATGCAATCAGGTGTTGGGGATACAGGGGAAGCATAATATCTCACCCAAACTAACAAATCCTACATCCAGCTGTATCCATCCTTCAACACATAACCAATAAAACTTTGGAAACCATCTACCTCAACCTTCGAAAAGCATCCGTTATACAAGTTATGGCAATACTCCCGTACTCACCTCAGTACTGGGTTATCGGGGTTATCTCACCAACGAACTGCATAAAGGAGATTTTCGATGTCGGCGTACTAAACTCAGGTATTCCAGAACTGCAATGATAAAATTATGACGACAACACCTCAGAGCTCAACTCCCCGGGACACTTCCACAAAACCCCTGACAGGAGGCACCAAGACAATGTTCTCGTCATAAAACCATCGGAACGATTCCAAGATACCCGCGTGATCCTAATTTTTTTTTTGAAATTTGAGAAGAGAAGAGTCAAAACTCTACGTCAGGATGCCTTACCAGAGCGATGAAGAGACTGGGGAGTAAAAAGAATTCCTAACTCTCCGATATATATAATCCTAAATGACTCAAAATATTTTCTAGACACAACTCGGCCGCTAAAAACGATCAAGCAGTGGGGCTCCTAAGGTCGGGGATGGCTCTGATACCAACTTGTAACGCCCTCGATGCGACTATATCTCCCACGTGTCGAGGCACGACTTAGAGGCATAATCGCATTGAAGGCATATGTCGCAAGTGAGGTAATCTTCACACAACCCATGTAATATAATAAGGAAAGAGATATATAGTTGGCTTACAATCGCCACTTCACACAATTACATGAATAAAGCATTACATCAATCAGATACAAACAAGGCCCGACTACGGAACCAAAATAAAAGAAGAACCCCAAATGCGACAAAGGTCCCCGATCGACCCCAACTGGGCTCCACTACTGATCAACTAAAACGAAACAACACAAAGGGCAAGATCTTCATCGAGCTCCTCCTTGAGCTTGGTTGCGTCTCCTGCTCGGTAATATAGGCACCTGCAAACTGGTTTTGAAAGTATCTGTGAGCCACGGGGACTCAGCAATCTCGCACCCGCGAAATCAAGACTATTTAAGCTTATAGGAAGGATGGAGTAATGAGGTGGAGCTGCAGCAAGCGACTAGCATATATGGTGGCTAACATACGCAAATGAGAGCGAGAAGAGAAGGCAAAGCACGGTCGATAAAAGTATGATCAAGAAGTGATCCTACAGCAACCTACGTCAAGCATAACTCCAACACCGTGTTCACTTCCCGGACTCCGCCGGAAAGAGACCATCACGGTTACACACACGGTTGATGTGTTTTAATTAAGGTCAACTTCGGGTTTTCTACAACCGGACGTTAACAAATTCCCATCTGCCCATATCCGCGGGCACGGCTTTCGAAAGTTCAAATCCCTGCAGGGGTGTCCTAACTTAGCCCATGACAAGCTCTTGCGGTCAACGAAGGAATAGACCTCCACCCGAGACATTCCGATCAGACTCGGTATCCCGGTACAACAAGACATTTCGACAGGGTAAAACTAAACCAGCAACACCACCCGAATGTGCCGACAAATCCCGATAGGAGCTGCACATATCTCTTTCTCAGGGCACACTCAGATGAGCGCTCCATACAACTAAAACCAAACCTCGAGTTTCCCCGAGGGGGCGCTGCACAGGACTCTAGTTTGGACCAACACTCAGAGGAGCACTGGCCCGGGGGGTAAAATAATGATGACCCTCAGGAGCGCGACTCCCAAGGGAAAAGAAAAGGCTAGGTGGCAAATGGTAAAACCAATGTTGGGCATTGCTGGAAGAGCTTTACTTAAGGCGAACTGTCAAGGGGTTCCCATTATAGCCCAACCGCGTAAGGGACGCAAAATCCGGGAACATAACACCGATATGACGGAAACTAGGGCGGCAAGAGTGGAACAAAACACCAGGCATAAGGCCGAGCCTTCCACCCTTTACCAAGTATATAGATGCATTAATTAAATAAGATATATTGTGATATCCCAACAAGTAAACATGCTCCAACAAGGAACAACATCTCCATGTTCCAACAAGGAACAAACTTCAATCTTCACCTGCAACTAACAACGCTATAAGAGGGGCTGAGCAAAGCGGTAACATAGCCAATCAACGGTTTGCTAGGACATGGTGGGTTAGAGGTTTGACATGGCAATTTGGGAGGCTGACAAGCAAATGGTAGGCATCGTAGCATTGGCATGGCAAAAGAGCGAGCAAACTAGCATAGCAAAGATAGTAGTGATTTTGAGGGTATGATCATCTTGCCTGAAATCCCGCAAGGAAGAAGAACGAGTCCATGAAGAAGACAAACGGACGTAGACGAATGGATCCTCACAACCTCGACGTTATCGGAACCAACCCGAAGAAGCAAACACCGGAAAAGAAGCACACAACATAGTAAACAACCAGCACATCAACATGGCATGATGCACAAACAAGTATGATGCATGTCCGGTTTAATGAGGCAGGGCATGGGAAAGTGCAACAAACAATACTACAAGTTAAGTGGAGCTCAATATGCAACGAGGTGCATGTTGACGGAACACCACAATAAGTTATTTAGTTTGATCCCGTTTATGTACCCAACAATATTGAATGTTGTTAAACATGGCAAGAGGGTGAAGCAAATGAAAACTACCTATCTAGTCAAGGTTAAATGAGGCCGGAAGCAACAAACAACAATTCCGGAGAATCCCCATATCATATTTATGGATTAGGTACTGTTCTGCCCTAAACACAATTTTAGAGTTGTTAAACATGCAAAGTAAGTACACCATGTTAAACTAGGCAAAATTCTACCCCATTTACATATAAAGTTTATTTAATTCCGAGCTACGGGTAAATAGTTATGAATTAAATCATTTTAACATGGCATAGGAGCAAAGTAATGCAAACAGCATTTTTAACATTTTAAATATGGATGAAAGTTGGATATTATTAATCTACACAAAATTCTGAGCCAGTTTCATATATAAAACATTTTAATCCGATGCACGGTTTGTGGGTTATTAAATGCATGAACTAGGGGGACTAAACTGCAAAACTGCTGTCTCAGGATAATAGACAAATCGTCCAGACGCTGAAAAAAACATGCATCGGGCCGAATCTGAGGAAGCCCAACAGCGAGGAAGAGAAAAGAGGAGGGGCGCTGGGGTCGGCTCACCCTTGGGCCTGGCCCGGTCGGAGGGAGAGGCAGGCCAGCTGGGCTGGCGCGGTGCGGAGGAGGTGGCCCGGCTGGGCCTGGCGCTGCGGCCCACGCGGCTGGCGAAGGGAGCTGGGGAGGAGGCCGAGCGAGGCCGGCGCTGGAGATGGGCCTTGGGGCGCTCGCGCTGGGGAAGCAGGCCGGTGGGAGATGGATCTGGCCCGGTTCGGAGGAGGTGGCCCACTCGGGCGCGGGCGATCTGGGCCTGGAGGCGCGGGAGGCTGGACCGTGGGGAGCTGGGCCTTCGCGGGGGCGCGGGCGAGCTGGGCTGGTGCGGAGGCCCACGAGGAGGGGCTCGTCTCCCTCGATCCCGATCGGATCGGGGAGGCAGGGGCGGCGGCGCCCGATGGTGAAGCCGGCGAGGGACGGCGGGGCTTCCCCGGTTGCGGCACGGGAAGCAGCGGGGATGGGGAGAGGCGGATCCGACGAGGGAAGGCCCGGATCCGGCGACGACGCGGCAAGACGGGGCCGGCGGGGAGCTTGGTAGGTGGCGGCACGGGAGAAGTACGGCGGGGTCGAAGCGCGGTGGAGACAGGCGGCGGGCGGCGGACGGCGTCGGGGAGGACGAAGGCGGCGCCTCCCGGGCGGCGGCGCGAGGAGATGGACCCGCGCGGGCCGGTTGTGGGCTTTCCGGGCCCGGCGGTGTAGTGGGGAGGCTGGGCGCTGACGTGTCGCGCGGTGAGTGGAGGGGAAGCGGCGGCGGGGTGACATGTCGCGCTCTCATTGGGCGGAGTGAGGTGGCGCGCGGGGACGGACATGTCCGGCGCGGGCGAAATTGTCCGGCGGCGCGAGGTGGACGAAGGTTAGGGTTTGGACTGCGCGAAAAATTCGGAGGGGATCACATATTTATAGGTAGAGGGGGCTAGGAGAGTCCAAAAGAGGTGCGGTTTTCGGCCACGCGATCGTGATCGAACGACCGAGACGATGGAGCAAAGTTAGGTGGGTTTTGGGTCAAAATGGAAGGGTGTTGGGCTGCAACACACACGAGGCCTTCTCGGTCCCTCGGTTAACCGTTGGAGTATCAAACGAAATCCAAATGGTACGAAACTTGACAGGCGGTCTACCGGTAGTAAACCAAGGCCGCATGACAAGTCTCGGTCCAATCCGGAAATGTTTAATCCCCACACAAGAAAGAAAGGTAGAAATGACCACCGGAGGAGAACGAAGCGCCGGATTGCAAAACGGACAACGGGGAAAATGCTCGGATGCCTGAGACGAACACGTAAGCAAATGCAATTCACATGACGACATGATATGAGATGCATGACACGCAAGCAATGACAACGCAACAACAGCGAATAACTGCACGACACCTGGCACATCGGTCTCGGGGCGTTACATCGTGGCACGCTATAGCTTCGAGCGTAGGAGCGTCCCAGATTCCAGCGACCAGAAGTGCTGAGCTGCCTAGGAAAGCGCCCTGACTGTCACCGCAAATCACCACTGCCGAGCCTCCTCGCTGTCCCCGGGCTCCCGCGTCAGCATGAATTTTAGCGACGTTCGGCGGGGGTGCCTTGGGTCTCCGGTGCCCGAGAGTCCCTGTCGTCACCGCATTGTGTTGCTTCTTTGGCTTGCTGAGGACTTGGAGATCTTGTATGTACCTCTTGACAAAAGCTGTTATCGCATGTGGTGTCTGAAATATACCTTCGTGTATTGCCTTCCTCCGAGAAGTCCACACAGCCCAGATTGTCACTGTCACGATAGTAAACTGTTCGTGCGAGAGGGACGCCAATAAGTTGAATAGCCAACTCTTGGCTCGGTTCTCGCTCGTAGCCACCAAGGCGTGATACGTGTCCAAGTGAGAACCTATTAACCGGAGGCCCAGCCCATATTGAATGATTATGGGCATTCATGCTATTTTATTATCTATTTTGAATGATTATGGGCTTTATTATACACTTTTATATTAGTTTTGGGACTAACCTATTAACCGGAGGCCCAGCCCATATTGCTGTTTTATTGCCTGTTTCAGTATTTCGAAGAAAAAGAATATCAAACGGAGTCCAAATGGAATGATACCTTCAACAGCGTGATTTTTTGGAAGAATATGATCCTGGAGACTTGGAGTTCACGTCAGAAGATACTCGAGGCAGCCACGAGATAGGAGGGAGCCCCCCTACTAGGCGCGCCCCTTATCTCGTGGGCCCCTCGAGCACCTCCCAACCGACTTCTTTCGCCTATATAAGCCAACGTACCCTAAAAACATCGAATATTAAGATAGATCGGGAGTACCGCCGCCGCAAGCCTCTGTAGCCAGCAAAAACCTCTCGGGAGGCCATTCCGGCACCCTGTCGAAGGGGGAACCCATCACCGGTGGCCATCTTCATCATCCCGGTGCTCTCCATGACGAGGAGGGAGTAGTTTACCCTCGGGGCTGAGGGTATGTACCAGTAGCTATGTGTTTGATCTCCCTCTCTCGTGTTCTCTCTCTCGTGTTCTCTCTATGGCACGATCTTGATGTATCGCGAGCTTTGCTATTATAGTTGGATCTTATGATGTTTCTCCCCCTCTACTCTCTTGTGATGAATTGAGTTTCCCTCTTCAAGTTATCTTATCGGATTGAGTCTTTGAGTTGAGAACACTTGATGTATGTCTTGCCGTGCTTATCTGTGGTGACAATGGGATATCACGTGCCACTTGATGTATGTTTTGGTGACCAACTTGCGGTTTCCACCCATGAACCTATGCATAGGGGTTGGCACACGTTTTCTTGACTCTCCGGTAGAAACTTTGGGGCACTCTTTGAAGTACTTTGTGTTGGTTGGATGAATCTGAGATTGTGTGATGCATATCGTATAATCATGCCCATGGACACTTGAGGTGACAATGGAGTATCTAGGTGACATTAGGGTTTTGGTTGATTTGTGTCTTAAGGTGTTATTCTAGTACGAACTCTTTTATAGATTGATCCAAAAGAATAACTTTGAGCTGGTTTCGTACCCTACCATAATCTCTATGTTTGTTCTCTACTATTAGTGGCTTTGGAGTGACTCTTTGTTGCATGTTGAGGGCTTGTTATATGATCTATCTATGTTATTATTGTTGAGAGAACTTGCACTAATGAAAGTATGAACCCTAGGCCTTGTTTCCTATCATTGCAATACCGTTTACGCTCACTTTTATCATTAGTTACCTTGCTGTTTTTATTATTTCAGATTACAAAAACCTACATCTACTATCCATATTGCACTTGTATCTTCATCTCTTCGCCGAACTAGTGCACCTATACAATTTACCATTGTATTGGGTGTGCTGGGGACACAAGAGACTCTTTTTTATTTGGTTGCAGGGTTGTTTGAGAGAGACCATCTTCATCCTATGCCTCTTACGGATTGATAAACCTTAAGTCATCCACTTGAGGGAAATTTGCTACTGTCCTACAAACCTGTGCACTTGCAGGCCCAACAACGTCTACAAGAAGAAGGTTGTGTAGTAGACATCAAGCTCTTTTCTGGCGCCGTTGCCGGGGGGCTAGGTAAAGGGCACTCACTCACACCCCGTCAACTAAGCTCTTTTCTGGAGCCGTTGCCGGGGAGGTGAGTGCTTGAAGGTATATCTTTAGATCTTGCAATCGAATTTTTTTGTTTCTTGTTTTATCACTAGTTTAGTTTATAGAACAAAACTACAAAAAATGGAATTGAGTTTGTCTCATACGGTTCGTCTTTTTAATATCTTTCGTGAGTATGATGGAAAGGAAAATTGTGCTCAAGTGCTAGAAGAAGAATGCATTAGAATGCTTGATACTAAATCTTTGAATGATGAGCATGATTGCAATGTTGTTAGTATGAACTCTTTGAATATCCGTAGTACTAATGATGATTGCACTAGTTATGATAAAAATGTCTCTTATGAGCATGTTGATTTTTGTGGAGTGCATGTTTGCATGAACACACCAAATAGAGAAGATATATATTGCAAGAGGCATAGAAACTAAATGGTTGCAAGAAAGGCTAGATGTGAGTGCTGAAAAATTAAATTTCCTTTGCCGTACTTGTGAACTTTGTAATGAACGTGGTCATTTACATCTCCGATGCAAATTGTTTCATGATCGAATCGTGTCCAAAAATTGTGATGATTTGATCTCCTTGCTCATTATAATGAACTTAGTTTGCTTTTGGGTTATGAAGAATTGAAACGTTTAATGAAGGACCTTCCAGAATTTGCCCATAAGAAATTCCTTGATATTGATCTAGAGAAGATTTATTTATATTGTGCGGAGAATTGCATTGAAAATCCTTATATTGCCAATTACCTAAAGAAAAGAAAGCAAATATAAGATGAAGAGAATACTAATGAAAGGGAAGAGACTTCCCAATATCCTCCTATTATTTCTTATGATGAATCAGGTAACGAGGAGGAGCTTTCTATTCAACCAATCTCGTCTATAAGGAGCTCAAAGAGGAAGATTGAACCCACACATAACGTGAAGAAGAAAAAGAAAAGAGGGAGCAACAAAGGTAAAAAGGTATCCCTCCCAAATGACGTTGCTCCTACTACTCATTGTGATGATGATAATTGCTTTACTATTGGTGCTATCCATATTTTTAATGATGAGAGTGATTATGCTTATGATATGAAAGGGTCCAAGCTTGGGGAAGCTATGTTTGATGAGGATGAAATATTTAAGAATATATTTGCTGAAGTTAATGTTTGTCCCAAGCTTGGGGATGCTATGTTTAACGAAGATGATATTTTTAGCATCCCAAGTTTTGATATGCAAAGTTGTTATGATGATAGCGTGCTTCCTATTTATGATGGTTATATTGATGAAAGTGGGTTTGGAAGAGTGTCAACTTTAGGAAGTAGTGATCCCACTATTTTGGAGGATGTTGAATTTTATTGTGATGAATACAAAAGTGGATTTGGAAGAGTGTCAACTTTATTTAGTGATTCCACTATCTTGGGAGAGGTTTTAATCGATTATGATGAGAACAAAGTTGTTACTTATGATGATTATTGTGATGAAACTTATGCTATAAAAAGTAGTGGTGATTATATTTACAAATCTTGCCATGATTATGATTACCCTTTTTCTGAACATTACTCTTTTAATGTGGAAACAATTTTTAGTGTTCAAGTCTCTTATGATACTCCCACTATTCCGAATGAGAAGAATTTTGCTTATGTGGAGAGTAGTAAATTTTCTATGCTTGTAGATCATGAAAAGAATGCTTTAGGTGCTGGTTATATTGTTGAATTCATTCATGATGCTACTGAAAATTATTACAAGGGAGGAACATATACTTGTAGGAATTGCAATAATGTCAAGTTTCCTCTCTATGTGCTTAAAATTTTGAAGCTATGCTTGTTTTACCTGCCTATGCTAGTTGATTATTGTTCCCATAAGTTGTTTGCTCACAAAATCCCTATGCATAGGAAGTGGGTTAGGCTTAAATGTGCTAGTCATATGCTTCATGATGCTCCCGTTATGTTTCAATTCTTATCTTTTATGTGAGCATCATTGTCATCATCATGCCTAGCTAGAAAGGCATTAAAGAAAAGCGCTTGTTGGGAGACAACCCAATATTTATCATTACTGTTTTTGTGTGTTCACATGATTATGCTAATGTAGTAATCATGTTTTATAGCTTTTGTTTCAATAAAGTGCCAAGTAAGACCTTTAGGATAGCTTACGGTGATAGTTGTGTTGATCCTGCTGAAATTCAGAAACTTTTGCACCCAGTAAATTAGTTTTTTTAATTCACAGAAACGTGCTTCTGATCTGATTCTTTTTTCTCTGGATTGGTACACGAATTTCTTAGGACTTCCTAATTTTTTAGAATTTCTGAATTTCCAGAAGTATACGTTTGATACAGATTACTACAGACTGTTCTGTTTTTGACAGATTCTGTTTTCTATGTGTTGTTTGCTTATTTTGATGAATCTATGGCTAGTATTAAGTGGTATGAACCATAGATAAGTTGGAATACAGTAGATATTACACCAATATGAATTTATAATGAGTTCATTACAGTACCTAAGTGGTGATTTTATTTTCTTATACTAACGGAGCTTACGAGTTTTCTGTTGAGTTTTGTGTTGTGGAGTTTTCAAGTTTTGGGTAAAGATTCAATGGACTATGGAACAATGAGTGGCAAGAGCCTAAGCTTGGGGACGCCCAAGGCACCCCAAGGTAATATTCAAGAATAGCCAAAAGCCTAAGCTTGGGGATACCCCGGGAAGGCATCCCCTCTTTCCTCTTCGTCCATCGGTAACCTTACTTGGAGCTATATTTTTATTCGCCATATGATATGTGTTTTGCTTGGAGCGTCATTTTATTTTGTTAGTATTTGCTTGCTGTTATTAGATTAATGTTTTGCATCTTTAGTTTCAATAAAAAAGTCAAGGATAGCCTTTGCCATGCTTATTTTGCTAGTTTACATGTTGCTGTTTGAAAACAGAAAGTTTACCGCTGTTGCAAAAATTCCCTAGAAAAGTCAGAGCATGATATAATGTTGAAACCTTTTGCATAATGAGATATGATAAATTTAATACAGTGGGAATTTTAGTTCATAATTTTTGGAGTCAGGGAAGTATGATGACTCTTGCATTCTTTACAGACTGTACTGTTTTGGCAGATTGCTGTTATGGTTGCATTGTTTGCATATGTTTGCTTGTTTAATGATTCTATTTGAGGATAGGAGTACTAAATATGAAGAGGCATTTAGTATGCAATGTTGATTAATAATTTTAGTGATTTGTTACAGTAGAAAATGATAAGGTTTTGCATTGGTTTATACTAACCTATCTCACGAGTTCTTGTTGAGTTTGTTGTGAATGAAGCCTTTGATAAAAAGAGAGACCATGATATGAGATGAACTAAGGAGACACAAAAGTTCAAGCTTGGGGATTCCCAAGGAACCCCAAGTTAATATTTCAAGAAGTCTCAAGCATCTAAGCTTGGGGATGCCCCGGTAGGCATCCCACCTTTCTTCTTCAACAACTATCGGTTAGTATCGGTTGAGCCTAAGTTTTTGCTTCTTCACATGAGTTGTGCTATCCTTGCAATGTCATTATATTTTGTTTTGCTTGCTGTTTGAATACAATACCAAGATCTGAATTTCTTTAATGAGAGAGAGTCTTCACATAGTTATATAATTATTTAGCTACTCATTGATCTTCACTTATATCTTTTTGGAGTAGTTTGTCAATTTACTCGTGTGCTTCACTTATATCCTATGAGTAAATGGTTGAATGAGTTGATTGTCATAAATCTGAAATTATATATGCCTCATTTGCTTATCCCATGGGGAGTAATGACTTCACATCTAAGAAGTAGAGGTTGTAAATTTATTGAAGGTTAGCAAGCATTGTATTGGTCATTTGAACAATTTCATGAAAGAATATTGAAGGAAGAGAGATTTCACATATAAATATACTATCGTAGACATCATTTATAATTGGGAGCACTCATTAAGTATGACATGCTAAAGAGTTGATGTTGGACAAGGAAGACAACGTAATGGGTTATGTTTTCCGACATCTTAGTTAAAGTATATTGTCATGGATCATTCAAACATGTTGAGCTTGCCTTTCCCCCTCATGCTAGCCAAAATTCCTTGCACCAAGTAGAGATACTACTTGTGCTTCCAAATATCCTTAAACCCAGTTTTGCCATGAGAGTCCACCATACCTACCTATGGATTGAGTAAGATCCTTCAAGTAAATTGTCATCGGTGCAAGCAATAAAAATTGCTCTGTAAATATGTATGATCTTTTGGTGTGAAGAAAATAGCTTTATACGGATCTTGTTATGGAAGCAATAAAAGCGACGGACTGCATAATAAAGGTCCATATGCAAGTGGCAATATAAAGTGACGTTCATTCACATTAAGATTTTATGCATCCAACCCTAAAAGCGCATGACAACCTCTGCTTCCCTCTGCGAAGGGCCTATATTTTATTTTATGTCTTTTACTTTTATGCAAGAGTCAAGGTGATCTTCACCTTCCCCTTTTTCATTTTATCCTTTGGCAAGCACCTCGTGTTGGGAAGATCCTGATATATATATATATATCCAATTGGTTGTAAGTTAGCATGAACTATTATTGTTGACATCACCCAAAGGTGAATACGTTGGGAGGCAACACTATAAGCCCATATCTTTCTCAGTGTCCGATTGAAACTCCATAACCATTAGTATTGCATGAGTGTTAGCAATTGTAGAAGACTATATGATAGTTGAGTATGTGGAGTTTGATATTCCTGAAAATAAGATGAATTGCAATTGTTTGAATGACTGAGAATGAAGTTTGCTAGTTTTCAAGAAAGTTTATGGTCTATGCTTTGACATGTGAATTGCTTGTTACTTTATCGTGAGAAGTTTTATGAGTTGAACTAATGTTATGACATATTATCATGCTAGAAAAGGTGATTGAAATTATCATTGATCAAACTTGTGCACCTTCTAGCATTCACATTTCATAAATTCTTTCTTTTATCATTTACCTACTCGAGGACGAGTAGGAATTAAGCTTGGGGATGCTGATACGTCTCCAACGTATCTATAATTTATGAAGCATTCATGCTATTTTATTATTTGTTTCGAATGATTATATGCTTTATTATACACTTTTATATTACTTTTGGGACTAACCTATTAACCGGAGGCCCAGCCCATATTGCTGTTTTATTGCCTGTTTCAGTATTTCGAAGAAAAGGAATATCAAACGGAGTCCAAACGGAATGAAACCTTCGGCAGCGTGATTTTTTGGAAGAATATGATCCTGGAGACTTGGAGTTCACGTCAGAAGATACTCGAGGCAGCCACGAGATAGGAGGGCGCCCCCCCCTACTGGGCACGCCCCCCTATCTCGTGGGCCCCTCAAGCACCTCCCGACCAACTTCTTTCGCCTATATAAGCCTATGTACCCTAAAAACATCGAATATCAAGATAGATCGGGAGTTCCACCGTCGCAAGCCTCTGTAGCCACCAAAAACCTCTCAGGAGCCCGTTCCGGCACCCTGCCGGAGGGGGAACCCATCACCGGTGGCCATCTTCATCATCCCGGCGCTCTCCATGACGAGGAGGGAGTAGTTCACCCTCGGGGCTGAGGGTATGTACCAGTAGCTATGTGTTTGATATCCCTCTCTCGTGTTCTCTCTCTCGTGTTCTCTCTATGGCACGATCTTGGTGTATCGCGAGCTTTGCTATTATAGTTGGATATTATGATGTCTCTCCCCCTCTACTCTCTTGTGATGAATTGAGTTTCCCTCTTGAAGTTATCTTATCGGATTGAGTCTTTGATTTGAGAACACTTGATGTATGTCTTGCCGTGTTTATCTGTGGTGAAAATGGGATATCACGTGCCACTTGATGTATGTTTTGGTGACCAACTTGCGGGTTCCGCCCATGAACCTATGCATAGGGGTTGGCACACGTTTTCTTGACTCTCCGGTAGAAACTTTGGGGCACTCTTTGAAGTACTTTGTGTTGGTTGGATGAATCTGAGATTGTGTGACGCATATCGTATAATCATGCCCATGGATACTTGAGGTGACAATGGAGTATCTAGGTGACATTAGGGTTTTGGTTGATTTGTGTCTTAAGGTGTTATTCTAGTACGAACTCTTTTATAGATTGATCCAAAATAATAACTTTGAGGTGGTTTCGTACCCTACCATAATCTGTGCGTTTGTTCTCCGCTATTAGTGGCTTTGGAGTGACTCTTTGTTGCATGTTGAGGGCTTGTTATATGATCTATCTATGTTATTATTGTTAAGAGAACTTGCACTAGTGAAAGTATGAACCCTAGGCCTTGTTTCCTATCATTGCAATACCGTTTACGCTCACTTTTATCATTAGTTACCTTGCTGTTTTTATTATTTCAGATTACAAAAACCTATATCTACTATCCATATTGCACTTGTATCTTTATCTCTTCACCGAACTAGTGCACCTATACAATTTACCATTGTATTGGGTGTGTTGGGGACACAAGAGACTCTTTGTTATTTGGTTGCAGGGTTGTTTGAGAGAGACCATCTTCATCCTACGCCTCCTACGGATTGGTAAACCTTAGGTCATCCACTTGAGGGAAATTTGCAACTGTCCTACAAACCTGTGCACTTGCAGGCCCAACAACGTCTACAAGAAGAAGGTTGTGTAGTAGACATCAAGGCGCAACCCAAATCTTCGTCAACAAGCGCCCAGGTACACCTTGAGACAATGCATTCTAGGAGGGAGTGGCACCATGATCCCACAACACTGCAAAAGCCATAGTTGCTGGTCGTCGACATCTTACAATGCGCCCTCACATCTACAGTTGGCCATTACTGCTTGGATAATCTCCACAAGAACATGCGCACTTTGGATGGGACCTCAGTCTTCCAAAGCATCTTCCACGAGCTGGAATCTGTTTGTGTTGTTGACGATCCCAAAGTACCTTCCAGCCAAGCTTCTCTCCTCTGCCTTGTCGCCACAAGCATATTATATGCCGATCGCACCGTGAATTGGCCCGTCCGTTCATGTGCCCAACTCCAGAAGTCCTCCATGGGTGTTGTGCTCAGCGGTATGGTCAGAATCAGCCTGGCATCAAACGCAAAGAAAGTGGCGTCTATCTTAGGTTTGTTCCAAGTTGCACTTGTATGATCTATCAACTCCGAAACTGTGATGGGGGGTATGTTGTACATGCACCCGTATGGTCTCAGCATTTCCTGCCTAGGGAGCCAGTTGCCCAACCAAATGTCAGTACTTTCACCGTTGCCAATCCGCTTAATAAGACCAAGCTTCAACGTGTCCCGTCCCTCTATTAGCGCTCTCCATATCTGGCTCGGGTGGCTTCCAAGTGAGGCGTCCGAGATGGATGTATTCAGATGATATATGCTCTTCATAATCCGTGCACTAAGAGAAGCAGGATCCTGAAGCATGCGCCATACCTGTCTAGCCAGCATCGCTAGGTTGAAAAGCTCAAAGTCTTTGAAGCCAAGTCCTCCCATGCTCTTGGGCTGAGTCATTGCCTTCCACGAGACCCAATGTGTTTTGCGCTGCCCGTTCTTGCTTCCCCACCAAAACTTTCTAATCAACATGTTCAAATGCTCACATAGCCCCCTTGGCAGTTTGAAACAAGACATCGAGAACACTGGGATTGCTTGTGCCACGGCCTTAACCAACACCTCCTTCCCCGCAGATGACATCGTCCTTTCAATCCACCCCTGGATCTTATTCCACAATCTGTCCTTCAAATATCTGAGCGATCCATTTTTTGAGGCCCCCACATCAGTGGGCATACCTAAATATTTCTCATCCAAAGTTTCATTCCGGACATTCAAGATAGCTTTTATATCATTGCGGTTAGGCTCACGGACGCCTTTGCTGAAAAAATGGAAGATTTCTCCAAGTTTATACGCTGACCTGTTGCATTGCAATAGATATCCAACACTTGGTTCACCTCGGTAGCCCCAACACTGTTTGCCTTCAAGAACAATAGGCTGTCATCAGCGAATAGTAGATGGTTAACTAGTGGCGCCGTGGGAGCCACTTGAATCCCATCCAAATTGGATGACTCTCTTTGTGATTTTAAAAGGCACGACAGGCCCTCTGCTGCTAACAAGAACAAGTACGGAGATATCGGGTCCCCTTGCTAGATCCCACGTGAAGGACAAAACTCATCGAATTTCTTTCCATTGAACATAACTGAAAATTTCACTATTGATACCATGCTCATAACAATATCAACCCACTGAATGGAGAAACCCAACTTGAGCATTATGGCTCGAAGATAGGTCCATTCAACTCTACCATAGGCCTTCATCATGTCTAGCTTGAGGGCACATGACTGATGTTTTTAGCCTTGTTCCTCTTCATGAAATGCAGACACTCATAACTGTTATAATATTATCTATGATTAATCTGCCAGGAACAAACGCAGACTGCTCTTGTGAGATGATATCTGGAAGTATTTGCTTTAGCCTGTTGGATATTACCTTGGACGCAATTTTGTAGAGCATGTTGCATAAGTGATTGGCCTGAACTGTTTGAGAAGTGTGGGGTTTTTTTACCTTGGGGATGAGGACCGGTACTGTGTTGTTGATGCAAGCTGCAGACTCTGTCCCCTCAACAATTTTGAGAACCACAGATGTGACCTCGTCTCCACACAACTCTCAGTGACGCTAAAAAAGTGAGCACGAAAACCATCCGGGCCAGGCGCTTTGATTGGGAACATTTGAAACAAGGCACACTTTACCTCCTCTTGGGAATATGGCGCGTTCAGAAGGTTGTCATATCAGGCGTTACCTTGGTTGGCACGTGTCCGAGCACTTCTTCCATATCATGCACCCCTTCTGACATGTATAAGTGTTTGTAGTATGCCGTTGTCATCTCTTCCATCACCCTTGGGTCCTTTATAACCTGGCCCTGCTCGTCCTGCAATGATTTTATTTGATTTTTCCGGCGCCTTTTGCTAGCCCTCAGGTGGAAAAAATAGGTGTTTTTGTCGCCATGAACCAGCCAATCCAGGTGCGCCCTCTGGCGCCAGAGCATTTCCTCATGATGGAACAGTTCAACTAATCGATCGGTGATCTTCATCTCTTCGTGAGTGGGACCGGATCTTCCTGGGCTATCGTGCAACCCCTGTAGCCAGCTTTTTAATTGAGTTATCTCTTTCCGCACTGATCCAAAGGTGTTACGATCCCAGGCCGACAAATCCCCAGCCAGATCCCCTAGCTTTACGTGCAATGATTGCACTGTCCCACCGTCCTGCATGCTCCACCGGTTCGCCACAGCCGTGAAGAGAGATTCCTCTCTCTCCCACATAGTCTCGTATTTAAAAGCCCTGGGGCTCGCCCTGCATGCATGCAAATCACGCACTATGAGGAGGATCGGTACGTGATCGGAGCTAGCAGCCGTTGTGTGGTGTAAAGTTGATTCTGGGAGCGCGACCAGCCACTCTGGATTCGCTAAACACCTGTCCAAACGGACGCGAGTGAAGGTACCACCAGCAACCTTTTTTTCAAAAGTCCAGCTTGTTCCCGTATATCCTATGTCTGACAAACCGCATGTATCAATAGCCTCTCGAAAACCATCAATCTGAGCTTGGCTTCGACATCCAAATCCATCATGTTCGCTGAGATTCAGGACCTCGTTGAAGTCGCCAATGACTGCCCAAGGCCTGTTCTGTGACTCGGCTATGTTCTTCAGAGTATTCAAGGTGTTTTGCCTGTCCGGAACCTGAGCCTCTCCGTAGACAAAGGTTACTCTAACCTGCACATCCACCATATTATCTACTAGAGCATCAATATTATACCTCGAAAAACCAATAACTTCCACTTTTATTTCATCATTCCAAAAGATACAAAGACCACCACTCCTTCCGGAGCTACTCACTGCATAGCTTTTATTGAAACCTAAACCTTCTGCCAGATTCTCTACTCTCGTACCCTCTATCTTAGTTTCTAGAATGCAAAGGATAGAGGGGCAAACTGCCTCGCTATGTCGCGAAGCTCCCGAACTGTCGCGACTTTGCCAATTTTGCGGCAGTTCCAGCAAAGTAGGCTCATTACGCTAGGCGAACCCCTCCCCGGGGGCTCGCCAAACACGCATCAGTGGTCTTGTTGGGGTTTGCATTCTTCGTTGTGTTTGTCTCTGCCATTGAGGAGCTCAGATTGTTCCTCTTCATCTCCTGCTTAGAGGATGGACTTGGGGGGATCGCTGGTGGAAGCATGAGAGCGTTTTTGTTCGACTGAACCTGCTGATGTGAGACCTTCTGTTCACGAGCACTTCTCTTTCTGTTTTTCTCAAGTTCTTCCATGGTGACATCATCTAGCATCCTATCAGGATCTTCCGGGGGCTGGCTGCCTGAAGCGTCATGGTTCATTGCTGCTCTCCCACCCCCTCGGCCTGAACGGCCTCGACCTCGCCCGCCTCTAGGGCTCTCACTCTCTCCCGGCCCTCTGCCCGGGTTCTGGAACCAGCTTGCTTTTATGTCTTTGAAGACAAGTGCTTTCGTGGGGTGAACACCATCTCCGCACTCTTTGTATAGATACCCAAGATATCCACAAACAACGCACCAATCAGGGAGTCTTTCATACTTGATTCTGAAAATCACTCGTTCCACAGCGTCTTTCTTCTTGACTAGGAGCGAGACAGCATTTTTCAATGGTTTCATCACATCAATTCGCACCCGGACTCTAGCAAAATTGCCCTCAAAATCTTGTGACTTTGGCTCAGCAAATATGAACTCCCCCACCGTAGATGACAGGGCCTTTATCTTGGAGAAGTAACCATCTGGAAGGTCGTGAATCTGCAACCAGATATCAATCTTGTTGAGTTCAATGGTTGATGGCTTCGTGAAACCATCATACGGTGCAAGAACCACCGCCTTCCCCTTGAAGTTCCAAGGCCCATCCTCCATTACCCTCTCCCAATTGCCAAGTCGAGAGAATTGGAGGGTGTAGAGATTTTCCTCCAGAGGTCTGATCTTGACTTCCTACGCTAGATCCCATGCCACCTCATGCTTCTGTAGAACCAGTACTGGCTATAAGTTTTGTCGGTATGAACCCTAGCGATCGCCATCCAGCGGGTCGCCTCCTGCAGCAGCTCGCCATCTTCCATCACCACATCCCTCAGATCGTCTTCCTTGAGTCCCAATTCCTCCATTAGCGCTTCGAGATCGGAAGTAGCCATCCCCGATGTTGATGCGTTAGCAGCCATGATCCTCTCGCTCGGGGGTTTTGGATCCGCGAGCGGTATAGACCCAAGAAGTCGCCCCTCTGCGCGGCCGCTACGTCTTGTGATGCAGCAGGCCACCGTCGGCGAGGCACGGTTGGGGAGATCGGTCTCTACGGAGGAAGGCAACGCCGTCGCCCGAGAGGAGAGAAACCCTAACTAGAGGGGAAAAACTTCGGGCAAGTAGACGAGGCTTTTTTTTGATTTTTACTGTTGTTAACTTCTTGCGGTGTGCCTTAGTGGGCTGGCCCAGCCACACGGCTCCTGTGTGCATCGCGCTCCTGTTTGGTGCATCATTCTTTTGGGTTGTTTGTCCCAGTGGGTTAATTAGGCTCTTTATGCTCGGGATATAATCAACCTTTTGGGTTGTTTGGAACTCCGTATCCGCCCCCACGCGCCCTGTTGGGCAGCCCATGTGCGGGGCGGGACGCTTGTTTTTTCGTGTTTGTTTTACTTTTCCTTTTTACTTTTTGATTTTTATTCTATCTTAAAATAATTCAAGAATACAAAAAGGTTCTCAAATTTCAAAAAAAATCTGAATTGCCAAAAACAGTTCTTCAATACAAAACATGTTCATGATTGAAAAGAAATTAACTTTAAAATTTTAATGAACATTTTATTATTTTTTATAAACAACCATTTATGAGCATTTTTAATAGTGATGAACAAAATTTTGAATTTGATAAACAAATTTTGAATTTGATGGACATTTTTTGAACTTGATGAACATAATTTGTATGTAAGAACATTCTTTCTACAAAAAATGATTAACAAAATTTTAATTTAATGAATAAAATTTGAAATTAATGAAAATTTTCTAAAAAGAATGAAAAAATCGATGACCATTTTTTAGTTCGATGAACAAAATTTGAATTTTGATGAATTTTTTAAAAACTAATGAACAAAGCATTGAACTCGATACAGATTTGTATACATGGCTGAACATATTTTTAATTCGATGAACAAAAAACTTTAACAAATTTGAAAATAAAAAACGCCAAAAAAAAGAAAAGGTAAAGAAGAAGAAAATATAAAATAAAAAGAAATACACAAAATAAAAAGAAAAGCAAAAAACAAAAGAGGAAACGGAAGAAAAAATGAAAGAAAAAAAGAAAAATAATAGAAAATAAACAGAAAAGAAAAAAACAAAAAGAAAAATAGGTAGGGAAAAATAAAAAAATAAAACACGGCGTCGGGAAGGTTCCCAAAATCGATGAGAAAATAGACCACAAAATGGGTCGGTCCATACACTGCTAGGGAGCTCAGGGGTGCGCACTAGTCGCTAGCGTGTGACTTACGCGCTGTATAGGATCCGCCGGACACAATTGTTATATATCTCCTGTAACAACGCGAACTCACTAATTGATGAGTACTCCTTCCAAAGTTCACTTCCACCTCCACAGGTTGCAACCTCGGAGTTTTCCCTTTTTGGTAGATGTGATTATTAAGTTAACTTGGGAGTTAAATATCGGCTGCAATTTATATTCACTTTGAAGAATCTGAGGGACTATAAGATCAAGATCATGCCCTCTAAGACGAGGGCAGGTAAGGAACTGGCAACTCGGTCTACACTTGATTCACCTACTTTCTAAAGTCCACTTGTGACACCAGCACCTGCTATTCAATCTGATATGTCATATATGTCACAATTTATATATGTATATATATGATGCTTCTGCTTTGCTTGATGAAACTGTGCCACTTGATGAATTATTTGATGCTCATATTGATAAAGCTAAAGAATATGATATTACTAAGAACTAAATCACCTGTCACACCTAGTACTCCTGTTAGAACTAAGATGTTTGATATGCCTGAAGGTTATACTTTTCCTGAGAAGTTTACTAGAGAATTTATGGCTTATGATACTCGTAATAGCATAGAAAGTTTTATGGCTATAATGAAAGAAAAGGACATGAACCAAATGATGAAATGTGATTCTAAATTTGCAAGTTATACTATTTTTGTTACTAATAAGGGTTAGGAATTCTCTGTTGATCCTGAACTTATTAAATTGGTAGAATCTGATCCTTTTCATGGTTATGAATTGGAAACTGTTGTTGCATGTCTTACTAAAATTGCATGATATTGCCACCCTGTTTGCTCAAGCGGAAAGTGTTCGCTACTATTATAATCTTAAGTTGTTTCCTTTCTCATTAAGGAATGATGCTAAATTATGCTTTAAAAACCTTGCTCCTGATTGTGTGCATAGTCCCGAGGATATGATTATTACTTCGCTGAAAAATATTTTCTTGCTCACAAGAAATAAGCTATCTTAGTGGAAATATATAACCTTTTGCAACTTAAGGAAGCAGAGCATCTCCGTCAAGCTTGGGGGAGGCTTCTCCAATTACTTAATGTTTTTTTATCATCCTCTTAAGAAAAACAAAATACTTGATATCTTTTATAATGGACTAACTGATGCTTCTAAGGGCTACCTAGATTGTTGTGTTGGTTGTATTTTCAGGGAAAGAACAGATGAACAAGCTAAGGAATTATTGAATAACTTATTGAGAAATGTCGATGATTGGAAACTTCCGGAACCACCTCGTAATCCAACTCTGAGTGAAAAGAGGTATTCTATTCCTCATCCTAGAAGATATGCAAAAATCCAAGAAATCTATGAAAGAGAAAGGTATTAAATCCACAGATGTTAAAAATCTACCACCTTTTGAAGAAATACATGGACTCGATATTCCGACATAGGTAGTAGAGGTAAACTCTCTTTATAGGTTTGATGAGGGTGATATTCCTTATAATAAATATCCAAGTCAATGCTTAGATAAATTTGATAATTTTATTGTTAAACAAGAAAACTTTAATATGCAAATAAGTGATTGATGTCTACTACACAACCTTCTTCTTGTAGACGTTGTTGGGCCTCCAAGTGCAGAGGTTTGTAGGACAGTAGCAAATTTCCCTCAAGTGGATGACCTAAGGTTTATCAATCCGTGGGAGGTGTAGGATGGAGATGGTCTCTCTCAAACAACCCTGCAAACAAATAACAAAGCGTCTCTTGAGTCCCCAACACACCCAATACAATGGTAAATTGTATAGGTGCACTAGTTCGGAGAAGAGATGGTGATACAAGTGCAATGTGGATGGTAGATATAGGTTTTTATAATCTGAAAATATAAAAACAGCAAGGTAACTAATGATAAAAGTGAGCACGAACGGTATTGCAATGCTTCGAAACAAGGCCTAGGGTTCATACTTTCACTAGTGCAAGTTCTCTCAACAATAATAACATAATTGGATCATGTAACTATCCCTCAACATGCAAAAAAGATTCACTCCAAAGTCACTAATAGAGGAGAACAAACGAAGAGATTATTGTAGGGTAGAAAACCACCTAAAAGTTATTCTTTCCTATCAATCCATTGGGCTATTCCTATAAGTGTCACAAACAACCCTAGAGTTTGTAGTAAAATAACACCTTAAGACACAAATCAACCAAAACCCTAATATCACCTAGATACCCCAATGTCACCACAAGTATCCGTGGGTATGATTATATGATATGCATCACACAATCTCAGATTCATCTATTCAACGAACACAAAGAACTTCAAAGAGTGCCCCAAAGTTTCTACCGGAGAGTCAAGACGAAAAAGTGTGCCAACCCCTATGCATAAGTTCACAAGGTCACCGAACCCGCAAGTTGATCACCAAAACCTACATCAAGTAGATCACATGAATATCCCATTGTCACCACAGATAAGCACATGCAAGACATACATCAAGTGTTCTCAAATCCTTAAAGACTCAATCTGATAAGATAATTTCAAAGGGAAAACTCAATCCATTACAAGAGAGTAGAGGGGGAGAAACATCATAAGATCCAACTATAATAGCAAAGCTCGCGGTACATCAAGATCGTGCCAAATCAAGAACACGATATATATATATATATATATATATATATATATATATATATATATATATATATATCAAACACATAGCTACTGGTACATACCCTCAGCCCCGAGGGTGAACTACTCCCTCCTCGGCATGGAGAGCGCCAGGATGATGAAGGTGGCCACCGGTGATGGATTCCCCCTCCGGCAGGGTGCTGGAGCGGGCTCCCGAGAGGTTTTTGGTGGCTATAGAGGCTTGCGGCGGCGGAACTCCCGATCTAGGTTATTTTTGGAGGTTTCTGTATTTATAGGAGGGTTTGGCGTCGAGAACACCACGGGGAGTCCACGAGGCACAGGGGCGCGCCCCAGGGGGGTGGGCGCGCCCTCCACCCTCGGGCCCACGGGCCTCCCCTTCGATAACTCTTTGTTCCAGTATTTTTTATATTTCCAGAAAAAATCTCCGTTGATTTTTAGCGCATTCCGAGAACTTTTATTTTTGGACAAAAACAACACCACGGCAGTTATGCTGAAAACAGCGTCAGTCCGGGTTAGTTCTAACCAAATCATACCAAAATCATGTAGAAACATTATAAACATGGCATGAATACATCAAAAGTTATAGATATGTTGGAGACATATCAGCATCCCCAAGCTTAACTCCTGCTCGTCCTTGAGTAGATAAATGATAAAAACAGAATTTTTGATATGGAATGCTACTAACATATTTATCAATGTAATCTTCTCTATTGTGGCAAGAATGTTCAGATCCATAAGATTCAAAACAAAAGTTTAATATTGACATAAAAACGATAATACTTCAAGCATACTAACAAAGCAATCATGTCTTCTAAAAATAACATGGCCAAAGAAAGCTATCCCTACAAAATCATACAGTCTCGTTATGCTCTATCTTCATCAGACAAAGTATTTAATCATGCACAACCCCAGTTTTAGCCAAGCAATTGTTTCATACTTTAGTATTTTCAAACTTTTCAATCTTCACGCAATACATGAGCGTGAGCCATGGACATAGCACTATAGGTGGAATAGAATGGTGGTTGCGGAGAAGACAAAAAGGAGAAGATTGTCTCACATCAACTAGGCGTATCAACGGGCTATGGAGATTCCCATCAATAGATATCAATGTGAGTGAGTAGGGATTGCCATGCAACGGATGCACTAGAGCTATAAGTGTATGAAAGCTCAAAAAGAAAACTAAGTGGGTGTGCATCCAACTCGCTTGCTCACGAAGACCTAGGGCACTTTGAGGAAGCCCATCATTGAAATATACAAGCCAAGTTCTATAATGAAAAATTCCCACTAGTATATGAAAGTGACAACATAGGAGACTCTCTATCATGAAGATCATGGTGCTACTTTGAAGCACAAGTGTGGTAAAAGGATAGTAGCATTGCCCCTTCTCTCTTTTTCTCTTTTTTTTTCGTTTTTTTGGTTTGGGCCTTTTCTCTTTGTTTATGGCCTCTTTTTTTTTCTTTTTTTATTTAGTCCGGAGTCTCATCCCGACTTGTGGGGGAATCATAGTCTCCATCATCCTTTCCTCACTGGGACAATGCTCTAATAATGAAGATCATCACACTTTTATTTACTTACAACTCGAGAATTACAACTCAATACCTAGAACAAAATATGACTCTATGTGAATGCCTCAGGCGGTGTACCGGGATGTGCAATGATTCAAGAGTGACATGTATATAAAAAAATTATGAATGGTGGCTTTGCCACAAATACGATGTCAACTACATGATCATGCAAGGAATATGACAATGATGAAGCTGTCACATCCCTAGCTCCTGGCATTGCACTAGGCTAACTTCATGTGTGCATCATGTTTAAACTTTGAAAGAAACTTGAAATGGGGATGTCCAAACCCTAGTACCAAATGGAGTTCAAATAGGTTCAACCTAAAAATATTTTCAGTGAATCCAAATGGCTTTCAAAAATGTTCATCATTTCTGGAAAATGCTTAAAACCATAACCAGAGGTGTTGCACATTTTTCCATGACATATTTGGTCACCGAATTAAATCATATGTACTTTGCATTTGGGCATTTAAAAACTATTAAATATTTTAAATGCTCAAATAATCATAAACTAAAATGTTTACTATTGTATATATCCTAAACAGTAGCCATTATTAGTTTCATGATTTTTGGATCTATTTGAGTATTTTAAATAAAGCCCTAAAGACAGAAGAATAATAGAAAACAGAAACACTAATTAAAAAAGAGAGAGAGAGAGTTAGTACCTGGCCTCACTCGTGCAACCCACCTGGCCGGCCCAGCTGGCGGCCCAGCCCACCACCACCTCGTCCCCTGTCGTCTTCCTTGTGACAGAAGGACGCCGGGCGTGTGCCCCGTGCGCGCGGCCATGCGCCCTGGCCACCTCCTGCTTGCCGCTCCCCCTCGACGGTCTGGACGCCCTGGACGTCGCCACGCAACCCCCCGACCCTTCTCACTCTCCCTGTGCTCCTCCTCCTCCTCTGTTTCTCCCTCCCGCGAACGCCCGAGCGCGCTCGTCGCCACCGTTCGCTGCCGCCGTGTCCACCACACCACCTCGCTCCCCCGACCGGCCCACAAGCCCCGACGTCATCCGCTACGCCGTCTCCGCCGATCTACGCGACCGGAAGGCCCTCAGAGTGCTGCCATTGACGTCATCTTCATCCTCGGGTTCCGACAATCGCCGCCGGGAATCCGACGCCGTCAAGCCTTCCCCGAGCCCGCTTCGACGACCTCTGCAACCACCGTGAGCTCCCACGTCGTAACCTCCTCTCCCCAAGATCATTTACGCCCTGTAGCCATCGCCCCCTTGCCGACCGAATCGCGCCGCCGCCTGGCCTCATCGCCGGCGTGGCCCCGGTAACCATTTGGTCATGGGCGTGCACCCATTGAGCTCGCCACGACCCGTAGAGCCCCCCCGCGCCTAACCTCGCTTGTTAGCATGCCGCGATGCCACCTACGCCGTTGCCCGTGCTCCGGCAGCCGCCTTTGCCGTCGTTATCGCTGACTCGCTTCACCAAGGCTCCAGCCACGGCCACCGTTGGACGTGCCGCAACGCGGGCGTTCCAACAAGCGCAACCCCGCCTCCTCTCGTTGCCGGAATCACCGGGACGAGCGATGCCGCCACACTAGATGGTCGCCGGCGGCCTAACTCCGGCCACGCCGACGTGGCCGCGTGATTAGCGGCTAATTCCCCACTAAACAACCCCCTGGGCCAATGACACATGGGCCCCACGCCCTTAATTAATATTAGTTTAGCTCCTGTTTAGGTTTAACTAACCACAGTGGTCCCACGCATCAGCTTTGACCATGCTGACCTGGCTGTTGACTGGGCCCACATGTCTGATTGACTTGATGACGTGTCTGTTGACCCGGCCCCACCTGTCAGCGACACTGGCCAGCACTGTGTCACTGACCAGTGGACCCCACTAGTCAGGTTTGACCCGGGGCAGCTCTGTTGACCTGCTGACGTCACAGTGACACAGTGCTGACGCAATAAGTGATTTTCTGGATTTAATTTAATTCAAGAAATTTCAGAAAGTACCCCAAACTTCTAAAATCATAGAAAAATAACCGTAGCTCAAAATGAAATACGTTATATATGAAAAATGATCAGAAAAATCCAATATATCCATCTGTACTATTCTCATGCATGTTAGAACAACTTATATCTACTGTTTAGGCCAAATCATATAAATGGCATTTGAAACTCACATATGGAGTTTAGATTTGAACTTAGGGTTCAAACCAACTTCATTTAACTTTGTTGCTAGTTGCATTAGCTCAAAACACCAGCATGTTGCCATGTCATGATCATGCATCATAATGTTGCATTGCATTGATTCTGTTTCCTCTCTGTTGCCGGTATTTGTCCCCTCTCGATAGATGTGGTCTCGACGATGTGATCAATGACACCGATGAAGAACTATACTATCTTCAGAAGTGCCAGGCAAGCAAAACCCCCTTGTTCATTCTGATACAATCCCACTTTCTCGCTCCTACTCTATTTTACTTAATTAGGACAACAACGATACAACTGTTACTTGCTGTGGTAGTTGAACCCCTTTATCCTCTGCATGACCTGTCATTGCCACAGTAAATAGATGAAACCCACTAGCAAGAGTAGGAGTTGTTTGAGCCCTGATGTGCCTACTCATTCATGCTTGTTTGTCATGCCTGCTATTTCTTAGAGTTGTGTCAGGTCTGATTCATCGGGGATGAATTGGAGGTGTGTGAACATGTCCTACTGTGTGTGAGCTAAGTGTGTGAACACGATTTGGTAAAGGTAGCGGTGAGAGGCCATGTAGGAGTACATGGTGGATTGTCTCATTGAAACCGTCCTCAGGAACTGAGTTCTGTGTTTGTGATCCATGAACAATTACTACCACACATTGGGCTCCGGGCACTCCAAGCTCTCTCGACTTATTAATCAACTTGATCTCTATCCAGGAGTTGCAACTAGTTTCTGGTGTTTGTAGGTAGTGTTAGTAGGGTAGCAAGTGGCACCCGGTACAGGTGGGCTTGGGACAGACTAGGCACAGTGGCACGGTGTACCAAGTGGCACCCGGATGGTGGGCTTGGGAACCCTGCTCACATCGTTTGGGGCCGTGAGCGACACCCCGGCCGGATCTCCTTGCGGATGGAACCCGAATAGGCGATAAACCTGGACGAGAGACTTGTGTGGTTAGTCAGGTCGTGGCCGACTCCCTCGCCAGGCTTCCGCTTGAAGGTTGCCGAGATACACGACGTGTACATGGTGGTAAGTGGCGAGAGCGTGTGTGAAGAAGTACACCCCTGCAGGGTTAACATCATCTATTCGAATAGCCGTGTCCGCGGTAAAGGACTTCTGGGTTGCCTGTACAGTTCATAGACAAGTGAAAGTGGATACTCTAAAATACACAAGTTAAGCGTGAGTGCTATGGATGGCGTTCTTGTAGGGAGACGGGAGCGGATCCATAGTGGTGTATTGATATGGTGAATATGTGGACTCGCGTGCGCCACCTCAAAAGAGTTACTTGCAGTCGTAGTTCAGGATAGCCACCGAGTCAAAGCTGGCTTGCTGCAGTTAAACCCCACCATCCCTTTTGTTGATAATGATGCATATGTAGTTAGTTCTGATGTAAGTCTTGCTGGGTACATTTGTACTCACATTTGCCTATTTTACTTTTTTGCAGAGAATTCCATATCACTAGTAGTTCTGCGTGGACTTCGGCGTTTAGATTGTTACCTCAGCTACAATGTTGTGCCCTCGGCAGGATCTGGTAGATAGTCAGGCTTCTCAGCCCTTTTCATTTGTAGATGTCTGTACTCAGACATGTTAAGCTTCTGCTTGTGCTTGACTTGTGTGCTCTGAATGTTGGGTCATGAGACCCATATTTGTAATATCTCGCTCCTCAGAGCCTATTGAATAAAATACTTGAGTTGTAGAGTCATGTTGTGATGCCATGTTGTATTTGCACATATCAAGCATATTGTGTGTATGTTATTGAAATGCTTGGTATGTGTGGGATCTGACTATCTAGTTGTTTATCCTTAGTAGCCTCTCTTACTGGGAAATGTCTCCTAGTGCTTCCACTGAGCCATGGTAGCTTGCTACTGCTCCGGAACACTTAGGCTGGCCGGCATGTGTCCTTCTTCGTTCCTATGTCTGTCCCTTCGGGGAAATGTCACACGATGAATACTGGAGTCCTGTTAGCCTGCTATAGCCCAGTTCACCGGAGTCCTGCTAGCCCAGTGCTACAGCCTGGATGCACTCGCTGATGACCAACACGTTCGATGCTGGGTCATGGATGCCTGTTCCTGTAAGTTTGTGCCACTTTGGGTTTACGACTAGCCATGTCAGCCCGGGCTCCTTATCATATGGATGCTAGCGACACTATCATATACGTGTGACAAAAGGCGCCAACGGTCCTAGCCAAAGGTAAGGCGACACCCGTGGGAATACCGTGCGTGAGGCCGCAAAGTGATATGAGGTGTTACATGCTAGATCAATGTGGCATTGAGTCGGGGTCGTGACAACTTTGGTATCAGAGCTTGACTGCCTGTAGGATTACCAAGCCAAACTGGTCGAAGTTGAGTCTAGAAATGCTTTAGTTCTATGTAGGGGAATTGATTGTGGGATGGAATGTAAGGCTCTTTTTACTCCTTATACCTCATGCCCTCTGATCTGAGTCATCTTATCTTTCCTACGGGGTTAAGGAACTAGGCTTTCTCTTCTTTCTATCAGGATCATGTGTTTCTAATCTGTAGACTTATAAGATTGTTGGATTTAAGCCTGAGTTCAATTCCTACTATCTCTGTGTATTCATTGTTGATCCCAGAACCTTGATATTATGATGATCAAGTGGTTATGCCACCATTCTATAGCATGTCTCAAATCTTTTTGAGAATTTATAGCCATTATGCTGTCCGAGTCATCCCAGGTTTCTAAATAGTCTGATGCATTTGCAAATTCCTTTTTACCGTTCTGAAGACCTTTGTGCCAGACCAACCACACTAACTAGTGTGTTGAGGTATTTTATTGCCTCAGCATTTATGTTGGAGCTATTATTATGACCCCAGGTGTCTAGAGTATCACCTAGTAATTTAGCCATGCTTTTGTTCACAGTGTGATGATTCTGGCCACCATTCTCTAAAGCATCCCGTGATGCAATTTAGTTAGTAGGTATTCGACTCCTGGGTTTTGAACCCGATATTCACCGTACTTACTTCATGTTGATAGTGTTTGCTCATTCCTTTAGGATATTAGTAACCTTTGCATTAGTCCTCGAGGTCCGTGGTATTTCCTTCTTCCAAATACAATGAACCACTTATGGCAGATGTTTGTTGGATCAAAAGATCACAACAGGAGTGCTCTCGATGGGTTCTCCATTCTATATTGCGACTCTGTCGGTCCTACCTTTCTACATGGGTTATCTGGAAGACATATGTTGAACTCATTCGACATGCTAATCCATGCATCCACAACTCAGGAAATCATATGTTCCTTTGAGTTGTCCCTCTTTAGTTGTTTTCTGACCTTCGTCTATCAATTGCTAGTCAAGAGTATGCGTGGCTTCGTTCATCGATGCCTATTATTCTTGTGTTCCGTCAAGCCATTCTATCCCAGAATGACTAGGAGAAATGAACTCCAGTACCTCATCCATATCTAGGATTGGGTCAAAGTAGTCATACTCCGCAGATCAAAATACTAATCCAGTTTTTGTTCTGTTCTACCCTGAAGTATTACCCTCTTTATGTCAAGAAAGTCATAGGAATTACACATCATCTTATGAATTCTTGGTGCAGTGATACTTCTCGCCATCATTATTCATACCTTGGTCCCCGTGTTGTTGAACCGGAATGCCGACAAGTGAACTATGATGTGTGGAATCTATACTCCTAGCAACTCTGTTGCTTGGTAGTTAAAGGACAATAATTTCATTCTTAGCATGTTGGTTTTGAATCATCATTCTAAGATAGATTGTGCTACCTAGTCCTTATTTCTAGTGCACTCTTTGATCAATGAGTTAGGATTGTGCCAATCCCTCGCTCTTTTGATCATATCATCTTGCCCTAAAAAGTAAGATTGTTCTCGAGCTTAGTTACATATCGGTGGTTCGTGATTTTCTGAATATCTTCTCGGAAGTGTTACCAAGTTATCCCCTGACTGTTATGTTGAGCTTGTGATCAAGTTGTTTTTCTATAAACCACCCCTTCTCCAAGAATCTGTGTTGGATACCCCTAAGCTAGTTGGTTAAGCTGAACAACAACTTGGAGAGTTGGAAGATAAAAGCTTGCCTAACTTAGTTCATTTCCAAAGGGATATCCTTGTGTATGTGTGTTGAAGAAAGATGATATTTTCATCGACTAACCCTCGTGATCAGTTAATGGATCTATCATTTTATCCAATCTTTTATTTGAGTATGGGCTATCATCAAATCAAATCAGAACCAATGATATTCGTAATGTTGTCTTACTCGTGGTTGATCCCTCGAGCATACACCATTACATCTTTTGGTCTGACCAGTACTATCACATTGTTCACATAATGGTGGAAATCCAGTGATATGGAAATTCCGATGAGTTGTTGTTGAGCCCATCAGCAGCATTTTGTCTCCTCCACGATTCATGTTGAACAACAAGCTGGTGTTGGAAACTTGTGTAAGCATTTTCTTCATGCCCCGTTCATGAAGTATATGTTGGATGAAAGAAGTGACTTCCTATGATTCATGTGCATTTGGTGCAAGTTGTCGCCGTGAGTTCGAGAAAGATTATTTTTGTTTTCTCTGGTACCATCCCAAGTCAGTTATGCATGTGCGAATGTATTCTATGGTTTGGTAGATTAATTACCTCCACTCCATATGTATTCCCTAGCACACCAAGCCACTGACTGATTTGTTCCAGGAGAAGGAGTTCCTTTTAAGAGCTAACCCGGGCTTAATCAAGGACTTTGATATCCTCGATGATGGTTGTCGGGGGTTGGGTGCGACATATGCCAAAGGATGGCTTATCATGGTGGGGGCGAGTAGAACGTCGCCGGTGCCTGGAAACGGGATGAGGCGTAGACATGCACGCCGGCGAATCTTACCCAGCTTCGGGGCTCTCTGGGGAGATAACACCCCTACTGCTGCTCTGCGGGGTCTCTGCATGGTCACTATAGCAAGATGACTACAATGGTGCTCCTAGAGCTGTATCGGGAGGCAGGAGAGAGCGAGGCTAGTTCTCCCCTCCTTGATCTATGTGTCTATCTCTATCAAGGTCCCAACCCTTTGCATGGGTGCCCCGAGGGGTTTATATAGGCCTACCCCCCGGGGGTAAAATGGTAATCCGACTAGGCATGGGTCCCAGCCGTCTGTCTCTCATGTTGCCGTCCTTCCCGCCGGCTTCTGGGGCCCGCCGACTGGTGGGTCCCGCGGACAGGCCGGACACTGTGCGGCACTCCTGATGACGCAGGCTTGGTCATTGGGTCGTGGCAATAGTACCGCCGTCTATCAGGCGATCACTGTCGCCACTCCCCATCCAATCTGGTTTATGGCTTGTGGGGCCCTCGCGGGGAGACGGCCGACTCCAAGGAGGCCGACTCCCATAGGGCCGTCTTCGGGCGCTCTGGCCGCCTTTGATTCACCCACTGACAGGTGGCTCTGCGGTCTTCGGGCCATACCGGCCAACGTCGTGGGCACAGTGCGTCGCGCACTGTGGCTGAGGTCAGGGCAGGCATGGCAACAGTGCTGCGCCTCGCTGGAGATCTCCCAGCGATACGGCTCACTGTAGCCATGCCAGCCCTTCGTAGGCAGGGAGGGACGGCCACGTCGTGACCGTACCTCGCATCGGGCTTCGTGGAGTGTCATGGGCCGACTCCCATAGTCGGCGCTCCCGGAGGTCGCCAGCCTGGAGTCGGCTTGCTTCAAAGTCATCATCTGGGACTCGGCTTCTCGGGAGATCGCCAGCTAGGACTCGGCCTCTCTGGAGGTCGCCAGCTGGGACTCGGCTGGAGGGGCATGGCCTGCCCCGATGTCTTGAAAGATCCTGGGTCCCGGGTCAGCCTACCCGTGGCCCATTACTCCGACAGTAGTCCCCGAAGCTGGTGAAGCCCTGCGGACGCTGCCTCATGGGGCTTCAACAGTTTCAAACTTCCCAGCGCCGAGTCTGAGACTCGGCCGCTGTCTTCTTTGGGCCGACTCACCGAAGTCGGACTTGTTCAGCGAGGGGCCACTATTTGTAAGTCGCGGCGGGAAAACAGGCGGCGTATCGGATACGCTTCCCTGCTGCCATCAAGGCGGTCCTATCGCGCGACGCCACGTGGGGAGGATAGTCTGCCCACCCACGCACGCGACGGGACGGGCCGCTAGGCGGGGCCCGCCACTACCGCGCCTCGGCTTCTGAGCGGATCCGCTGCGGTCGCGAACGGTTGGCTCCCCCATGTTGTTACTGCGCGCAGTAACTTCGTGGGGTAAATCGTGGGCGGCGTGGGGCTTCGGGCGTAGTTAATCCCATGCCTGCCCCCTCGGCTCCTCAGCCCGTAGGGCTATAAATAGGTGGGGAGGAGCGGAGCGGCATTACACGCGCATCCTCTCCCCCATTCTCCCGCCTTCTCTTCTTCCTCCGCCGCGAGCAGGAGCACCTCACACCACGACGATGAGCTCTTCCTCCGCCGTGCCCCCTGCCTCGCGCTCCGGCGTGTGGGACGGCTCGGACGTGGAGGCGGAGCATATCGAGTTCCTCCGCCGGACCCGTCGTCTCCCCAGCGCGGACCTCGTGCATGCCCGTCCCGCGCCGGCGGGAGAGATCCGGCCCGCACCGGAGGAGGGAGAGCGGGTCGTCTTCCGCTCGCACCTCATGCGCGGGCTGGGGCTGCCGGCGAGCGGGTTCTTCCGCTCATTCCTGGAGTTCCACAATCTTCAGCCGCACCACCTCACCCCAAACGCGGTGGTGCTGCTCTCCGCCTTCGTCACTCTGTGCGAAGGCTACCTCGGTGTTCTCCCCACCCTCGAGTTGTGGGGAGAACTTTTCTCTTTGAAGCTTGGCACGCAGGCCGCCGGCACGCCGGCTCAGTGCGGCACCTACATCGCGGTGCGGTGCTCGACAGCCGACAACCCTTTCCCTCCCATCTCGCTGGTGAAGTCGGTGAAGATGTGGCAGCGCTCCTACTTCTACGTGAAGAACCTCTCCACCGACGGCGACTGGGTCAACTTTCCGCCCTTCAACCCCGAGCCCTTAACTGGGAGGCTTCCCAGTTGGTCTCACTGGTCCAAGTCGCTGACTCCCTCCGGAGCCGCCGCCGTGGCGCGACTCCGAGTTCTGCTGCAGTCAGAGGGCCTCGTCGGATCTGACCTTCTGGCCGCCTTCGTGGCGCGACGAGTCCTCCCACTCCAAGGCCGGCCTCACCTCATCTGTCAGATGAGCGGCCGCCACGACCCGAGCCGACTGTGCACCAAGGAGATGCCCCGCAGAGAGGTGGCGAACTTGGTGAACCACATCGCGCACTGCGAGTTCACGGAGGACTGGCAGTTCGGCAAGGAGCCGTACTCGCGCGACACCCCCCCTCCAGTGGTAAGTCGCATCTTTATGTAGTTTGATCTTCTTTGCAGCCGACTCCGGCTTCTAATCTTTGTTGGTTCCTTCTGAGCAGAACCCCCTCATGGAGCCCGCAGCCGGCGCCGCGAGAGAGCCCCGCGACTACGTCCCAGACCGCGAGGACAGCGACATCGACGACCCCGACTTGGGGGCGGCGGCGCTGGAGGCCGACGCCGAAGGCGGCGGAGAAGGGGCAGACGGCGGCCTCAGGCCATCGGCCACCTTCGCCGACTGGCCCGATGACGATGCCGACATGGAAGTTGTCCCACGCCACCAGCCGAGGGCCGGCCCCTCCGGCCAAGGCGGCGCGAAGAGGCGTCACGCCGGGCCGAGCGCGCCCGGCGGCAAGCAGAAGAAGTTCAAGGGAGCGGCCGCCGCGACCAAACGGGTGGTGGCCGCCGCGAAGGCCAACCGCTTCCGAAGGGAAGTGCGAAGGCCGCCGTTAGTTTCCGCGTAAGTCTTTACGCTCTTTTATTTCCTTTGTTGGAACTTATCCGAGTCTTCTTTGATTTTTCCTTCATTCTTCTCCAGAGCCCCCCTCTCCCTTGAGAGAGCCGCCGTCCCCTCTGTCATGGGGTCGGTAGAGACGTCCGCCAACACCCGACGGGTCGATCCCGCCGCCGACTTTCGGGAGGCGACGGAATCGAACGTGCGGGAGAAGCGCGACAAGGAGGAGGCCGACCGCCTGGAGAAGGCGCAGGCCGAGAAGGCAGCCGCCAACGCCCAGAAGAGGCTGGAGGAGGCCGAAACCGCTGCCGCGGCGAAGCGGCGTGCTGAGGAGGCCGCGCGTCACCGATCGGCGATGCTCGTCCCTCCGTTGTCGTCGGCGCCGCCAGCTCCAGAGTTCACGGGGCAGACCGGAGAGGTCGGCACCGAGAACCCCCTCGTGGAGGAGGGCGGCGAGGCTTCAGGCTCGGACACCCTCGCGCCGCCTCCGCCGCCTCCGCCACCGTCTGGGAGGCCGCACGACAAATAGCCGGTGGGCCTGCAGGATCCGCCGATCACGGACGATGCCGAGGCGCGGCTGCTTCTTCAAGTCGCCGTGCTGGCACGCCGCCGGCTTGAGAGGACGAGATCGGCGCCGCGAGCTCGGGAGACCGGCGCAGCCAGCTTGGCGAGTCTGGACGTCGAGGCCTCCAGTGCCGCGCCCACCGGGTGGTTGCGCGGAGGCGGCACCGGCCCGCTGAACCAAGCCCTCCTGGACGTCCAGGCGAAGCTGCGCGCAGAAAGTGACGCCCTCCAAGTCTGCACTAGAGCGCATCTGGCCGTGCGGACATCCGTCCGAGTATGTTTCCTTTCTCTTTTTTAATTCCTGTCTTTCTCTGTGGGGGCGCGCCAGCGCACCCACTGGGTGTAGTCCCCGAGTTCCGGGCCGGCTGCTGAGCAGGCGGTTCGGAACTCCCTCTGGCGAGCTTCGAATACTAACTTTTGCCTCTGTCGACCTTTTGTAGGAATATCATAACCTCCGCGCCACTGCCTTCAACCGCAATGTCGAGGAGCTGAACAAGTGGACCACCGACTTGACGGAAAGCTGGGGTGAGCTCTTTTCTTCCTTCTTCGCGGGGGCGCGCTGGCGCACCCGCGGGCTGTAGTCCCCGAGATTCGGGCCGACCGCTGAGCAGTCGGGCCGGATCTCCCCGGCGATCTAATTTCTTTCTTCTTCGCGGGGGCGCGCTGGCGCGCCCGCGGGCTGTAGTCCCCGAGATTCGGGCCGACTGCTGAGCAGTCGAGCCGGATCTCCTCGGCGATCTAATTTCTTTCTTCTTTGCGGGGGCGCGTTGGCGTGCCCGCGTGCTGTAGTCCCCGAGATTCGGGCCGACTGCTGAGCAGTCGGGCCGGATCTCCCCGGTGATCTAATTTACTGATGACTTTCTTGTCTCTTTCTTCGTTCTTCAGGCGCCAATGCCGCCCTTTAGGAGCAGCTGGGCGAGGCCAACACTGCTCGTCGTGCCAAGGAAGAGGAGTGCGGCAGGCTCGTCAAAGAGCGCGATCTGCTGGCGACGCAGCTGGCCGAGCAGAAGGAGCTGTTCTAGAAGGCGCAGGACGAGGCCAAGACGCGGGAGGCCGCCCTCATGGCCGAGTTCGAGATCGAGCGTTCCGCCTGGACCGACAGGGAGGCGATGCTGACCTCTGGCTACCACGAGCTCGAGGACATCGTTGATGGTGAGTCTTTTTCGTTTCTTTGGTCTTCCGACTGCATGTCAGGCCGACCTCTGATTTTTCGACTATCTTCTTTTTTGTCTTGGCAGACTTCTTTCCTGGTCATTCACAGACCATCCCTCTGGCCATCGAGGTGGCTCGGGAGGCGCCAAGGGCGAAGGGTGAGGTGATCGCCGCCAATGCCCCCCGAACCATCGACGAGCAGCTCCTGAGCTTCGGGGCCCGTCTTCGTCCGGCTCACCGGCTGCTGCGCCATCTTCAGCATGCTGGTGCCCAGGTGGTGCCGCCCTGTGGCCGGACGTGCCGGCTCTGCGCACCGCCAGTCGGACCGCCGACTGGCTGGAAGTCGCCGCCGGCCGTCTTGAGGCTTGGAAGGGCTCCTCGGCCCGGGCCGGAGCATGCCGGGCCTTGGAGTTCGTCAAGGCGTGGTATCCAGGGCTGGACCTGGACCGTCTGGCCACGTTCCGGTCAGAAGCCCAGGCCGAGCTAGAGGCCGTAGAAGGCGCCCTTGTCGAGCGCACGGCAGCCATCGCCGAGTACACGGACACCAGCGTCTTCGTGCCCGAGCGGACTGAAGGCGGTGAGGAAGCACCGCCGGACTGGTTCGGGATGAACCCGGAGTACGAGGAAGACTCGGCGGAGGTGATCGACTCTAGCGCCGAGGAGGAGGACGAGTCGGAGGACAGAGGCGAGGAGGAGGCGCCAGAAGACGAAGCAGGCGGCCAGCCTTAGCCCGATCGCGCCTCCAGCAACGAGCCGCGCGGAGACAAGGCGACTGCCGCCGGAGGCGACCAAGCTGAGACCGCCCAGCCGACTGCCCCGGCACTCGACACCGTCGTCACCTCCGACCCTCCGGCCCCGGAAGCCGCCTCCTAGACTGCTTTTTCCACTTCTGTTTATCTGTCTTTAGTGATGTTTTGAAAGACTTGTTAGGTTCGAACAATTCCACCCGCGGGGTGTATCCTGAATTTCTATTCGGAGATTCGGCCGAGGGCCTATGTAAATATTTATCTGATTTCCGCCTTTCCTTGCTTATTGCTCCTTAGACTTTTTTTCCTTTGCCGCCTTCCTTTAGTTGCCACCTTGCCGGCCGGACAGCCGCTCTGCAGACTGCCGCTAGGTCAAGTGCTTGGCTACTTCAGGAAGGCAAGTACTTAGCCGTTTAGAGTTTCTTTAGCAAGTCGTCTAGAAGGCGACAGGCCGACTATCCGAAAGTCGGCTGTCTTTGATAAAAGCTAAGACGGCGAGCCGACTAGTCATGAGTCGGCTCTGTGGGGGAAGGCTGGTAGCCGGCTTGAGCTATGCATAAGCTTTTAGGTCCTTAGCCGTTTTTCATGCGTGCGCTCGTTCCTGCGAGCTGCGGCTTTCGACAGGAGACAACTTAAGCGCAACACATTACTTGTCTGACTGCAGGAAGCTTTTCATAGCGCAAGACGGCAAGTCCCCGGGTCGACTAGTCGAACCCGGTGCCAGACGGTATGATAAAAACAGTAGCATGTTTGGAAGCGTGATTCTTATCATACAGATAACAAAAAGGCAGTCCCCGAGCTCGTCTCGGGGGGCCTAAGGTCTTAGTACTTTAATACAAAGAGGGTAGTGCGATACATACTGCGTCAACTGTAAAATCTTCGAAGAAGATTCGCGTTCCACGGGCGCTCTGTTTCTTTGCCGGAGTCGTCCCTCTTGCGGGCTCGAGGCTTCTGAGCGTCAATCAGATAGTAGGCGTCGTTACCTAGCACCTTGCTGATGATGAAGGAACCCTCCCAAGGCGCCAACAACTTGTGCTGGCCGGCTGTTCTCTGAATCAGCCGGAGCACAAGGTCGCCCTCTTGGAACGATCTCGGCTTGACCTTGCGGTTGTAGTATCAGCGCAGACTCTGCTGGTAGATGCCGGACCGACTGAGTGCCAACAGTCGGCCCTCTTCCAGCAGGTCGGCGCCGTCTTGGCGTGCTTCTTCAGCTTCCTCTTTGGTGTACATGGTGACTCGTGGAGAGTCGAACTCTATATCCATCGGGATGACGGCTTCGGCACCGTAGACGAGGAAGAAAGGCGTGAAGCCGGTTAACTTGTTTGGAGTCGTGCGCAGACTCCAGAGGACGGCTGGCAGCTCCTCGACCCAACAGCCGGCCGAACGCTCGAGTGGTTCGACCAGTCGAGGCTTGATGCCGGACAGGATGAGGCCATTGGTTCGTTCCACCTGGCCGTTTGACTGCGGATGGGCAACGGACGCTAAGTCCAGTCGGATGCCCTGCGTCGCGCAGAAACAAGCCAAGGCGCCCTTGGCAAAGTTTGTGCCATTGTCGGTGATGATGCTGTGCGGTATGCCCTACCACACCGTGATGTCGGCGATGAAGGTTACTGCAGTCGGCCCGTTCAACTTCTTGATGGGCTTTGCTTCCACCCACTTGGTGAACTTGTCCACCGAGACAAGCAGATGAGTTAGGCCGCCTCGGGCCGTCTTGAATGGTCCTACCATGTCTAGGCCCCAAACTGCGAAGGGCCAGGCGATGGGGATTGTCTTCAGCGCGAAAGCCGGCTGAAGTGGCTTGGAGCGGAACATCTGGCACCCCTTGCATTTTTGGACTAGCTCTTTAGCTTCTTCCAGGGCAGTCGGCCAAAAGAAGCCGTGCCGAAAGGCTTTGGCCACGAGTGCCCTTGAAGCCGCATGGTGGCCGCACTCGCCCTGATGGATGTCTCTGAGAATCGCTTGGCCTTGTTCTGATTCTACGCAGCGCTGGTAGACACCAGTGACACTGCGCCTGACTAGCTCTCTGTTGACTATGGTGTATGCTGCTGCTCGGCGCTGCACTTGCCAATCCAGGATCTCATCTGTTGGCAACTCTCTGTTCACTAGAAATTTGAGGATGGGCTGCGCCCATGAAGGTGCTGCTATCTCTTCAACTGCTACCACAGCGACTTGGACAAGGGTAGCTGGGCTGGGAGGCGGCGGGTTGGAGTCTGCGGCCGTTTGCTGGATTAACGGAGTCTCTGGGCCGACTGGGGCAGCTCCCGGACCGGGTTCTGAAGTCGCCGGGCCGACTAGCACAGTCCCCGGGCCGGGCTCTGAAGTCCCCGGGCCGACTGGCGCAGTCCCCGGGCCGGGCTCTGAAGTCCCCGGGCCGGTTTCAACTGTGGTTTTCTTGAGGTCGCCTGCTAGGGCTTTGGAGTCGGATCCGACTACTTCTGGAGGAGCCGGCACGAAGATGGAGTCCGACTCTGGTGAAGGCTTGATAGACGGCTTGAGGAGGCGCTGAAGGGCGACGCCGGAAGGTATCGCTTGGCGAGTGGAGCCGACCCGTGCCAAGGCATCCGCTTGCTCATTGTCATTTCTTGGCACGTGAAGGAATTGATCTTTGTCTCCAAAGAGGACGTCTATCAGGATCTTGCCGATCGGTGAACAGGAGAGGCCGGGTACAATTCCATGGAACACGGTGCGGCTGCTCTACAGCTGTCTTCGCTTGATTCCTAGCTTCTCCATGGTGTCCTTGTACAGGATGTTTATGCTGCTGCCTCCATCTATTAGGACCCGCGAAAAACGGGTGGCCCGCCTATCAGTGGCCAAGGTCGCACCTAGGACCAGGGCATAAGAGCCCGGACTCGACATCACCTTTGGTTGATCCGCCCGACTCCAGCTGATAGGCCTCTCGGACCAATGCATGAACTCTGGGGCATCTGTTGCTACTGCATTTACTTCTTGTTGCTGTTGGCGCCTGCTGCGCCGGTCATTTGCTACACTGGTGAACACTACATAGGCTCCATGCTCTTCTGGGAACTCGTCTTGCACTGCGCCGACTGGCCGAGCCACCGGCTGCTGGGGCGGCGGCGGAGGCGGCGGCCCAGCAGGCGGCAGAGGAGTGAGGCCATCTCCCTTGGCGATCCTGGTGAGCCAGTTGCACTTTCTGGTGGTGTGGGTTGACGGCTTAGCGCCGCTGTGGAACTTGCAAGGACCATCCAAAGTCTGCTCATAGGAGAAGGCTGGCAACCAATTGGACTTGCCGCCCTTCTGCCGCTTGGCCAGAGGCTGCCCCTCCGGCTGCTGATCTTCTACTGCTGCGACCTGCCGACTGTTGGAAGTCGGCTGCTGGGCCTTGCGTTTGTTGTCATTCTGTTGCTATCGCTGACTGGTGTCTCCAACCGGAGTTCTGGGAGCCTGGGGAGTCACTTTGCCAGCCGTGTTGACTTGAATCTCCGACTTCATGGAAGAGTCGGCCGTAGCGTACTTGTCTGCTATGACTAGCAGTTCGTCGAGGGTTTCTGGCTCGTCGCAGAGGAGTTTGTGCTTGAGGAGGGTGCCCTCTCGGCACCCGGCAGTGAAGTACTCGATAGCCTGCACCTTGTGCACACCCTCGCAGGAGTTTTGAAGCTCGCCCCAGCGCGTGAGGTAGTCGCGTGTTGATTCTTCAGGGCCTTGCACGCACAAGGAGAGCTGGCGCGGCTTGGGAGGTCGCTTGTACATGCTCGTGAAGTTGCGGATGAAGGCTTCGGTGAAGTCGACCCAGCTGTTGATGCTGCGGGGCTTCAGGCTGTTCAGCCATGTCCGGGCCATGCCCTGGAGCATGAGAGGAACGTACTTCACGGTGACTCGCTTGTTGCCGTTTGCTATGCTGACGGCTGTGGAGTAGTCTATCAGCCAGTCCTCCGGTTCATGGAGCCGGTGTACTTGGGTGTGTCTCGGGGGAGGGTGAATCCTTTGGGGAAGGGCTCGTCTCGGATGCAGGGCCCAAAGCAAGGCGGACCCAGCTCATCTTCCTCTTCCAGCGCCAAGGATCGGTGGAGTCGGTCGATCCGATGACCTCCGACTCCCTCTCGGCGGCCAAGGTGACCTCCGAGAGTCGAATGCTCAACAGGCGGCGGAGAAACTCGCCGCTCTCTTCTGGGCGGGGGAGGCAGGTAATCGTCCTGCCGCTCTACTGCTCTTGGGCGGCCGTCTTGGTCGCGCTCGATGGTGATATGAGTCCGACTGTGACTGGAAGCCGACTCCTCCTCTTTCCTTCCGCGGACTCCGCCAATCGGCGTCCGGGAGGTCGCGCCTTGATCTCGGCGAGGAGGCAAGTCGTCGTTCGGCTGCTGCAGCGCATCTGCGCGGCCGCCGGCCGCGTTTTGCACAGCAAGCGCGTCAAGGAGCTGGTGGACTCACTCCGTCATCACACGGTGCTCTTCGCCCTCAAATTTCTTCAGCTCGTCAGTCGCCGCTTGGGCGGCACGGATATTCTCCGCTGGGGTGGCGTACACAGGGCGTTTCATCCCGAGCAAGTCGGCGATGGCTGCGCCGTGCTGCCGGACCGCACCTAGACGGCTCGGCCCAGTTGGAGCCGGCGAGCTGCCTACGGCGCGATCCATCTCGCGTTGGTATGCCTTTGACAAGCGCCTCATGCTTGCCAGCTTCTTGGCGCTTTCGATGATCTGAAGGCGGCGCGCCTCCAGCGTCTCGGCGTCTGCGTCCTCTGGAATGGGCGCGGTTAGGTCTTGCAGGGCCGCAGCTAGTGGGTCCTGGGCTTCTTCGCCGGAGTGCTCGCCATGGCTGATGACGAGCACCTCCGTGACGGCGCTTCCGTTGCTCTCCTCGTACGGAAGCGGCTCGTCGTAGACCACCACGTTGGTGGGGAAGATGTCAAGCGACACGGCATCGGAGTCATCCAGCATCGGGTCGGAGGAGCCTATAGACTCCAAGTCTACGGCAGGCTCGCCGGCGACGTGGAGTTGGTCGAGGAGGCCCGCGAGAAGGCTCTCGGGGCCACCCGTGCCTACGTCGGGTGCAGGTTCGTCGAAGAGGCGCACCTCGCTGATAAGTTCAGCATGGCCACTCGCGGCACAGGCGGCTTCAGCCGCGCAGCGTGTCGGTGCAGACTCCATCTGGCGAGCCTGGCTTGCTGCGCTCGCCAGGGAGGAAGAGGGTTCCCGTCCAGAACGGATCTCCGGACGACCGTGCACCTCGCCCCACGGTGGGCGCCAAATGTCGGGGGTTGGGTGCGAAATATGCCAAAGGATGGCTTGTCATGGTGGGGGCGAGTAGAACGTCGCCGGTGCCTGGAAACAGGATGAGACGTAGACATGCACGCCGGCGAATCTTACCCAGCTTCGGGGCTCTCCGGGGAGATAACACCCCTACTACTGCTCTGCGGGGTCTCCACATGGTCACTATAGCAAGATGACTACAATGGTGCTCCTAGAGCTATATCGGGAGGCAGGAGAGAGCGAGGCTAGTTCTCCCCTCCCTGAGCTATGTGTCTATCTCTATCAAGGTCCCAACCCTTTGCATGGGTGCCCCGGGGGGTTTATATAGGCCTACCCCCCGGGGGTACAATGGTAATCCGACTGGGCGTGGGTCCCAGCCGTCTGTCTCTCATGTTGCCGCCCTTCCTGCCGGCTTCTGGGGCCCGCCGACTGGTGGGTCCCGCGGACAGGCCGGACACTGTGCGGCACTCCTGATGACGCAGGCTTGGTCATTGGGTCGTGGCAACAGTACCGCCGTCTATCAGGCGATCACTGTCGCCACTCCCCATCCAATCTGGTTTATGGCTTGTGGGGCCTTGGCAGGGAGACGGCCAACTCCAAGGAGGCCGACTCCCATAGGGCCGTCTTCGGGCGCTCTGGCCGCCTTTGATTCACCCACTGACAGGTGGCCCTGCGGTCTTCGGGCCGTACCGGCCAACGTCGTGGGCACAGTGCGTCGCGCACTGTGGCTGAGGTCAGGGCAGGCATGGCAACAGTGCCGCGCCTCGCTGGAGATCTCCAGTGATACGGCTCACTTTAGCCATGCCAGCCCTTCGTAGGCAGGGAGGGACGGCCACGTCGTGACCGTACCTCGCATCGGGCTTCGTGGAGTGTCATGGGCCGACTCCCATAGCCGGCGCTCTCGGAGGTCGCCAGCCTGGAGTCGGCTTGCTTCAAAGTCGTCATCTGGGACTCGGCTTCTCGGGAGATCGCCAGCTGGGACTCGGCCTCTCTGGAGGTCGCCAGCTGGGACTCGGTTGGAGGGGCGTGTCCTGCCCCGATGTCTTGAAAGATCCTGGGTCCCGGGTCAGCCTACCCGTGGCCCATTACTCCGACAATGGTTCCCCACCTGAACTCGGTAGCGTTTAATTATAAGACTACTACGTGGTCATGCTTGTCTGAGACGGCATGTTCACATGTGTGTAGCAGAACCAGCTCATGTTTTGGAGCCTACTATCGTAATTCATTTCCCGAGAATCTTGCAACGCCATCTCATCGATTTGTTTGCAAACTGTCATTTTCCTAGACTTGATGAGTCTGGAATGTCCTGACCCCAACCAGATCTGAATCTCAGGCAGATATGATGGTTGGGACAATTCCCAAGAACTACTATATTAGTCTCTCTGTAACCCGGTAAAGTGGATGTCATGGCCAACACACCCAGCCGGAAGACCTATTGTTGTAGTATCTTGATGGAGGAAGTTGGCCACCTCCCCATAAGGACTTCATAGGATTTACCCCCTAGTTGTGCCTTATGATTTTTGGTGTTCCCGAAGTCCGACCTTTTACTTGATGTTCTAGATATCAAACCATATCTATGAATGGGTTACACTAGCGCATCAAGGAGAACATTAGAAGCGGAGTGCTAAATGTCTCTCGGTCGATCATCCAGATTTTGTCCCCTTGGCCCCGCCAAGGTGAAATCTGAGAAGGTGTTATCTTCCTTTGCATCTGCATCTTCCACGGGTTCATCATGGTAGTATGTTGTGTTGCCAGGATCCTTGTCACGGATGTTGGTAAAACCTTGATGAATATGGAAATGCTCAATTTCTTGAGGGCATGCTCAGACACTAGGTTATATCCTCGGTATCAATTGGAATGTGCCTTCCGTTTGTCGAGTTGTCTGATAACTCTAGTTTCCTTTCCAAACCGAGCATGCCATTCTTTCGAACTTCTCCAAATGATCGATTGTAATTTGCCTTAAGCTGGTATAAAGAGTTTCAATGATCTTTGAATCAAAGGTAATTCTTTTTGCCACTTAAGGGATGATCCTACAAGTCACCTCCTCTAAGATGTCTCATTATGGTATCATGGCAACTCAACTCCTCACTACTTTGAAACCATGCACCATCCTACTTCAGCATGGAATTGTTGCCTACCAAATTGAACCTCCGTCATCTTTCCATCCCTCTTGATGTGTGTTTTGTGTGTCAGCTCAAGAGATGTTTCAATGCCTCACTCCATGAGTTGACCCTGGGTTGCTCGATCTTTGAGAAGATCGATTCTTCTGGAGTTGTCCCTTTCCTCTCGTGGTCATGTTAGATGGAGTTCTCAGAGCAAGACGTCGCGACAAAGATGATGATCGAATCAACGTCCTTATGAAGTGCAACCTGGATCGTGAAGATTGTGTTAGTTGCGTCCCCCCTCATCTTACCCTACGCCTGAATCTCGGGATGAGATTCTTGTTTAGTAGGGGTGAGTTGTCACATCCCTAGCTTCTGGCATTGCAGTAGGCTAACTTCATGTGTGCATCATGTTTAAACTTTGAAAGAAACTTGAAATGGGGATGTCCTAACCCTAGTACCAAATGGAATTCAAATAGATTCAAGCTAAAAATATTTTCAGTGAATCCAAATGGCTTTCAAAAATGTTCATCATTTCTGGAAAATGCTTGAAACCATAACCAGAGGTGTTGCACATTTTTCCATGACATATTTGGTCACTGAATTAAATCATATGTACTTTGCATTTGGGCATTTAAAAGCTATTAAATATTTTAAATGCTCAAATAATCATAAACTGAAATGTTTACTGTTGTATATATCCTAAACAGTAGCCATTATTAGTTTCATGATTTTTGTATCTATTTCAGTATTTTAAATAAAGCCCTAAAGACTGAAGAATAATAGAAAACAGAAACAATAATTAAAAAAGAGAGAGAGAGTTAGTACATGGCCTCACTCGTGCAGCCCACCTGGCCGGCCTAGCTGGCGGCCCAGCCCACCACCGCCTCCTCCCCTGTCGTCTTCCTTGTGACAGAAGGACGCCGGGCGTGTGCCCCGTGCGCGCGGCCACGCGCCCTGGCCACCTCCTGCTTGCCGCTCCCCCTCGACGCTCTGGACGCCCTGGACGTCGCCACGCAACCCCCGACCCTTCTCACTCTCCCTGTGCTCCTCCCCCTCCTCTGTTTCTCCCTCCCGCGAACGCCCGAGCGCGCTCGTCGCCACCGTTCGCTGCCGCCGTGTCCACCGCACCCCCTCGCTGCCCCGACTGGCCCACGAGCCCCGACGTCATCCGCTACGCCGTCTCCGCCGATCTATGCGACCAGAAGGCCCTCGGATTGCTGCCATCGACGTCATCTTCATCCTCGGGTTCCGATGATCGCCGCCGGGATTCCGACGCCGTCAAGCCTTCCCCGAGCCCGCTTGGACGACCTCTGCAACCACCGTGAGTTCCCGCGTCGTAACCTCCTCTCCCCGAGATCATTTACGCCCTGTAGCCATCGCCCCCTTGCCGACCGAATCACGCCGCCGCCTGGCCTCGTCGCCGGCGTGGCCCCGGCAACCATTCGGTCATGGGCGTGCACCCATTGAGCTCGCCACGACCCGTAGAGTCCCCCCAGCGCCTAACCTCGCTTGTTAGCATGCCGCGACGCCACCTACGCCGTTGCCCGTGCTCTGGGAGCCGCCTTTGCCGTCGTTATCGCCGACTCGCTTCACCAAGGCTCCAACCACGGCCACCGTTGGACGCGCCGCAACGCGGGCGTTCCAACAAGCGCAACCCCGCCTCCTCTCATCGCCGGAATCACCGGGACAAGCGACGCTGCCGCACTGGATGGTCGCCGACGGCCTAACTCCGGCCACGCCGACGTGGCCACGTGATTAGCGGCTAATTCCCCACTAACCAACCCCCTGGGCCAATGACACATGGGCCCCACGCCCTTAATTAATATTAGTTTAGCTCCTGTTTAGGTTTAACTAACCACAGTGGTCCCACGCGTCAGCTTTGACCATGCTGACCTGGCTGTTGACTGGGCACACATGTCTGGTTGACTTGATGACGTGTCTGTTGACCCGGCCCCACCTGTCAGCGACACTAGCCAGCACTGTGTCACTGACCAGTGGACCCCACTAGTCAGGTTTGACCCGGGGCAGCTCTGTTGACCTGCTGACGTCACAGTGATGCAGTGCTGACGCAATAAGTGATTTTCTGGATTTAATTTAATTCAGGAAATTTCAGAAAGTACCCCAAACTTCTAAAATTCATAGAAAAATACGTTATATATAAAAAAGGATCAGAAAAATCCAATATATCCATCTGTACTGTTCTAGAACAACTTATATCTACTGTTTAGGCCAAATCATATAAATGGCATTTGAAACTCACATATGGAGTTTAGATATGAACTTAGGGTTCAAACCAACTTCATTTAACTTTGTTGCTAGTTGCATTAGCTCAAAACACCAGCATGTTGCCATGTCATGATCATGCATCATAATGTTGCATTGCATTGATTGTGTTTACTCTCTATTGCCGGTATTTGTCCCCTCTCGATAGACGTGGTCTCGACGATGTGATCAATGACACCGATGAAGAACTATACTATCTTCAGAAGTGCCAGGCAAGCAAAACCCCTTTGTTCATTCTGATACAATCCCACTTTCTCGCTCCTGCTCTATTTTACTGCATTAGGACAACAACGATACAACTGTTACTTGCTACGGTAGTTGAACCCCTTTATCCTCTGCATGACCTGTGATTGCCACAGTAAATAGATGAAACCCACTAGCAAGAGTAGGAGTTGTTTGAGCCCTGATGTGCCTACTCATTCATGCTTGTTTGTCATGCCTGCTATTGCTTAGAGTTGTGTCAGGTCTGATTCATCGGGGATGAATTGGAGGTGTGTGAACATGTCCTACTGTGTGTGAGCTAAGTGTGTAAACACGATTTGGTAAAGGTAGCGGTGAGAGGCCATGTAGGAGTACATGGTGGGTTGTCTCATTGAAACCGTCCTCAGGAACTGAGTTCTGTGTTTGTGATCCATGCATAGTTACTACCACACATTGGGCTCCGGGAACTCCAAGCTCTCTCGACTTATTAATCAACTTGATCTCTGTCCTGGAGTTGCAACTAGTTTCTGGTGTTTGTAGTTAGTGTTAGTAGTCTACCAAGTGGCACCCGGTACAGGTGGGCTTGGGACAGACTAGGCACAGTGGCACGGTGTACCAAGTGGCACCCGGATGGTGGGCTTGGGAACCCTACTCACATCGTTTGGGGCCGTGAGCGACACCCCGGCCGGATCTCCTTGCGGATGGAACCCGAATAGGCGATAAACCTGGACGAGAGACTTGTGTGGTTAGTCAGGTCGTGGCCGACTCCCTCGCCAGGCTTCCGCTTGAAGGTTGCCGAGATACACGATGTGTACATGGTGGTAAGTGGCGAGAGCGCGTGTGAAGAAGTACACCCCTGCAGGGTTAACATCATCTATTCGAATAGCCGTGTCCGCGGTAAAGGACTTCTGGGTTGCCTGTATAGTTCATAGACAAGTGAAAGTGGATACTCTAAAATACGCAAGATAAGCGTGAGTGCTATGGATGGCGTTCTCGTAGGGAGACGGGAGCGGATCCATATTGGTGTATTGATATGGTGAATATGTGGACTCGTGTGCGCCACCTCAAAAGAGTTACTTGCAGTCGTAGTTCAGGATAGCCACCGAGTCAAAGCTGGCTTGCTGCAGTTAAACCCCACCATCCCTTTTGTTGATAATGATGCATATGTAGTTAGTTCTGATGTAAGTCTTGCTAGGTACATTTGTACTCATGTTTGCCTATTTTAATTTTTTGCAGAGACTTCCATATCACTAGTAGTTCCGTGTGGACTTCGGCGTTTAGCTTGTTACCTCAGCTACGATCTTGTGCCCTCGGCAGGATCTGGTAGATAGTTAGGCTTCTCAGCCCTTTTCATTTGTAGATGTCTGTACTCAGACATGTTAAGCTTCTGCTTGTGCTTGACTTGTGTGCTCTGAATGTTGGGTCATGAGACCCATGTTTGTAATATCTCGCTCCTCGGAGCCTATTGAATAAAATACTTGAGTTGTAGAGTCATGTTGTGATGCCATGTTGTATTTGCACATATCAAGCATATTGTGTGTATGTTATTGAAATGCTTGGTATGTGCGGGATCTGACTATCTAGTTGTTTATCCTTAGTAGCCTCTCTTACTGGGAAATGTCTCCTAGTGCTTCCACTGAGCCATGGTAGCTTGCTACTTCTCCGGAACACTTAGGCTAGCCGGCATGTGTCCTTCTTCGTTCCTATGTCTGTCCCTTCAGGGAAATGTCACGCGATGAATACTGGAGTCCTGTTAGCCTGCTACAGCCCGGTTCACCGGAGTCCTGCTAGCCCAATGCTACAGCCTGGATGCACTCACTGATGACCGACACGTTCGATGCTGGGTCATGGATGCCTGTTCCTGTAAGTTTGTGCCACTTTGGGTTTACGACTAGCCATGTCAGCCCAGGCTCCATATCATATGGATGCTAGCGACACTATCATATACGTGTGCCAAAAGGCGCAAACGGTCCCGGCCAAAGGTAAGGCGACACCCGTGGGAATACCGTGCGTGAGGCCGCAAAGTGATATGAGGTGTTACATGCTAGATCGATGTGGCATTGAGTCGGGGTCCTGACAGCTTTGGTATCAGAGCTTGACTGCCTGTAGGATTACCAAGCCAAACTGGTTGAAGTTGAGTCTAGAAATGCTTTAGTTATATGTAGGGGAATTGATTGTGGGATGGAACGTAAGGCTCTTTTTACTCCTTATACCTCATGCCCTCTGATCCGAGTCATCTTATCTTTCCTACGGGGTTAAGGAACTAGGCTTTCTCTTCTTTCTATCAGGATCATGTGTTTCTAATCTGTAGACTTATAAGATTGTTGGATTTAAGCCTCAGTTCAGTTCCTACTATCTCTGTGTATTCATTGTTGATCCCAGAACCTTAATATTATGATGATCAAGTGGTTATGCCACCATTCTGTAGCATGTCTCAAATCTTTTTGAGAATTTACAGCCGTTATGCTATCCGAGTCATCCCAGGTTTCTAAATAGTCTGATGCATTTGCAAATTCCTTTTTACCGTTCTGAAGATCCTTTGTGCCAGACCAACCACACTAACTAGTGTGTTGTGGTATTTTATTGCCTCAGCATTTATGTTGGAGCTATTATTATGACCCCAGGTGTCTAGAGTATCACCTAGTAATTTAGACATGCTTTTGTTCCCAGTGTGATGATTCTAGCCACCATTCTCGAAAGCATCCCGTGATGCAATTTAGTTAGTAGGTATTCTACTCCTGGGTTTTGAACCCGATATTCACCGTACTTACTTCATGTTGATAGTGTTTGCTCGTTCCTTTAGGATATTAGTAACCTTTGCATTAGTCCTCGAGGTTCGTGGTATTTCCTTCTTCCAAATACTATGAACCACTTATGGCAGATGTTTGTTGGATCAAAAGATCACAACATGAGTGCTCTCGATGGGTTCTCCATTCTATATTGCGACTCTGTCAGTCCTACCTTTCTACATGGGTTATCTGGAAGAAATATGTTGAACTCATTCGACATGCTAATCCATGCATCCACAACTCAGGAAATCATATGTTCCTTTGAGTTGTCCCTCTTTAGTTGTTTTCTGACCTTCGTCTATCAATTGCTAGTCAAGAGTATGCGTGCCTTCGTTCATCGATGCCTATTATTCTTGTGTTCCATCAAGCCATTCTATCCCAGAATGACTAGGAGAAATGAACTCCAGTACCTCATCCATATCTAGGATTGGGTCAAAGTAGTCATACTCCGCAGATCAAAATACTAATCCAGTTTTTGTTCTGTTCTACCCTGAAGTATTACCCTCTTTATGTCAAGAAAGTCATAGGAATTACACATCATCTTATGAATTCTTGGTGCAGTGATACTTCTCGCCATCATTATCCATTCCCCGGTCCCCGTGTTGTTGAACCGGAATGCCGACAAGTGAACTATGATGTGTGGAATCTATACTCCTAGCAACTCTGTTGCTTGGTAGTTAAAGGACAATAATTTCATTCTTAGCGTGTTGGTTTTGAATCATCATTCTAAGATAGATTGTGCTACCTAGTCCTTATTTCCGGTGCACTCTTCGATCAATGAGTTAGGATTGTGCCAATCCCTCGCTCTTTTGATCATATCATCTTGCCCTGAAAAGTAAGATTGTTCTCGAGCTTAGTTACATATCGGTGGTTCGTGATTTTCTGAATATCAAGTGTTACCAGGTTATCCCCTGACTGTTATGTTGAGCTTGCGATCAAGTTGTTTTTTTATAAACCACCCCTTCTCCAAGAATCTGTGTTGGATACCCCTGAGCTAGTTGGTTAAGCTGAACAACAACTTGGAGAGTTGGAAGATAAAAGCTTGCCTAACTTAGTTCATTTCCAAAGGGATATCCTTGTGTATGTGTGTTGAAGAAAGATGATATTTTCATCGACTGACCCTCGTGATCAGTTAATGGATGTATCATTTTATCCAATCTTTTATTTGAGTATGGGCTATCATCAAATCAAATCAGAACCAATGATATTCGTAATGTTGTCTTTCTCGTGGTTGATCCCTCGAGCATACACCATTACATCTTTTGGTCTGACCAGTACTATCACATTGTTCACATAATGGTGGAAATCCAGTGATATGGAAATTCCGATGAGTTGTTGTTGAGCCCATCAGCAGCATTTTGTCTCCTCCATGATTCATGTTGAACATCAAGCTGGTGTTGGAAACTTGTGTAAGCATTTTCTTCATGCCCCGTTCATGAAGTATATGTTGGATGAAAGAAGTGACTTCCTCTGATTCACGTGCATTTGGTGCAAGTTGCCGCCGTGAGTTCGAGAAAGATAATTTTTGTTTTTTCTAGTACCATCCCAAGTCAGTTATGCATGTGCGAATGTATTATATGGTTTGGTAGATTAATTACCTCCACTCCATATGTATTCCCTAGCACACCAAGCCACTAACTGATTTGTTCCAGGAGAAGGAGTTCCTTTTAAGAGCTAACCCGGGATTAATCAAGGACTTCGATATCCTCGATGATGGTTCCCCACCTGAACTCGGTAGCGTTTAATTATAAGACTACTATGTGGTCATGCTTGTCTGAGACGGCATGTTCACATGTGTGTAGCAGAACCAGCTCATGTTTTGGAGCCTACTATCGTAGTTCATTTCCCGAGAATCTTGCAACGCTATCTCATTGATTTGTGTTGCAAACTATCATTTTCCTAGACTTGATGAGTCTGGAATGTCCTGACCCCAACCAGATATGAATCTTAGGCAGATATGATGGTTGGGACAATTCCCAAGAACTACTATATTAGTCTCTCTGTAACCCGGTAAAGTGGAAGTCGTGGCCAACACACCCAGCCGGAAGACCTATTGTTGTAGTATCTTGATTGAGGAACTTGGCCACCTCCCCATAAGGACTTCGTAGGATTTACCCCCTAGTTGTGCCTTATGATTTTTCGTGTTCCCGAAGTCCGACCTTTTACTTGATGTTCTAGATATCAAACCATATCGATGAATGGGTTACACTAGCACATCAAGGAGAACATTAGAAGCAGAGTGCTAAATGTCTCTCGGTCAATCATCCAGATTTTGTCCCCTTGGCCCCGCCAAGGTGAAATCTGAGAAGGTGTTATCTTCCTTTGCATCTGCATGTTCCACGGGTTCATCATGGTAGTATGTTGTGTTGCCAGGATCCTTGTCACGGATGTTGGTAAAACCTTGATGAATATGGAAATGCTCAAGTTCTTGACGGCATGCTCAGACACTAGGTTATATCCTCGGTATCAATTGGAATGTGAGTTGTCTTATAACTCTAGTTTCCTTTCCAAACTGAGTATGCCATTCTTTCGAACTTCTCCAAATGATCGATTGTAATTTGCCTTAAGCTGGTATAAAGAGTTTCAATGATATTTGAATCAAAGGTAATTCTTTTTGCCACTTAAGGGATGATCCTACAAGTCACCTCCTCTAAGATGTCTCGTTATGGTATCATGGCAACTCAACTCCTCGCTACTTTGAAACCATGCACCATCCTACTTCAGCGTGGAATTGTTGCCTACCAAATTGAACCTCCGTCATCTTTCCATCCCTCTTGATGTGTGTTTTGTGTGTCAGCTCAAGAGATGTTTCAATGCCTCACTCCATGAGTTGACCCTGGGTTGCTCAATCTTGGAGAAGATTGATTCTTCTGGAGTTGTCCCATTCCTCTTGTTGTCATGTTAGATGGAGTTCTCAGAGCAAGACGTCGTGACAAAGATGATGATCGAATCAACGTCCTTATGAAGTGCAACCTGGATCGTGAAGATTGTGTTAGTTGCGTCCCCCCCTCATCTTACCCTACGCCTGAATCTCGGGACGAGATTCTTGTTTAGTAGGGGTGAGTTGTCACATCCCTAGCTTCTGGCATTGCAGTAGGCTAACTTCATGTGTGCATCATGTTTAAACTTTGAAAGAAACTTGAAATGGGGATGTCCAAACCCTAGTACCAAATGGAATTCAAATAGGTTCAACCTAAAAATATTTTCAGTGAATCCAAATGGCTTTCAAAAATGTTCATCATTTCTGGAAAATGCTTGAAACCATAACCAGAGGTGTTGCACATTTTTCCATGACATATTTGGTCACTGAATTAAATCATATGTACTTTGCATTTGGGCATTTAAAAGCTATTAAATATTTTAAATGCTCAAATAATCATAAACTAAAATGTTTACTGTTGTATATATCCTAAACAGTAGCCATTATTAGTTTCATGATTTTTGGATCTATTTCAGTATTTTAAATAAAGCCCTAAAGACTGAAGAATAATAGAAAACAGAAACAATAATTAAAAAAGAGAGAGAGAGTTAGTACATGGCCTCACTCGTGCAGCCCACCTGGCCGGCCCAGCTGGCGGCCCAGCCCACCACCGCCTCCTCCCCTGTCGTCTTCCTTGTGACAGAAGGACGCCGGGCGTGTGCCCCGTGCGCGCGGCCACGCGCCCCGGCCACCTCCTGCTTGCCGCTCCCCCTCGACGCTCTGGACGCCCTGGACGTCGCCACGCAACCCCCGACCCTTCTCACTCTCCCTGTGCTCCTCCCCCTCCTCTGTTTCTCCCTCCCGCGAACGCCCGAGCGTGCTCGTCGCCACCGTTCGCTGCCGCCGTGTCCACCGCACCCCCTCGCTGCCCCGACCGGCCCACGAGCCCTGACGTCATCCGCTACGCCGTCTCCGCCGATCTATGCGACCGGAAGGCCCTCGGAGTGCCGCCATTGACGTCATCTTCATCCTCGGGTTCCGACGATCGCCGCCGGGATTCCGACGCCGTCAAGCCTTCCCCGAGCCCGCTTCGATGACCTCTGCAACCACCGTGAGTTCCCGCGTCGTAACCTCCTCTCCCCGAGATCATTTACGCCCTGTAGCCATCGCCCCCTTGCCAACCGAATCGCGCCGTCGCCTGGCCTCGTCGCCGGTGTGGCCCCGGCAACCATTCGGTCATGGGCGTGCACCCATTGAGCTCGCCACGACCCGTAGAGCCCCCCCAGCGCCTAACCTCGCTTGTTAGCATGCTGCAACGCCACCTACGCCGTTGCCCGTGCTCCGGGAGCCGCCTTTGCCGTCGTTATCGCCGACTCGCTTCACCAAGGCTCCAGCCACGGCCACCGTTGGACGCGCCGCAACGCGGGCGTTCCAACAAGCACAACCCCGCCTCCTCTCGTCGCCGGAATCACCGGGACAAGCGACGCTGCCGCACTGGATGGTCGCCGGCAGCCTAACTCCGGCCACGCCGACGTGGCCACGTGATTAGCGGCTAATTCCCCACTAGACAACCCCCTGGGCCAATGACACATGGGCCCCACGCCCTTAATTAATATTAGTTTAGCTCCTGTTTAGGTTTAACTAACCATAATGGTCCCACGCGTGAGCTTTGACCATGCTGACCTGGCTGTTGACTGGGCACACATGTCTGGTTGACTTGATGACGTGTCTGTTGACCCGGCCCCACCTGTCAGCGACACTAGCCAGCACTGTGTCACTGACCAGTGGACCCCACTAGTCAGGTTTGACCCGGGGCAGCTCTGTTGACCTCCTGACGTCACAGTGACGCAGTGCTGACGCAATAAGTGATTTTCTGGATTTAATTTAATTCAAGAAATTTCAGAAAGTACCCCAAACTTCTAAAAATCATAGAAAAATAACCGTAGCTCAGAATGAAATACATTATATATGAAAAATGATCAGAAAAATCCAATATATCCATCTGTACTAATCTCATGCATGTTAGAACAACTTATATCTACTGTTTAGGCCAAATCATATAAATGGCATTTGAAACTCACATAAGGAGTTTAGATTTGAATTTAGGGTTCAAACCAACTTCATTTAACTTTGTTGCTAGTTGCATTAGCTCAAAACACCAGCATGTTGCCATGTCATGATCATGCATCATAATGTTGCATTGCATTGATTGTGTTTCCTCTCTATTGCCGGTATTTGTCCCCTCTCGATAGACGTGGTCTCGACGATGTGATCAATGACACCGATGAAGAACTATACTATCTTCAGAAGTGCCAGGCAAGCAAAACCCCCTTGTTCATTCTGATACAATCCCACTTTCTCGCTCCTACTCTATTTTACTGCATTAGGATAACAACGATACAACTGTTACTTGCTGCGGTAGTTGAACCCCTTTATCCTCTACATGACCTGTCATTGCCACAGTAAATAGATGAAACCCACTAGCAAGAGTAGGAGTTGTTTGAGCCCTGATGTGCCTACTCATTCATGCTTGTTTGTCATGCCTGCTATTGCTTAGAGTTGTGTCAGGTCTGATTCATCGGGGATGAATTGGAGGTGTGTGAACATGTCCTACTGTGTGTGAGCTAAGTGTGTGAACACAATTTGGTAAAGGTAGCGGTGAGAGGCCATGTAGGAGTACATGGTGGGTTGTCTCATTGAAACCGTCCTCAGGAACTGAGTTCTGTGTTTGTGATCCATGAATAGTTACTAGCACACATTGGGCTCCGGGAATTCCAAGCTCTCTCGACTTATTAATGAACTTGATCTATGTCCTGGAGTTGCAACTAGTTTCTGGTGTTTGTAGTTAGTGTTAGTAGTCTACCAAGTGGCACCTGGTACAGGTGGGCTTGGGACAGACTAGGCATAGTGGCATGGTGTACCATGTGGCACCCGGATGGTGGGCTTGGGAACCCTGCTCACATCGTTTAGGGCCGTGAGCGACACCCCGGCCGGATCTCCTTGCGGATGGAACCCGAATAGGCGATAAACCTGGACGAGAGACTTGTGTGGTTAGTCAGGTCGTGGCCGACTCCCTCGCCAGGCTTCCGCTTGAAGGTTGTCGAGATACACGACGTGTACATGGTGGTAAGTGGCGAGAGCGTGTGTGAAGAAGTACACCCCTGCAGGGTTAACATCATCTATTTGAATAGCCGTGTCCGCGGTAAAGGACTTCTGGGTTGCCTGTACAGTTCATAGACAAGTGAAAGTGGATACTCTAAAATACGCAAGATAAGTGTGAGTGCTATGGATGGCGTTCTCGTAGGGAGACGGGAGCGGATCCATAGTGGTGTATTGATATGGTGAATATGTGGACTCGTGTGCGCCACCTCAAAAGAGTTACTTGCAGTCGTAGTTCAGGATAGCCACCGGTCAAAGCTGGCTTGCTGCAGTTAAACCCCACCATCCCTTTTGTTGATAATGATGCATACGTAGTTAGTTCTGATGTAAGTCTTGCTGGGTACATTTGTACTCAGGTTTGCCTATTTTACTTTTTTGCAGAGACTTCCGTCTCACTAGTAGTTCCACGTGGACTTCGACGTTTAGCTTGTTACCTCAGCTACGATCTTGTGCCCTCGGCAGGATCTGGTAGATAGTCAGGCTTCTCAGCCCTTTTCATTTGTAGATGTCTGTACTCAGACATGTTAAGCTTCCGCTTGTGCTTGACTTGTGTGCTCTGAATGTTGGGTCATGAGACCCATGTTTGTAATATCTCGCTCCTCGGAGCCTATTGAATAAAATACTTGAGTTGTAGAGTCATGTTGTGATGCCATGTTGTATTTGCACATATCAAGCATATTGTGTGTATGTTATTGAAATGCTTGGTATGTGTGGGATCTGACTATCTAGTTGTTTATCCTTAGTAGCCTCTCTTACCGGGAAATGTCTCCTAGTGCTTCCACTGAGCCATGGTAGCTTGCTACTGCTCCGGAACACTTAGGCTGGCCGGCATGTGTCCTTCTTCGTTCCTGTGTCTGTCCCTTCGGGGAAATGTCACGCGATGAATACCGGAGTCCTGTTAGCCTGCTACAGCCTGGTTCACCGGAGTCCTATTAGCCCAGTGCTACAGCCTGGATTCACTCGCTGATGACCGACATGTTCGATGCTGGGTCATGGATGCCTGTTCCTGTAAGTTTGTGCCACTTTGGGTTTACGACTAGCCATGTCAGCCCGGGCTCCTTATCATATGGATGCTAGCGACACTATCATATACCTGTGCCAAAAGGCGCAAACGGTCCCGGGCAAAGGTAAGGCGACACCCGTGGGAATACCGTGCGTGAGGCCGCAAAGTGATATGAGGTGTTACATGCTTGATCAATGTGGCATTGAGTCGGGGTCCTGACAGAAGCGTGTCATAATAAATGGAACGGTGGAAAGTTGCATGGCAATATATCTCGGAATGGCTATGGAAATGCCATAATGGGTAGGTATGGTGGCTGTTTTGAGGAAGGTATATGGTGGGTGTATGGTATCGGCGAGAGTTGCATGGTACTAGAGAGGCTAGCAATGGTGGTAGGGTGAGAGTGCGTATAATCCATGGACTCAACATTAGTCATAAATAACTCACATACTTATTGCAAAAATCTACAAGTCATCAAAACAAAGTACTACACACATGCTCCTAGGTGAAGGGTTGGTAGGAGTTTACCATCGCGCGATCCCGACCTCCACACATAAGGAAGGCAATCAATAAATAAATCATGCTCCAACTTCATCACATAACGGTTCACCATACGTGCATGCTACGGGAATCACAAACCTCAAAACAAGTATTTCTCAAATTCATAATTACTCCACTAGCATGACTCTAATATCACCATCCTCATATCTCAAAACAATCATAAGGAATCAAACTTCTCGTAGTATTCAATGCACTTCATATGAAAGTTTTTATTATATCCCTCTTTGATGCACATCACATTAGGACCAAATTCATAACCAAAGAAAATTACCATGCTGTTCTAAAAGACTCTCAAAATAATATAAGTGAAGCATGAGAGTTCACCAATTTCTTCAAAATAAAACCACCACCATGCTCTAAAAAGATATAAGTGAAGCACTAGAGCAAACGACAAACTACTCCAAAAGATATAATGAAGATCAATGAGTAGTCGAATAATTATGTAACTATGTGAAGACTCTCTAGCATTTAAGAATTTCAGATCTTGGGATATTATTCAAACAACAAGCAAAACAAAATAAAAAAATGACGCTACAAGCAAAACACATATCGTGTGGTGAATAAAAATATAGCTCCAAGTAAAGTTACCGATGAACGAAGACGAAAGAGAGGATGCCTTCTGGGGCATCCCCAAGCTTAGGATTTTGGTTGTACTTGAATATTAACTTGGGGTGCCTTGGGCATCCCCAAGCTTAGGCTCTTGCCAGTCCTTATTCCATAATCCATCGAATCTTTACCCAAAACTTGAAAACTTCACAACACAAAACTCAATAGAAAATCTCATGAGTTCCGTTAGTATAAGAAAATAAACCACCACTTTAAGGTACTGTAATTAACTCATTATTTGTTTTTTTGGTGTTAAACCTACTGTATTCCAACTTATCTATGGTTCATACCCCCCGATACTACTCATAGATTCATCAAAATAAGCAAACAACACACGAAAAACAGAATCTGACAAAAACAGAACAGTCTGTAGCAATCTGTAACTTTCGAATACTTCTCTAACTCTAAAAATTCTAAAGTAAATTGTTGGATGTGAGGAATTTGTATATTAATCATCTTAAAAAAGAATCAACCTAAAAGCATCTCCAGTAAACAATGACAGCTATTCTCGTGAGCGCAAAAGTTTCTGTTTTTTACAGCAAGATCGTATTAACTTTCACCCAAGTCTTCCCAAAGGTTCTACTTGGAACTTTATTGAAACAAAAGCTATAAAACATGATTACTACAGTATCATAATCATGTGAACACACAAAAACATTAAGGGTAAATATTGGGTTGTCTCCCAACAAGCGCTTTTCTTTAATGCCTTTTTAGCTAGGCATGATGATTTCGTTGATGCTCATATGAAAGATAAGAATTGAAACATAAAGAGAGCATCATGAAGAATATGACTAGCACATTTAAGTCTAACCCACTTCCTATGCATAGGGATTTTGTGATGAAACAACTTATGGGAACAAGAATCAACTAGCATAGGAAAGCAAAACAAGCATAGCTTCAAGATTTTCAACACATAGAGAGGAAACTTGATATTATTGCAATTCCTAAAAGCATATATTCCTCCCTCATAATAATTTTCAGTAGCATCATGAATGAATTCAACAATATAACTATCACATAAAGCACTCTTTTCATGATCTACATGCATAGAAATTTTACTACTCTCCACATAAGCAAATTTATTCTCATCGATAGTAGTGGGAGCAAACTCAACAAAATAACTATCATGTGAGGCATAATCCAATTGAAAATTAAAATCAAGATGACAAGTTTCATGGTTATTGAGGGAGTCCTGGACTAGGGGGTGTCCGGACAGCCGGACTATCATCGTCCGCCGGACTCCAAGACTACGAAGATACAAGATTGAAAACTCCGTCCCGTGTCCGGATGGGACTTTCCTTGGCGTGGAAGGCAAGCTTGGCGATACGGATATGTAGATCTCCTACCATTGTAACCGACTCTGTGTAACCCTAGCCTTCTCCGGTGTCTATATAAACCGGAGGGCTTTAGTCCGTAGGACACAACATACATTACAACAATCATACCATAGGCTAGCTTCTAGGGTTTAGCCTCCTTGATCTCGTGGTAGATCCACTCTTGTACTACCCATATCATCAATATTAATCAAGTAGGACGTAGGGTTTTACCTCCATCAAGAGGGCCCGAACCTGGGTAAAACATCGTGTCCCTTGTCTCCTGTTACCATCCGCCTAGACGCACAGTTCGGGACCCCCTACCCGAGATCCGCCGGTTTTGACACCGACATTGGTGCTTTCATTAAGAGTTCCTCTGTGTCGTCACTGATAGGCTCGATGGCTTCTTCAATCAACAATGCTGTCCAGGATGAGACTTTTCTCCCCGGACAGATCTTCGTATTCGGCGGCTTCACACTGCGGGCTAATTCACCTGGCCATCTGGAGTAGATCGAAAGCTACGCCCCTGGCCGTCAGGTCAGGTTCGGAAGCCTAAACTTCACGGCCGACATCCGCGGGGACTTGATATTCGACGGGCTCGAGCCAGAGCCGAGCGTGCCGCACTGTCACGATGGGTATGATCTAGCTCTGCCACCGGACAGTGCCTTGGTGGCCGCACAAGAATCCGCTCCAGTCCTTAGTCCGGAGCCGATCATTCAGATCGAGGACCGGTGGCTGGACACCGCCTCGGGGGCCGCAACTTCCACGGCGATGGAGGCGAACACTAACCTTGTCCCTTGCGAAGCTCGTGACTCCGAGGTGCCGGACTCCCTGCCGTACTCCGGACCTCCCACGCCCCTGCCAATCGAATCTGATTGGGCGCCGGTTATGAAATTCACCGCCACGGACATCTTCCAACACTCGCCCTTTGGCGACATCCTAAATTCTCTAAAACATCTCTCGCTATCCGGAGAGACCTGGCCGGATTATGGCCAGGACGGTTGGGATACGGAGGACGAAAAAATTCAAAGCCCTCCCACCACCCACTTTATAGCCACTGTCGACGATCTAACAGACATGCTAGACTGGAAGACCACCTACAGGGCACTGGAAGACCAAGAACAAGAACCAGTGCCTACAGGGCACTGGAAGACCACCTCGTCATACGACGTATACATGGTCGATACCCCAAAAGGAAGCGATAACGAGGACCAATGGGGCGCGACAGAAGATAATCCCGCCGACAAACAACCAAAACGGCGACGCAGACGCCGCCCTAAGTCCCGCCTTGACAACAACAGCGCTCCTAATGACCCAGCAATACAGCAGGGAAAACCAGTGGACGACGAACACACAGAAAAGCAACCGTCCGAACAGGACGAGTCGGATAATCAGTCCATGCCCGGCGAAAACAACAGTCCAGACGACCTCACGCCAGACACACCGCCGAAGAATAAAAACCTTCGGAAAAGACTCGTCGCCACCGCAAGAAGTTTGAAGAAGGAAAAACGGAAGCTCAAAACAGCGGAAGATATACTCAGAATGAGGTGGAGCAAAGTGCTCAAAACCGCAGACAAATACGGCAATGGCCATCAATCAAAGAGCTACCCGAAGCGCAAGCTGCTGCTAGAATTTGACGAGGAGGCCATAGAGCCCCCACAGTCAAAAAACAAAGAGGCCGCCTGGTCGGATAGACGGCCAGATGATAGGCCATAATTTAAAAGCGGCGCCGCACATAAGCCGACTAATGACCCTGGAAAAACAGATGGCCCAGCCAGGTCCATGTACGGGCCAAAGAAGAGGGCCCCGGGAAGCAACGCAACACGTCAAGTGTCCGAAGACAGCGGTACACCCAAATACAGGGGCGCCGCACACCCACTATGTTTCACCAACGAGGTGCTGGATCATGAATTCCCAGCAGGATTTAAACCCATAAACATAGAGGCTTACGACGGAACAACAGACCCTGGAGTCTGGATAGAGGATTATATACTACACATACACATGGCTAGAGGAGATGATCTCCACGCCATAAAATACTTACCCCTCAAGCTCAAAGGGCCAGCCCGTCATTGGCTCAAAAGCCTCCCAGAAAACACTGTTGGAAGTTGGGAAGAGCTCGAGGACGCGTTTAGAGCAAATTTTCAAGGAACTTATGTCCGCCCTCCGGATGCAGATGATCTAAGTCATATAACTCAACAGCCCGGAGAGTCAGTGCGCAAATTCTGGAACAGGTTCCTCACCAAAAAGAACCAAATAGTCGACTGTCCGGACGCCGAAGCCTTAGCAGCTTTTAAACACAACGTCCGAGACGAATGTCTCGCCAGACACCTCGGCCAAGAGAAGCCGAGGACAATGTCCGTGCTAAACAAGCCTCATGACCCACTTTTGCACGGGAGAAGATAGCTGGCTAGCAAGATGCAGCACCAGCGACCCAAGTACATCCGAGATCAGAGATGGAAACGGAAAATCACGGTGCAGAAAAGATTAGCGCCGGAATAAAGAGAAAAGCCCAAAGAACACGGCGGTCAACGCCGGATTCAAAAGCTCGTGGCCAAGCAACAAAACACCGCCTCTTAAGGATAACAGTGATGAGCTATCAAACTTAAACAAAATTTTGGGTCGGATATGTCAAATCCACAGTACCCCCGGAAGGCCTGCAAACCACACCCACCGAGATTATTGGGTTTTCAAACAGTCCGGCCGATTAAACGCCGAACACAAGGGGCTCGACGCATCAAGCGAGGATGATGATAAACCCCACCAGCAGAGCACTGGAAAACAAAAGACTTTCCCACAAGAGGTCAAAGCAGTAAATTCACTTCATGTGATAATACGGAAAAACAATACGGCACCCGCTAAAATGGGTCTCGCACGGTCCAACCCAGCGGAACATAGAGATTGGATATCAAAACCAATCACTTTCGACCACCTGGATTATTCCAGAAGCGTTCGAAATACAGGATGGACCGCCCTGATATTGGATCCTATAATCGACGGACTACAATTTACACAAGTCCTGATGGACGGAGGCAGCGACTTAAACCTGCTATATCCAAACACAATCCGCAAGTTGGGGATAGACCTTACTAAAATTCGACACAGCCGCACTTCCTTTAAAGGAGTGACGCCAGGCCCTTACGCCAAGTGCACATGCTCCTTATTACTAGAAGTTGTGTTCGGGTCACCGAACAACTCCCGACGCGAAAAACTAATCTTTCATGTCGTCCCATTCAAAAGTAGCTACCAAGCACTCTTGGGACGAGAAGCTTTTGTCCGCTTCAACGCCATACCACATTACGCGTCTCTTACACTTAAGATGCCCGGTCCACGTGGCATCATTTCAGTGCGAGGGTCATTTAAAGACCCCGGACACGGCTAGACGAGTCCAGCATAAATAAGCTAGGGGCTCCCTAGCCGCACACCCCTTCACAAGGGGCTGTGCGTATAAGCAACAGCGAGCTCATATAGACTCCGCTTTACTTATTTATTAATATTTTTTCCTTCGTATATATTTTTCTCATGATTTCCTTTCAAACTAAGTTCCTCTCTTTTTACAGATGAACAACATGCACACCCGTCCAGGATAATGGCACAACGGAGACACAGGCGCAGACGTGCAGTAGGGACCCGTCGCAAGGATTCTTTTCAGATTAAGACCCTGCGTAAACCTTTTTACTGTCTCTTGTTGTTATAATCCCCTGGTTTCTCATTATAACCAGAGTGGAGCCTGACGTTTTGGCATCGGCCGCGTCAGAGGACCTTGCCCATACCTAGACACTAGGGTCTTAGGGCATTGTTCTGCCCATTATTATAAAGACCGAACACCTTAGGGAGTGTTCGGCGTCTCGAGTTAGGCCTTATATGCATCAGCTCCGAATCATGTCTTTGGTCAAATGTTGGGTTTGCCCGGCTCCTGTGTTTTGCTGCCTTACGTTCCGTATCATCGGCTAACACGGCACTAGGAGAACTACTGCGATTGTGCCCCAGTTCGGCTGGGCGAGCACCTCAGTAGAGAAAGCCGAAAACTGACTGTCATGATACAGCGAGAGACTGGTCAACCACTCGATCGACTACCGGAATGTTTAGAATTCCTCCGCTTTGACGAAGGACCGTTTCCCGGTCAGGCACACACGCGCCCCGAATTCGGAGAGCGCGGTGCCCCCAGGGGCTATATCGTAGCCCCCCCTCGAACTCCAATGGCTAAGTGAAAGTGATAAAGCATCATAGTCCGGTTGCCTCGTTTGCTACGCTACCACCTCCTTAACAGGACCGAGACGTCGGATTAAGGTGAAAACGTGCTATTTTTTGCGAACACCCCCGCACCTTGTGCGTGGGGGCTGAAGCCGAAGACTGCCATCTTTCAGGTTATACAAAGGTATACATAAACGGCCGCATAGGAGATATTTCAATACTTGGAACACACAAGTATAAAAAGCGGTTACATCATAATCATTGTTTTACAAGATAAAACATTCATTTGAACGTGACATTTTTCGAGCACTGCGACTCTATTACACGAGCACCACGCATAACTTCCCCAAAATAGTGCTCGGCGGGTAACCGGCTTTCGTTCGAACCCTGGGTTGCAATAGCGGTGGCATCCATCCCTGTCCAATGTGTCTTCACACGGGCAAGGGCCATCCGCGCACCTTCTATGCAGGCCGACCGCTTCATCTCCTTGATATGCGGCACCGCTCCAAGAAATTGCTGCAATAAGCCAAAATAGCTCGTCGCCTTGGGCCTCTCTGGCCAGACATGAGCCACGATATCCGTCATGCCAAGTCCGGACAACCTGTTCATCTCAGCCCATTCGGCCAACCGATCGGTCAGTGGAAGTGAACGATCCGGACTATGGAATTGAGACCAAAACAGCTCTTCCGTCTTGTGATCCTTCTGACTCCGGAAGTGCACAACGACATCTGCCGCACTTGCCGCTATGTCCATATATGGATCCTCCGGACCCCACAGCTGGCCAAGCTGGGCATAATTCGGATCCATAAACCGGCGACGCAGCAGAAAAGGCTTGCTAGCCACAATGTCTCCGGCCTAGCGCAGCTCCTCCTTCATAGCCCGCATTGCAGAACGGGCATCCTTCGCCTCGGCGGTGGCCTTCCCCAGGTCTTCTCGCTCCGATAGGCGCTCCTTTTGAAGAGCCTCATTGAGGTCGGTAGCATCCTTCAATTTCATGGCCAATCCGGCCATCTCTTCCCTGCTTAGGCAGTGTGCAGCCCTTTCGGCTTTTAACGCCTCGGCCGCCCTCAAGGCAGCCGCATCACTCCTTCTGGCTTGCTCCTTGGCTTGAGCAAGCTCGGCCCGAAGGCTCTCCACAGCAGCAGCACCATCTGCATCACAGCATAAATATTGTACGAGGCGGGCTTTGGCTCCCTTAAATAAGTGACTGCGGAGAATTCATTTACCTTGCGACTCGTCAAGTCGCCGGTTGACAAGCGCGATGTCCGCATCCGCCACATCAAGTTGCCGCATTAACTCGACAACTCCATCAGTCCGGCTAGCCCCCGGACTATCCGCCACCTGCATAGGAAAGGCGACACTCAATACCTGCGATTTTGATCCACGGCATGCTGTCGTTCTCGACAACCTACCGAGTCTCAGGGGCTACTATCTATACAGGGCGCACTTCTATGTGCAAAACTGTCAAAAAGGTGCGTCGTTTTTACGTACCTCAAATCCTGCCAGCAAACTCCTGACGGCATTATGCAATCCGCTCTCGGCGGACGAACTCCTTCCAATCACCATGCTCATCAATGCACGGTGATCTTCTGAGATGGATGCCCTCTCAAGCAGATCCTTCAGCTCCCCCGGCCGAACACTAGTCGGCGCCGAACTCTCTGGCTCTGCCGGGCTCGGGGATACCCTCAGTGACGACACTTCAGGCTCGTTCGCCCTGTCCAACGGCGCAGCAGACGGAGGCGTCTCGCTCTCCATCATCTCCGGACGAAGATCCCCCGAAGACGAACTCATCTGAGAAGGCCGCAGATCTGAACTGTAAGGTAAAAATTTCAGTTATCCTTAGAAGCACAAATAGGGATGTTTTCTTATTAATGAACTCCCCTTTTCCTACTCACGTCTCGCTGGAGGGCTGATCCTTTAGAGAAGATTGTACGGCCGGGGTCTCCCCGGACGCAGGACCCTCTAGTGAAGATTTCTTCCCCCGCTTAGGGGCTTTGGCCTCCGGGTCTTCGGAGGCGGTCCTCTTCTCCCGCTAGAAGGAGGGATTCTCGATCCCCCTTCTTCAAGCGCCCCTTTGGGCGAGGTGATAGCTCCTCTATTTCCCCATCGCCTTCTTCTACAGGCGCGACCTCCAACATTCTGACCAGCACGAGCTCCGGTGCGGTCTCTGGGAGGGGGGCCGGACACCTTATCAGCTTTGCTCGTGCTACCCACTCCTGATGAAGGATAATGGGTTAGAAGGCGAATTATAGAAAAGCAAACAAACAGAACGTCCGGACACTGAGCTATTTACCTGAGTATCCAGGCGATTGCAGCTTAGGCCCGCATCCTCGGTCAATTCCGGACACATCGCCTGCGGTCCGAAGAACAACTTGTACATCTCCACGGGTGTGGTACCCATGAAGTGTTGGAGAACTCGTGGTCCCTCCGGATTGAACTCCCATAACCGGAGAGGACGGCGTTTGCAGGGCAGAAGACGCCTGATTAGCATGACTTGCTTCACCACTACCAGATCGATCTTCCTCGCTTGGATGTCTCGAATCCGGCCCTGCAATAGGGGCACGTCTTCTGACGGCCCCCAATTGAGCCCTTGGTTGACCCACGACATCAACCGTCGTGGAGGTCCCGGGCGGAATGAAGGCGGCGGCTTTTGCCTGCTACCCTTCGGAGCGGTGATATAGAACCACTCCTGCTGCCACAAGCCGAGCTCCTCTTGGAAGGAGCCCTCGGGCCACGGGGCATCGGTCCTCCTGCTTATGGCCGCCCCACCGCACTCTGCTTGACACCCCCCGATCATCTTCGGCTCCACATTGAAGGTCTTCAGCCACAGGCCGAAGTGGGGGGTGACGCGGAGGAAGGCTTCGCAGAGGATAATGAATGCGGAAATATGGAGGATGGACTCAGGAGCCAAGTCGTGAAAATCCAGCCCGTAGTAGAACATGAGCCCTCTCATGAAGGGGTCCGTCGAGAAGCCTAAACCCCGACGGAGGTGGGATACGAAGACGACGTACTCACCGGGTTCGGGAGTGGGTACGGCCTGCCCTTGGGCGGGCAACCTGTGCGAAATCTCGTAAGACAGGTACTTGGCCTCACGCAGCTTTAACACGTCCCCCTCCGTGACGGAGGAGGGCATCCACCAGCCCTGAAGGTCGGAGCCGGACATTGTTGAAGGTCCGAAGCGCTCGAATCTGGGGTTCTGGGTGTTGGAACTTGGAGCAAGGAGAAGATTCGATGGAACATTGAAGAAAAGAAACGAGCCTTGGTCCTCTTATAAAGTGGGAAAATACCAAGAGCCGTCTCCGTGACCGTTCGGGATTCGCCTTCGATAGAGGAGGCGTGGCGACGGGCGCGGTTGGGTTACCCACGCCCGTATTGATGAGAATCCCGGGATAAGGGGAACACGATCTCTGCTTCGACAAGACGTGCCAAGGAAAATGCTTCGCTAAACGTGCTGAGGTGGTAATAATAAAAAACAATTCAAATAAAGGCTTGGTAGTGGTGTGACGTCATGCCGCAAAATACGTCAGCAGATTGAACTTGTGTACATTTTATTCTCTCTACGATGGAATGTGGAATTTATTTTGCAGAGCTGGACACTATCCTGGTGTTCATGATCTTCTCTGGATTATTCAAAGGAGGAACCCGCCTTGCAATGCCGAACATTATGCGCGCCGGACCCATCATCATTGAAGCCAGGTTCAGGGGCTACTGAGGGAGTCCTGGACTAGGGGGTGTCCGGACAGCCGGACTATCATCGTCTGCCGGACTCCAAGACTACGAAGATACAAGATTGAAGACTCCGTCCCGTGTCCAGATGGGACTTTCCTTGGCGTGGAAGGCAAGCTTGGCGATACGGATATGTAGATCTCCTACCATTGTAACCGACTCTGTGTAACCCTAGCCCTCTCCGGTGTCTATATAAATCGGAGGGCTTTAGTCCGTAGGACACAACATACATTACAACAATCATACCATAGGCTAGCTTCTAGGGTTTAGCCTCCTTGATCTCATGGTAGATCCACTCTTGTACTACCCATATCATCAATATTAATCAAGCAGGATGTAGGGTTTTACCTCCATCGAGAGGGCCCGAACCTGGGTAAAACATCGTGTCCCTTGTCTCCTGTTACCATCCGCCTAGACGCACAGTTCGGGACCCCCTACCCGAGATCCGCCGGTTTTGACACTGACAGTTATCATTCTTCGTTATAGCATACATGTCATCACAATAATCATCATAGATAGCAACTTTGTTCTCATAATCAATTGGAACCTCTTCCGAAATAGTGGATTCATCACTAAATAAACTCATGACCTCTCCAAATCCACGTTCATCAATATAATCATCATAAATAGGAGGCATGCTTTCATTATAATAAATTTTCTCATCAAAACTTAGGGGACTAAAATATCAGATTCATCAAACATAGCATCCCCAAGCTTGTGGCTTTGCATATCATTAGCATCATGGAAATTCAAGGAAGTCATGCTAACAACATTGCAATCATGCTCATCATTCACATATTTAGTGCCAAACATTTTAATGCATTCTTCTTCTAGCACTTGGGCACAATTTTCCTTTCCATCATTTTCAGGAAAGACATTAAAAAGATGAAGCATATGAGGCACCCTCAATTCCATTTTTTTGTACTTTCTTTTATATACTAAACTAGTGATAAAACAAGAAACAAAAAGATTCGATTGCAAGATCTAAAGATACCCTCAAGCATTAACTGTCGGTGTCAAAACCGGAGGATCTCGGTAGGGGGTCCTGATCTGTGCGTCAAGGCTGATGGTAATAGGAAGCAAGGGACACAGATGTTTACCCAGGTTCGGGCCCTCTCGATGGAGGTAAAACCATACTTCCTCCTTGATTAATATTGATGATATGGGTAGTACAAGAGTAGATCTACCACGAGATCGTAGAGGCTAAACCCTAAGAGCTAGCCTATGATGGTATGATTGTAATTGTGATCGGCCTTCTAAGGACCAACCTCTCCGGTTTATATAGACATCAGAGAGGGCTAGGGTTTACATGGAGTCGGTTACAAGGAAGGAAATATAATATCCGGATCGCCAAGCTTGCCTTCCACGCAAAGGAGAGTCCCATCCAGACACGGGCCGAAGTCTTGAGTCTTGTATCTTCACGCGTAAATAGTCCGGACGTTGTACACAGTCCGGCTGTCCGGATACCCCCTAATCTAGGACTTCCTCAGTAGCCCTGAACCAGGCTTCAATGATGATGAGTCCGGTGCGCAGTATTGTCTTCGACATTGTAAGGAGAATTCCTCCTCCGAATACTCCAAAGTGGTTATCGAACACGTAGACCGTGTCCGGATCTGCAAGATGATCTTCACATGGTATAGATCTTGATTTGCTGGCAATCTTCGTGTGTCGTGCCCTTGCATCGTGGCTTGGTCCAACGTGAACCGATGTTTCTTACCCCACAATGACTCATGTTACGAGGCGGTTTTATTGGCACGTCCCGTCGAGGCAGAGATCGTGTTCCTTTTATTATGGGATTTTCCATCAATATAAGCGTGCGTGACCCCACGACGGCTGTTGGTATAACTCCGTGTGTTTTTAGATAAGCCTCAAAATGGTCACACCGAGGACTCTTGATATTCACCTTCTTTATAAAGGGGCCGAGACCTACGCCTCTTTTTTCACCTTCATCGTGCCTTCTCGCACCTCGAGTTCTAGCACCCAAAACCTAAGCTCCATCCCTCCGGAATCCTCCAATATGTCCGGATCTGACCCTCAAGGCCGGCGGGTGGCCTCCTCGATTGAAGAGAAGGACATTGCAAAGCTTAGGGAGGTCGGATACCTGACCGCCGATATCCAGCACATGCTTCCATCTCCAGGGTAGGTCATCCCTACGCCGGAGCCCAATGAGTGTGTCGTTTTCGTCCCCCACTTCCTCCGTGGTTTGGGTTTCACCCTCCATCCCTTAGTGAGGGGGCTCATGTTCTATTATGGGCTGGATTTTCATGATCTGGCTCCAGATGCTATCCTCCATATCTCGTCGTTCATTATCGTGTGCGAGGCTTTTCTCCATGTCACGCCACACTTCGGCTTATGGCTCAAGACCTTCAATGTGAAGCCGAAGATGATCGAGGGGCAACATGTGGAGTGCGGAGGTGCCGTAATAAGAAGAAACACCGATGCCCCATGGCCGGAGGGTTCTTTCCCAGAAGTGTCTGATGTATGGCAGCGGAGGTGGTTTTATGCTACAGCCCCAAGGGGCACAAAGTGGGTAGCCGCCCCTGAGTTCCGCTCGGGCCCTCCGTCGCAGTTGGCATCCTGGACAGATGTAGGACGGAATTGGGGGCACGTAGGCGATGTACCAATACTGCAGAACCGCATCCGGGAGCTTCTCGAGAGGGATATCAACCTTGTCAGCATAATGCAAGTGATGTTAATCCGGCGGATGTTGTCGTGCCAACGCCGACCTCTCCAGATGTGGGAGTTCAATCCGGAAGGTCCGCGGAGTGTCAAGCACTTCTTCGGCTTGAAGCCCGAAGAGATGTGCAAATTATTCTTCGGACAGAAAGTAGTATGTCCGGGCACCACCGAGGATGCGGGCCTAAGCTGCAATCTCCAAGTAAGTAGCCTTGATACCGGACACCTTGTTTTGTATTTATCATGACTGTTCATTCTGACAATCATCCGCGTCCAGGAATGGCTCAGCAAGGCGGAGAGAATTAAGTGTCCGGCACCGCTTCCCGAAGGCTCGCCCGTCCCCACTATGGCCAAGCTGCTTGACCGGGTGCTCATCAGAATGGCCTCAACGAAAGACAAGGGAAGGGATGAAGAATCCGAACCCCACACGCTACGCATCCGAACTGGGGGAATTGTTACCTCCCCCAAGGAGGATATTCGGGAAGGGGAGGCTAAGGCCTCCTCTCCGCGCGGGAAGAAGAGGGCCGCCTCCGAAGATCTGGAGGCGGAGATGCCCAAATTAGGGAAAAAGACATCCCCGGGGGGTCTTGCCTTGACGGGCACCCTCACCGCACCGTGCCCTCCAACGGGACAGCCCTCCACCGAGCTATAAGTCAATTTACGATCCGAAGGTACTGAGTTTCTCCTAGATCAATAACCAGGGTTCAACTTTTTCCAGTCCTGCCAGCAGCTCTTCTCAACAGGGTTCGTCTTTGGGGGACCTTCCTCCGGAGATGATGGAGAGCGAAACCCCACCCCCTTCTCCGTCTCATGAAGCAGGCGATGCCGAGGTGTCGTCACGGAGGGGTCCGGATCTGCTGAAGCCGGAAGTCAATCCGTCAGCCGCCCTGCACTCGGAGCATTTGGCTACAATGAGGGGCGATGGAAGGAGTCCGGCGCAGTTCGATGTCCGGCCGAACGTACTGATGGGCTTGCTGGAGCGATCTGCGCTCTCGGAGGAGCACTACTCATTAATGAGCATGGTGCTCAAGAAGATTTCATCCGCTACAAGCGGTTTGAATGAAGCATTCACAAGCCTGCTCAGAGGCTTTGAGGTACGTAATGAAGAGTGCACTGTTTCTTTGGCTGTGAGGCACGCAGTAGGTGTGCTCCATATAGATAATAGCCCCTGAAACTCTGGTTGACTGCCCTAGGCAGCAAACGGAGGATCATAAACCAATGATTTATGTTGCAAATATGTGCAGTTACCTGTGGCTCCGGCCGCCGGCCCATCCATTGAAGTTGCCGAACTGACGAGGCAGATTGGGTCGGTTGATGCCGATATCACTCTGATGAATGAGCGGCTGGATAAATCACAAGGTATGGGTCCTGTCTTTCCATTGCATAGGAAAATATTAAGGTGGCACATAGTAATGTAATATGTTCGGACTGCAGATGGTGCTGCTGCCGTGGAGGCCCTCAGGGCGGAACTTGCTCTAGCCAAGGAACAGGCTCGGGTGAGCGATGCGGCTGCCCTAAAGGCGGCCGAGGAATTGAGAGCCGAACAAGCTGCTCAGCGCCGAAGCGAGGAAAAGATAACTGAAATGGCTATCGAGTTAAAAAATGCTGCTGACCGGTATGAGCTCCTGAAAAAGGAGCATGAGGATAAATCAGCTGCCCTGAACAAGGCAATTAATGCCACCAAGGAAATACGGACCGAGCTCAGAGGTGCGCGGGAGGAGCTTCAACATGCCGGTAAAATTGCGGCTGGGGGCTCCTATTTGCTTGGACGAAGTTCTTCAATCCGAAGTACGCTCCCCTGGATGGACGCTGGAGTTCGGCGGACCCCTACGCGGACCTGGCGAAGAGTATGGCTGATGCTGTGGAGTTCTTCAAAGATCAGGGTGAGAAGGAGGTGGAGAAGCTTTTCTGGTCGCAGTTCAATGCTCCCACTCGCCCGCTGCCGTTAAGTGATAAGATGGCTGCTGTGGCGGAGCTTCACAGGCTGTTCGGTCTTGCAATGCGGTCTATAATAGACCAACTTTGGCCGAAGGGGCCTAAGCCGGACAGTTACTTTGGTTTGGTGCAATAGTTCCTTGGGGCCGTGCCTCGGATCGATGCCATGAGGAGGTCAGCATGCATAGAAGGTGCGCGGATGGCCCTTGCCCGCGTTAAAGCATATTGGACGGATATGGATGCCACTATGATAGCTTCTCAGGATCCGGTGGGGGGCCAATATCCGGCCGGACACTACTTGGCGCAGGTCACAGAGGGTGCCCGCCTGATAGAGGCGCAGTGCCCGAAGAATCTCCTATTCAGGTGATGATTCAAATCATTGTAAAAACAATGTTTATTTTGATTATAAGGCTAGATTTATACTATTTGCCTGAGAATATGATTATTTCCCTTGTGCGGCTGTTTATATATATGTATATATATGTCACACCCTAGCTAGTTCATGCATTAGAATGTTGCATCATGTCTATTCTTTCATCAGAAACCTGAAATGGGGATGACAGAACCCCCAACCCCCTCTGAAACCAACTAGGGTTTACTAAAAACTTTTTCAATGAACCTGAAATGCCCTTCTAAAATGCCCATCATTTTTGCCTTGGTTCATAACCTCTGCCAGAAGTGATGCACATTTACCTAGGCCATCTTAGGGTCTTTGAATTAAATCATAGATATTTGAATTTGGGCATTTAAAATTATATAAAATATTTCAAATGCTCAAATAGCTCCAAACTAAAATGTTTCATGTTGGAAATAATCCAACTATGGACCAGGAGTAGTTTGGTGATTTTAGGAGTTGCCTAAGTATTTTTAATAATTCAACAAAGTTGCAGAGGAATTAAAAAAACAGAAAACAGGGATTAACAAAAACTTACCTGGCGCCCAGCAGCCGGCCCACCTGCCGGCCCAGCCCAGCACCGCGCCAGCGAGCTGCTTGCCGGCCAGGCAGGCAGGCAGGTGCCCGACTGCGGCCGTAGCGTGCGCCACGCAGCTGGCCGTCGCCTTGCTTCACCTCCTCGCCTCATTGCTGGATGGATGAACTCCACATCGAGCCGTGAACCCCCAGGACACCTCCATTCTCCCCCAACTCCTCTCTCTCGTGTTCCCCCGCCATGGCCGACGCCATCGCCGCCACCCCCTCGCCGTAGCCACGCCCTCCGTCAACGCACGCCGTGCCGCCGTATCCAGGAGCTCCGCCACCCTCCTCTCCTTCGAGCAAGCCGAGCCCCGAGCACTCGCAAGGCCCGAGTCCACTGCATCGACCTCGACCGAACCGCCGTCGCCGGAGATCCCCTTCAACGCCGTCGTCGCTCCGGCCCGTCCCCGGCCGCACCAAGTGTTTCGTCGAACTTCCCGTGAGCTTAACCATCTTCCCCTCCCTTCTTTTCTTGCCCCCGAGCTGTGTAATGACCTCCCGGAGCTCAACCGCACCCACCGCCGCGGAGCTCGTCGCCGACGTGCTCCCGGTCACCCTCCGGCCACAACTTGGTGTCCATCATGCTCACCACGTCACGTAGCACCTAACCAACTACTCCCCGCACCTCACCGACCCCTCTAGCCTCAAGTTCGCCTTCGGCCGAACTCCGGTGGCCGCCAAAGTCGTCGCCGGCGCCAACTCCGGCCACCCCGACCCCAACGAACTCCACCAAGAGCTGCGGCTCCTCCTCAGCTCCACTCCGATGGCCTCCGCGACTCGTTTGGTTGCCGGAACGGCAAAAACCACTTCCGCCGCCGCATCGGGCTCGCCGGCGGCTAAACGCCGGTGCAGCCGACCTGGCTTTGACCGCGGGTGGGCCCTGGTTGACCCCGATGAGTCAATGACAGGTGGGGCCCAGCCCTGTTAACTAAATAGATTTAGTTTTAATTGAACTTTAATTAAACTAATTACCCTGACACCCTGGACCCACAGTCAGGTTTGACCTGGACGTCTCCGTTGACCCTGACGTCATTCTGACGCATGGCTGACGCAATAAAATAATTTCTGGATTTATTCTAATATAGAAAATTCCAGAATATAGTTTAAACTTCAAAAATTCATAACTTTTAATCTATAACTCCAAATCAAACAAGTTATATATGAAAAATGATCAGAAAAATCCAATCTACCCATCTGTACTATGTTCATGCATGATTAAACAAGTTAACTTGATGTTTAATGCAGAACAAGATAAAACACTTTAAAGGGCCATGTATGAGTTTGAAATTTGAATCTTTGGTTCAAATTGGTTCAAACCCTTCTGGTCTTAGTTGCATTAGCCCAACACAATCATATTGCCATGTTTCATGCATGCATCATATTGTCGCACATTGTTTGGTGATGGCTGTGTATCGGTGTTCTTTGCGGCAGGTTCTGCCTCCGAGGAGTACCGTGATTACCCTAGCGAAGAACCATATCAGTGCATCGAACCATCAGGAAAGCAACCAACCATTTAATCATATCGATACAATCCCATGTTCTCGCTCCTGCTCTCTTTTACTGCATTACGACAACGCGTTTCAAACTGTTGTGTGCTACGGTAGTTGAACCCATTTCCTCTGCATGACCTGTCATTGCCACAGTAATTAGATGAAACCCACTAGCATGTGTAGGAGTTGATTGAACCATATGTATGTGTTGTTCCTACCTTGCTATGCCTGCTATGCTTAGAGTCGTGTCAGGTCTGGTTCATCTTGGTGATGGGCTATAGTGAAATGATTATGTCGGTAATGAGAGTGGTGTGGTGAACACGATTTGGTAAAGGTATCGATGAGAGGCCATGTAGGAGTACATGGTGGGTTGTTTCATTGAAGCCAACCTTAAGCACTGAGATCTGTATGTGTGATTTAAGAATCAGCTACTACCATACATTGGGCCCGAAACCAATGGACCCTCTCGGCTTCTTATTCACCCTAGTTCTCTGTCTAGGAGTTGCAAGTAGTTTCTGGTGTTTGTAGCCTACTGGAGGCCGTGGACAGCGCTGACCGTAGGGGTGGGCTGTGATGCGGTAGGTACGTGGCACGGTGTACCGAATACCCGTTAGGTATCTCGGGAACCCTGTACACATCGTTCGGGGCCGTATGGGAAACCTCGGCCGGACTCCCTGCGGATGGAACCTGGATAGGCGATAAACCTGGATTAGAGACTTAGGTGATTAGGTAGGTCGTGGCCGACACCCACGTTGGGCTTGCGCTTGAAGGTTGCCGAGTACATGTCGTGTAAACGACGGTAAGTGGTGAGAGCGTGTATGAAGAAGTACACCCCTGCAGGGTTATCATGATCTATTCGAATAGCCGTGTCCGCGGTAAAGGACTACTTGGTTGCCTATACAGTTCATAGACAAGTAAATGGAAACTACTAAAAGCCTCAAGATAAGTGTGAGTGCCGAGGATGGCTCTTCCGTAGGAAGACTAAGGTGGATCCTCGGTAGTGTATTGAAGTGGTGAGTAGTGGACTCGTGTGCGCAAAACCATTTCAAGTTGGAGTCTCGTAGGATAGCCTAGCCAAGAGTCAAAGCTGGCTTGCTGCAATAACCCCACCAACCCTTCTTGATAATGTGCATGTATGTAGGATCTAATGTAAGTCTTGCTGAGTACCTTTGTACTCATGTTGCTATAATTTACATTTTTACAGAAGACGCTGCAACCCCTTCTGATGGGTTCTTCGTAGACGTTGACATCAATGAGTAGGCTAAGGCCCAGGTGGTGATCCTGAGCTTGTGAAGGACCACGTAGTATAGCTAGGCTTTCCAAGCCTCTTTTATTTTACTAGTTGTCTGTACTCAGACAAGTTACTTCCGCTGTTGGTTTGTATGACTATATGACTTGAATGCTGGGTCGTGTGACCCGTACTTATGTGTATGTTATGTATGGCTCTCCGAGCCTTAAATAAAGTATTTGTGTCGTAGAGTCATGTTGTGATGCCTTGTTGTATTTGCACATATCGAGCATATTGTGTGTATGATTGAAATGCTTGGTATGTGTGGGATCTGACTATCTAGTTGTTTATCTTTAGTAGCCTCTCTTACCGGGAAATGTCTCCTAGTGTTACCACTGAGCCATGGTAGCTTGCTACTGCTCCGGAACACTTAGGCTGGCCGTCATGTGTCCTTCTTTGTTCCTGTGTCTGTCCCTTCGGGGAAATGTCATGCATTGAGTATCGGAGTCCTGCTAGCCCGCTACAGCCCGGTTTACCAGAGTCCTGCTAGCCCAGTGCTACAGCCTGGACCCACTTGCTGATGACCGACACGTTCGTTGCTGGGTCATGGATGCCTGTCCCTGTAAGTCTGTGCCACTTTGGGTTTACGACTAGCCATGTCAGCCCGGGCTCCTTATCATATGGATGCTAGCGACACTATCATATACGTGTGCCAAAAGGCGCAAACGGTCCCGGGCAAAAGTAAGACGACACCCGTGGGAATACCGTGCGTGAGGCCGCAAAGTGATATGAGGTGTTACATGCTAGATCTATGTGGCATCGAGTCGGGGTCCTGACAATATAAATATGCAATCCGAAAGTTAGCAGTCGTTGGCTTCAGCCCCCACGCATACAATACGGGGGTGTTCGCGAAAAAATATGCTTAATCACTTTTGATCCAACGTCTTGGTCCATTAAGGAGGTGATCGCACGATGAACTAGGCAACCGGACTATATAGCTGTAACACTTTCGCTTAGCCGCGGGATTCTAAAGTGGGGATACTATGTAGCCCCTGGTAGCTTCGCGTGCATCCGAATACAGGCGCGTATGTACCTGGCCGGGAAATGGCCCTTCGTTAATGCAGAGGAATCCTAATGATTCTGGTGAGTCGTCGAGTGGTTGACCAGTCTCTTGCTGTATCATGTCAGTCAGTTTTTGGCTTTCTCTACTGAGGTGCTCATCCGGAATAACCAGGGCACAATCGCAGTAGTTCTCCTTTGGCCACCTTAGCCGATAATGATGGAACATAAGGCGGCAAACCCAGGAGCCGGGCAAACCCAACATTTTACCAAAGACATGATTCGGAGCTGATGCATATAAGGCCAAACTCGTGACGCTGAACACTCCCGAAGGTATTCGGGCTTTATAATAGATGATGGGCTCAAGAATGCCCATACATTATAAACCCTGTGTTTCCAGGCACGTGCATTAATCTGTCGTGGTGAAATGCCAAAAAAGGCAGTACCCTCTGTGGGTATGGAACCCATGGGATGGTTAAGCAACAAGAGGCAATAGAAAAGGTTTACACAGGGGCTTAATCTAAAAAGAAACATGTTGAACGGAGCCCTGCTGCACGTCTGCGCCTTTGTCTCTGTTGTGACGCATCCTGGAAGGGTATCGCGCAAACATTGTCTGTGGAAAAAGGGAAACTCATAGAAGAGTGCAATGTAAGTATGCGATAGATAGTAAAAATGTAAGATGCTGGCCTGCCAATAAGGTTGAGCCAAGTGTGGGGCTTTATTATTATTAGCCCCTGGTGTCCACTATAGGATTACATATGCAGTGCCCTGGTTTGATATGGGCTGCCGGACTCGTCTAACCATGTCCATGGTCTTAACGACCCATCATATTTTTGTTAGAGGCCGCTTATAGTCCGGCCGCTAGGGCTGTCGCGTATTCCTCCGCGCGCGAAGAGCGCTCTGTGATTCCGCTAACGGTGATGACGCCGCGTGGACCGGGCATCTTAAGCATAAGGTAGCCATAGTGCGGCAATGCGTTGAAGCAGGCGAAGGCCGTTCTTCCGAGCAATGCTTGATAGCTGCTTTGGAAGGGTGTGATGATGAAGACTAGTTCTTCGCTTCTGGAGTTGCCTGGAGAGCCGAATGTTACCTCCAGCATGACGGAGCCCCTGCTGTAGGCTTCAACGCCTGGTATCACCCCTTCAAAGGTGGTGTTAATCTTGCTGATTCTGGATGAGTCTATCCCCGTCCTGCGGACAGTGTCCTCATATATTAAATTGAGACTACTGTCGCCATCCATTAGGACGTGAGTGAGATGGTATCTGTCGATTATTGGGTCAAGCACCAAGGCATTTGATCCTTCGCGCCGAATACTATTTCGGCCGTCCAGACGATCGAAAGTGATCGAACAAGACGTCCAGTAGTTAGGTGTGGGTATGATGGGCTCTATATCGTGCACGTCTTTATGGGCGCATTCATACCTTCCCAGGGATGTGCGATTCGCGTGGATCATGTTCACTGTTTTAACCTCTCGCGGGAATTTTTTCTGTCCCCCAGTGTTCGGCTGGCGAGGTTCATCCTCGTCTTCGCTTGGTGTTTCCCTTCCCTTGTGTTCGGCGTTTAATTTGCCGGCCTGCTTAAAGACCCAGAACTCTCTATGCGTGTGGTTTGCAGGTTTGTCGGGGGTGCCATGAATTTGGCATAGTCTGTCTAGAACTCTGTTCAGACCGGACGGTCCCTCTTTATTGCCTTTAGATGGCTTATTTGCTAGTTAGGTCGAGGGCCCCTGAATCCGGCATTGACTGTTGTGTTATCCGGGCTCTCTTCCTTGTTTTGGCGTTTATTTTTATTACGCCGTGGCTTCCCATTGCCATCCCTTATTTCGGATGTGTTGGGGTCGCTGGTGCCTTTACGGGCGAGCCAGCTATCTTCTCCCGCGCAAAAGCGGGTCATAAGGCTTGTTAGGGCTGCCATTGTCCTTGGCTTTTCTTGGCCGAGGTGTCTGGCGAGCCACTCGTCCCGGATGCTGTGTTTGAATGCCGCTAAGGCTTTGGCATCCGGACAGTCAAAGATTTGATTCTTCTTAGTGAGGAATCTGTTCCAAAGCTTGCGGGCGGACTCTCCGGGTTGTTGGATTATGTGACTTAAATCGTCAGCATCCGGAGGTCGGACAAAGGTCCCTTGAAAATTGGCCCTGAAAGCGTCCTCTAGTTCTTCCCAGCTCCCAATTGAATTTTCAGGGAGGCTTTTCAACCAGTGCCGAGCTGGTCCCTTCAGTTTAAGGGGAAGGTATTTGATGGCGTGGGGGTCATCCCCACGAGCCATGTGTATGTGCAGGATAAAGTCCTCGATCTAGACATCTGGGTCTGTCGTTCCGTCGTATGCCTCTATGTTCACAGGTTTAAAGCCCTGTGGGAATTCATGGTCCAATACTTCATCAGTAAAGCACAGGGGTGAGCAGCCCCTCTGTATCTGGACGCGCTGTGGCATGCCGTCGGCTGTTGTTGTGTTTGGTGTTTATTCCGAACTGGTATTTGGTTGTCATGACTATTTTGACGACCACAGTCCCCCGCCGGGGTGTGTCCTTTAGATCCGTAGATGGACCTAGCTGCGCTAGCTTTCTTTTCCAGGTGCTCACGTAGATCGTGCGCATCTTCGGTAGTTGATTTACCGTGGTTATGAAGTGGTACTTCTGGTCTTCTGGTCGTGTTACTCTTTGGTGGAACGGCGTCTGCGCCGTCGCTTTGGTTTTTGCCCAGGGTTTTATCTTACGGATTGTCGCCGTCGTCTTCCTTGGGCGTATCCACCATGTATATGTCATGTGACGAGGCGGGAATCCGGTACCCCATAGATTCCGAGTCTTCTCTTGCATCGTCGTTCATACCCGTTGATGCCTTCGGAGTCGAAGTCAAGCACGTCGGTTAAATCATCAACCGTGGCTATCAAGTGGGTGGTGGGTGGGTAACGAATTTCTTCGTCACCTGCTTCCCACTTGAGCCGGACATAGTTCGGCCCGGAATTCTCTGTCAAAGAGAGAATTTTAAATGAGTTTAGTATGTCGCGAAAGGGCGAGTGCTGAAAGATGTCTGCTGCGGTGAACCCCATTACCGGAGCCCAACCAGGCTCGGCGGACTTGGGGACACACAGACTGGAACCTACAACCAGATATGAATCCGGGGGTCCGGAATTACAGGCTCCCTTGGAAGCAAGGCCTGTGTTCGGCTCCATCGTCGATGAGGGTACGGCCTGCGAGGCGGGGTCCAGCCCTCCGTCCTCAGGCAATGCAACCTGCCCCGGACTTTAGATCCGAGGCTTCTGCCGGGGTGATATCCCGAGCATCGTCCGACAGCAGGTCTAAGCCGTGCTCGTCGTGAATGTTCGGCGCTCCTGGCGCTGGCCTGAATGCGTCGAAGATCAAGTCTCCGCGGATATCCGCCGTGTAGTTCAAGTTTCCGAACCTGACCTGGTGGCCGGGGGCGTAGCTATCGATCTGCTCCAAATGTCCAAGCGAATCGGCCCGCAGGGCGAAGCCGCCAAACACGAAGATCTGTCCGGGGAGGAAAGCCTCACCCTGGGCAGCGTCGTTGATGATGATTGAAGGAGCCATCGACCCTGATAGCAACGACACAGAGGAACTCTCAATGCAAGCACCAATGTTGGTGTCAAAACCGACGGATCTCGGGTAGGGGGTCCCGATCTGTGCGTCAAGGCTGATGGTAACAGGAAGCAAGGGACACAGTTGTTTACCCAGGTTTGGGCCCTCTCGATGGAGGTAAAACCCTACTTCCTGCTTGATTAATATTGATGATATGGGTAGTACAAGAGTAGATCTACCACGAGATCGTAGAGGCTAAACCCTAAGAGCTAGCCTATGATGGTATGATTGTAATTGTGATTGGCCTTCTAAGGACCAACCTCTCCGGTCTATATAGACACCGGAGAGGGCTAGGGTTTACATGGAGTCGGTTACAAGGAAGGAAATATAATATCCGGATCGCCAAGCTTGCCTTCCACGCAAAGGAGAGTCCCATCCGGACACAGGCCGAAGTCTTGAGTCTTGTATCTTCACACGTCAATAGTCCAGACATTTTACACAGTCCGGCTATCTGGATACCCCCTAATCCAGGACTCCCTCACTAACCTCCCCGGCAATAGCGCCATAAAAGAGCTTGATGTCTACTACACAACCTTCTTCTTGTAGACGTTGTTGGGCCTCCAAGTGCAGAGGTTTGTAGGACAGTAGAAAATTTCCCTCAAGTGGATGACCTAAGGTTTATCAATCCGCGGAAGGCGTAGGATGAAGATGGTATCTCTCAGACAACCCTGCAACCAAATAACAAAGAGTCTCTTGTGTCCCCAACACACCCAATACAATGGTAAATTGTATAGGTGCACTAGTTCGGCGAAGAGATGGTGATACAAGTGCAATATTGATGGTAGATATAGGTTTTTGTAATCTGAAAATATGAAAACCTGAAAGTGCAACTATCCCTAGGTGGTTTTGGTAATTCCTAACAACATATAACTCATTGAGCTAACATCATTCCAAGATGAATATTTCAGGAAAGCTCAATGGATGGCATGGCATGGATGAGAAAAGTGGATCCCTCAAAATGCTAAGGATAAAAGGATTGGCTCAAGCTCAAAAGCTCAAGACTCTACATTTTATATTTTAGTGATCCAATATCACATTGAATCTATAGGAAAAGCCAATACTATCAAGGAGGGATGAGGTGTTGCTTAATGAGTTTCTTGCTCTACAGTGCTTAATGATATGCTCCAAAACCCTCAACTACTTTCTCATATCCACATATGACCTAAACCAAAAGTCAAACTCGGACCTACCGATTCTTTCTACCAGGCGCCACCGAGTTTAGATGTCATAGTCACTGCCACAAATCCTAGGCAAATCGGTCTCACCGATAGGGATCTCGGTCTCACCGAGATGGGATTGTAATCTCTCTGTTTCCCTTCGTAACGTTCCGGTACCACCGAGATGAGCGATCGGTCCCATCGAGATTGCAATGTAAACTCCCTGTTTCCTTTTCATAACATTTCGGTCTCAGCGAAATGAGCGAACTGGTCCCACCGAGTTTACCTGACCAACTCTCTGGTTAGCTTATTACCAAAATCGGTCTCACCGAGTTTGTGTAATCGGTCTCACCGAGATTACGTTATGCCCTAACCCTAAACACATCCGTCCTACCGAGTTGCATGTCGGTCCCACCAAAAATCCTAACGGTTACTAGATTTGCTGAATCGGTCTGACCGAGTTTACCAATTCGGTCGTACCGAGTTTGGCAAGTTATGTGTAACAGTTAGATTTTGTGTGGAGGCTATATATACCCCTCCACCTCCTCTTCATTCGTGAAGAGAGACATCAGAACAAACCTACCACTACAAAAAAATACACTTCCGTGATGATACGTATTTGTCACAGTAGGTCGCGTTTTTTGTCATGCATGTACATCCATGACAAATTTATGACAGAATCAAGATAGTCATACCTGTGCTGTCGTAGAAGTGTTCCATGACATTACCAAAATTATCATCACGGAAGTGTCCACTTCCATGACGATAAATCGCGGGTCACAGAAGTGCTTTCATCAAGGGTGACCGACACGTGGCATCCACCGTAACGGAACGCCGTTAAGCTATCGGGTCGGGTTTTGGATCCGATAACCCGTTAACAGCCCCGACCAATGGGGATTTTCCTCGTGTAAAATCATCATTGGCTAGAGGAAACACGTGTCGGCTCACCGTTGGGACAGATGTCATCCACTCATTGGACAGAAGGCGCCTATGATACGTCGACATGTGGCATGGTCCAACAGAGGCCCATTCCTGTGAAAAGGCCGGCCCGTTTGACTTGGCAAAAAGGTGGCGGGCCGGCCCATGTAAAGCCTGTTAACGGCCTGTTCGCATATAGCCCATTTACAGCCCGCCAAGCCAAGGCCCGTTATGCCCTATCCGAATTAGGCCCAGTAGCGTCATCTGGGCCACCCAATATGATTCCAGCCCGTTTCCACTTCTGGCCCATGTATGGCCCATGACGTCTTTCGGCCCATATGAGGCCCTATGTAACTCTTGGCCTATTAATGGCCCGTGGTGAAACTGGCCCGTAATGAACAGTGTATGACTTTACACCCATTAACGACCCGTGGTGAAACTGGTCCGTAATGAACAGTGTATCACTTTATACCCATTAAGGGCCCGTTATTCCGCTGGGCCGTTTCCAGCCCATGTTATCTTTCGGCCTTCTCAGAGCCCATTTATTCTTGGGTACATTTCTAGCATTCGTTTTTTACGGCCCGTTACTGTCATTTTTTGCTTATGGGCCAAATTCAGCCCGTGGTTACAGTCGGCCCGTTTGTGGTCCGTTAACACGTTGGGCCGTTTTCATAGCGTCATGAAATACGGCCTATTAACGATGGCTCGTTATGGTCGGCCCATGAACGGACGATTTCAACTCAAGCCCGTTTACGGCCATAGTGCGGCCTGTTATTGGCCCATGTTTGGCCAATCGATCATACTGCCCGTATAAGGCCCATTGATGATACAGCTCGTAGAAGGCCCGTTGTTTCTACGGCTCGTAGAAGGCCCATTGTTTCTATGGCCCGCTGAAGGCCCACTGTTTATACGTCCCGTAGAAGGCCCACTATTTCTACGGCCCGTAGGTCCAGTGTCACTACAGTAAATATTAGCCCATGGTTATTGTGGCCTAGTTTTAAAAAATAGGTTGTTGCAGCCACTAGCAAACCGTAGAAAAAGAACTGCACTGACTACAAGCAAACAAATAAACAAGACAACAAGGAAATAAATAAGCAAGCAACTTACACTAGGCTATCATGGCTATTACACATATTACATCCACTGGGCATCAAAGTTCGCCACCAGTGCAAATATAGGGAACATAGCAGCATATAAACGCCGTAGCAAAACAAGTCCAGAACTGAAACCACTTCAGAAGAGCTCAAGAAACAATATCCTTGGTACTCATAATGCTGGCAAGATGCTTAGCAAGCTTATTAACTTTCTCTTGTTTGGCGCTAAAGTCCTCCAGCGCCTGCTGTTGCACCAGAAAGTATGCATCTAAATTCTGCAGGGACTTCCTCAGTCCTTCGGTTTCCTGTCGCATAACATCTGATCGATGTCTTTCAACTTGAAGTTGAGGCTCAAGAAGCCGAACTGATTCAGGCAACGAGTTCGAAGAGCTGGTGCCAGCAGTGGTAGCCAGTAACTCGAACACTATAGCAAGACAGGACTTTGGGGTTGTCTCAGTGTCCTCAATATTGTTTTTATCAGCTTTCTTGGAGACCAACAGGGATGTCTCACTATCTTGAACCTTATCTGCATTACTTCCTATATCTATGTAGTATGGTCACTCTTCTCCAATATTTTATCCGCGTTCTAAAAGGGAAACAAACAAACACATCTCAGGTTTACAATGTAGTATATGAAACTCATTTTGGTAAACCAGTTCAGTAGTAAGGTGGACAGGATAACATCATGAAACAAACCTATATCTATGTAGTATGGTCACTGTATGGTCTGTATCATTCTAGTTTATGTTGCCAAATCAAGATAGATACAGTTCGAATCATATCTATTTAAGACAAAGCAGCATAGACAAATTATAAGTGTGGGAAACTACACAGCAAAAACAACACTTGTAATGTGCATGGCATGAGAACATAACTGTTTATTCAATTGAAACTGAAATCAACATAGAGCAAGTTACAACAGCAAACAGCCAAACACGTTGAAGAAACAGGTTTAAAACATACCTATTGTGCCATTGGAGTTTCAATTGCATCCTTCAAATTTGAAATTGGTTGGTATCAGTAAATACAGTGATGCAAGAGCAAAGTAGTATGAACCATAGCTACGAAACCTGACCTGAGAACAATTCTTTTTCTGTTTTAAGCGTTGACTTTGGGTTCGGAGTGGTGGTCCTCGTGATTTGGGCACTGCAGTTGCCTTACTAACTGCTTGTGTTTGGGTGCTCTGTGGTGGAGACGGTGCTGTGTCAATGGGAACTAGTTATCTATCTGCTGGGGTTGGGGTTAGAAGGGGTGTAGCTAGTTCTCTGTCCAACTGGGTAGGGGTACAATCTGCATGAGTGTGGGTTATGTGTGGTGGGGCTGATTCTTGGGCAAGTACAATCGTGGTTCTATCTGCATCGACAGGTAGCACAATCTTTTCTGAAGACCGTGTTTTTACTCCCACAGATACTGCCATCACTCCCTCCAATTGAAATGGCTGATAAACAAGAAAAGTAATTGAATGTACAGACATTGTAAGATAGACAGGTGCAATGGATAGTAGGGAAGAAAACAGGGCATGAAATAATTCACATTTATGATGTCTAAGCAAACAGAATAGCAGGACATAATTTCACATATATGATGGATAATTTAACAGGATAGCATGACACAATTTCACATGTATGATGGCTAACTAAACATGATAGAATGACATACTTCAAAATATGATGACTATGTAAATAGGATGACATGATATAACTATACGATGTGTCTATTAAAGTGGTTGGCATGCCATAAATCACAAACATGCCGTCGATGGAAACATGATGGCATGATATAATTCACGGATAGAATGACATAATTTAAAATATGATGACTATGTAAATAGGATGAGATGATATAACTATATTATGTCTTTACAAATTGGGTTGGCATGCCATAATTCAGATACATGCTGTCTATGTAAACATCATGGCATGACATAATTCAAATATATGATTTATATACTAAGGAAGTGAGCAGAGGGCAATTGCATATATGATGTGTCAACTAAGGAGATGGCATTCAATATTGTGTATATGATGTAAAAAAATAAGCATTGCAATACAACATGTGCATTATATGAGTAATATAACCCTGCCAAGTTTGAGCATACACCTCAGGGGGATAATAGGACTGGTCATCTGCCTCTGAATCCTCCTCTGAAGAGCTATCTGTAACCAGCAAGATATCTGCTTTAGCAGGTAGCATTGTCTACTCTGAAGACCTTGTTTTCACCAGATTTCTCCATCACCAATTCAAATGGCTGATGCACAGGAAGAGCAGTTGAATATACAAACATTGTCGACAAAAGCAATGAGAAATACAAAAAAGGACGACATGATATAATTCACATATATGATGCTTGCCTAAACAGCATGGCATTGCATAATTCACATACATAATGCCTTGCAACAAGATAACATTGCATAATTCACATATATAATGTCTTGCAACAAGATGGCATTGCATAATTCACATATATGGTAATTAGACACTAAACAGGTGGCATTCACACAAAGCATGTCTAAACTAAGCAAATGACATAGCAATGCAAGATACCATACGCACGATATGAGTAACATAACCCTGCCAAGTTAGGGCATGCACCTCAGGGGGGAAATATGACTGGTCATCTGTCTCTGAATCCTCCTCTGAGGAGCTATCGGTAACCAGCAAGACATGTGCTTCGTCAGATAGCATTGTCTGCTCTGAAGACCTTGTTTCCACTCCAGATTTTTCCATGACCGTGCCAAATGGCTGATGCACAGGAAGAGTAATTGAATGTACTAAAATTGTTGACAAATTTAACACATAATAAAAAAATGATGGCATGATATAATTCACATATAAGATGACTGGCTAACCAGGGTGGCATTGCAAAATTCACATATATGATGCCTGGCTAGACAAGATGAAATTGCATGATTCACATATATGATAAAGAAACAAAACAGATGGCATTGACACAAAGCATGTCTAAACTAAGCAGATGACATCTTTAATGTATACAGTAAGCAATGCAAGGCACCATATGCATGATATTACCAACATCAGCATGCCAAGTTAGAGCGAAGACCTCATGGGGTAAATAGGAGTGGTCTTCTCCTTCTCAATCCCCCTCAGAACAGTTATCTTCCTCTTGATTACAATCCGAAATGGGTGGAGGGGGGCTGCCTTTGCACCCACCATGGAACGACGTCTGCATGAAATTTTATTGCCATGCAAGGCTCGTCTCTTTTGCTCTACATGATCAGTTCCATTGTGTACAATAACTGGCATGCATAGGAATAAAACATAGTGAGATTATGTAAGGAGTGCATGCACAAATCCAGAGTGATGGTAGCAAACTGTGGATAGACCCAAAACCAATGATAGCAGGCAGATAATAGCTTTAGTTAAAAAATACAGATAATGGCTCCTTTAATGTTTGTTTGCACCCAACATGAAACTCATAGTAGACACCGGAGATTAACCAGATAGTAGTCAGATAGTACTGATTGCTGCCCCAATATGTACCCCACAACCATTTAAAAACTCAAGTTTCAGCATTAGTTTGGACCTGACTCGGAGTCTAATAGGTGAACACGACGATAATGTAGCATGTCATCATATTAAGCGACGCCTAACGTAAGCAGACACGGAAGAGTGCGACCTCTCTTGCGGACCCGTGTAGTCCTCAAGGTCATCTGCTCAGTTGATGATGGTAATGCAGTTGTCGTGGCTGCCGGCGGCGGGGAAGAAGATCTGAGGCGGTGAAAGACAGTCTGGAGAGCGGATCCCTGCTGTGGTGAACACTTCCGTCATTGGAGCAGCTGAGCTGGGGTGGAACACAGCGCCGCAGGAGCAGGACAAACCACACAAGGTTTTCTTTGACAGATATCTGTAACAGAAGTAATTGAGTAAGGGCTTGTTTGAATTTGAGGATTCTAACAATGCAGGGATAGGAAATAGACAGGAATAGGATAGGAATGCACATGCAAAACAGAGAATTTAAAAACACAGGATTTATGCCAATCTGGGTTTTTGATTCACAACAATTGGAAGATCACAGGATGCAAAAAAGCATGGTGAGATTAAGTCAAACCACAAGAAAATGTACGGTTATAATGCTATTATGCTACTATCTCTTAGTCTTGTGCTTGATGAATAGGAATATGAAAAGGAGGAGAAGTGGAAATTAGAATTCCTACAGTTTTTATTTCAAGGTGAAAAGGAGGAGTGGAAATTAGAATTCCTACAGTTTTTATTTCAAGGAGACACTAAAGGAACAAATCCTACAGTTTTCCTTTGCTCCATTCCTTTGCACCAAATTCATGAAAAGTAGTACCATCGGAAACTTTCCAATTCCTATGTTTTTCGTTCACTTTTCCTTTCAAGCACTGGCGATTCTAGTAGGCAGGCTTGAGCAAGGAAAATCCCACACTAAAAAAATGTTTTTGTGCTACTTATATTACTTTGGACCCAGGCCACTGCCATACTAGCTCAACTCCCAGGCCCATCGACAAATGCACAGCTCAAACGCGCAGAGATAAATAATGATGGCGTTCAAGAGAGTCGATCACAGATAGCTAAGTTGCCTGGTACCTCACTGCTTGTCATATAGTAGGATAAAATAATCGTATTTCCCGTTACTACTAGTGCTCAGTGGACAATATATATAACATATAGAGTAAAAAAGAGATGCAACAAGTGTACAACCTCTTTGGCGAAGCCATGTCGATCTCAGCGTGATTGGGTTGGCCGGTGAGGATGCTCTGGCTGACTTTGCTGTCGGAGGAGGGGAAGAAGATCTTAGGCGTCTGGAGATGGAGCCCGAGGTACTGCTCCGCTGTGATGGAGGGTTTCGTCGTTGGAGCAGCTCCGGTGAGTTGTACGACGCCGAGGCTGAAGCAGGACAAGAGAGACAACGAACAACGTTAACCTGAGTGGAATTCTAATAGCACCTCCAATACATGACGTAAAATACATAACCAGAAAGTGCTAGATGTAAAATACATCAGCCGCTCATCTCTGAACTTAACTGTCGAAACTGAACCTAACTGTCGAAACTGAATTTTGCTGTCGAAACTGAATTTTGCTGTCGAAACTGAACGCACTAGCAAGGTGAGGCTACACGTCAGTCGATTTTGCAGCCGTTGGATACGAAATCAATGGCCTGCGGTTCATCTTCAACATCCACCCCCCTGAGCCGCCAGCCACCACCGGCCAAACAGCAGCCCCCCCGCCGCCCGCGGCCGGCGGTGCGCCATGCCGCCCGCCCCAAAAACACTCCCCACCGCCGGTCCGCCGCCGCCCCGGCCATCCCTCTAGGACCCCCCCCCCCCGTGCTGAGCTTTTTCTTCGGCGATCCCCACGCCACTGCCCCGCCAACGCCTCGCCACCGTCGGCGACCACCGCCCCCATCCTGAACCCTAAGATAGATAGTGGGGTACCTCTCAGGCGAGCCCCCTCCCCGATGTGGCTGGTTCTTCCTTCACCCCGGCGATCCCACCCCTTGGAAATCGACTGACCCAAAAGTCGATTGAGTCGACTGAAGTGTAGCCAAATCGGAGCAGCATCGCAAGCAAGAGCAAGAGCGAGAGCAGCAGCACGAGCAAGAGCAATAGCAAGAGCAGACCAGGCAGGGGACCGAGAGCAAGAGCAGAGCAGCAGCTCGAGCGAGAGCTAAAGCAGTAGTAGCTCCTACTGATGTGGACGTCACCGCCGAGGGAGCGACGCTGTGGAGGAAGTGGCCGGCGACGCCGCCGTGGATGGAGCCGCGCCGTGTCGGCTCGGGACTGAGCGCCGGCAGCACCATGAGATCGAATCAAGAAGAAAATGCGGCGATGAGTGTACAACCTCTTTGGTGGCGCTGATTAGGCCGCAGCTTCATCCGAGGAAACGGTGATGATGATGCTCTTCTGGTGGTGCAGGTGAAGTCGGGGTGTGGGAATGGACGTGGCGCGAAAGACGAGGGGAACATCGAGGCAGCTTCTTGGAGGTGGAGGACGGGGTGGCTGAACCGGCGGAACGATGAGATCGACAACGGATCCTCATCCAGTACGGTGGATGAGGGACGTCGAGGTGTTGCTGTGGACGACGTCGTCGGGGAAGAAGCTTCGGCTGGGTGGCGGATGGAGCAGGGTGTGGGGTTTCGTCACGGGTTTTCGCGGCCTCGGTGTATGAATGGGTGGGCGGATGGGATGGCAGTGGGGAACCATGGCTTAGAGAAGCGCTTGTCCGAAATGTGGTGTAAGTTACGAAAGTACCCCCTACCGATTTGAGGCGGTTCTTTTGGTTCAGGGGTACCACGGGCATTTCGCGTGTCAGGATTTCACAGGAGGTGGGAGTTTTCACGCGCGTTGTAATTTCGGAATAGCAAGGCGCGGGTTGAGATGGAGGGAGTTGTCGGAGCACAACGAGACAAAGATATATCTTAAATATTTCGGGCTAACAAGGCGCGGGTTGAAGAGGCGGGAGTTTCGCAGCACGATAGACAGAGACGCTAGCTTCAATTTTGGCATAACAAGGCGCGGCTTGAAATTTCGGAAGAACAAGATTAACGTGTACCAAAAAAGACAATTTGCACCTCAACACGCACAACACACACAAACACCATTTAGACTAGAATAAGGTACACGTGCATTGCACGCATGAGATTTGGCAACCAAATTATGAATAAATACCACATTATAGCATGCAAGCTTTGAGTAATATATGCATGATGTAGATGTTCGTTTAATTCTTATAGTTCATTTCATTCAAAATCATCTAGTTTTTATAAGAAAGCTAATCTATTTTAAGATTCATGGAATTGTGCGTTGTAAGACATAAAGTAAAAAACAAATAATGGCAAATCATGTAGAAAAACATTTGGGCAATTATGATACGGAAGATTCTAGAACAAATAAGAAGTGCTTGTGTTTTGATGTTTGTGCATTATGCTTAAGTTCAACCATGGAGTCTTCTAGATTATACATGTGGCGAAATCTGGTCGAATCTAGATGATATCCAACGGCCAATAGTGCTCAAATTTGCCATCTTTGGACCTTCGGATTCGCCTCATCCAACGACCATCTTTCAAAGTTAAAGTTACCCGCTCACAATATAAAAATATATATAATATAATATATATATATTGGGGTATAGATATAGATATGTGATGCGAAAGCCGCCCATCATCTCCAATTACATGCACAGATGCGACATGGGCAAATGATGTCTGCCATAGGTATCTCAAATTCAAATCAGTCTGACCTTGTTCAATGTGTATATATTACAACATGCTCGTTTCCAAAGCACACCGCGCAGATCTCCGTTATATTCATGCATGCATGGGTTTCAAACATCAGGATCTCTTATTCAAATATTTGAATTCAACTTTACATTGATTATGACCTCACCTATTCTTTTACACCCACACAATAGTCTTCTCTTTATAATTGTACCACTAACTTTCTCTCGTGCATGCATGCACACACACTACCAGTCGGCATTATCTATCACACGCATGCAATCTTTTTCTTCAGGTCGGTCTCCCATGAAGGCACACACCCACACACTCCCCTCTCCCTCATACCGGGCATTCTTTATCTCTCACGCGTGCATGCGCAATGATCGATGTTCCTCTATGTATGTGTGTATATAGCTAGGTCTTTCATAGTTTTGCACACAAACCGATCAATCGATATATCGAGTGAGGTCTCACCCTCTTTCCCACGTCCACATCGATCAATCTATACCACTCCCACGTCCACATCGATCAATCTATACCTCTCTATATAGGATTAACATAAATAGCTAATACACCCACATTAATTATATATCCAACATCCCCCTCTCATCATCCATGCCTTCCGCTTCATCTCTCAGATGCGTGCATAATGGCGAAGTGTGGGGACCCCGACTCATAAGTCGTGATCACCGAATGCACGTGTACAGTGATCCCAGAGATCAATGCTCACTGAACACACAGAAGCTGAATAACAAGAGTCTTACATCCATACATACCGTTTTACACAAGTAGGACCATTATGGTCAAGTCTTGAGTATATCATCGTAGCGGAAATCTTCAATAACAACTTGGACCCATGACATCTGCCTTAACCCTACAGGCATTCTGACTGGGAAGCGTCCTAGCTCGCATGTTCGTCATCGAAGTATTCTTCATCATATCCTGTTCTTTCATGCCTGGCCAATAAAATAACCAGTGGCAAGCCAATGAGTACTTTGAATGTACTCGCAAGCAACCCATGTTTAGGTTCAAGATACAATAAGGCATGATATAGGTAAACTTTTACAGAAAGCTAGTTTTGAGTGCAATGACATGTTCAACAACTTGCATAGCATGCATCAAGAGGATTCAAGTAACCATGAGAACAGGTTACAGATATCAACATAAATAGAGTGGGCACCAACCCATCTAACATAAATAGAGTGTGCACCAACCCATCTGACATAAATAGAGTGGGCACCAACCCATCTCAATCATGTCAAGTCCCTTGACTTGACCCAAGTCATTTTATCAACACACACACTTGGTTTGTAAACAAGTGGACGTAGCCCAAGAGCGGTTACCCAACTGTCCTTGACCGTGGACACGGCTATTCGAATAGTTTTACACTCTGCAGAGGTTGCACACTGTACCCACAAGATCCGGGGAACTTCCGTGTCAGCCACGACCCGCGGTACCTCAATTACCCGGGGTAAGCACCCGATCACTACCTTTCGCTAGACGACACTAACATGGAGTCCACTCGATTGGCAGTAACCCTTTCACATAACACTTTCATGGAGCCTTGCTCCCATAATTATCACATACCACTGGCACGGGCTACCAATGGTGTGTCCGGTGCCCTATGAAAACAGTCATGGCCGCCCTACCTGGCATGACCCCGTCCCGAGAGAGAGCACCAACTCTCCCCCGTCACTAGTAATGCGGGCTCCAAGCTAGTACTGACCTAGGTACTCAATAATGCCCTTTCCCATATAAGGGTAGAGTGGTTGCGCATGTAAGGTTGGAATAACGGTCGCAACTTCGACCAATCCGTTTTCGAAAACAACACACACACTTGCCTCGGTACACCACTTCGTCATCAAGTGGTTACCTATCTCATCATCTCCCTCGGGCATAAGTGGCACCCGACGGGGTTTTCGAAAAGACTTTTGAAATCACTTTGTCTCCTTCACCATGCATATACCCATCCCTTTTCCGTAGCATCTACTTTAGCATCCTATCTACTCCCACCGGCATAACCCTCATACGAAGGTAGGGTCGTGCACAATGCAAGTATCAACGAGGAAGTAACAGAGGCAACCAACCCACGTGGTTCACCATCTCATCACGATTCCGATGCGACAATAATAAAGAGCTATATGACATGCATAAAGAGGGTTTCACAGACATGGTCAAAGGGCTGCTTGCCTGTTTCATCAGAGTCTTGAGATCTTCTGGTCCTTCTCCAAGTACTCCATCTACTTCGTCAACTAACGTCGGAAACAAACACAATAAGCAACACAACAAGGCAGGAAATAAAAGTGCTCCAAAAATATGAGTTGGACTTTTCTGGGATACCTCTGGTCATATGAGGGATGACCAAAGTGGTTTCATTAGGATTTGATCAATGGACATCTCTGAACATTTCAATATGATGGAATCAAGGGGTTTATGGATTTGTAAGAAGTGTACATAAATATATTTTTGAAAAATGAGCAAAGGCACCCATTTAACAAAGGATGATTTTAGAAGCATCTAGGAATTGGTTTCACTGGATTTGGAGTTCAAATGAATTCCCTATGAATTTGCAAAGTTGACAAATATGAAGAAATGGCTCAATATATTGTGGGGTACAGAAAGTATTAATAAAAATGTTCATAAACTAAGTTATGAACTTAGAATCATTTAGGAATTTGAATCATGGCATTTGGATCAAAAATGGGCTCTCTGTGATTTTCTAAAGTTCATCACAAAAATAGGAAAGGTAGGATTTGATAAATATTTGTGAAGAAAATGTCTCTGGAAAAAGGTGCAAATAGCACCATGTGGTAGGGCATGATTTTAGAAACTACTAGAAATTTGAATCATTGGATTTGGAGCTCTTTTGAATTATTTATGGATTTTACAAGTCTACAGAAAAAGAAAAAGGAGAGGGATTTACCTAAATGGGCCAAATCTTGGCGGCGGCAGCGCGCACCGGGCGAGGGATAGCGGCGGTGCTACTGGGCCGGCCCAGCGGCTCGGCCACGTGCGCGGAGTGGGGGGTGACGTAGAAGGCGCAATCTGTGAGTGCGCTACCCAGCGGGGCAAGCGGATTAGCCCGAAGCCGTGACCACTTAAACGGAGGGGCCCGCTGACGGGGTCACTGACCTGCGGGGTCCACCCGCAGGGTCGTCTCCCTCCTCCCGCGCGTGACGAAGGAGGCAGAGGAGGCGGGGCCGAGCGCTTGCCGGCGCCCACTCCGGTGGCTCCGGTCACCTCCGGCAAAGCCCGGCACACCAGCGGATTCAGGAGAGCGTGACGCACCCGCCGAGGTGCGCCACGACGGCTGGGGTGGCGGGATGCGAGCGGTGCATCGCTCGTGGCAGACAGGGGCGACGGTGAGGTTGGGGCATGGCGCTGCAGTGCGTCCTTGGACGAGGGAAAGAGCGTGGGAGCTTCGCATTGCTCAGGGGAGCCTTCTGGTGGAGAGAGGAGAGGGAGAAGAGCTCGGGCTCGGCTGAATTTAGGTGGAGGCCGGCGGCGGCTCTTTGGCCATGGAGGGCTATGGAGGGCGCGGGGAGAGGAGTGAGTTGGTCCAGGGGGCATCTGGGAGGGAGAGAGAGGCAAAGGAGTAGAGAGGAGGCTCGGGGTGGCCTTAAATAGAAGGGGGCGAGGTGCACCGTGGCTCGTGCACCAGCGAGCTCCTAGCCGTTGCTGGAGGCCACGGGGGCACGCGTGGGCATGTCTGGGGGTGTTCGTGGGGTTGGTCTAGGGCTAGAGGAGGGGAGAGAAGGAGCGGGGAATCGCCAGGGTGCCGCGCGTGTGAGCCGCACCATTGGCGCGCTCGGGCGGCCGGTGTTTGCTAGCGCGGAGGCACGGGGAGGAGGAGAGAGGAAGGGGACAGCACCGTGGCGTGTTGCGGATGTCGAGGCACCTCGACTGGCGCAAGGGGGAGGCTCGAGGTGGTCGGGGGACGCGGCGTCAACGGTCGAACGCCCTGCCAGGCGCTCCAGAGCATGCAAATGGCCGGCACCCGCGGCTTTTTGCGCGCACCCGCGCGTCCACTTGTGTCTGGAAGCTGCAGGGGGGAGTAAACAATGGGAAAGTGGCTTTGGATGCCCTGGAACATGCCAAGAGTGAGAGAGAGATGAGAAAGGGAGGGGGAAGTGGCTGCCCAGAGAGGAAAAACGAGTCTATGCCCCCCTTCATCATTGCCTCTCGGGCAGGGAAGAACACCAGAGGTAAAGGGGGACTAGGAGAGGCTGTGGTAAAAAGTTGAGCTCATGGAGAATAGTGGAAGTGGTCAAAATGATGATTTTGGAAAAATGGCAGAAGGTGTTTGTTGTTGGTTTGGGCAAGAAAATTAATTCCACTTGCCATGAGAATTAACAGGATGGAATGGCACATAGAATTAGGGTGTTCCACCAAGTTTGAGCTCATTTGGGCAAAGTAGCCAATGTAACTTTGGTAAACCCTAGAAATCAGAAGAAATGGCTTTACCAAGATTTAGTCATGCAAATCAATTCTCCTTGATGCACCACTTGGTGTAGTGTCATCATTTGAGGCTCTGAACATGGCCACAAAAGTTGAGATCAAAAGGAGGAAGTTGCCAATGTAGAGTTGTTCAAATTTAGTTCTGGACAGGAAGGGTTTTGGGGCACTTTGATCAAGTTAACTTGTTCTCCAACTTGTGCCATTGGGTCTAGATGAATAATTAGAACATTTGAGAATGTTCACAAGGTTTGAGATTATTTGGGAATGTTTGGAAATGTAAAGTTGCTCAAACTTCAAAATGGACAGAAATGGTTTTGAGGGGATTTGATGATGTTATCTTGTTCTCCAAGTCATGAGACTTGGCAAGATCACCTAATATGTCATATGTGACATGATAGAAGTTTCTTGGAATTTTTGGAGAATATTACCTTTGTAAATATTTCAAAAGCTTGAAATATCCAGAAAGGGTTTTTGAGGGGTTTGACCAATATTTTGAACATGACCATGTGTTGAAACTCTTATATGTGGAAAATATATGTCCACTGAGTTTCCCTAATTTTTGCCAAATATTTTTGAAACAATAAAATAATTTTTCTCTATTAAAGACCATTTCTGGCCTTAAGAAAAAGCTTTTAAATAAAATAGGAAAATAACATTTAAAATTATATTTTTGTGGTTTCTGGGTATCCTATATCTAATAGGAGTCAAATATATTTTTGGAAATATTTTTACTGCCCTTAATTAAGTACTTGCAGTGCAAACCTCAATTCAGGGGTTTTTGGAAAACTAATTTTTGAAAATACTTTTTGGCCAAATTATTTTTGTAAGAAAATACTATATTGCTCTATACACATGGCATGATCATTGGGAAAAGGTTTTGGATCAAGGAGATGAAGTATAGGAGTTGGGGGATTTATTTGATTTTTAGAGCACTTGCAAACAACACACGAAATCCAATCAAGGCAAGGTCCAAAACACTCAAAAGTTTTTATCAAACCACATTTTATCATGATTTATTAGCTTAAGTGTTGTGGCATGAAAATCAGGGTGTGACATACCTACCCCCCTTACAAGAATCTCGTCCCCGAGATTCCCAGACTAGGCGCGGAAAGGAGTATGGAAACTTGGATTTGGGGTAGTCTTCACGTCCTCATATTGCTTCTGCTTCTGAGTGGTGCTCCATTGAATCTTGAAGGACCTGGTGTTGTAGCTTCATGTATGACGCTCTTCTTGATCCAGGTTGCTAATGGGTAGCTTGCGGTAGGTTAGATTGGGCTAGGGGTCGATGGCTCGGTGGTCAATGTCCTTGTAGAGACCGGGCTAGTTAGGAAGTTGGAAATGTTTCCGGAGTGGTGTCGTGTGGAAAAACGCTGCGCACAGCGGGTGAGTCAGGTGGTAACTCTAGTTGGTATCTGTCTTCTCTTCGTCTCGTAGCGATCTCGGAGGGGGTTGTTAAATCTTGGAGTGATCTTGAAGAAGGCCGATGAATCTTGGTGTAAGCTTCCTTGTCTTGGGAATGTTCGGTGCCTTTGAGAGGAGTGGCTTGCAGATATGCACGGTCTTCAACACGGAAGCTCACTCCTTGACGACGGTGGTTGGTATAGTTCTTCCTCCTTGACATGGCGGTCTTCGGATGTTCCCTAACCAGCTGATCAACTCTTCTTCCGTCTTCATGTGGACTGAGGCATTGGTGAGGGTCACGGTTGAGCATTGGCCAAGGTCTTATTGATCTAGAGCCAAAGCCCAAGGTCATGATCCAACCACGTTGTGGCTTGGTAGGGCTTAAGGGTTTCAGGGATTCCAGGGTGCGAGTGAATGTTTATCATCCCATCCTTGAGCACAGTTTCTGAGATGCCAATAGTTCTACCTAGTCCTTCAAACAAATAACCTTATACCCCGAAAGCATCGACTCTTGTAGGTCAGCTCCAATCATCACTCATGCTATTATTATCCTCATGACTCCCAAAGCGAGGTCTAATAAATCTATACATGTCACTATCCCAAACTCATATGTATGGCTACCCCTAAAAATCCATGGGTAGAGCATATAAGCTGCTAAGCTTGAATTTAATCACCACAATCCAAGTGCTCAGTCTATTGACCCAAGGTCCATGGTAAAGCATCCCTATCCTAAGGAAACACGTCGTAAGCCACTCCAAGATCTTGTTTCCTTCCTATGAATCAACTCCAACAACCCATTAACTACACCAATCACTACGTGATCCAGTAGTTCTTCAAATCCAATCTCTATGGTGTTCCACACGATCTTCTAATACCCTATAATCCACAAATACTGGGAAGGCTACCTTGCTATAGCCAATCCACCGATTTCCATTATCATGGCCAAGTAAACTCCAATGTCAAGCTTATATAGAACCCTAAATAAACTCCGACAATTAGTCCAATCTCCTAGTTTATCGTCCACCGAGAAACATGGTATCATGATCGAGATCATCAGTCTAAATCCAATTTACTCCGAACCATGTAGACATACTCAGCATCTATATTCAACTAGGATCACCTATTTAAATCCAAATCTTGTGTCCAAGGAGAATTCCTACATGTTCCCCCAAGTCATTTACGTAATATCAACTGTCTCCTATCAATATCCCATGGCTAAGTTTAAATCCAAATACTTCCAAGAATTCCAGCTTGCGAACACAATTATCCTACTAAATCCAATTTACTCAGGGGTAATGAAAGCTATGCTACTCTATAATCATGATCCCACCAAGTTCATCACCAACATGGTAGCCTCATAATCCACCAAATAGTCTCGGACGATTCCTCAAAGTCATTGATATAAACTCCCCAAGTCATTTGTCCTCTGTTCCTATATCCTTAAATTGTCTTCCCTATGGCATCGTCAGTTTTGGTGCTATCTTAGGATGATAATGTGCTCGTTCACTATGTCCACTAGTTCCCCAATGAACCCAGTGGTAAGCAAGGTGACGGAGGCTTAACAGGTTCTCTTGCAATTTCTTTGGGTTAAGCACATGGTTAAGGTTTCGAGCTGGGGTATCTCGTGAAGTCTCGAAGGGTCTAGGAATGGGTTCCTAATCTTGAGGAGTAGACATAACGCTACTGGGTTGCACTTGGTCGAGGAGGCTGCAACAAAAGTCTCCAGTGCTCGTTGGCTGTCGAAGTAGAATCCATGGTGTATCTTGTCTTGCTTGTCTTCACTTGAGGAGAGAGATGAGAGGGAAAAGTAGCATAGAGGAGGGGAATGCCTAAAGGGGGTTCTATAGTGCTAGCGCAAACAAACAGGTGCAAAAAGGGCCAAACAAAAGAAACAAGGTGAGGAAGGTGATATAGTCGCATACTTGTCGCCTAGGGCAAAAGTGCGACCTATATCAAAACACAAACAAATAAAAACAAGCAACACACAATCATGGTTCTATTCGAACTATCATACGGACTCGACTGTGCATAGGGGGTACACGACTCATCCTACCCTAGGGGTTCTCAGACTCAGTAGTCGTGCCTTGTGCCTCATGCAGTCTTTTGAGTTTTCCTCAGGTGTTGCTACGTCTCTTGTAGTTGTTCGATGAAACAATCTGGGTTGAGCCTGAAGATTCTTCAACAACTTCTCGCCTATTGAAGTGATGGGGTGGAGGTGGCTCCTCGTAACTGGCATTGACTTGGTCTTCTATTGTCTTCTTAATCACGATGATCCCTTTTTGTCTTCTAAGCCGTCGATGGTACCAGGTAGGTAATCCTTTATGCAATGACATTATCAAGGCGTAATAGAGGTTCATCATGTCGGTTACGTTGATGACAACATCGACACCAAGAGAGGGGGATGAGGAGAACTGTTTTCCTGCTCACTATGGTGAGGCGGACCAAATGGCTAGGTTCTCATCCATCGGTGGTTGCCGATACAACAGCGGTAGTGACAGGGTTACTCTATTAGCGATGTATATCACGATCTTGCATATTCTATGCCCTGATCATCGTAGGCTAAGGTTGCATCATCTTGGGGCAGTGTCAAGGGTGTCACCATCTCCTGGGTCTTCAGGTCCTGATTCCTCGAGGATGTATCTTTTGTTGGAATCGTCTTGTTGTGATGTCGCCAATCTTGTGTTCAGGAGATGTGGGTGAATTTCTGGCAAGAAATATTCCTCCTAGATTATCCACGAGGATTGCAAGGAATCCAGTGGCCAGGGGCATAAGGGTTCTAGCGACCAAAGGTTTTGAAGGGGAAGAGGAAAGTATATCTTAGTTTTTGAAAAACTGAGAAGAGAAGAGAAGTATAGACAGTTTTGAAAACTAGTAGTAGTTTTGGAAATAGTTTTACCCTAACTAACGACCATGCTAACTAAGGCTTCCTACAGTCAGGATGGCTCTGATACCAGCTCTGTGGGGACCCTGACTCATAAGTCGTGATCACCGAATGCACGTGTACAGTGATCCCAGAGATCAATGCTCACTGAACACACAGAAGTTGAATAACAAGAGTCTTACATCCATACATACCGTTTTACACAAGTAGGACCATTATGGTCAAGTCTTGAGTATATCATCGCAGCGGAAATCTTCAATAACAACTTGGACCCATGCCATCTGCCTTAACCCTACAAACATTCTGACTGGGAAGCGTCCTAGCACGCATGTTCGTCATCGAAGTATTCTTCATCATATCCTGTTCTTTCATGCCTGGCCAATAAAATAACCAGTGGCAAGCCAATGAGTACTTTGAATGTACTCGCAAGCAACCCATGTTTTGGTTCAAGATACAACAAGGCATGATATAGGTAAACTTTTGCAGAAAGCTAGTTTTGAGTGCAATGACATGTTCAACAACTTGCATAGCATGCATCAAGAGGATTCAAGTAACCATGTGGACAGGTTACAGATATCAACATAAATAGAGTGGGCACCAACCCATCTAACATAAATAGAGTGGGCACCAACCCATCTGACATAAATAGAGTGGGCACCAACCCATCTCAATCATGTCAAGTCCCTTGACTTGACCCAAGTCATTTTATCAGCACACACACTTGGTTTGTAAACAAGTGGACGTAGCCCAAGAGCGGTTACCCAACTATCCTTGACCGTGGACACGGCTATTCGAATAGTTTTACACTCTGCAGAGGTTGCACACTGTACCCACAAGATCCGGGGAACTTCCGTGTCAGCCACGACCCGCGGTACCTCAAGTACCCGGGGTAAGCACCCAATCACTACCTTTCCCTAGACGACACTAACATGGAGTCCACTCGATTGGCAGTAACCCCCGTGCCCAACATTTCACATAACACTTTCATGGAGCCTTGCTCCCATAATTATCACATACCACTGGCACGGGGTACCAACGGTGTGTCCGGTACCCTGTGAAAACAGTCATGGCCGCCCTACCTGACACGACCCCGTCCCGAGAGAGAGCACCGACTCTCCCCCGTCACTAGTAATGCGGGCTTCAAGCTAGTATTGACCTAGGTACTCAATAATGCCCTTTCCCATATAAGGGTAGAGTGGTTGCGCATGTAAGGTTGGAATAACGGTCGCAACTTCGACCAATCCATTTTCGAAAACAACACACACGATTGCCTCGGTACACCACTTCGTCATCAAGTGGTTACCCATCTCATCATCTCCCTCGGGCATAAGTGGCACCCGATGGGGTTTTCGAAAAGACTTTTGAAATCACTTTGTCTCCTTCACCATGCATATACCCATCCCTTTTGCGTAGCATCTACTTTAGCATCCTATCTACTCCCACCGGCATAACCCTCATACGAAGGTAGGGTCGTGCACAATGCAAGTATCAACGAGGAAGTAATAGAGGCAACCAACCCACGTGGTTCACCATCTCATCATGATTCCGATGCGACAATAATAAAGAGCTATATGACATGCATAAAGAGGGTTTCATAGACATGGTCAAAGGGCTGCTTGCCTGTTTCATCATAGTCTTGAGATCTTCTGGTCCTTCTCCAAGTACTCCGTCTACTTCGTCAACTAACGTCGAAAACAAACACAATAAGCAACACAACAAGGCAGGAAATAAAAGTGCTTCAAAAATATGAATTGGACTTTTCTGGGATACCTCTGGTCATATGAGGGATGACCAAAGTGGTTTCATTAGGATTTGATCAATGGACATCTCTGAACATTTCAATATGATGGAATCAAGGGGTTTATGGATTTGTAAGAAGTGTACGGAAATATATTTTTGAAAAATGAGCAAAGGCACCCATTTAACAAAGGATGATTTTAGAAGCATCTAGGAATTGGTTTCACTGGATTTGGAGTTCAAATGAATTCCCTATGAATTTGCAAATTTGACAAATATGAAGAAATGGCTCAATATATTGTGGGGTACAGAAAGTATTAATAAAAATGTTCATAAACTAAGTTATGAACTTAGAATCATTTAGGAATTTGAATCATGGCATTTGGATCAAAAATGGGCTCTCTGTGATTTTCTAAAGTTCATCACAGAAATAGGTAAGATAGGATTTGATAAATATTTGTGAAGAAAATGTCTCTGGAAAAAGGTGCAAATAGCACCATGTGGTAGGGCATGATTTTAGAAACTACTAGAAATTTGAATCATTGGAGTTGGAGCTCTGTTGAATTATTTATGGATTTTACAAGTCTACAGAAAAAGAAAAAGGAGAGGGATTTACCTAAATGGGCCAAATCTGGGCGGCAGCAGCGCGCACCGGGCGAGGGATAGCGGCGGTGCTACTGGGCGGGCCCAGCGGCTCGGCCACGTGCGCGGAGTGGGGGGTGACGTAGAAGGCGCAATCTGTGAGTGCGCTACCCAGCGGGGCAAGCGGATTAGCCCGAAGCCATGACCACTTAAACGGAGGGGCCCGCTGACGGGGTCACTGACCTGCGGGGTCCACCCGTACAGTCGTCTCCCTCCTCCCGCGCGCGACGAAGGAGGCAGAGGAGGCGAGGCCGAGCGCTTGCCGGCGCCCGCTCCGGTGGCTCCGGTGACCTCCGGCGATGCCCGGCACACCGGCGGATTCAGGAGAGCGTGACGCACCCGCCGAGGTGCGCCACGACGGCTGGGGTGGCGGGATGCAAGTGCTGCATCGCTCGCGGCAGACAGGGGCGACGGTGCTCGTGGGGTTGGTCTAGGGCTAGAGGAGGGGAGAGAAGGAGCGGGGAATGGCCAGGGTGCCGCGCGTGTGAGCCGCACCATTGGCGCGCTCGGGCAGCCGGTGTTTGCTAGCGCGGAGGCGCGGGGAGGAGGAGAGAGGAAGGGGACAGCGCTGTGGCGTGTTGCGAACGTCGAGGCACCTCGACTGGCGCAAGGGGGAGGCTCGAGGTGGTCGGGGGATGCGGCGTCAACGGTCGAACGCCCTGGCAGGCGCTCCAAAGCATGCAAATGGCCGGCACCCGCGGCTTTTTGCGCGCCCCCGCGTGTTCACTTGTGTCTGGAAGCTGCAGGGGGGAGTAAACAATGGAAAAGTGGCTTTGGATGCCCTGGAACATGCCAGGAGTGAGAGAGAGAGATGAGAAAGGGAGGGGGAAGTGGCTGCCTAGAGAGGAAAAACGAGTCTCTGCCCCCCTTCATCATTGCCTCTCGGGCAGGGAAGAACACCAGAGGTAAAGGGGGACTAGGAGAGGCTGTGGTAAAAAGTTGAGCTCATGGAGAATAGTGGAAGTGGTCAAAATGATGATTTTGGAAAAATGGCAGAAGGTGTTTGTTGTTGGTTTGGGCAAGAAAATTATTTCCACTTGCCATGAGAATTAACAGGATGGAATGGCACATAGAATTAGGGTGTTCCACCAAGTTTGAGCTCATTTGGGCAAAGTAGCCAATGTAACTTTGGTAAACCCTAGAAATTAGCAGAAATGGCTTACCAAGATTTACTCATGCAAATCAATTCTCCTTGATGCACCACTTGGTGTAGTGTCATCATTTGAGGCTCTGAACATGTCCACAAAAGTTGAGATCAAAAGGAGGAAGTTTCCAATGTAGAGTTGTTCAAATTTGGTTCTGGACAGGAAGGGTTTTGGGGCACTTTGATCAAGTTAACTTGTTCTCCAACTTGTGCCATTGGGTCTAGATGAATAATTAGAACATTTGAGAATGTTCACAAGGTTTGATATTATTTGGGAATGTTTGGCAATGTAAAGTTTCTCAAACTTCAAAATGGACAGAAATGGTTTTGAGGGGATTTGATGATGTTATCTTGTTCTCCAAGTCATGAGACTTGGCAAGATCACTTAATATGTCATATGTGACATGATAGAAGTTTCTTGGAATTTTTGGAGAATGTTACCTTTGTAAATATTTCAAAAGCTTGAAATATCCAGAAAGGGTTTTTGAGGGGTTTGCCCAATATTTTGAACATGACCATGTGTTGAAACTCTTATATATGGAAAATATATGTCCACTGAGTTTCCCTAATTTTTGCCAAATATTTTTGAAACAATAAAATAATTTTTTTCTATTAAAGACCATTTCTGGCCTTAAGGAAAAGCTTTTAAATAAAATAGGAAAATAACATTTAAAATTATATTTTTGTGGTTTCTGGGTATCCTATATCTAATAGGAGTCAAATATATTTTTGGAAAGATTTTTACTGCCCTTAATTAAGTACTTGCAGTGCAAACCTCAATTCAGGGGTTTTTGGAAAACTAATTTTTGAAAATACTTTTCGGCCAAATTATTTTTGTAAGAAAATACTATATTTCTCTATACACATGGCATGATCAATGGGAAAAGGTTTTGGATCAAGGAGATGAAGTATAGGAGTTGGGGGATTTATTTGATTTTTAGAGCACTTGCAAACAACACACGAAATCCAATCAAGGCAAGGTCCAAAACACTCAAAAGTTTTTATCAAACCACATTTTATCATGATTTATTAGCTTAAGTGTTGTGGCATGAAAATCAGGGTGTGACACGAAGACAGGGGGCAGTAAGGGCCCTGCTCCCCCTAACATCACTATATATCGAGGCTAATATGAATGTGATCATTAGACAATTGCTGCTAAAAAAGGTTTAATTTCATGAATTGACCCTCCTCGTAAAGGATTAGCAATGCTTGGCCCCCTAGCTCATTTATTTTTCATGGCTCCGCCACTGCGTGCAACAGCTCACGTGTTCGCCCCTTCTCTCTAAATATCGATCTCGCACTTGTGCATTCCTTCATAGTCTCCCTCCACTCGGCCCCTCGCACCATCTTCTAGCCCCCCACCGGATTTTGCCACATGTACAATCTAGCAGACTCCATGGTTGAACTTAAGCATAATGCACAAACCTCAAAACAACAGTGGTTCTCTTTTGTTCTAGAATCTTTCGTATCATAACTGCCCAATCTTTTTTTCTAGTTGAATTGCCATTATTTGTTTTTACTTTATGCTTCACAACGCACAATTCCATGAATCATAAAATAGATTAAGGGCTTCTTTGATTCAAAGGATTCTCAAAGGAATTTTGGAGGATTCTAATCATTAGGAATTTTTCCTATCTTGGTTGTTTGATTCGTAGGATTGCAAACCATAGGAATTTTTCCATATGATTCATTGGCACTAGATTTCATAGGAAACATCCCATCCACTCAAACCTCTTTGAAAGAATTCTGCGTTTTTTTATGCACAATCAAACACTCGAACAATCCTGTAGGATTCAATACGACATTCCACTATAATCCCATGTTTTTCCTATTCACGCGTTCTTAGCTTTTTTATAAAAACTAATTTGATTTTGAATGAGATGAACTATAAGAATTAAACGAAGGGCTACATCACGCATATATGACTAAGAGCTTACATGCTATAGTGTGGTATTTATTCATAATTTGGTTGCAAAATCTGATGCGTGCAATGCACGTGTAAATTACTAGTACTTCGAGTATGTGCAAAACACATAAATTAGAATACCAATGACACGCTACGCAGTGTCTCTCTTACAGTTCATGAAGCCATGTGGCATATGTGGAGGCGTTGTCGCGACCTCCTTGCGTGGATTGATCACAGTGACGTGCTGCTGGTTCCAGAAGAATGTACTCGTCCTCCCTGAGCCATACTGGCGGTACATGCACGAAGCGAAGATGTGCACGCATGCCACACACGCACTCATTCCCTCGCACGCACACGCGGGTACACGGGCGGATGCAATTTTGTACCAAGATCCACCCCATGTGATAATTTGACGCGTGTAAAGTCATTCAATTCATTGATGGTCAATTAATACAGCACATGCAAATTGAGTGGACGTGAGGGCAGAAGAAAGACATTATTACTCCACTGCGCGCATGCGAGTAGTTAAATCGTGGGTTGCTAGTAGTACTTCCATCGGTATCCTTCGTATTTTGTGCCAATTTTTGACAGTAACATAATATTTACGCATTTGAGCAGTGTAGTCTACTTGAAATTTATGTTCCACTAAACTCATCGGGAGCCGTTTTGGTCCTCGAAACCAAAACCATCAATTAATCTTTACCTTGTTCCCATCACATTCGAAAGCCTGCTCACACCTACTAGTACTACGTACCAAACCTGAATGTGTTCTCACTATGCAGGTATTAGTACTACTAGTGCTAGTACTCAGGTTATAAAAAGGGCAACTACCTAACCGAAAATTACTCTACCTTTCCTCCTCATAAGTGCTTCTTCTTCGTCCGTCGTTGCCATTGCCGGTGAGCAGAGCTCTAGGTCGAGAAATACTCATAACAAGGGAGCGGCAACCAAGGCTGCGGAAAAAAGAGAGGGTCGCCGCCATGTAGAGACCTCGAAAGATCTCTCACGGGCAGGCGATGGCTCCCAGGAGTGCACTAGACGCGGAGGCGAACATGCCGAGCCGGCGGAGCTGGAGTCGTTATCCCTCGACGGCATGCCCGATCAGCTCAATAAGCACCTCAATAAGCAGAAGGAGTTCATCCAAGGCTTGACGGAGTTGCTGAAGGAGAGCCTCGACGACATGCCCGCTGAGCTCAATCAGCAGGGGGAGTTGACCGCTGGCTTGGTGATGCTGCTGAAGAAGAGCATTGCCTCGGAGAAGAAGGTGACCGGCGAAATCCTGCGACTTCAGGAGGACAAGGTGAAGCTCTGCCATGAGATCGACCTGTTGAAGGAGAAGAACGCCGGCTGGAAGAAGCTGCATGAGGATAGTAGTTCCTCGATGAAGATGCTGCAGGCCCTCGTCATGGAACAGAAGGAGGAGTTGGCGAAGCTCCGCATCGAGCACCCGGCTGCTGTCAAGGTACGTAATGCGGCCGTGGAACAGATGATGAAGTCTCGCGTCGAGAAATCCCGCGTCATGGACAGAATGAAGAAGATGGCGGAGGAGACGCGCAAGTAGATGGAGGTCGTGGAGGCGATGAAAAAGCAGTTATGACTCCGCGGCGAATTAGATCATTTGGGGTGATAATCTTGCTTCTTCTTTTGCTGCTGTGTTTCATCTTTTGCTTCGGGTGTTTCTCCGCACGTGTCACGTTCTCTGCTACGCATGAATAGAACAATGGTTTTTGTTTTTTGAGGGAATGAATAGAACAATGCTAACAATGAGATGACTAGCAAATTAGATCATTTTTTATCGCCATATGGCACTGGGCTGTCGTGTTTTGTGCTCCTCCGTGGCAGTACTACTCCAGTGGAAAACTTGAGTATACCGCACGGTTCTTTGCTCCTCCTCGATCAGGTTGTCGGTGCATTTATACGAGCAGTCAAATCACAAGGCCCCGCCTTCCAGCAGTAATGAGCCGTCAAATCACAAAGGCCCTCGCCTCTCATGAAACCGACCAAGCTAGACTGCCCCGCCCTCTAGCCTTTTAAAAATGTATACTTTTGTACAGCAGTAGTATCGATGGATTGCGCCATGGAGCAAAACTTGAAATTAAAAAAAAGGTGGTACATATAGAGAGCGCTCGTCGCCAAATTATGCATATAGTACTATTAAAAAGGCTAGTCACAATAATGGTGTCCAGCACAACCCACCCATCAAATAAAACTAAGCACCCTGGAATTCTTTGACAAAACTAAGCACCCTGAAATTCTTTGACAACTAAACTGCTGGCTATATGATGTTGGCCATATATATTGTACGTATATAATGTGAATAAACGAGTGGTAGTACTATACCAACTAAAAGATGAAATGTAAGAAATACTAGTATGTACTTACTGAAGAGTTAAAGTAACAAGAAGAAACATAACATAGTTCTGCTGGGGGCTCAGCACAACACACCCCTCAAATTAAATTAAGCACACCTGAAATTAAACTTTGCAACTATTCCGGTAGACACTGCATTAGAACCACCATGAGCAACAACACTGCCACCTTGTCCACGTCCTCGACTTCGTCCTTGTCGCTCTTCCTCTTGGCCGATACTTCTTTCCTTGAACCACCAACTTGGCTGTTGCTCTTCATGCAACCCTTGTAGATATTGAAACAAAGGTAGCCATCCATTGCAGCGTATTGGATGTGGCCTATATCTAGTACATTCCGCTGCCATGCATGATGATGAAACGTGTATGGAGGTTTCTCCAGTTTACCGTACGAAGGATGAACCATGGCTCCTGCCAGGGTTAGCATTGAAGGCTGACGAGAGGACACCAACCGATTCTTTTGGAGGTCGGAGGTGTTGCCTACAACGAGGCCTATCCGACGCAGGACTTCTTTGTCGTTACCAAAGTCTGCAGTAACGAATTTGACTAGGTTGCTCTCAAGGAAGTCCTTAAAATTCTAGCACTCAACGTCGGCATGGCATATGTGGTAGACGAAGCATAAGTCATGCACGCAAACCTGGATCACCGCGAGCTTCTTCCTCTCTTCGTCCTTTAGATCCTTCTCTCGTCCCACGACTGTGGTGTACTCAACATCTAGCCCGGCGACCCACTCATCATGTGAGTCTTCGAACATGCGTCTGAAGCGAGAAAGGCATCCTTTCACCGTCGTGGAAGAACGGGTCTAGATGACGTCGAACTCATCGCCGGTGATGGTTCTAACCTTGTACTCACCGCCGATCGGGGAGATTTGGGGCGCATGGATTTGGGAGGAGGGTTAGGATTAGTGGAACTGCCGTAATGTGAATGGATGGGACGACTAGGAGCGAACCGCCGTAGTATTAAAGGACGTGCGGGGACGAGTAGGAGCGAACTGCCAGCGTGCGAATGGCAGGGTAATGGCTTTCCATTCTCCCATGATACGGGCTTCCGAGAGCCCTTGGATCGGAGATCGAACGGTTGCATGGTGTGATTCTAGACCAATGGGTGAATATCCTATCCTGGAGGGTTATTCTGCAAATTTTAAGCAACTTAGCATGCGACCGTTTGATCTCAGATCCAAGGGCTGCCAGCAGCCCATATCATAGTCGCGCCTACCACGACCGTCGCGTCGCTCGCGTGGTCGCGCCTTTGGATATTTAACACGGTGCATTAGGCTATCTGATGTTGGCATGTCATACATAGTCATCACTTAGTCACTCATACTACAACAAGGTTGGCTATAAGGTTGGCTATAAGTGTATTTTTTTACTCCTCTCTATCTCTTTCTTCGTACTCCCTCTGTCCCATAAAATAATAAACGTTTTTGACACTAGTGTAGTGCCAAAAACGTTCTTATATTATGGGACACAGGGAGTACTAGTATTTATTGCATTTGCCAAGGAGTGACCTCTTCCAATGAAATGGTGTTGCTAAGTTTGCTTCATTTAATTAGCTATAGACTCAAAATTGTCTTTTCACCTAGGTAGATGCGCTTAGCGCCGTTTCTTCCTTGGGTCACCAAACTAGTCTCTCTCTTCTTGATTAACTTGCCACATCAGACTTTATGCCTATGTGGCAAGCTTAAGCACCTGTAGGAGCAAGTAAGGTGCCCGTCCGTTGCACGGAAGAGTGAAATGCATTGATCGGGGTGTTGTTTATTTTGACAAAGGATCTAGGGGTCATCTCATGTGCAACCGGGTCGACGTGTCAAGCACGAAATAACAGTGCAGAAAAGCAGGGGGGCGCACCCCACCCGTACCAGCCCAGTGTTAGTAATGAGCAATGAGACGTCAAATCACAATGCCGCACCTTCCCAGACGGACGAAGCAACCATTATTTCACACTTCGGTTTGACATCATCTCAAAACACGTACTAGTATTGCTTCTGCCTCAAGAGGGACACGCGCATCGCCTTGGTACATCATGACACGTGGGACTGCATGACAGGCCATGCTCCCCCGCTGATCGTTGGGTAAAATCACCTCATTTTTACTATACTTCCTCCGGATCGGTTTACTACATTGCATGCACGTCGTTCTATGTTGAGAATTTAACTGGCTATATATATATATGTGATGAACAGTACGCTAGCCTTTTAAAAAATGTATACTTTCATATAGTAGTACTCCACTATCGATGGATTGCGCCATGGAGCAAAAATTGAAATTAAAAAAAAAGGTGGTACATATAGAGAGCGCTCGTCGCCAAATTATGCATATAGTACTATTAAAAAAGCTAGTACGTGCTTAATTGGGGTGCTAAATTCTATTAAAGAAATACTAGTACTAGTATGTACATACTGAAGAGTTAAAGTAACGAGAAGAAACATAACATAGTTCTGCTGGGGGTTCAGCACAACACACCCCTCAAATTAAACTAAGCACACCTGAAATTAAACTATGCAACTAATCCGGTAGACACAGCATTAGAAGTTTAGAACCGCCATGAGCAACGATACTGCCACGTTACTCGGAGTCCTCGTCCACGTCCTCGACTTTGTCCTTGTCCCTCTTCCTCTTGGCAGATACTTCTTTGCTTGAACCGCCAACTTGGCTGTTGCTCTTCATCCAACCCTTGTAGATATTGAAACAAAGGTAGCCATCCATTGCAGCGTACTGGATGTGGTCTATATGTAGTACATTCCGCTGCCATGCATGACGATGAAATGTGTAACGAGGTTTCTCCAGTTTGCGGTACGAAGGATGAACCATGGCTCCTGTCAGGGTCAGCATTGAGGGCTGACGAGAGGGCACCAGCCGATTCTTCTAGAGGTCGAAGGGGTTGCCTACAACGAGGCCTATCCGACGCATGACTTCTTTGTCGTTCTTAAAGTCTACAGGAACGAATTTGACTGTTTTGTCCTCGAGGAAGTTCTTAAAATCCTGGCACTCAACGTCGGCATGGCATATGTGGTAGACCAAGCAAACGTTATGTACGCAAACCTGGATCACAGCGGGCTTCTTCCTCTCTTCGTCCTTTAGATCCTTCTCTCGTCCCAGGACTGTGGTGTACTCAACATCTAGCCCAGCGACCCACTCATCATGTGAGTTTTCGAACATGCGTCTGAAGCGAGAAAGGCATCATTTCACCGTCGCGGAAGTACGGGTGTAGATGACGTCGAGCTCATCGCCGGTGATGGTTCTAACCTTGTACTCACCGACGATCGGGGAGATTTGGGATGCCATAGATTTGGGAGGAGGGTTAGGATTAGTGGAACTACCGTAATGTGAATGGACGGGACGACTAGGAGCAAACCACCGTAGTATTAAAGGACGTGCGGGAAAGAGTAGGAGCGAACTACCAGCGTGCGAACGGCAGGGTAGTGGCTTTCCATTCTCCCATGATACGGGCTTACGAGAGCCCTTGGATCTAAGATCGAACGGTTGCATGGCGTGATTCTAGACCTATGGGTGAATATCCTATCCTGGAGGGTTATTCTTAAAATTTTCAGCAACTTAGCATGCGACCGTTTGATCTCAGATCCAAGGGCTGCCAGCAGCCCGTATCATGGTCGCGCCTACCACGACCGTCGCGTCGCTCGCGTGGTCGCGCCCTTGGAGATTTAACACGGTGCGTTAGGCTATCTGATGTTGGCATGTCATACATAGTCATCACTTAGTCACTCATACTACAACAAGGTTGGCTATAAGTGTATTTTTTTACTCCTCTCTATCTCTTTCTTCGTACTCCCTCTGTCCCATAATATAAGAACGTTTTTGACACTAGCTAGTGTAGTGTCAAAAACGTTCTTATATAATGGGACACAGGGAGTACTAGTATTTATTGCATTTGCCAAGGAGTGACCTCTTCCAATGAAATGGTGTTGCTAAGTTTGCTTCATTTAATTAGCTATAGACTCAAAATTGTCTTTTCACCTAGGTACACGCGCTTAGCACCGTTTCTTCCTTGGGTCACCAAACTAGTCTCTCTCTTCTTGATTAACTTGCCACACCAGACTTTATGCCTATGTGGCAAGCTTAAGCACCTGTAGGAGCAAGTAAGTCATCTTAGGCTGTGCACCGTGACCAAGGAGGAGGAGAAAACGGGAAACGTTAACATTTATTTGCTAATTAATAGTATTGCATGCAACTAACTAACCACTGCATGTCATGTTTGATAGTCTCAAGTCATTAAAAGCATGCACACCCTTTATCTCTTATTGGTTGATATGTCAAGAAACAAGAAACGAGGTAGAAGTTAATGCACCGCGCCTAAGTGTTTTGGGATTATTTGATTTTCTTAAGATGACTTACACACCTAGACGGAGGGTGCGCTTTACATGGCATTTTTGCATATGTGGAGGAAAGAGAGGCAAGGAAAAAGTGGAGAAGTGGGCTCTCATGCAAGAGCCAGCCTCTACTACTACATGGTGGAGCATTGGGAGAGGCACCTGTATGGAGGTGGTCAGGAATCGGGAGACTCACGACGGTCGTAGCGCCACAGTTAAAATGATAATGGCAAGTCAAATCACGGGGCCCCGCCTGTCCAGCAGTAACTCACGGTCAAATCACACAGCCCTACGTTTGCAGCAACCTACTCCCTCGTCTTCTCGCGTCTCTGTCGAACCGACTATGCGGAACTGTCACGCCGCCTACCGGGCAGGAAAAGCCCTGCCCTCGACTTTTAAATAGTATACAGTATACTAATTTTGTATCCATGGATTGCGCCCGCGCCATGGAGCAAATCGTCTAGAAAACGGCGGTACACATGTACGGAGTATACAGCACGCACGTCGCGTTCGCGTCGCACCCCAGACGGTCGGTCGGTCTGTCATGCTGCTCTCTGAATGGAACGCGCTTCATATTGCGTTCGCACACACATGTGGGACGACAATTGAGAACTGACCATAGGCACACTCCCCGGCCCCGCAAGTCGGGTGACTTAATAGAAGAGGGAGACGAGCGATAGTACTAGAGAAGTGTTGTACTACATTGGTGCCTGGACGATCCCTGCAAGACACGGAAGATCAGTTAGTCCATGCATGTGACCAGACTCCAGCAGACACGCCTGGATTGGCTATCGTCTACATATTGTGCAGGCTGTTTTGTACATGGCTGTAGTTGTGGTGAGAAATCTAAAAAAAGGTTTCTTGTCATCTTGCAAAATTATGTGTCATGTGCTTTGGATCACTGCGAGGGTTAAACAGCGACAACTGAGTTGGGCTAGTCATTGGGGGCACATGCACGAACTGTGACTACTCGGCTGCCATCTAGGTCAAGCCGGCTATGTTAATTAGGACATCTATCGACGGACCCCTTTTCTACGAGTTTATCTTTAATTTGAGCTTTGTTCCTCGTCTAGTTTGTCCGTCGGGATTCATGTTGTCTCCTTTGGGCAGTGAGGTTATGATTTCTTGTCATGTGGCATTTTTTCGTGTTATATGTTATAATCCGGCGCTTCAGATCAAAATGACGACAACTGCGCCTCCGGGCCATGTGCATGAAGACTTCTCGACAATCTTTGACGAGGTCAAGCCGGCTCCGATAGACAAAAGAAAACCAAGTACTACTCCACTATATAGGCAGGAGCCTCCGCGCTTGCTTGCTAGTGTTGCTCTCTTCACACCGTCTCGGCCTCTCCAGATCTAAACACGACAGCGGTGGCCACTCTCTCTCTCTCTCTCTCTCTCTCTCTCTCTCTCTCTGCTCACCGCTGGACACAGATCCAGCCGGATCCTCTCCGCCGGGGAAGGTGAGAAGGTGCAACGTTCACGCGGTCGTCCTCGGCGACGGCTCTTAGCCACTGCTGGGCGCGTACCGATCATCCTGCCTTGCCGTTCTCTCCCAAGCACCGCTGGCGAGGGAGGGCCTGTCGGTGTCAAAACCGGTGGATCTTGGGTAGGGGGTCCCGAACTATGCGTCTAGGCGGATGGTAACAGGAGACAAGGGTCACGATGTTTTTACCCAGGTTCGGGCCCTCTCGGTGGAGGTAAAACCCTACTCCTTCTTGCTTAATATTGATGATATGGGTAGTACAAGAGTAGATCTACCACGAGATCAAAGAGGCTAAACCCTAGAAGCTAGCCTATGGTATGATTGTTGTTCGTCCTACGGACTAAAACCCTCCGGTTTATATAGACATCGGAGAGGGCTAGGGTTACACATAGTCGGTTGCAATGGTAGGAGATCTACATATCCGTATCGCCAAGCTTGCCTTCCACACCAAGGAAAGTCCCATCCGGACACGGGACAGAGTCTTCAATCTTGTATCTTCATAGTCTAGGAGTCCGGCCGACGGTAATAGTCCGGCCATCCAGACACCCCTAATTCAGGACTCCCTCAGATGCCCCTGAATTAGGCTTCAATGACGACGAGTCCGGCGCGCATATTGTCTTCGGCATTGCAAGGCGGGTTCCTCCTCCGAATACTCCAAGGAAGATTTTGAACACAAGGATAGTGTCCGGCTCTGCAAAATAAGTTCCACATACCATCGTAGAGAGAATAACATTTACACAAGTTCAATCTGCTGACGTATTCCATGGCGTGACATCACACCATGGCCAGGCCTTTATTCGAATCGTTTTTACTGTTCCACCTCAGCACGTTTAGCGAAGCGATTTCCTTGGCACGTCTTGTCAAAGCTGAGATCGTGTCCCCTTATTCCGTGATTCTCATCAATACGGGCGTGGGTAGCCCAACCGCGCCATTGATTACGGCGCTTGGGAGATAAGCGAGTTTTACCAGGCTGGTGGGGACGCATAGTTTCGTCCGTCCATATATAAGGGGATAAGGATCCACCTTTTACCTACGCCTTCTTCCTCCTTTGCTTATCCATTTCCGCGTACTGAAGCTCCAGCTCCCAAGTCCGCACATCTCGCCTCAACCTTCCCCAGCCATGTCCGGAGCGGGAGGCAAGTGGATGGCCTCCTCCGTTACGGAGGGGCACATCAAAAAGTTGAGCAAAGCCAGATACCTGCACAACGACATTGCGCACCGGCTTCCAGACGAGGGGCAGCTCGTCCCCACCCCCAGGCCCCATGAGAGGGTGGTGTTCCTTCCCCATTGCCTCCGCGGACTGGGCTTCCCACTCCACCCATTTGTCCGGGGGCTCATGTTCTACTACGGCCTGGATTTCCATGATCTGGCCCCGAATTTGATCCTCAACATCTCAACGTTTATCGTTGTGTGCGAGGCCTTCCTCCGCATCAAACCCCACTTCGGCTTATGGCTGAAGACCTTCAATGTCAAGCCGAAGGTAGTGGGCGGCCAGCAGGTGTAGTGCGGAGGCGCCATGGTGGGCAAGATGCCCAACGTCATATGGCTCGAGGGCGCCTTCGTGGAAATCATCAAAGGGTGGCAACCGGGGTGGTTCTACATCACCGAGCCGCGTGACCCTGAATGGGCAGCGGCCCCCGAATTCAGATCTGGCATCCCCACACGGCTCACCTCCTGGAAAGAGAAGGGCCTGTGAAAGTGCAACTATCCCTAGGTGGTTTTGGTAATTCATAACAACATATAGCTCATTGAGCTAATGCTATTCCAAGATTATTATTTCAGGAAAGCTCAATGAATGGCATGGCATGGATGATGAAAGTGGATCCCTCAAAATACTAAGGACAAAGGATTGGCTCAAGCTCAAAAGCTCAAGACTCTTCATTTTACATTTTAGTGATCCAAGATCACATTGAGTCTATAGGAAAAGCCAATACTATCAAGGAGGGATGAGGTGTTGCTTAATGAGCCTCTTGCTTCATGTGCTTAGTGATATGCTCCAAAACACTCAGCTACTTTCCCACATCCACAAATGACCTAAACCCAAAGCCAAAATCGGTCACACCGATTCTTCCTATCCGGCACCACCGATTCCAAAAGTCATAGCCACTGCCACAAACCCTAAGCAAATCGGTCTTACCGATAGGGATCTCGATCTCACCGAGATGGGGTTGTAATCTCTCTGTTTCCCTTCGTAACGTTTCGGTCTGACCGAAGTGAGCGATCGGTCCCATCGAGATTACAATGTAAACTCTCTGTTTCCTTTTTGTAACACATCGGTCTCACCGAAAAGAGCAAATCGGTCCCACCGAGTTTACCTGACCAACTCTTTGGAAAGCTTATTACCAAATCGGTCTCACCGAGTTTGAGTAATCGGTCTTACTGAGATTACGTTATGCCCTAACCCTAACCGAATTGGTCTCACCGAGATGCATGTCAGTCCCACCGAAAATCACTAACGGTCACTAGGTTTACTAAATCGATCCGATCGAGTTTAACAATTCGGTCCCACCGAGTTTAGTAAATTGTGTGTAACGGTTAGATTTTGTGTGGAGGCTATACATACCCCCCCACCTCCTCTTCATTTGTGGAGAGAGCCACCAGAATGAACCTACACTTCCAACTTACCATTTCTGAGAGAGAACCACCTACTCATGTGTTGAGGCCAAGATATTCCATTCCTACCATATGAATCTTGATCTCTAGCCTTCCCCAAGTTGCTTTCCACTCAAATCTTCTTTCCACCAGATCCAAAACCTATGAGAGAGAGTTGAGCGTTGGGGAGACTATCATTTGAAGCACAAGAGCAAGGAGTTCATCATCAACGCACCATTTGTTACTTCTTGGAGAGTGGTGTCTCCTAGATTGGCTAGGTGTCACTTGGGAGCCTCCGACAAGATTGTGGAGTTGAACCAAGGAGTTTGTAAGGGCAAGGAGATCGCCTACTTCATGAAGATCTACCGCTAGTGAGGCAAGTCCTTCGTGGGCGACGGCCATGGTGGGATAGACAAGGTTGCTTCTTCGTGGACCCTTCGTGGGTGGAGCCCTCCGTGGACTCGCGCAGCCGTTACCCTTCGTGGGTTGAAGTCTCCATCAACGTGGATGTACGATAGCACCACCTATCAGAACCACGCCAAAAACATCCGTGTCTCCAATTGCGTTTGAATCCTCCAAACCCTTCCCTTTACTTTCTTGCAAGTTGCATGCTTTAATTTCCGCTGCCTATATACTCTTTGCATGCTTGCTTGAATTGTGTGATGATTGCTTGACTTGTCCTAAAATAGCTAAAATCTGCCAAACTCTAAAATTGGGAAAAGGTTAAGTTTTTATTGGTCAAGTAGTCTAATCACCCCCCTCTAGACATACTTCAACGTCCTACAAGTGGTATCAGAGCTTTGGTCTCCATTTGCTTTGATTTCCATAGCTTTTGGTGGTCATAGCCTTGGTTTCACAACCTAGGAGAGTATGGCGTCTAGCGAGGGAAATTATCACCGTAGAGGTCCTTACTTTGATGGTACTAATTTTGCTAGTTGGAAGCATAAGATGAAAATGCATATTCTTGGACATAACCCCGCCGTTTGGGCAATTATTTGTATTGGCTTGCAAGGTGAATTTTTCGATGGGGGAGAACCAAACCATGAAGCTAATGCGGAAGAATTGAAGATGCTGCAATACAACGCTCAAGCTTGTGATATCATCTTCAACGGATTGTGCCCCGAAGAATTCAACAAAATCAGCCGTCTTGAGAATGGAAAGGAAATTTGGGATACTTTTATTGATATGCATGAAGGTACCGAGTCCGTCAAGGAATCCAAGTTGGATGTGCTCTAGAGTCATCTTGACAAGTTCAAAATGAAGGATGGTGAAGGTGTCGCTGAAACGTACTCTAGGCTTGCTCTTATCACAAATGAGATTGCCGGCTTAGGGAGTGAAGAGATGACCGACAAATTCATCATCAAGAAGATTCTAAGAGCATTGGATGGAAAGTATGATACCGTGTGCACATTGACTCAAATGATGCCAAACTACAAAGATCTCAAGCCAACGGAAGTCATTGGAAAAATTGTTGCTCATGAGATGTCACTCAAGGATAAGGAGGAACTTCATAACAAGTCAAGTGGTGCTTACAAAGCCTCAAGTGAAGCCCCCACATCATCAAGTGAGAAACAAACCTTCAATGAAGAATTGAGCTTAACGGTGAAGAACTTCAACAAATTCTACAAGAGTAGAAGCAAAGAAAGAAGCTCCAAGTCAAGGTCTTACAATGACAAAAGATCTTCTAGTCGAGAGCGCAATTGCTACAATTGTGGGAGACCCGGACACTACTCTAATGAGTGTACGGTACCCTACAAAAGAAGAGAAGACTCTCCAAGAAGAAGGAGCAAAAGAGAAGAATCACCACCAAGAGAGAGGAGGAGTAGAGATGATCGTTATGAATGAAGACCTTCACGGAGAAGCAAGGATTTGGAAAGGAAGGACAAGTCATCAAGGAGCTACACAAAACGAAGACATCAAGCTCATGTTGGTGAATGGGTATCCGGCTCCGACTCCCACAATCACTCCGAGAGAAGCTATCACTCCGACTCCGAATATACTCAAGATGAAGGTGTTGCCGGTCTAGCACTTGTATCAACCAACTCCTACGACATATTTGACTCACCAAATGAAGGTGTTGGAAGATGCTTCATGGCCAAAGGTCCAAAGGTAACACATCCTGAGTATGTTGATTTCAATAGTGATGAAGATGACTTGCTTGTGGATGATGATTTACTTGTTGACAACTCTAGTGATGAATACTATGATGAAACATCAATTAATCATGCTAATCAAGATAAAACGAATGACAATGATAAGGAGAAGATTGAGCTTCTAACTAAAGAACTAAACTCTATTAAGTTAGTCATGAAACTATCTACGAAGATCATCGAGAACTTTTAAGGGCTCATGAGAAGTTACGCTTTGAAAAGCTCAATCTTGAGCAAGAGCATGAGTTCTTAAAAGCAATCAATGACGATCTCCGCAAGAAAAGTTCTTCTTACATTGCCAAGCATTTACTCTTATCTACTTACATGCCTCAAGTGAAGTCTAGTAACAAGTACAAGAAAGATACTTCCTCTAGTAGTAACAATAATAATGTCAAATTCAATATTGTTGCTTCTAGTAGTTATCTTGATTCCACTAATGATTCTCTTAGCCAAGTTACACTTGAGCAAGAAAATAGCTTATTGAAGGGAATTATAGATAAAGGTGTTTACAAGAGCCTTGCCGGGAGTAAGCAATTCGAGGAAATTATACGCAAGCAAGGAAGGCACCGGAAGAATCAAGGTGTTGGTTTTGAACGAAAGTTCAATGCCAATGGAGTTGAGTGGGAAGAAGATCAATACCCCAAGACGAAGTTTGTTCCTTAACAAGAGAAGTATGATCCTACTTCCTTCAAGGGAACACAAGCTCAAGATGATATTCCACCACAAGACCACAAGAACAAAGGCAAGGACAAGCTTCAAGAAGAGATTGATGCATTTGAAGAAGCACCTAAAGCCTTGTTCAAGTGGGTTCCCAAGACTACATCAAGTTCTACTTCATCAAGTACAACTACAACTCCAAGGATTCCCATCAAATGATGTGGATCCCGAAGAAGAAGAACTAGAGAGTCCTTGAGGGTGACTCCGCCAACATTCTTCACTCATATCATTTTGGCAAGAACAAGTGCAATCAACTTCCACATCTTGCACTAGTTCAAGGAGTCACAAACCCTCATGTTGGTAAGTTGAAAGTGCAACTCACTCCAAAGGATTGCTCCAAATGATCTACACCAATATTGAGCATCCACATCTTCAACACCTACTAGAAGTCATCATCGAAAAAACCCAAGGTTAGTTCATCCCTCTAAGGGGGATCTCACATCTAGTGGGAGCTTAACTCTAAGAATTGAGTCAAAGCAACTCTAATGGTGTGAACACATCAATGCATTATGTAAAAGTGGTAACCCCACTTGAGCTTAAACGATGAGTATGACCTATGATCAAATGTTCTCATTTGACTCCTAAGTCAATATACTCATATATAGATGACCTAGTCATCGCCAATTGTTTGATAGATGCTACAATTGGTTGTGCATGCTTTGCCACATATTTCATTTGCCATCTTATTGTGTGAGCATGTTGGTGCATATTTTACTCATTCAAGGACATCCACTTGTTGTTTTGATTGTTTGGTTCTTTTCTTTTTGCCAAGTGGATGGACAAGAATGCCTAAGAACCTTCTTTAGCTATCTATGCTTTTCTCATCTCAAACTCTATTCATGCTACATCACAAAATTTGATCAAGTCAGATTCGAACCACTCTGTGTGAGGAGCACTCGGAGTCCCCGATTCGTCATAGACTTAAACTTCCAAAACCTCTTTGTGATTCTTGGTCAGACCGATTCCTCCATTTCGGTCCTACCGAGATCATTAAGTTGATCTGAGTTTTCAATCTCGGTGCAACCGATTTGAACTTTTCGGTCTCACCGATTTGCTGTAACTGAACACAGTTATGCATCTCGGTGCCACTGAGTTGTTCCACTCGGTCACACCGACAGGGTCGGGCTATATATAGCCACGGGCAAAATTTTGGAAATTTCTCTGAAACCCTTCTCCCGCGCAATAGCTCGCTCTGCCATCACAGGTCTCCGGATCGTCTCCTCGTCGCCAGCAGCCTCCTGTCGCTGGTCTCCGCCGCCGTCAACGGATTTCGTCCCCGCCGTTGCCGCCGTAGCAAGTCCACCGCCAAGTTAGGGTATGGACTTGATCTTTGTGCTATCCATGTCTGATTCCAAGCACATTGTATTTCTATTGAATCTTGCCACGATTGAAACTCTTCTATCCAGCCAAAGTAGTCCATAGATTAGATGAGATTCAAATTTTTAGGGTTAGGTTTCCGCCGAAATCATCTCGGACCCACCGAGTTGAAAAACTCGGTATCACCGATTTGGCTTATGCCATTGCACTAGTGACTCGGTCTGACCGAGAATTACTAATCGGTGCGACCGATTTGAGGATTCTGTGAAACCAGTAGCAGCCTCGGTGCCATCGAACAATGACTCGGTCCAACCGAGATCATCAGTTTAGGTTCCAAGACTGCTTCGGTATCACCGAGTTTGAAAATCGGTTGATCCGAAATGCTTTTTGTGGAAAACTAAAACTGAACTTTTGAATCATTCTTTTGCAAAAATCTCTGCATTTTGTGTTGCTTATCTATTCTATATCATCTATAACTCTTCACAGGGTCAGCAGTCAGCTTTTGCAGTATGTCAGATCAGAGTGACAGCCAGAACAGGTCAGAAGAGCAGATGGACTTGAGTGAGGGCACTAGTCCATCAACTACAGATGAAGGGAGCAGAAGTACTCCTAGCAATTTGCCTAAGGCTGCTACTAGGCAAAGGAGGAAAAGAACTTCAGATTCTGAGGATGAAGATTACAAAGCTGAGGAAGATGAGGCCACTACCAAGAAAGTGTTGCTCAAGAAGGAATATGGCTCTGCACAGAGCACAAAGCCAGGTCTGAAGAGGAAAGTTCCTGCCAAGAGGACACCAATGCCAACGGCCAGAAAGTCCACTCAAGTGCAAGCTCAGGCTCAACCCAAAGAAGCACCTGAGAAGAAAGTCACTTCTTCCAAACCTCAGAAAGTCCCCACTGGTGCAACTATGAAGTTCACAATTGAATCAGAGGATGATGGTGATCAGGACAAGAAAAAGAAGAGAGCAAGAACTACAACTGCCAAGGTCCTTGGAAAGCCCTCTATAGAAGAGATTCTGATGAAGAGGAAGAGGATGTTGCACCAGCACCTAAGGCACCTAAGCTTATGGGTGATGCAATCAGGTCAGGGGCTGCAACATCTAAGCCCAAGGAAGCACCCAAAGCTGCCTCCAAGGCCAAGCATGTTCCAAAGAGGAATACTAGGAGTATTCCAGCTGCTGAGAAGAACAAGGCCCCAGTGCCCAATGTTGCTGAAGATGAATGTCGGTGTCAAAACTGGCGGATCTCGGGTAGGGGGTCCCAAACTGTGCGTCTAGGCGGATGGTAACAGGAAACAAGGGACACGATGTTTTACCCAGGTTCGGGCCCTCTCGATGGAGGTAAAACCCTACGTCCTGCTTGATTAATATTGATGATATGGGTAGTACAAGAGTGGATCTACCACGAGATCAAGGAGGCTAAACCCTAGAAGCTAGCCTATGGTATGATTGTTGTAATTTATGTTGTGTCCTACGGACTAAAGCCCTCCGGTTTATATAGGCACCGGAGAGGGCTAGGGTTACACAGAGTCGGTTACAATGGTAGGAGATCTACATATCCGTATCGCCAAGCTTGCCTTCCACGCCAAGGAAAGTCCCATCCGGACACGGGACGGAGTCTTCAATCTTGTATCTTTGTAGTCTTGGAGTCCGGCGGACGATGATAGTCCGGCTGTCCGGACACCCCCTAGTCCAGGACTCCCTCAGTAGCCCCTGAACCAGGCTTCAATGACGATAAGTCCGGCGCGCATAATGTTCGGCATTGCAAGGCGGGTTCCTCCTTTGAATAATCCAGAGAAGATCATGAACACCAGGATAGTGTCCGGCTCTGCAAAATAAATTCCACATTCCACCGTAGAGAGAATAAAATGTACACAAGCTCAATCTGCTGACGTATGACGTCACACCACTACCAAGCCTTTACTTGAATCGTTTTTTATTATACCACCTCAGCGCGTTTAGCGAAGCGGTTTCCTTGGCACGTCTTGTCGAAGCAGAGATCGTGTTCCCCTTATTCCGGGATTCTCATCAATACGGACGTGGGTAACCCAACCGCGCCATTGATGGTGGCGCTTGGGAGATAAGCGAGTTTTACCAGGCTGGTGGGGGACGCATAGTCTTCGCCCGCCTATATATAAGGGATAAGGATTCACCTTTTCACCCACGCCTTCTTCCTCCTTTGCTTATCCACCTCCGCGCACTCAAGCTCCAGCGCCCAAGTTCGCGCATCTCGTCTCAACCTTCTCCGACCATGTCCGGAGGGGGAGGCAAATGGTTGGCTTCCACCGTTAAGGAGGAGCACATCACAAAGCTGTGCAGCTCCGGATACCTTTCCGGCGACATCGCGCACCGGCTGCCCGACGAGGGGCAGCTCATCCCTACCCCCGGGCCCCATGAGAGGGTCGTTTTCCTTCCCCACTTCCTCCGCGGACTGGGCTTTCCACTTCACCCCTTTGTCCGGGGGCTCATGTTCTACTACGGCCTGGATTTCCATGATCTGGCGCCGAACTTCATCCTCAACATCTCGGCGTTTATCGTCGTGTGCGAGGCCCTCCTCTGCATCCGGCCCCACTTCGGCTTGTGGCTCAAGACCTTCAACGTCAAGCTGAAGGTAGTGAAGGGCACGCAGGCGGAGTGCGGAGGCGCCATGTTGGGCAAGATGCCCAACGTCCTCTGGTTCGAAGGGGCCTTCGTGGACTCCGTCAAGGGGTGGCAATCGGGGTGGTTCTACATCACCGAGCCGCGCGACCCTACGTGGGCGGCGGCCCCCGAGTTTAGATCTGGTATCCCTACGCAGCTCACCTCCTGGAAAGAGAAGGGCTTGCTGTGGGGTGATTCGAAGGAGCTGACGGGACTCCGAGCCTGTATCTAGAAGCTGGTGAACAAGAAGCCCAGGCTTGTCGACGTGGTCCAAGTCATGCTCGTCCGCCGGATTCTCCCATGCCAAGAACGGGCATTCAATCTGTGGGAGTTCGATCCGGAACAGCACCAGGCGCTGAGCGGGCTCTTCGACACGACGTACGAAGGCGCCTGGAGGGTGCTGTTTAAGGGCGCCGAAGCCCCCGCATCCGCGACGGAAGATCGCGGATTTCACTCGCAGCATCCGGCTGACGAGGTAAGTGATTCTACCCCTTTACGGGACACTTATTGTAAATAGATTGATTCTAAGAGGGTTTCAATTTCCCTTTTCCTTTGACAGGAATGGATGAAGAAGGCCGAGCAGCTCATCTGCCCGGCTCCCATGCCAGAAGACCCAGTGGGTGCCCGTCTAGCGGGGCTGCTGGTTCCGGCACCGCATGTGGTGCCGGAGAAGAAGGCCAAGAAGGTGGCCACGGGCACTTGAAAGAGTTCCCGTTATCAATCGTCCGACGACGAGGCGGACTCCTCCCCCGAAGACGAGGAGGAGGAAGAAGACTCTCTCCCAGAGGGGGGAGAGAGGAAGAGGAAGGCTTCCCCAACAGGGGAGGCCGAAGGGTCCAAGAGGGGGAGAACTATTCCCCCGGACAGCTCTGCCAACACCGACGTTGGCGACGAGGAGTGGCCTTCAAGGGCCAGGCCTCCGGCGAGATCGTAAGTATCCGGATCCCTGAATGATATGCAATTTCTTTTGTGTCACATAGTGTCCTACTAATGCCGCATATTGCCCGCAGTCCGGCCGATGATGATCTCCCCGCTTCATCGAGCGGGTCGTTGGCCCCGTCGGATGTGGATTCCCTTCCGACTGCCTCCACCCCCCGCGCCGATGAGGACGCCGAGGTGGGATCCCAGAAAGGGACCCATCAGGAGGAGGCTCCGGAGGCGCCGCAAGGCAGCCTCCCGGACTTTGCGCCGGACTCTACGCCGGAACCTGCAGTGGTTCCAGAGTCCGGCAGGCGGCCCCTTCGAAAGAAGGGCAAGACCGTGACGCCGGCGGCCTCCGTCCAACCGGAGGCGCCGGACAACTTGCTGGAGGCGCTCAAAGGCGCTTCCATCGAGGAAGAACACCGCACTGTTATGAGTGCGGTGATTCAGAAGGTTCAGCTCGCCAAGAGCGGGCTGACCGAAGCCTGCAGTAGCCTTCTAACAGGCTTTGAGGTAAGAAGTTAAAATTATGTAATGTAATACCGCATAGACAGTAGCCCCTGATGCTCGGTTCGGTGTTCGGAAAGAAAAGCCGGACTGAGGATCTAAAAAGATATTCGCAGGTTGCTAATAAATTATGTCAATATGGGTTTGCAGGCTGTGCTGCTGACCTCTGCCGCACTGACTGCGGAGGTTGGTGCATTAAAGCAAGATCTCGAGCGGTCCGAGCGAGAGCTCGGCCATGCCAAGAGGCAGCTCGAGGACAAAGAAGGTGAGTAGCACCACTTTGAATTTTTACCTTACAGAAAAGGATTTTGGTTGCAATAAAATTAACAAGGATAATACGTGTACTGCAGGGGCCACAAACGAGGTGGCAGCCCTGAAGGAGGCTGTGTCCGCGGCCGAACGCAGTGCGGCCGCGGAACGGGCAGAGCGAGAAAAGCAGGAGGCACAGGTGGCGGCAGTGCGGCAAGAGCTCCAGGCTCTCATGGAGAAGCATGAGAGTTTGGAGCGCGACTCCAAGACTCGAGAGTCCGAGCTCGCCTCGGCTCTCGAAAGTGCCAAGTCCGCCAAGGCCGAGGCCCGTAAGGCCCTTCAGGAGGTTGAAGATGTGAAGAAGATAGCGGCGGGTAAGGCATTTTTCATGCAAAGCAAGCATGTTAATGTAAACTACCTGACACTTACCCGCATTCGGAGCTCTCCAGGGGCGTTTGCAGATCTGCCGCGCAGTGTATCCGATGCCGCCGCATTCTACCGTGGCGAGGAGGGGAGCTCAACGGAGAAGGTCTTCTGGTCTCAGTACGCTGAGGCCGGCCATCCGGTGCCCCCAAGCGACCAGCTGAAGCAGCTGGTCGAGCTCCACAAGGTAGCTGAGGAGGCCATGAAGGGCCTTATAGTCCGGCTGTGGCCTGGACAGGCCATGCCTGGGAGCTACTTCGGCCTCGTGCGGCGGCTGGTGGATGCGTGCCCCTGGGTGGATGTCATCAAGCGCTCCGCCTGTATTGAAGGTGCTCGTCGGGCCCTTGCCCGCGCAAAGGTGCACTGGGGCAGGCTGGATGCGGAGAAGCTTCTTACTGACCCGCCGCCAGCGGGCAAGGAGTATCGTACGCCCGAAATGTACTATAAGACTGTCCTGAAGGGTGCCCGCAATATTGCGGATGAGTGCCCCAGAGATGTAATTATTGAGTGAAAACTCGCTATGTATTATCCTGTGCGCTGAAAACTTTGTTCATATGCGCTACGCAACGCTTGTTTAATTTAAAATATTACCTTCTGTGCGGCCGTTTATAAAATCTGAGAGATGGCAAGTCGTTGGCTTCAGCCCCCAAGCCACGAGTGCTGGGGTGTTCGGGATAAACTTGGGCACTATTGTTCCTATTTTTGGGTCCATCTAGGGAGGCGCTCAACACAACGAACAAGGCAACCGGACTTATAATGCTTGAACACTCTCACTTAGCCATAGAATTCTATAATTTTAAATTTCGGCGAAGCCCCTAGTATTCGGAAGACCGAATTCGGGGCGCTATCCACGCCTTCATCGGACATTATCCGGAACTTCGCTCGAAGCGGCATGAGTCTTTAGGGACCCGAAAAGACCTCTCGAACAGCGACCAGTCTCTCGCCTTATCATGCCAGTCAGTTTTAGCTTTCTCCACTGAGGCGCTCGCCCAGCTCAACCGGGGCGCAATCGCAGTGGTTCTCCCAGTGCCACCTTAGCCGACAGAACGAAACGTAAGGCACCAAAACATGGGAGCCGGGCAAACCCAACTATTGACCCAAGACATGATTCGGAGCCGATTCATATAATGCTATAAGTTCGGGGTGCCGCACTTGTGAAAGTGTTCGGACTTATCACACCATAATGCGGGGAACATAAGCCCCTGGTGTATTCGGCCGTACCAATAATATACGGGTGCGAGATGTCATTAATGAACATATGTGTAAAGTAATGCAATAACAGGCAAAAAATGCTGCATTATTTATTTAAAGGATTCTGCTATGAGTGCGGAGTGATACAAATAGTGCGGTAAGCAAGGGATTTGGACTAATCAAACATGTCCCCCTCCAGGGATAGGCTGTGGACTGGTGGGTATAATCAAATTTAATGCTCGTAAAGGAGACCACATGAGTGTTTATCGCAGTCTTCTTTCTTCCCTGGCTGTTGCATCATGAATTCGGCGGGTTCACCGCCGGACATGGCCTCTGGTGAACGGAATCCTGTGTACACAAAGGAAGAAAATAATAACAAAAAGGAGTGACACACTTGTGAGCCCCTGGTGTGGTCGAGCCGCACTCTGGGTCTATTGTGGTCGTGCCCCTTCCCCTAGGCCCATGGTATCTCCAGAGCGTAATGATGTACGCGGAGGGTTGGTCTTGCAATTATGCAACGGCTGGGGTTGGGGCCGCATTGCTACGCGTGCTCGCAACGTGCCAGGTGGTCTTGGTTGATGTTGCTCCGGGCGCATTTGGCCGTGTCCGACCGTTTAACGGTCGGACTCGAATATTGCCTTAAAAGGCTGCTCTGTACTTCTGCCGCGAGAGCCGCTGTGTGTTCCTCCGTTCGGAGGGAGTGTTCCGTATTTCCATTGACTGTGATGACTCCACGAGGGCCTGGCATCTTGAGCTTGAGGTATGCGTAATGCGGTACCGCGTTGAACTTTGCAAACGCGGTTCGTCCGAGCAGGGCGTGATAGCCGCTGTGGAATGGGACTATGTCGAAGATTAACTCCTCGCTCCGGAAATTGTCCGGGGATCCGAAGACCACTTCCAGTGTAACTGAGCCTGTACAATTGGCCTCAACACCTGGTATGACGCCTTTGAAAGTCGTCTTTGTAGGTTTAATCCTTGAGGGGTCTATGCCCATCTTGCGCACTGTATCCTGATAAAGCAGGTTCAGGCTACTGCCGTCGTCCATCAGGACTCTCGTGAGGTGAAATCCATCGACGATTGGGTCTAAAACCAATGCAGCGAATCCGCCATGGCGGATACTAGTCGGATGATCTCTTCGATCGAAAGTGATCGGGCAAGAGGACCATGGATTGAACTTAGGGGCGACTGGCTCCATCGCATATACGTCCCTTAGTGCACGCTTTCGCTCCCTCTTGGGTATATGGGTTGCGTATATCATGTTCACCGTCCGCACTTGTGGGGGGAAACCCTTCTGTCCTCTATTGTTCGGCGGTCGGGTCTCTTCCTCGTCGTCGCTGTGCAGCCCCTTGTCATTGTTTTCGGCAATTAACTTGCCTGCCTGCTTGAACACCCAACAATCTCTGTTGGTGTGATTAGCTGGCTTTTCAGGGGTGCCATGTATCTGGCATAAGCGGTCGAGTATTCGGTCCAAATTGGACGGACCCGGAGTGGTTCTTTTGAATGGCTTCTTCCGCTGACCGGGTTTAGAGCCTCGGAATCCGGCGTTGACTGCCGTATCCTCCTTGTCGTCGCCGTTAATGCGGCGTTTATTTTTGCTTCGACGCGACCTGCCATTGTGGTCCTTGGTATCCGGACTGCCAGAATTTTTACTGAGGTTGTTGCTGCGAGCTAGCCAGCTATCCTCTCCCGCACAGAAGCGGGTCATTAATGATGTGAGGGCTGCCATGGATTTCGGCTTTTCCTGTCCTAGGTGCCGGGCTAGCCATTCGTCGCGGATGTTATGCTTGAAGGCTGCGAGGGCCTCTGCATCCGGACAGTCGACGATTTGATTTTTCTTTGTGAGGAACCGTGTCCAGAATTGTCTGGCCGATTCGTCTGGCTGTTGAATTATGTGGCTAAGGTCATCGGCGTCTGGTGGTCGCACATATGTGCCCTGGAAGTTGTCGAGGAATGCGGCTTCCAGGTCTTCCCAACACCCAATTGACTCTGCGGGCAAGCTGTTAAGCCAATGCCAAGCTGGTCCTTTAAGCTTGAGTGGGAGATACTTGATGGCGTGGAGATCGTCGCCGCGGGCCATATGGATGTGAAGGAGGTAATCTTCGATCAAAACCGCGGGGTCTGTTGTGCCATCGTAGGATTCAATGTTTACGGGTTTAAACCCTTCAGGGATTTGATGATCCATTACTTCGTCAGTGAAGCATAGCGGGTGTGCGGCGCCTCTATATTGAGCAATATCACGACGTAGCTCGAGAGAGCGTTGTCTGCTGTGTTCGGCCCGGCCGGAGTTATTGTATCTGGCACGACGGTATTCGTCGTGGGTCGTGGGGCGCCCATGTGATCCATAGATGGATCTGGATTGCCTTGCTTTGTCCTCCAATATATCTCGCAAGTCCGGCGCATTCCCTCTTGGCTTCGTACTTTTGGAGCGATGCCGGGGTACGGTCTTGGTGGAGGGCCTAGATGCCTCTCTGTCTCGGCCACGGGGTGGTCGGTCGGCCGTATTGTGCGCTGGCGATGAAGGTATGTATGTTTCCTCCTCTAATCGGGGGAGCAACTTGCGTCTTGGGTAGCTTTTGGAGGGGCGTTCGAGTTCATACTCTTCGGCCGCGAGGACCTCGGTCCATCGATCGGCCAGCAGGTCCTGATCAGCTTGAAGCTGCTGCTGCTTTTTCTTTAGGCTATTTGCCGTGGCGATAAGCCTGCGTTTAAAACGCTCTTGTTCGACGGGATCCTCGGGCACGACGAATTCGTCGTCGTTGAGGCTTGCCTCGTCTTCGGAGGGAGGTATATAATTATCATCCTCGACCTCTTCGTCTGCCGCCCTCTCGTGAGGGCTTGCTTCTGCATCCTCCTGCGCTGAATCTTGCTGGAGGGGATTATCTTCGGCACTCTCTGGGGTATTATTATCTCCTGTGCCTGAATCTCCATTCTTGCTGTGGCGGGATTTAGAGCGGCGCCGCTGACGTCGGCGCTTGGGCTGTTTCTTTGAGGAATCTGCCTCCGCTGCTTCTTCGCCGTCCCCCTCTTTTGGGGTGTCCACCATGTATATGTCATATGACGAGGTGGTCTTCCAGTGCCCTGTAGGCGCTGGTTCTTGTTCGTCTCCGGCATCGTCGTCCATACCGTCGATGTCCTCGGAGTCGTAGTCTAGCATGTCTGTTAGATCGTCGACAGTGGCTACAAAGTGGGTGGTGGGTGGGCTTTGAATTTCTTCGTCGTCCGTATCCCAACCGTCCTGGCCATAGTCCGGCCAGGTCTCTCCGGATAGCAAGAGATGTTTTAGCAAATTTAGGATGTCGCCAAAGGGCGAGTGTTGGAAGATGTCCGCGGCGGTGAATTCCATGACCGGCGCCCAATCAGATTATATTGGCAGGGGCGCGGGAGGTCCGGAGTCCAGCAGGGAGTCCGACACCTCGGAGTCACGAGCTTCGCAAGGGACAAGGTTAGTGTTCGGCTCCATCGCCGTGGAAGTTGCGGCCCCCGAGGCGGTGTCCAGCCACCGGTCCTCGATCTGGGTGATCGGCTCCGGACTGAGGGCCGGAGTGGATTCTTGTGCGGCCACCAAGGCACTGTCCGGCGGCAGAGCTAGATCATGCCCATCATGACAGTGCGGCACGCTCGGCTGTGGCTCGAGCCCGTCGAAGATCAAGTCCCCGCGGATGTTGGCCGTGAAGTTTAGGCTTCTGAACCTGACCTGACGGCCAGGGGCGTAGCTTTCGATCTGCTCCAGATGGCCAAGTGAATTAGCCCGCAATGCAAAGCCGCCGAATACGAAGATCTGTCCGGGGAGAAAAGTCTCACCCTGGACAGCGTTGTTGATCGAAGAAGCCATCGAGCCTACCGGTGACGACACAGAGGAACTCTCAATGAAAGCACCAATGTCGGTGTCAAAACCGGCGGATCTCAGGTAGGGGGTCCCGAACTGTGCGTCTAGGCGGATGGTAACAGGAAACAAGGGACACGATGTTTTACCCAGGTTCGGGCCCTCTCGATGGAGGTAAAACCCTACGTCCTGCTTGATTAATATTGATGATATGGGTAGTACAAGAGTGGATCTACCACGAGATCAAGGAGGCTAAACCCTAGAAGCTAGCCTATGGTATGATTGTTGTAATGTATGTTGTGTCCTACGGACTAAAGCCCTCCGGTTTATATAGGCACCGGAGAGGGCTAGGGTTACACAGAGTCGGTTACAATGGTAGGAGATCTACATATCCGTATCGCCAAGCTTGCCTTCCACGCCAAGGAAAGTCCCATCCAGACACGGGACGGAGTCTTCAATCTTGTATCTTCGTAGTCTTGGAGTCCGGCGGACGATGATAGTCCGGCTGTCCGGACACCCCCTAGTCCAGGACTCCCTCAATGAAGATGAAGAAGGACAGGTCCTAAGAAAGCTCAAGCCCACGATACCAGACCACAGTGATACCCATCCTGTGGCTAAGGACATGATAATCAGGAAGGATTCAGGGCTGAGACTGTGGAGGATGGAAGATCCATATGCTTCAAGAAGAAGAACTGCTGTTGACTACAAGTTCCATACAAAGGAACAACAGGACTTTTATGAAACAATTTTTTTGGACAAGAAGCCCATAGTTTGTGACATGAGGTGGGTCGACTAGACCTACATCAAGGACAATGAAGAGCACTATCCTGGAGTGCAAGACAGTTTTATTGCTTGTGGAGTTGCTGATTTTGTTGGATAGAAGTTCACCAACTGGAATGATGAGCTTATCATGCAGTTCTACTCCACAGCACATTTTTACCCAGATGGTAGAATTGTTTGGATGTCTGAAGGTACAAGGTACCAATCCACTGTTGAAGAATGGGCATGTCTGATAAATGCCCCCAAGGAAAATGAGGATGACCTGGACATTTATGCAAAGAAGAAGTTGGGTCACAATTCAATGGCTCACATGTACAAGGAGATTCCAGACAAGGCAGTAGAGCCTCACAAGTTTGGATCAGTTCACTTTCTGCTGTCAGGGTTGCCAACCATCAATTGGATTCTGAGGCACACTCTGTTGCCCAAGTCTGGTGACCATAACATGATTAGAGGGCATGCCATCAACATGCTGCATGTGTTTGATGTGCCACAGAAGTTCAAAGTCATGAGCCTAATAGTTGAAACAATCAAGAGGACTGCAGCTGATCAGAAGAGGAGCTGTGGATATGCACCTCAGATTCAAGAATTGATCAACTCAAAGATGGGCACAGGGAAATATTAGTTGGATAAGGAACATTTTCCACTTTATCCAGACTTTGAGGACAATGAGGTTGTCATGAATGAGGATGATCCACAATCAGTTCAAGCTCAGGAGAAGAAGGAGAAGGCAAAGAAGGAGAAGGCTGCCAAGATGCCAACTCAAGAAGAGGCATCTGAATATTTCTTGAAAACCAAACAGGAGCAGCTTGGTTACTTGATAGCATCAACTCTGAGGATTGAGAAAGGACTGGCCACCCTCACTCGGAATCAGGAGAGCCTTGAAAGAATCATGGAACAAAAATTCTATGATCTAGATGTTAAAGTAACTGAGATTTAGTCAGTTGTAGAGCAGCTGCAGGATGATATGCTGGAGAGGAAGGGCAAGACTAGCACAAATGTGTTTGCCAGAGTGCCCAGATCCCAGAGGTCAGTTGCAGTGCCAGTGACAGACACTAGAGCAACAACTTCAGCACCAGCTACTGCCACTACAGTTCCAGTGCAACCAGCTCCAGCATCCACTCCAGCACCCTCTACTTCAACTGAAGCCTTCGTCCAAGGAGCTATCAGGACACCACCACCAGAAGATCAAGCCTGAGAGTCGATCTAGCACTATGCATTTTCTATGAACTTTTTGGTAACTTGTTGCCAAAGGGGGAGAAAAATGTATAGATCATAGGCTTCGAGAGAGAGTGTTGCTTTTGTTCTCTCTTGCTTTATTTGGTGGTTTTTCAAACTTTGTTTGCTTTTGGTTGAGATACTATGCTTGTGAGACATTGATGATCATGTGTTTGATCATAAGCTACACCTATGCATGCTTCATATTATCCTATCTATCTTATGTGATCACTCACTATTCTTGGTGATGAGTGCATGTATTCATTGTTTATTATTTGGAGTGCTCCACCAAGATGTATGTGACATGGAAGAGTAACCCATGAGCCTAATTCATTGTGCATTTGCAGTCCAAAGCAAATCTTAATCCATGCACAAATTTAGGGGGAGCTCTTGCTTATCACATACTTCTCAAAGCGACGATGTTATTCAATCTTATTATCATTTGTCGAAGCTTTGATCTATATGTTGTCATCAATTACCAAAAAGGGGGAGATTGAAAGTGCAACTATCCCTAGGTGGTTTTGCTATTCCAAGATTATTATTTCAGGAAAGCTCAATGAATGGCATGGCATGGATGATGAAAGTGGATCCCTCAAAATACTAAGGACAAAGGATTGGCTCAAGCTCAAAAGCTCAAGACTCTTCATTTTACATTTTAGTGATCCAGGATCACATTGAGTCTATAGGAAAAGCCAATACTATCAAGGAGGGATGAGGTGTTGCTTAATGAGCCTCTTGCTTCATGTGCTTAGTGATATGCTCCAAAACACTCAGCTACTTTCCCACATCCACAAATGACCTAAACCCAAAGCCAAAATCGGTCACACCGATTCTTCCTATCCGGCGCCACCGATTCCAAAAGTCATAGCCACTGCCACAAACCCTAAGCGAATCGATCTTACCGATAGGGATCTCGGTCTCACCGAGATGGGGTTGTAATCTCTCTGTTTCCCTTCGTAACATTTTGGTCTAACCGAAGTGAGCGATCGGTCCCACCGAGCTTACAATGTAAACTCTTTGTTTCCTTTTTGTAACATTTCTCTCACCGAAAAGAGCAAATCGGTCCCACCGAGTTTACCTGACCAACTCTCTGGAAAGCTTATTACCAAATCGGTCTCACCGAGTTTGAGTAATCGGTCTTACCGAGATTACGTTATGCCCTAACCCTAACCGAATCGGTCTCACCGAGAAGCATGTCAGTCCCACCGAAAATCACTAACGGTCACTAGGTTTACTAAATTGGTCCGACCGAGTTTAACAATTCGGTCCCACCGAGTTTAGTAAATTGTGTGTAATGGTTAGATTTTGTGTGGAGGCTATATATACCCCTCCACCTCCTCTTCATTCGTGGAGAGAGCCATCAGAATGAACCTACACTTCCAACTTACCATTTCTGAGAGAGAACCACCTACTCATGTGTTGAGGCCAAGATATTCCATTCCTACAATATGAATCTTGATCTCTAGCCTTCCCCAAGTTGCTTTCCACTCAAATCTTCTTTCCACCAGATCCAAAACCTATGAGAGAGAGTTGAGCGTTGGGGAGACTATCATTTGAAGCACAAGAGCAAGGAGTTTGTTACTTCTTGGAGATTGGTGTCTCCTAGATTGGCTAGGTGTCACTTGGGAGCCTCTGACAAGATTGTGGAGTTGAACCAAGGAGTTTGTAAGGGCAAGGAGATCGCCTACTTCGTGAAGATCTACCGCTAGTGAGGCAAGTCCTTCATGGGCGACGGCCATGGTGGGATAGACAAGGTTGCTTCTTCGTGGTCCCTTCGTGGGTGGAGCCCTCCGTGGACTCGCGCAGCCGTTACCCTTTGGGGGTTGAAGTCTGCATCAACGTGGATGTACGATAGCACCACCTGTCGGAACCACGCCAAAAACATCCGTTTCTCCAGTTGCGTTTGAATCCTCCAAACCCTTCCCTTTACTTTCTTGCAAGTTGCATGCTTTAATTTCCGCTGCCTATATACTCTTTGCATGCTTGCTTGAATTGTGTGATGATTGCTTGACTTGTCCTAAAATAGCTAAAATCTGCCAAACTCTAAAATTGGGAAAAGGTTAAGTTTTTATTGGTCAAGTAGTCTAATCACCCCCCCCTCTAGACACACTTCAAGGTCCTACAGCCTGACATGGGGTGATTTGGAAGAGCTGACCGGACTCCAAACCTGCGTCCAAAACCTTGTGAACAAGAAGATCAAGCTCGTCAACGCAGTCCAGGTCATGCTCATCCGCCGGATCCTCCCGTGCCAACAACGGGCTTTCAACTTGTGGGAGTTTGATTCGGCACAACACCAGACCTTGAGTAGGCTCTTCGACACTACGTACAAAGATGCCTGGAAGGTGCTGTTCAAGGGCGCCAAGGCTCCTGCATCCGCTACCGAAGATCGCGGATTCAGCTCGCAGCGTCAAGCCGGCGAGGTAAGCTATTTTACCCTTTACGGGACACTTGTTTTTCATAGTTTGACTCTATGCGGGATCTAAACTCCCCTACCTTTGACAGGCCTGGCAGAAGAAGTCCGGGCAGGTTAACTGTCCGGCTCCCTTACCAGAAGACTCAGCGGACGCCCGATTGACGGGGCTGCTGGTTCCGGCACCTCACGTGGTGCTGGACAAGAAGGCCAAGAAGAAGGCCACGGGAACCCAAAAGAGTTCCCGGCATCAGGTGTTATCGGACTCATCGTCCGATGACTCCGAGGCGGACTCCTCCCGCGAAGACGAGGAGGAGAAAAAAGAGGCTTCTCCCCCAGCGGGGGGAGAGAAGAAAAGGAAGGCCTCCCCAGCTGGGGAGGCCAGAGGGTCCAAGAAGGGAAGGACCCTTCCTCCAGACTTTTCCACCAACGCCGATGACGGCGGAGAGGATTGTCCCTCGAGGGCCAAGCCCCTGGCAAGATCGTAAGTGTCCGGATTCCAAAATAACTCATGATTTTTCCTTTGTCGCGTAGTGTCTTCTAACGCCGAATACAGCCATGTAGCCCGCCCAAGGACGAGCTCCCCACTTCGTCGAGCGGCTCCCTGGATTCGTCGGATGTGAATAGCACTTCACTTCCGACCGCCTCCTCCCCCCGTGACGTAGACGACGCCGCGGTGGAGTCCCAAAAGGGGCCCAACCAGGAGGAGGTGGTCCTGGAGGCGCCGCAAGGCGACCTCCCAGACTCCGGGCGCAAAGAGGGCAAAACCCTAGAGGGCTCTAAGTCTGGCCCTATGCCGGACACCGTACCGGAACCTACAGTGATTCCGAAGTCCGGCAGGCGGGCCCTTCGTAAGAAGGGCAAGACTGCGACGCTGGTGGCCTCCGTCCAACCGGAGGCACCAGATAACTTGCTGGAGGCGCTTAACGGCGCCTCTATCGACGAGGAGCACCGCACTGTTATGAGTGCGGTGATTCGGAAAGTTCAGTCCGCCAAGAGCGGGCCGACTGAAGCCTGTACCAGCCTTCTAACAGGCTTTGAGGTATGTAATTAAGATATGTAAAAATAGTACCGCATAGACAGTAGCCCCTGATGCTCAGTTTGGTGTTCGGAAAGAAAAGCCAAACTGAGGATCTAAAAAGATATACGCAGGAGTCTAACATAAGCATGTCAATATGGGAATGCAGGCTGCACTGCTGACCTCTGCCACACTGATTGCGGAGGTCAATGTATTGAAGCAGAGCCTCGAGCGGTCCGAGAACGAGCTCGACCGTGCCAACAAGCAGCTCGAGGACAATGAAGGTAAGTAATACCTTATTAAAGTAATACCTTATAGAAAGGATTTGGTTGCAAAAAATGACATGAATAACGTGAGTATTGCAGGGGCCACGAACGAGGTGGTGACCCTGAAGGAGGCGGTGTCCAAGGCTGAAAAAAGTGCGGCCGTGGAGCGCATCGAGCGAGAGAAGCAGGAGGCGCGGGTGGCGGAGGTGCATCAAGAGCTCCAGGCTTTCATGGAAAAACACGAGAGTTTGGAGGGTGACTCGAAGACTCGAGAGTCCGAGCTTGCCTTGGCTCTTGAGAGTGACAAAGCCGCTAAGGCCGAAGCCCAGAAGGCCCTCCAGGAGATTGAGGCGATAAAAAAGATAGCGGCGGGTAAGGCATTCTTCATGCAAAGCAAGCATGTAAAAGTGAATTATCTGTTACTTACCCGAATTCGGAGCTCTCCAGGAGCGTTCACAAATCTGCCCCGTAGTGTGTCCGATGCTGCCATGTTCTATCGAGCAGAGGAGGGGAGCTCGACGAAAAAGGTGTTCTGGTCTCAATATGCTCAGGCCGGACATCCGGTGCCCCTGAGCGACAAGCTGAAGCAGCTGGTCGAGCTCCACAAGGTGGCCGAACAGGCCATGAAGGGCCTCATAGTTCAGTTGTGGCCTAAAGAAGCCATGCCTGGGAGCTACTTCAGTCTGGTGCGGCGGCTGGTGGACGCCTGTCCATGGATTGAAGTCATCAAGCGTTCCGTCTGCATTGAAGGTGCCCGTCGGGCCCTTGCCCGCGCTAAAGTGCATTGGGGCAAGATGGACAGCGAGAAGCTTGTGACGGACATGCCACCGCCGGGCAAGGAGTATCACACGCCCGAGATGTACTATAAGGGTGTCCTGAAGGGTGCCCGCCTTATAGCGGGTGAGTGCTCTAAAGATGTAATTTTTGAGTAGACTCGCATTTGTTATCCTGTATGCTGAAAACTTTGTTCATATGCGCTAAGCAATGCTTGTTAATTTAAAATATTACCTTCTGTGCGGCCGTTTATCAAATTTGAGAGATGGCAAGTCGTTGGCTTCAGCCCTAATGCCATGAGTGCTGGGGTGTTCGGGATAAACTTGAGCGCTCTTGTTCCCATCCTTGGGTCCTTCGAGGGAGGCACTCAACACAACGAACAAGGCAACCGGACTATAATTCTTGAACACTCCCACTTAGCCATAGAATTCTATAATTTTAAATTTCGGCGAAGCCCCTAGTGTTCGGAAGACCGAATTCAGGGCGCTATCCACACCTGGGCCGGACAAAGCCGACTCCTTGCTCTAAGCGGAATAAGTCTTTAGGGACTCGAAAAACCTTTCGAACAGTGACCGGCTCTCGCCTTATCATGATAGTCAGTTTTAGCTTTCTCCACTGAGGTGCTCAACCCAGCTCAACCGGGGCACAATCGCCGTGGTTCTCCTAGCGCTACCTTAGCCGATATAACGGAACGTAATGTACCAAAACATGGGAGCCAGGCAAACCCAATATTGACCCAAGACATGATTCGGAGCCGATGCATATAATGCTATATGTTCGGGGTGCCGCACTTGTTAAAGTGTTCGGACTTATCACACCATATTTTGGGGTACTTAAGCCCCTGGTGTATTTGGCCGTACCAAAGCGTACGGATGCAACATGTCATAAGTGAACATATATAGATAGAAAAAGGAATGCAATAATAGGCAAAAAGCGATGCGTTGTTTATTCAAAAAATACTGCAATGAAAGCAGAACAATGCAAATAGTGCGATAAGCAAGGGATGGGACTATTTAACATGTCCCCCTCCAGGGGTAGGCTGCGGGATGGTATGTAAAATAGGTATACTGCTCGTAATAGAGACCACCTGGACACTCGACGTAGCTTTTCTGCTTCCCTGGCTGTTGCATCGTGAGTTCGGCAATTCTACTGTCGGACATGGCTTCTGGAAAACGGAGTCCTGAGAATAAGAAAAAAAAGAATGACACAATTGGGAGCCCCTCGTGCGGTTGAGCCGCTCTCCGGGCATGACGTGGTCGTGCCCCTACCCCTATGCCCATGGTATCTCTGGAGCGTAGTTATGTACGTGTGGTACTGGTCTCGCGATTTCGCGAGGGCTGGGGTTAGGGCCGCATTGCTACGCGTGCTCGGAACATGCCAGGCGGTCTTGTTGTAGGTTACTCCGGGCGCGCTTGACGGTGTCCGGACGTTTAGTAGTCGGACTCGAGAATTGCCTTAAGAGGTTGCTTTGTACTTCCGCCGCGAGGGCTGCCATATGCTCCTCCGTTCGGAGAGAGCGTTTGGTGTTTCCATTGACCGTGATTACTCCTTGGGGGCCTGGCATTTTGAGCTTGAGATATGCGTAGTGCGGCACCGCGTTGAACTTTGCAAATGCGGTTCGTTTGAGCAGTGCGTGATAGCCGCTGCAGAACGGGACTATGTCGAAGATCAATTCCTCGCCTTGGAAGTTATCCGAGGATCCGAAGACCACTTTGAATGTAACTGAGCCTGTGCAGTTGGCCTCTACACCTGGTATGACGCCTTTAAAGATTGTTTTTGTAGGTTTGATCCTTGAGGGGTCTATGCCCATTTTGCGCACTGTATCCTGGTAAAGCAGGTTCAGGCTGCTGCCGCCGTCCATCAGGACTCTAGTGAGGTGAAATCCGTTAATGATTGGGTCAAGAACCAATGCGGCGAATCCGCCGTGGCGGATGCTAGTGGGGTGGTCCCTTCGATCAAAAGTGATCGGGCAGGAGGACCATGGGTTGAACTTTGGGGCGACTAGCTCCATCGCGTATACGTCCCTCAGTGCACGCTTCCGCTCCCTTTTGAGTATGTGGGTTGCGTATATCATGTTCACCGTCTGCACTTGTGGGGGAAAGCCCTTCTGTCCTCTATTGTTCAGCGGCCGGGGCTCCTCCTCGTCATCGCTATGCAGCCCCTTGTCGTTGTTTTCGGCATTTATCTTGCCTGCCTGCTTGAACACCCAACAGTCCCTGTAGGTGTGGTTGGCTAGTTTTTCGGGGGTGCCATGTATCTGGCACGAGCGATCGAGTATTCTATCCAAATTGGACGGGCCCTGAGTATTTCTTTTGAATGGCTTTTTCCGCTGACCGGGTTTAGAGCCTCTGAATCCGGCATTGACTGCCATATCTTCAGTATTATCGCCGTTAGTGTGGCGCTTGTGCTTATTGCAACGCGACCTGCCGTTGCTGTCCTTGGTATCCGAACTGCCAGGGTTTTTGGTCAGGTTGTTACTATGAGCTAGCCAGTTGTCCTCTCCCGCGCAGAAGTGGGTCATGAGTGATGGGAGGGCTGCCATGGATTTCGGCTTTGCTTGTGCTAGGTGCCGGGCAAGCCACTCATCGCGGATGTTATGTTTGAAGGCTGCAAGGGCCTCTGCATCCGGACAGTCGACAATTTGATTTTTCTTGGTTAAGAACCGTGTCCAAAATTGTCTGGCCGATTCATTTGGCTGCTGAATTATGTGGCTTAGGTCATCAGCGTCTGGTGGTCGCACATATGTGCCCTGGAAGTTATCAAGAAATGCGGCTTCCAGGTCTTCCCAACAACCAATTGATTCTGCTGGCAAGCTGTTGAGCCAATGCCGAGCTGGTCCTTTAAGCTTGAGTGGGAGGTATTTGATGGCGTGTAGATCATCACCGCGGGCCATGTGGATGTGAAGGAGATAGTCCTCGATCCAAACCGCGGGATCTGTTGTGCCGTCGTATGATTCAATGTTTACGGGTTTGAAACCCTCAGGGATTTGATGATCCATTACTTTGTCTGTGAAGCATAGTGGGTGTGCGGCGCCTCTGTATTGGGCTATATCACGACGCAGCTCAAATGAGCTTTGTCTACTGTGTTCGGCCCGGCCGGAATTGCTGTATCCGGCGTGACGGTTGTCATCACGTATCATGGGGCGCCCACGCGATCCATAGATCGATCTTATTTGTCTTGCCTTGTCCTCCAATATGTCTCGCAAGTCTGGCGCATTCCCCAGTGGCTTTGTAATTTTCGAGCGACGCCGGGGTGCGGCTTTAGCGGAGGGCCTAGAGGCCTCTCTGTCGCGGCCACGAGGTGGCCGGTCGGCTGCGTCATGCGCTGGTGATGTAGGTTTGGGTGCTTCCTCCTCTAATTGGGGTAGCTGCCTGCATTTTGGGTAGCTCTTGGAGGGGCGATCGAGTTTGTACTCTTCGGCTGCAAGGACTTCGGTCCATCTGTCAGCTAGCAAGTCTTGGTCAGCTCTAAGATGCTGCTGCTTTTTCTTGAGGCTGCTTGCCGTGGCCATAAGCCTGTGCTTGAAACGCTCTTGTTCGACAGGATCCTCGGGCACGACAAATTCGTCGTCGTTGAGGCTTGCTTCATCTTCGGAGGGAGGCATATAATTATCATCCTCTACCTGTCTGTCTGCCTCTCTATCATGAGGGCTGGCTTCTCCCTCCTCCTGTGCTGAATCCTGCTGGAGAGGGTTGTCTTCGGCACTGTCTAGGGCGTTATTATCTCCCGTGCCGGAATCACCGTTTTTGCGGGGGCGGGATTTAGAGCGGCGCCGCTGACGCCGGTGCTTGGGCTGTTTCTTGGAGGGGTCATCCTCCGCTGTTCCATTGCCATTCCCATCTTTTGGGATGTCCACCATGTATATGTCGTATGACGAGGTGGCCTTCCAGTGCCCTGTAGGCGCTGGTTCTTGGTTGTCTCCTGCATCGTCGTCCATACCGTCGATGTCTTTGGAGTCAAAGTCGAGCATGTCGGATAAATCATCGACAGTGGCTACAAAGTGGGTGGTGGGTGGGCATTGAATTTCTTCGTCATCCGCATCCCAACCTTCCTGACCATAGTCCGGCCAGGGCTCTCCTGATAAAGAGACAGACTTTAGTGAATTCAGGATGTCGCCAAAGGGCGAGTGCTGAAAGATGTCCGTGGCAGTTAACTCCATAACTGGCGCCCAATCGGATTTGATTTACAGGGGCGCGGGAGGTTCAGAGTCCGGAGAGGAGTCCGGCACCTCGGAGTCACGGGCTTTGCAAAGGACAGGGATGGTGTTCGGCTCAATCGCCATAGAGATCATAGCCCCCGAGGCGGTGTCTAGCCACTCGTCCTCGACCGGCAAAGTCGGCTCTGAGCTAGGGGTCGGAGCAGATGCTGGTGCAGCCTCCAGGGTACTGTCCGGCGGCAGAGCTAGATCATACCCATCGAGACAGTGCGGCGCGCTTGGCTGTGGCTTGAATCCGTCGAAGATCAAGTCTCTGCGGACGTTGGCCGTGTAATTCAAACTCCTGAATCTGACCTGATGGCTAGGGGCATAGCTTTCGATCTGCTCCAGATGGCCTAGCGAATTGGCCCGCAGTGCAAAGCCACCGAATACGAAGATCTGTCCGGGGAGAAAAGTCTCACCCTAGATCGCGTCGTTGTTGATGATCGAAGGAGCCATCGGGCCTAAAGGTGACGACACAGAGGAACTCTCAATGAAAGCACCAATGTCGGTGTCAAAACCGGCGGATGTCAGGTAGGGGGTCCCGAACTGTGCGTCTAGGCGGATGGTAACAGGAGACAAGGGACACGATGTTTTTACCCAGGTTCGGGCCCTCTCGGTGGAGGTAAAACCCTACTCCTGCTTGATTAATATTGATGATATGGGTAGTACAAGAGTAGATCTACCACGAGATCAAAGAGGCTAAACCCTAGAAACTAGCCTATGGTATGATTGTCGTTCGTCCTATGGACTAAAACCATCCGGTTTATATAGACACCGGAGAGGGCTAGGGTTACACAGAGTCGGTTACAATGGTAGGAGATCTACATATCCGTATCGCCAAGCTTGCCTTCCACGCCAAGGAAAGTCCCATCCGGACACGGGACGGAGTCTTCAATCTAGTATCTTCATAGTCTAGGAGTCCGGCCAACGGTGATAGTCCGGCCATCCGGACACCCCCTAATCCAGGACTCCCTCAGGGCCTCCGACCCCTTCTTCCTCGCTGCCGTAGTGTGGGCAGATCCGGCCTCCCGCCGCCCACCTAGCGACATCCCAGCGACCATCAGGTATAACTTCCTTCGAAACCGGCCTTGTTCTACTTCCGGAGCTCCTGACATCGCTGCATTTGTAACTTTTACTATTTCTCAGGCCCCCCTCGTAGATAGGATCGATCGGCTGTTCGAAAACCACCTAATTTTTTTATGTTTAAGAGGTAAAACTAGTTCATGCACTCGAATCTATTACTACTTGGTTCAAACAAGGAAGAAATGGGGTGGGGGTGGGGGAGGATTTGTTACCTGAATCTAGGACTTGGTCGAAAGAGGAAATAATGGGAGCGAAAAGTAGCAGAGACTGGCTATCCAACTGGTCTCTAGGTCTAATAGGGAAATAAAGGGAAACGCAGTACAAACTCAATATAAACCCGATCTATTGGTTGAAAAAGGAAAGAAAGTGGGGACTGGGGGGCAAGTCAACAGAGTAAGTCCAGCACTAGATTTGCTAGCCTCACACAGTATAAGGTGGGTATACTGAACAAAAATGGGACCAACCCAGATATCCTGTTCTGATGTTTGTTGCCCCGAGCCACTCTTATGTAATGCCACTTGTAAAATGTAGCAGTCGCACTGTTAAAAGTAAGGACACATTAAACCAATGTTGTTTTCAATGTAATGCCTCCAGTAATATGAATCAATGGCACATCTTTACATGTCCTGCTAAAATTTCCCACTAAGATAAGTTGGTTCTTTTCGTTAGAAATGCAACTGTCCTGGTCCGCCTACTCTCCCGTGCCCAAAGTAATGTTGTATTTAACGGTTGTCATAGTTAATCCTGATGCCCACACTAATATCTAGCAATGCCACTGCTTTAGAAATTGCTACTGTCCTTGTAGGATTGCCATTCAGATAAGGAACATGCTTCTTTTCATTTGATGCATGTTTCATCACTTGTTACTTGTTAGTGACCCTCCTTTCCACCTTTTTGTGCAAACAGAGATATACATTTCACGCTCGATCTTAGTTGAACTGCACAAATGATATCCAAATTATAGTTGAGCATTCCAGGAGCTTCACAACAAACCTTGATGTTGCTCAACTTTATTGCAACTAATGAAGAAGAAGCTCTGTGGGTTTCGTTTTCTTATGGAAATGGAACCGGGGCTGGAGCCCTTTTCTTAAAAAAAATTGAAGAAGAAGTTGCTAGCTCAAGGGACATTGCTTCATTTTAGGTGAACTGCACCAAAAGGTCCCATGAATTGAATCATCCATGTTGGTGACTGAAAGAGCCAGCTTCAGCATCCCAGTCTAAGCACCCCCGGCCTCCATCCTTGCGACGCACGGTACACCTCGTTTGCCACCTGCTCGACCCTAGTGTCACTGATAAAATGAAGTAATAATACAGTTAAAATAGAGTGAGTGTCATCTCTATCATTTCATTTCCAATGTAGATAAAGAAAGTGCTTCTCTTTGTTAAAGTATGTTTCATTAACTAGTCCCATTGTTAATGTTTAAGCGTTTCTGCAAACTGGGGTGCTTAATTTTAGTTGATATGTACAAAAATAGAGATTTGAATGTCTCAAGGCGCCTCCTTGTACCACTGCTGTACACTGATGTTCATCATTGGCGGAAGGTGTATCTGGGAGACTTGGGACGATGTCCAGTAGGAGGCGTACCGTATGAGGCATCGCAGGGCCCATATCGCCCTCACAGCATGGCATACTATGATACTATCGCAATATTTTCTTCTATTTATTTTGTGTGTTTCATCAAGTAGTGCCACTATAATGTAATCACGCTTTTTCATTATCTGTGCAAACAGGGTTATTCGGCTGTATTTTGGTGGAACTGCACAAATGTACGTATGGAACCGGCATATATGCAGAGTGCAAGGTGTGCCAAGTAAAAATTACCAACACCAACCATGCTGCATGCACGCATTGGCATCCACCACAACCAGTGGGATGTGTGGTGCTCTCTGTGGACGGATCTTTCTCGGCAGCAAATCCTCTAACCAAATACTAGTAGCTTCTATTGGTAGTTTTCTAGGGAGTACTCTTTTCTGAAAGAAGCACCAATCTATTTTTCTTTATTTGTACACTGTGTCACAACTTTGACCCAAAGGTCTAGAGCTATTTTAGGGTGATTGGCGTAGTACTCGGAGACTGATCGTAAGCATGATTTTCATTAGCTGTCACACTGATTGTAAGCATGAGCAGGTGGAATATTAGGTTAGTGCGAAGCTTACCTTAAACCCTACCGCCGCCGTTGAAACGAGGCGAGCGTCGAGGGAAGCGTGGAGAACGTCGGGGAAGTGACGTCGCGCCATCTGGCCTCCTCATGCGGTGGGAGAACGAATACTCATGTGGCTCCGGTTGGCTCTGCACCCTCACGAACGGCACACCATACTCGATCGATTCGTTATCCTCTGGGTGCTCGACCTTTGACCTATACACCCACCACCTCCGCCTGACTGTCGCCTCGGGTGAATCTGTCTGCTCCATCGCCCATAGGAGATACTCGATGAACTCGGAGGACTGCAGCGTGACTGCCACCGAGGAGTACATGTACATCGCCGCCCTCATCGCCGCCGTCTCGCTCTTTCGCATACATTGCCACATGGCCCGCACCGTCCTTGAAATCTCCCACTCATTGTCAAACCAACTAAGGATCTCCTTCAACCTGGCTAACTTTGCCTGGTCGCCGCCGGCCATCTGCCTGATTCGCTGCTGCATCCTCTCCATAGATGTTGTTCTGAGTGGTCCGGTGCTAGCTTTGGAAGATGGGAGGAGAGACGGTGGTCTTGCAATAGAGAATAGGGAGACGAGAGGAGGTGGTTTTGGAATGGAGGTGATGGAGAGGAGAGGAGGTGGTCTTGCAATGGAGAGAAGATCAGAAGAGGGAGAGGCGAGACGGTGGTTTTGGAATGGAGATGATGGAGAGGAGAGGAGGTGGTTTTGGAATGGTGATGATGGAGAGGAGAGGAGGTGGTTTTGCAATGGAGAAGATCAGAAGAGGGAGAGGCGAGACGGTGGTTTTGGAATGGAGATGATGGAGAGGAGAGGAGGTGGTTTTGGAATGGAGATGATGGAGAGGAGAGGAGGTGGTTTTGCAATGGAGAAGATCAGAAGAGGGAGAGGCGAGACGGTGGTTTTGGAATGGAGATGATGGAGGAGAGGAGGTGGTTTTGCAATGGAGAAGAGGGAGAGGAGCATGTGGCAGCGATTTAGGATTGGGCGAGAGGGCCGGCGCACTGTGACTGGATCAAAATCAAAATCAATTTACCCTTCAATTAAGAAAGCGACCCCACATTAACTACTCTCCCTTTTATTCTGGGTCATAATTGACCATGATTTTCGCACATAAAATATATGTTATACGTTGCAAAAATAATACAATTTGAAAGTACATTCAGATACGAACCAAAGATACAATTTTTGGTGACATGCATTCACATTTTGCTTGTCACATACAGTACGTGGTCAAACTTTGACCCAAAATACGCAAAACAACAAAAAAGTACTTCCAACACCAGCGCCGCTCTTCCGCTCTTCTATTGTTCCAATCTAAATCCACCGTCGCTCCTCTCCTGTTCCAATCTAAATCCAGCACCGCTCCTCTCCCCTTCCATTTCAAAACCACCGCCCCTCCTCTCCTGTTCTAGTCCAAAACCAGCGTCGCTCCTCTCCCGTTCTAATCCAAAACCAGCGCCGCTCCTCTCCTCTTCCATTCAAAAACCACCGCCGGCGAGTGAAGGTGCTGTGGAGAAGTAGATCGATGGAGGAGTACAACCGATACGTGAGGATTGCAGACGGTGACCCTGTGAAGCTAGCTAGGATGTTGGAGATACAATCTTGGTTTGACAACAAGGACCAACTAGCAGCGACGGCGACATCCATGGCCAAATATCTGCAACAAAGCGAAAAGGCGGCGATACTCCCGGAGGGAGTCGCGCCGGAGTACATAGAGCTGCTCCTCTAGGCCATGGAGCAAACAGATTCACCAAATCTGATCGTGAGGGAGCGGTGGTGGGAGTATCGATCCCAGATGGAGCATCCACCAGAGATTGAAGGATCGAGCATCTACAGGGTGCCGTTTGTGAGGGTGTCCTGCCAGAGCGAGCCGGTGGAGTCTTCGTCAACCGAACCCAACTGCTAGAGGAGAAAAGCAGTTGGCCCGATGACGCTTCCCCGCCATCGTCTCCCTCGCCATTCACATCGTCTCACGGGGCGGCTGTCTGCCGCTGAGGAATAGGAGGGGACTGCCCCCCAGCCCAATAGTCGAGCAGGTTGTGAATTGTCAGGAGGAGCTTAGGGTTGTCAGGTTGTGAATTGTGTTTTGTGTTGTGTATTTTGAGAGTACTTTCAGATATGAATGTCTTTTGAATTTCAAATTTGCAGTATTGAGCATATGAAGAATTTTATGAATTCTAGAGATCTATTTTTAGCACTTAAAAAAATGTAGTTTCATAGGAGTATAAAAGTGCAGACGATAAGAAACTGCAAGTTCAGTTTCCGATAAGAAACTGCAACTTTCAGAGGCAGAGTTCAGTTTATATAAACACGGCCTTTTCAAACAGGGTTAACATCATGTTGGAAGTTTTATTCGTGGTCGAAAATGGAACTACCAGCCAGTTAACATCATGCTGATCAACATTCATGCATAGCACATCTTCATATGATGCACAGTCAAAATGCCCACACAATGTTGAGTGTGCGAAACAAAGAGAAAACGAGGGACGGAGTTTTGGCAAGTGTTGGACGTGGTTTTGGGCTGCCCCGTCTAGGCTTTCATTTTTAACATGCGCAGCCCACGACCTTGGATGGGAGGGCCTGTTTGTATTTTCTTAGGGCCGTCATGTATTGACCGGCCTATGGACCTCCCATCTGAGGTTTTATTTTTGGGCGCCCAATTTATGTATTTTTTTGAAGAAAACGCAGCGGTCTGTTCTATTTTTCTATATAAGAATAGGAATGCCAGGTACAACTTATGTTTCCCTTTTAACTATATTATATATATTTACATTATTTTATATGTTATTATATATTATTTTTATTGTCATCATATATTTAACAGATACTTACATATGTAAGAAAACAATATCCCACATCTTATTAACTTATAAAAATAATTTCTTAACAAATAAAATCCTGGATTGTTTTGGCATGAAAATCCAAGTGATTGTGTACAAAAGCTTGGTAAGGTTTAAGGACGAATGTAATAATATCACTTATTATTTAAATATATTTATAACAAAATGCTCAACCCTTTTTTATTTTTTGATAACATTGCTGGCCCAACCCAACATTATAATTAGAATCAGCCCAGCAAAATCGTGTATCTAGATAAAGTGCAAATGGCCTGTAATTTTTTAGGAAATAAAATAAATGGGCCGCATGAAAGCTACATTAATTGTTCACCCAGCCCAGCTAATGGCTGTAATTCAAAAAAAAGATCAAATTGACTGTAAATTCTACCGCGCAAAAAAAGACTATAAATTCTGAAAAAATGGGTTGAATACGTGCCACATTTTTGGAGGCTGAAATGTGGGCCAATAGGTCGAAGCCAACGGCCGGCAAGTCGTTGTAAATTTAGTCAACAAATGATTCTGACATGTTAGCCGTTGGATTTACATCCAACGGCCGGCATCCATCTTCAATCTCTCGTCTTCTTCCTCCAGCGCCGCCGGGACCACCTCCCGCCTCCTGCTGCTAGCAGCTCTGCTTAGCACGCTTCGCTATGAAGCGCTACTCCACCGTTGGCCAGGCCATCCCTCCAACCCTCCACACCTCCTGTTCTTCTCCACCGACTGCCGAACTACACCGCACTAGAACCAGTTAACCCTCGTACACCTCTCCGTCTGCGACTCTACTCTCGCGTCTTCCCATCTTCGGCTCATTGCTGTCCGGGGCCTCGCCGTTGTGATGCGCTCGGCGTGGCATGGTCAACATGGTCAACGAACGACACCATCGGAAGTAGGCTGTGCGTGGAGAGGCTGGCAGCTGGGTCCATGGTCGCACACAAGGAAATGCCTCCTTATTATGTGCAAAATAATGATTCCTCCACCTGACATCTGGGACCCACCGGAAGGGCCTATGTATTTTGCAAAAAAACGTGCCCCCCGCTGACTTGTCGGACCCACCAGCTATCTTCGCACGCAAGGAAGTGCCTCCTTATTATGCACACAAAATGAATAGTCCCCCTGCCAGCTGGAACCCAGCATACTGGGTGGCTGACTTGTGGGCCTAACAAGTTGACGGGGACAGAGGGCTTTGTCAACTTAGTCAATATGAACGATTCTAGCTCCTGTTATCGTACGATTTTCATCCAACGGTTGTAGTGCTTCTTCAACCTCTAGTCTTCTTGCTCCAGCCGCCCAAACCAGCGCCGGTCGTGCCGCGTGCTCCTGCCTCCTGTGGCCGGCTGTGATGCCGCGAAGGCCTCACCGCCCCCTACTACTCCCACCGCTGGCCAGGCCATCCCTCTACTCACCCACACCCCCTATTAATCTACGGCGATAGCAGCCTCACGCTGTAGCCGAACCATTGAACCCTCGTACTCCTCTTTGCGTGGGCATCCACTGCTGCGTCTTCCCCGGCTCCGAGTCGTCCCCTTCCTAGGCCTCGCCGTCATCCACCGCCGTGGTGCTCTCCGCGCGGCGTGGTCAACATGGTCAAGGAACGACTTCCATCGGACGTGGACTGTACGTGGAGAGGCTGACAGCTGGGTCCACGGCCGCAGCAAGGAAGTGCCTCCTTATTACGAGCAAAATAATTATTCCTCCACCTGACAGCAGGGACCCACCGGACGGGCCACCGTATTTCGTGAAAAAAACGTTTCCCCGCTGACTGCTGGGACCCACCAGCTACACCTTTGCACGCAAGGAAGTGCGTCCGGGCAAAAAAAAACAAAACGATTCGCCCCCTTGACTACTGGGACCCACCAGCTACATCTTCGCACGCAAGGAAGTGAGTCCGGGCAAAAAAAAAACGATTCGTGCCCCTGACTGCTGGGACCCACCAGCTACATCTTCGCATGCAAAGGAAGTGCGTCCGGGCAAAAAAACGATTTGCCCCCTGACTGCTGGGACCCACCAGCTACATCTTCGCACGCAAAGGAAGTGCGTCCGGGCAAAAAATAAAACGATTCGCCCCTCTGACTGCTGGGACCCACCAGCTACATTTTCATACGCAAGGAAGTGCCTGACAGTCGGGACCCACCTGGTCGAAGCGTACGTAGCGTTGTCATTCTAGTCGCGAACGTGTACGTACATACAGGTTGTTGTAGAGGTGCGCATGTGTCGTAGTAGAGGCGCGCACGTAGCATGTACACGTACTTACAGCGGCCAGCGTGCAAGAAAGAAAATACGACCACGTATGTGTACATACGGGCGGGGTCTCGAACGCCTAGTCGCGCATATGTACGGTGAGGGCTCGTGTTCATGGGGAGGCAACGGAATGCTTCGTGTTCATGGGGAGGCAACGGAATGCGTCATGTTCATGGGGAGGCAACGGAATGCGTCGTGTTCATCGGGAGGCAACGGAACGCGTGGGAGCTCCATCGGGAGGCAACAAGCGATGGAAATGAGGCCTGGCATACCGCAGAACGGAGGAAACGGACCTCCTACGGTCGAAACGGGGGTCCTGTTAATCAGGAGGGGTGTGGCGTATTGCAAAACGGATGAAACGGACCTCCTACGATCGAAACGGGGGTCCTATTGATCGGGAGGGATGTGGCGTACCGCAAAACGGAGGAAACGGACCTCCTACGATCGAAACGGGGGTCCTGTTGATCGGAAGGGGTGTGGCGTACTGCAAAACGGATGAAGCGGACCTCCTACGGTCGAAACAAGGGTCTTGTTGATCGGGAGGGGTGTGGCGTACCGCAAAACGGACGAAACGGACCTCCTACAGTAGAAATGGGGGTCCTGTTCATCGGGAGGGGTGTGGCGTACCGCAAAATAGAACTCCACGGGATACTGTTCATCTCCACCGTCGACCTCCTCCAGCCTCCACGGTCTACCGTCGACCTCCTCCAGCCTCCACGGGCTCCTGTTCATCCATCCTCCACCGCGCGCTACTCCACCGGCTACTGTTGAACCACCCCTCCACGGGCACCCCTCCACCGTCTACTGTTCATCTAGCCCTCCACACCACGGGGTCCTGTTCAACCACCCCTGCACGGCCACCCCTCCACCGTCTACTGTTCATCCAACCCTCCACACCATGGGTTCCTGTTCATCCAGAGGCAACGCCACCGCTCACTGTTCATCCAACCCCCCCCCCCCCGCAACGCTCACTGTTCATCCGAGAGGCAGCAGTAGCGAAGGAATCGCACCATCGGCTTCAGTTAATAGCCATCGATCGATCGCTCGGGTTCAGTAACGCGTAGCCTGCAGTGCAATTGCTCGGGTTCAGTTAGAGCCCAACGCCTCACTCGGGTTCAGTTAGAGCCAACGCGTCGCACACACGCGCGTACGTACGAGAGAAACGCGCATCGCTCCGCCCCCGACCTCCCATCGTAACCGGCAACTCCCCAAAATTTTCCTCCCCCTCGCTTCTACCACAGTTTTTTCTGTCATGGACGGCCCAAAGAATGTCATGCAGCTGCGTCTCCGGCCCGCCCAGGACGAAAAGCCCATTTTTTGTCATAGAAGTAGGATCCCACCACATCTATGATGATACCGGGTTTTGTCACAATTATCATCATAGAAGTGTCATATGTATGACAGAAATTCTTTTCGTTCGGCCGAAAATGTCGCGGATGTGTCTTTTTTTCTAGTGTACACTTCCAACTTGCTGTTTCTGAGAAGGAACCACCTAATCATGTGTTGAGGCCAAGATATTCCATTCCTACCATATGAATCTTGATCTCTAGCCTTCCCCAAGTTGCTTTCCACTCAAATCTTCTTTCCACCAAATCCAAATCCTGAGAGAGAGAGAGTTTAGTGTTGGGGAGACTATCATTTGAAGCACAAGAGCAAGGAGTTCATCATCAACACACCATTTATTACTTCTTGGAGAGTGGTGTCTCCTAGATTGTCTAGGTGTCACTTGGGAGCCTCTGACAAGATTTTGGAGTTGAACCAAGGAGTTTGTAAGGGCTAGGAGATCGCCTACTTCGTGAAGATCTACCGCTAGTGAGGCAAGTCCTTCGTGGGCGACGGCCATGGTGGGATAGACAAGGTTGCTTCTTCGTGGACCCTTTGTGGGTGGACCGCTCCGTGGACTCACGCAACCGTTACCCTTCGTGGGTTGAAGTCTCCATCAACATGGATGTACGATAGCACCACCTATCGGGACCACGGCTCAAAAATCACCGTGTCTCCAAATTGCGTTTGAATCCTCCAAACCCTTCCCTTTACATTCTTGCAAGTTGCATGCTTTACTTTCCGCTGCTCATATACTCTCTGCATGCTTGCTTGAATTGTGTTAAGATTGCTTGACTTGTGCTAAGATAGCTAAAATCTGCCAAAGACTAAAATTGGGAAAAGGATAAGTTTTTATTTGGTCAAGTAGTCTAATCACCCCCCTCTAGACATACTTTCGATCCTACAAGTAGTATCAGAGCTCTGGTCTCCATTTGCTTTGATTTCCATAGCTTTTGGTGGTCATAGCCTTGGTTTCACAACCTAGGAGAGTATGGCGTCTAGCGAGGGAAATTATCACTGTAGAGGTCCTTACTTTGATGGTACTAATTTTGCTAGTTGGAAGCATAAGATGAAAATGCATATTATTGGACATAACCCCGCCGTTTGGGCTAATGTGTGTATTGGCTTGCAAGGTGAATTCTTTGATGGGAGAGAACCGAACCGTGAAGCTAGTGCGGAAGAGTTGAAGATGCTGCAATACAACACTCAAGCTTGTGATATCCTCTTCAACAGAATGTGCCCTGAAGAATTCAACAAAATCAGCCGTCTTGAGAATGCAAAGGAAATATGGGACACTTTGATTGATATGCATGAATGTACCGACTCTGTCAAGGAATCCAAGTTGGATGTGCTCCAAAGTCAACTTGACAAGATCAAAATGAAGGATGGTGAAGGTGTCGCTGAAATGTACTCTAGGCTTGCTCTTATCACAAATGAGATTGCGGGCTTAGGAAGTGAAGAGATGACCGACAAATTCATCATCAAGAAGATCCTAAGAGATTTGGACGAAATATGATACCGTGTGCACATTGATCCAAATGATGCCCAATTACAAAGATCTCAAGCCAACGAAAGTCATTGGAAGAATTGTTGCTCATGAGATGTCACTCAAGGATAAGGAGGAACTTCACAACAAGTCAAGTGGTGCTTACAAAGCCTCATGTGAAGCCCCCACATCATCAAGTGAGAAACAAACCTTCAATGAAGAATTGATCTTAATGGTGGAGAACTTCAAAAAATTCTATAAGAGTAGAAGCAAAGAAAGAAGCTCCAAGTCAAGGTCCTACAATGACAAAAGATCTTCTAGTCGAGAGCGCAATTGCTACAATTGTGGGAGACCCAGACACTATTCCAATGAGTGTACGGCACCCCACAAAAGAAGAGAAGAATCACCCAAGAGGAGAAGTAGAAGAGAGGAATCACCACCAAGAGAGAGGAGGAGTAGAGATGATCGTTATGAACGAAGAACATCCCAGAGGAGCAAGGATTCGGAAAGGAGGGACAAGTCATCAAGGAGCTACACAAAACGAAGACATCAAGCTCATGTTGGTGAATGGGTGTCCGGCTCCGACTCGGACAATCACTCCGAGAGAAGCTATCACTCCGACTTCGAATATACTCAAGATGAAGGTGTTGCCGGTCTAGCACTTAGGTCAACCAACTCCTATGACATATTTGATTCACCCAATGAAGGAATTAGAAGATTCTTCATGGCTAAAGGCCCAAAGGTAACACACCCCAAGTATGTTGATTTCAATAGTGATGAAGATGACATGCTAGGTGATGATGATTTACTTGTTGACAACTCTAGTGATGAATACTATGATGAAACGTCAATTAGTCATGCTAATTAAGATAAAACAAATGACATTGATAATGAGAAGATTGAGCTTCTAACTGAAGAACTAAACACTCTTAAGTTAGCTCATGAAACTATCTTAGAAGATCATCGAGAACTTTTAAGGACTCATGAGAAGTTATGCTTTGAAAAGCTCAATCTTGAGCAAGAGCATGAGTTCTTAAAGGCAATCAATGATGATCTTCGTAAGAAAAGTTCTTCTTACATTGCCAAGCATTTACTCTTATCTACTTACATGCCTCAAGTCAAGTCTATTAACAAAAACTAGAAGGATTCTTCCTCTAGTAGTAACAATAATCATGCTAAATCAAATGTTGTTGCTTCTAGTAGTTCTCTTGATTCCACTAATGATTCTCTTAGCCAAGTTACAGTTGAGCAAGAAAATAGCTTATTGAAGGGAATTATAGAGAGTTGGGGTAAGCAATTTGAGGAAGTTGTACGCAAGCAAGGAAGGCACCAGAAGAACCAAGGTGTTGGTTTTGAACAAAAGTTCAATGCCAATGGAGTAGAGTGGGAAGAAGATCAATATCCCAAGACGAAGTTTGTTCCTCAACAAGAGAAGTATGATCCTACTTCCTTCAAAGGGACATAAGCTCAAGATGATCTTCCACCACAAGACCACAAGCAAAAAGGCAAGGACAAGCTTCAAGAGGAGATTGATGCATTTTAAGAAGTTCCTAAGGCCTTGGTCAAGTGGGTTCCCAAGACTACGACAAGTTCTACTTCATCAAGTACGACTACAAATCCAAGGATTCCCATCAAGATGATGTGGATCCCGAAGAAGAAGAACTAGAGAGTTCTTGAGGGTGACTCCGCCAACATATTTCACTCATATCATTTTGGCAACAACAAGTGCAATCAACTTCCACATCTTGCACTAGTTCAAGGAGTCACAAACCCTCTTGTTGGTAAGACAAGGGACAAGGTAATCTAATGCTTTCATAGACATCATCTTGTGTGTGCATCACTCTATGTCTACGGATATCCTTGTTTGTTCCTTGTGGGACTAACCCGTGTAGGAATTGAAAGTGCAACTCACTCCAAGGGATTGCTCCAAATGATCTACATCAACATTGAGCATCCACATCTTCAACACCTACATGAAGTCATCATCGACAAAACCCAAGGTTAGTTCATCCCTCTAAGGGGGGATCTCACATCTAGGGGGAGCTTAACTCTAAAAATTGAGTCAAAGCAACTCTAATGGTGTGAACACATCAATGCATTATGTAAAAGTGGTAACCCCACTTGAGCTTAAACGATGAGTATGACCTATGATCAAATGTTCTCATTTGACTCCTAAGTCAATATACTCATATATAGATGACCTAGTCATCGCCAATTGTTTGATAGATGCTAGAATTGTTTGTGCATGCTTTGTCGCATATTTCATTTGCTATGTTATTGTGTGAGCATGTTGGTTGCATATTTTTACTCATTCGAGGACATCCACTTGTTGTTTGATTGATTGGTTTCTTTTTCTCTTGCCAAGTGGATGGACAAGAATGCCTAAGAACCTTCTCTAGCTATCTATGCTTTTCTTGTCTCAAACTCTATTCATGCTACATCACAAAATTTGATCAAGTCAGATTCGAACCACTCTGTGTGAGGAGCCCTCAGAGTCCCCGATTCGTCATAGACTTAAACTTCCAAAACTTCTTTGTGCGTTTTGGTCTGACCAATTCCTCCATTTCAGTCATACCGAGATCACTAAGTCGATCTAGGTTTTCAATCTTGGTGCAACCGATTTGAACTTTTTGGTCACACCGAGTTGCTGTAACTGTCAATAGTTATGCATCTCGGTGCCACCGAGTTGTTCCACTCGGTCACACCGACAAGATCGGGCTATATATACTCACGGGCAAAAATTTGGAAACTTTCTCCAAACCCCTTCGCCCGCGCATAGCTCGCTCTGCCTCCAGGGTCTCTAGATCATCCTCCTCATCGCCAGCCGCCTCCAGTCACTGGTCTCCACTGCCGTCAACGGAATTCACCCTCTTCGTTGCCGCCATAGCGAGTTCATCGCCGAACTAGGGTATGGACTCGATCATTATGCTATCCCCGTCCGATTCCTAGCACATTGTGTTCATCATGATTCTTGCCACGATTGAAACTATTCTATCCAGTCAAAACAATCCTTAGTTTAGAAGTGAATTGAAAATTTAGGGTTAGGTTTCCGCCGAAACCATCTCGGACCCACCAAGTTGCAGAACTCGGTTCCACCGATTCGGCTAAGGCCATTGCACAAGTGATTCTCGGTCTGACCGAGAATTGCAAATCGGTGTGACCGAGTTTAGGACTTTGTGAAACCCTAGCAGTCTCGGTGCCACTGAACTGTGACTCGGTCTGACCGAGTTCACTAGTTTAGGTTCCAAAAGCTGCTTCGGTATCACCGAGTTTGCAAATCGGTTGATCCGAAATGCTTTTTGTGGAAAACTAAAACTAAATTTTTGAATCATTCTTTTGCAAAAACCTCTGTATTTTGTGATGCTCATTCACTCTATCTCATCTATATACATTCACAGGGTCTGTAGTTAGTGTGTGCAACATGTCTAATCAAAGTGATAGCCAGAACAGGGAAGAGGAGCAGATTCAGATGAGTGAGGGCACTAGTCCCTTTAGTACCTCAGATGATGGTAGCAGGAGCACCCCAAGCAACTTGCCCAAAGCTGCCACCAGGGCCAGAAAGAAGAAAACCTCAGAATCTGAGGATGAAGACTATGTGGCAGTAGAGGATGAGGCCACTTCCAATAAGAAAGTGCTAAAAAAAGAGTATGGCACAGCTGCTGCCATTAAGCCTGGTATGAAGACCAAAGTGCCTGCAAAGAGAACTCCCATGTCTAAAGCTAGAGCCTCTACTCAAGTACCTTTGGAATCTCAACCCAAAGAGGCTGTTGCAGAAGGAAAGAAGAAGGAAAGAAAGAGAGGGAGATGGTGCAAGAAAGTTGATCCCATGGCAGAATTTGAGTAGCATTCTTCTTCTGAAGAAGAAGAAGAAGAAGAAGAAGAGGTTGCTGCACCAGCACCCAAGTCTTAGAAGCTTATGGGTGATGCTATTAAGTCAGGGGCTGCATCATCAAAGCCCAAAGAAGCACCCAAAGCTGCCTCCAAGCCCAAGATTGCACCAAAGAGGAGTACTAGAAGCATACCTGCTGCTGAGAAGAACAAGGCCCTAGTGCCTGAAACTGCTGCTGAAGAAGAAGAAGAAGATGAAGAGCATATCCTGAGAAAGTTGAAGCCAAAGATTCTAGACCACAATGATGCTCATCCCGTGGCTGAGAACATGAAGCTGAGGAAGGATGCAGGACTCAGACAGTGGAGGTTGTCTGATCCTTATGCTATCAGGAGAAGGATTGTTGTTGACTACAGGTTCCATACTAAGGAACAACAGGATTTCTATGAGACAGTGTTGTTGGACAAGAAGCCTATAGTGTGTGACATGAGGTGGGTGGACTGGACCTACATGAAGGAGAATGAGGAACACTATCCTGGTGTGTATGACAGTTTCAGTACATGTGGAGTTGCAGACTTTGTTGGGCAGAAGCTCACAAAGTGGAATGATGAGCTCATAATGCAATTCTACTCCACATCACACTTCTATCCAGATGGCAGGATAATATGGATGTCTGAAGATACAAGGTACCAATCAACTATTGAGGAATGGGCAAATCTGATCAATGCACCTAAGGAGAAGGAAGATGACTTGGATGTCTATGCCAAGAAGAAGATGGATCACAACACTATGGCACATATGTACAAGGAGATCCCAGATGCTGCAGTGGAGACACATAAGTTTGGATCTGTACACTATCTTCTGTCAGGTCTGCCAACCATCAACTAGATCCTCAGGCACACTCTCTTGCCCAAGTCAGGTGATCACAACATGATCAGAGGCCATGCAATAAACTTGCTACACTTATTTGATGTGCCACAGAAATTCAAGGTCATGAGCCTCATAGTTGAGACTATCAAGAGGACAACAACTGACCAGAAAAGAAGTTGTGGGTATGCCCCACAGATCCAAGAACTAATTAACTCCAAGATGGGCACAGGCACATACTTGTTGGACAAGGAACACTTTTCTATCTATCCAGACTTTGAGGATAACCAAGTGGTTATGGATGAAGATGAACCATCTTCTATGCACGCTCAAGCAAAGAACAAGAAGGCAAGGACAGAGAAGGCTACCAAGATGCCAACAATGGAAGAGGCATCTCAGTACTTTCTGAAGAGAAAACAAGATCAACTAGGCTACTTGATTGCATACACTCTGAGGATTGAGAAAGGGCTGGCCACCTTGACTCAAAACCAGGAGAGCCTGGAAAGGATCATGGAGCAGAAGTTCTATAACTTGGATGTGAAGGTAACTGAGATCCAGTCTGTTGTTGAGAAGCTTTAGGATGATATGCAGGAGAGGCAGGGCAAGACTACCACTGATGCATTTGCCAGAGTGCCTAGAGCTAAGAGATCAGCTACAGTGCCAGTGACAGACACCAAAGCCACTTCATCTGCACCAGCTACAGCTCCAGTGCAACCAACTTCAGCACCTACACCTCCAGCTCCATCCTCATCAACTGAAGTCTTCGTCCAAGGAGCCATCTCTACACCACCACCTGAAGATCAAGCCTGAGAGTCAATCTAGTGCTATGCATTTTCTATGAACTTTTTGGTAACTTGTTGCCAAAGGGGGAGAAAAATGTATAGATCATAGGCTTCGAGAGAGAGTGTTGCTTTTTGTTCTCTCTTGCTTTGGTGGTTGAACTTTATTTGCTTGTTTGATATACTTTATGTCTGTGTGATACCTGGATGATCATGTGTTTGATCATATGCTACATTTATGCTTGTTGGATGACATTATCTCGCTTATCCCTATATGATCATTCACTTTGCTTGGTGATGAGTGCATGTATTCAATCATTATCATTTTGAGCGCTCCACCAAGATGTATGTGACATGGAAGAGTTACCCATGAGCCTAACTCCTTGTGCATTTGCAGTCCAAAGCGAATCTTAAACTATGCACAAATTTAGGGGGAGCTCTTGCTTATCACATACTTCTCAAAGCGACAATGTTTTTCACTCTTATTATCATTTGTGGAAGCTTTGATCTATATGCTGTCATCAATTACCAAAAAGGGGGATATTGAAAGTGCAACTATCCCTAGGTGGTTTTGGTAATTCCTAACAACATATAGCTCATTGAGCTAACATAATTCCAAGATGAATATTTCAGGAAAGCTCAATGGATGGCATGGCATGGATGAGAAAAGTGGATCCCTCAAAATGCTAAGGATAAAAGGATTGGCTCAAGCTCAAAAGCTCAAGACTCTACATTTTATATTTTAGTGATCCAAGATCACATTGAGTCTTTAGGAAAAGCCAATACTATCAAGGAGGGATGAGGTGTTGCTTAATGAGTTTCTTGCTCTACAGTGCTTAGTGATATGCTCCAAAACCCTCAACTACTTTCTCATATCCACATATGACCTAAACCAAAAGTCAAACTCGGCCCTACCGATTCTTTCTACCCGGTGCCACCGAGTTCAGATGTCATAGTCACTGCCACAAACCCTAGGCAAATCGGTCTCACCGATAGAGATCTCGGTCTCACCGAGATGGGATTGTAATCTCTCTGTTTCTCTTCGTAACGTTTCGGTACCACCGAGATGAGCGATCGGTCCCACCGAGATTGCAATTTAAACTCCCTGTTTCCTTTTCGTAACATTTCGGTCTCACCGAAATGAGCGAACCGGTCCCACCGAGTTTACCTGACCAACTCTCTGGTTAGCTTATTACCAAAATCGGTCTCACTGAGTTTGTGTAATTGGTCTCACCGAGATTACGTTATGCCCTAACCCTAACCACATCGGTCATACCGAGTTGCATGTTGGTCCCATCGAAAATCCTAACGGTCACTAGATTTGCTGAATCGGTCTGACCGAGTTTACCAATTCGGTCCCACCGAGTTTGGCAAGTTGTGTGTAACCGTTAGATTTTGTGTGGAGGCTATATATACCCCTCCACCTCCTCTTCATTCGTGAAGAGAGCCATCAGAACAAACCTACACTTCCAACTTGTTGTTTCTGAGAAGGAACCACCTACTCATGTGTTGAGGCCAAGATATTCCATTCCTACCATATGAATCTTGATCTCTAGCCTCCCCCAAGTTGCTTTCCACTCAAATCTTCTTTCCACCAAATCCAAATCCTGTGAGAGAGAGTTGAGTGTTGGGGAGACTATCATTTGAAGCACAAGAGCAAGGAGTTCATCATCAACACACCATTTGTTACTTCTTGGAGAGTGGTGTATCCTAGATTGGCTAGGTGTCACTTGGGAGCCTCCGACAAGATTGTGGAGTTGAACCAAGGAGTCTGTAAGGGCTAGGAGATCGCCTACTTCGTGAAGATCTACCGCTAGTGAGGCAAGTCCTTCGTGGGCGACGGCCATGGTGGGATAGACAAGGTTGCTTCTTCGTGGATCCTTCGTGGGTGGAGCCCTCCGTGGACTCGCGCAACCATTACCCTTCGTGAGTTGAAGTCTCCATCAACGTGGATGTACGATAGCACCACCTATCGGAACCACGGCTCAAAAATCACCGTGTCTCCAAATTGCGTTTGAATACTCCAAACCCTTCCCTTTACATTCTTGCAAGTTGCATGCCTTACTTTCCGCTGCTCATATACTCTTTGCATGCTTGCTTGAAAATTGTGTTAAGATTGCTTGACTTGTGCTAAGATAGCTAAAATCTGCCAAAGACTAAAATTGGGAAAAGGATAAGTTTTTATTTGGTCAAGTAGTCTAATCACCCACCCTCTAGACATACTTTTGATCCTACAAAACCGCAAGGTAATTAATGATAAAAGTGAGCACAAACGGTATTGCAATGCTTCTAAACAATACCTAGGGTTCATACTTTCACTAGTGCAAATTCTCTCAACAATAATAACGTAACTGGATCATATAACTATCCCTCAACATACAACAAAGAGTCACTCCAAAGTCACTAATAGCGGAGAACAAACGAAGAGATTATTGTACGGTACGAAACCACCTCAAAGTTATTCTTTCCGATCAATCCATTGAGCTATTCCTATAAGTGTCACAAATAGCCCTAGAGTTCGTAGTAAAATAAAACCTTAAGACACAAATCAACCAAAAACCACATGTCACCTAGATAATCCAATGTCACCACAAGTATCCGTGAGTATGATTATACGATATGCAGCACACAATCTCATATTCATCTATTCAACCAACACAAATAACTTCAAAGAGTGCCCCAAAGTTTCTATCGGAGAGTCAAGACGAAAACGTGTGCCAACCCCTATGCATAAGTTCACAAGGTCACTGAACCCACAAGTTGATCACAAAAACATACATCAAGTAGATCACGTGAATATCCCATTGTCACCACAGATAAGCACATGCAAGACATACACCAAGTGTTCTCAAATCCTTAAAGACTCAATCCGACAAGATAACTTCAAAGGGAAAACTCAATCCATTACAAGAGAGTAGAGGGGGAGAAACATCATAAGATGCAACTATAATAGCAAAGCTCGCGGTACATCAAGATCTGCCAAATCAAGAACACGAGAGAGAGAGAGAGAGATCAAACACATAGCTACCGGTACATACCCTCAGCCCCGAGGGTGAACTACTCCCTCGTCATTGAGAGCATTGGGATGATGAAGATGGCCACCGGTGATGAATTCCCCCTCCGACAGGGTGTCGAAACGGGATCCCAAGAGGTTTTTGGTGGCTACAGAGGCTTGCGGCGGCGGAACTCCCGATCTAGGTTATTTTCTGGAGGTTTCTGTATTTATAGGAGTGTTTGGCGTCGAGAACAAGTTGAGGGGACCCACGGGGAGTCCATGAGGCACAGGGGCGCGCCCCAAGGGGTGGGCGCGCCCTCCACCCTCGTGGGGCGCACGAGCCTCCCCTCCGGTAACTCTTTGTTCCAATATTTTTTATATTTTCCAAAAAAAATCTCCGTTGATTTTTAGCGCATTCCAAGAACTTCTATTTCTGCACACAAACAACACCACGGTAGTTCTGCTGAAAACAGCGTAGTCCGGGTTAGTTCTAACCAAATCATACCAAAATCATGTAGAAATATTATAAACATGGCATGAATACATCAACACTTATAGATACGTTGGAGACGTAACAATGATCAATTGAAACGTGATGCTATTATGATTGAACGCTTGAGTGATGTGCTCTTTAGAATTTCCAATGATGTTAAAGGTTTATGTAAGCATTCTTCCATAGTTCACAGTCAGCTTGAACAAGCTTCTAGATCACAAAATGATTTTGCTTAAGGACATGCATAATAAACTTAATTCTAGAGGTGGTAAAATGACTCAGGAACCTTTATATCCCGAGGGTCATCCTAAAAGAGTTGAACAAGATTCTCAAAGAATTAATGATAGTGCACCTAGTTAACCTAAGAAGAAAAGGAAGATTAAGAATAAAACTTTGCATGCTTCTAGTGAACCTGTTATAGAAAAACATGTTGAGAATCCTAATAATGTTTCTATTTCTAATGTTGAGACACAATCTGTTGATGAGCATTTACCTAGTGATAATGACAATGATAATAATAATGATGTTAATGATGATCATGTTGATGCTCCAGCTAATGTTAATAATGAATTTGATAATGAAGTTGAAATAGAATCTGAAGTTGAGCTTGATGATTCACCACCTAAAAATAAAAGATATGATAAAAGATATTTTGTTGCTAGGAAGCTTGGTAGAGAGAGTGCTATGGGTTCAAAAACCCATGCCTTTTCCTACTAAAGCTTTATAATCCAAGGATGAAGATTATTTTAATTGTTTCGTTGAATTGCTTAGACCTGTATTCCTGCAAGTACCATGGAGTGATGCTATGAAAATGCCTCCTTATGCTTAATATATGAAGTATATTGTCACTAATAAAATAAAAATTCCCGAGGCTGAAATTTCCACCATGCTTGCAAATTATTCCTTCAAACGAAAAATACCCCAAAAGCTAGGAGATCTAGGGATACCTACTATACCATGATCTATTAGGAATACTTATGTTAAAACTCTTTTATGTGATTTAGGAGCTGGTGTTGTTGTCATGCCCTTTTCTTTTTATAAAAGACTTGACTTTAGTAAGTTGAATCCTACTGAAATTTCTTTGCAAATGGCCGACAAGTACACTGCTATTCCCGTTGGTGTTTGTGAGGATGTTCCAGTTGTGGTTGCTAACATTACAGTATTATCGGACTTTGTTATTCTTGATATGCCCGAGGATGAAAAGATGTCGGTTATCCTGGGAAGACCTTTTCTGAATACTGCAGGGGCTGTTATTGATTGTAATAAAAGCAAGGTCACTTTTCATGTTAATGGCAATGATTATATAGTTTATTTCCCGAGGAAGCCAAATAAAATAAACACACTCAATTCTATCAAAAAATTATGACCATCACTATTGGAGACTTTGAATTTCCTCTTCCTATTCCCAAAAAGAAATATCAAACTCTTATGATTGGAACCACGCGTGTCCATCCAAGTTGAGTTAACTTAGTGCTATACAAAAATTCTTCAGTTTTATGCCACTCGGAAATAGTTCGTTAATAAGACTTGATCAACCTTGTTAATGGATTCTTTTTGAGGAGCATATGTCTTGGGGATATTTCCCACGGTTATGACCCGGCCAAGAGCCAGGACGCTCTATGGGTCATCTCATATTCCGAGTTATGGCGAGACAATAAGGAGAGACCAAGGGCCCAGGGCGAGACCCGGCAGGAGATCCTACAGGAGCTAGGAAGCTCGCGGAGAAGGTCCAAGAAGAGGAAAGTTCCCTGACAAAGGAAGCAAGACCCGGACTAGGATTCGACTTGTAATAGAAAATAGACTAATCCTAATACTACTAGGGTTGTATATGTAAGTCCGCCCCTCCTACTCATATAAGGAGGGGCAAGGCGCCCCAAGAGGGACAAGGTTTAGAGAGACAGACAAGTCTTAGACAAGATGAAAGTAGATGCTCTCAAGATGAGAGGTAGCAAAACAGCACCCTTGTAAACAAGATCGTCATCATAAATAACAATCAAGTAGGATGCAGGCTTTTACATCCACCATGAGGGGCCGAACCTGGGTAAAACGCACGTCTCTCGATTCTGACCAACCCTACTCAAGCAACCACCTAGCAGCGATGGCCCCATGACTAAGTTCTTTCATAAGGACATTTGCCGTGACAAAATCACGACAGTTAGCGCCCACCGTGGGGCTCGTGCACGATGGTATTATGTTCTTGAAGGGAGCTCTTTAGGGATCAAGAAGCTCACGACTGGTCGGATAAAAGAAGAGCCAGCACGGAACAATCATGCACGATAACCCAACATGGGACAACCTTGGGCACAGCCGGCAAATTCATTGGTTGGTGATTAGAATCCTTATTGACTTTGGAGCTGGCGGTACAAGTTTGAGTTCAAAACAAATTTAGGGTTTGGTGTTCTATGCGCCGTTGATGCGATTTGTGGAATCCGAATCCCGCTGCTACTATCATGTGTCGCCGAGGCAGACAAGAATCCGGCTGGAGCCACCGTATGCCGCGTGGTATTAATCCACTAGATCATTGCTGGCGCGCGTTGCCGCGCCCGTCTATTTTGACGGTAGAATGATATGATTTGTCATCGATATATGAAGGCAAAAGCTAACCAAAACTAAAATGAAAACTGCGGGGAAACTAAAATATGCTAAAATAACATGTTCCACGCATTTTTCCCATTTTGTTCGGAATAACATTATTTTACTGAAAATGCCCAACACCTGAACTCTTTTCTATCAGTTTATACATGATGTGATACACTTATTAAGCATCTACCCAATCCTACATCTAGAGCACCGGTCAAGGCACGGGCAACTTCACCGTCGAATAAGACTTGTAGTTCATAATATATCAATAAATCGTTTGCAGTTACAATGCGAAGAAGAGGATCTTCCATAGTTGTAGTATTTAGTAGTGACCATCAAATTTAGACATTAGAAAGCTGCATAAATTGTGCACATGAATCTACAATGTGTCGTGATTTGGAGAGGGGCATATGCTGCAAAATCTGAATATTAAAGATATTTGTGTGAAAGGATCTAGCTTTTCGTCCTCGAGGCTACTCATTCCAAAATCCTTTCTATAATTCTGCTGCCCGCGTAAATAAGAACAAGATTATATCTAGGTGAGATTGATAAAACGAGATATAAAGATTATCATTAAACGCGATGCAAGTAATTTGTTATTTGTTATCATCCTACCTTCATGAGCTTGAGTGTTGGTTGCAGATCAGCCTTCTCATACCGTAACTTCCAATGTGGAGAACATGGAAAACATAAAATACTGGAATTAAATGATATATTAGTACGTTGAAAAATCATTGAGCTAAGAAATATAGCAATCAACAATACTCAAATGCGAGAAAACTTCTCTTTGGTACTCAATACTCATAGGTTTAGAGAAAGATAATCCACCGGACGATGGCAACATGAATTTAAGATGACGATAAGACTCTTGTATATTGTGCAATATAATTTACTAATTCCAGCATATATAGTCAGTATTTGCTTTCTACTGTAAAAAACATACCTGTTGATTTGCTTTTAGTTGCTTAATCTGCAAAAAAGGGGAAGGAAAATGCAGGAAAATACAAATTGAAAATACAAAAAGAACGTGAAAATACTATCTTCTAGAGGGAGAGGCCAATATAAAGCTTGCATTGCAAAGTAAGCAATCCAGCATCACGTACTTCCACTGTAATTAAGTTGCTGCTCGCACGGTGGAATTAAGTCACCATTATGAAATATTAATAAACCTGAAATACAAATTCATCACACCCGATATTATTTCATCCAAATGCAAACCAAGAGAAGTCACCTCATGTGGATGGTCTCTGTTTGTGGGAAATCTGGCTTAGCGACAGAGTGATACACCCTGGCATGGCATTTCTGAAGTAAAGAACAATTAATCTCCGCTTATCAGATAAATGGAAATAAACAAACACATAAGAAACAAACAATTCACAAAAAATTATGATAAAGAAAAACTCTGTTGATGTATATTTTATTATGAGAAAAGGTGTTATGGCTTGCATGAAACAGAAGTGAGAGGAATCACAAAATATAAAAAAGGAATAAAAAAGTAATGAGCATATATGGCACTTTCATTTGGATTGAAGGGATTTCAAATGGCATACCATGAGAAGCAAATGGTCTGATGGTTACAAATCCTAACCAAGAACAGTTTGTTCAAACCCCGCGATAGGAAATGGGAAAATAAACCATCAAACATATCTTTTAGGAGGGTGACGGAGTGAAAGACAGGTATAAACTGAAGCACGTTCGTATGAATTTGAAACCTGATTTCTGGTCACCAATGGCAAGGTAGCAACACGTAGAAATAACGAAATGGTTTAAGGCAAGTAAAATACTTAGGATTTATCACCTTACTTTCATAACAGTAATTATTGAAGAGGGAATTTGAGTTAAACTTCAGTGCAAATACGGTATTTAGTCTTCAAATATTAGGTTTACAGAGAAAATTATTAGGTTTAGAGAGGAGAGTAGAATCAACAGAAATAATTGCCTCGGCGCTAATATATTTAGTACTAACAAGTGTAGAATGTATGTACACGCAGGATTAGTTTGAGGATTTTAGCGCAGCACAAAATAGCAACTTGGCTTGCAAAATATGTACGTAAAGTAGAGGAGAGGAGAGGTACTGGAAGTGATAGAGATCGCCAACCAGCGATTGTACAGGAGCCGCTCCGCCGCGGCCACAAACTCATGCTCCAGCTCCATCCAACTGCTCAGTTGCGACCACGACCTGCAATCCAAGAACCAGAGACCAAAATCAGGGGTGAATTAGGAAGTTAGACCATTAACCAGTGAGGAAATTAGAGGGATAGATCAAGGGCAGAGGAGAGGTCCAGCCGTCCAGGATCCATCAGCCAGCATCCATCCATCGTCGTTGGCGGCGCCCGGCCGCATCGGTTAGGTTAGGTCTGGAATGCGAGCGGGAGAAAACATGGCTAGTCCTCTGTATTTTCTTCTGGCTAGGTGAAGCCCATTAGGCTCAAATTCACACCAGGCGTCCAAAATAGTCACCGGAGCAGCGGCCCAGCACGAAAACGCTTGGTCCTAGCGAACACAACGATTCGAGGCGAGACTAACAGTAAATCTGACGGCCGAAAACGTCCCAAAGTGGTGATCCAAAGGCTGAAAATGTTAATAGCGTGAGAGGGCTGGAAAGATGCTCAGTTATAATATATCTAAATGTTATCATGTGCTATTACTTCTAGTAGTAAACTAATCCACTAGATAAAGAAAAAAGGGGAGAAGATCAAAGCCACGGTCTAACTCTGACGCACATAACTAGCCAGACCGATCCACTACGATGTGTTGAGCCAACTCTTGGGCAAGCAATCAAGGTGAGCACAATACATTAACATGCATGTGCGTCACAAATCCAGCAAGGACTCAGCGATCATGGCTCCGCCTCGTGCCGTGCATTAGTCAATCAATACTCCAAGTAGACCAATCCAAAAGCTAAAGTACAAAAGGAGGAAAAAGAGGGTGGTGGCTGCCGTATCAGGTGTGTGCGTGTCTGCTGCTACCTGAGACACACGTCACATCTCCTAAGGTAAAACAACAAGCCTACTAGCACTGCATGCCATGGGAAAAAATGGCAAAATTGACCTATTGACGAAAACAATTCACAAACTAAACTGCTACCAAAAAATTCGCTCAGTCGACCCTTTTGTGAGGCGCCCGACAGCCAGGCGCCACATCCTATGGTGTAATGCCTAACTCTCAGGCGCTGCACTACTGGGTGTAGGAGAGCTAGACGCCATACTTGTAATGTGCATAGGCACTGCACATTATGTTAGTAGTTGCTAGGCTGGCCCCCTCCCCCCACCCCCCCACACACGCCCAACCCCCACCCGAGATTTCCCCTCTCGCCCCTCTCTCCCCCTCTCAAATCCAACAAATCTGAAGATTTTCTCCGTGGATTTCAAACCCAATCCCCCCCTCAAGGTAATCTTGTCCGATCCCCTTGTCATCCAAGAAATGCTCACTTTTTCTTATTTATTGCTAGTTTGGGGAAACACTAGTTTTGTATGGATCTTGAAATTTGTATGGAGGTATGAGATGTTTGTTTGCCAATTTGCTAGGGTTAGGCTTCTTAGTATGTTAGTGTTAGGGTTATGGGTGTTGTTATGATGGGGTTAGGGTTAGGGTTGTTAGTATGTAAGGTTTATGCTTATGGTTATTGTTTAGTGGGGATTAGGGTTATTGTTTCATATATATGTTAGGGCTTTGTATTTTGTGTTTATCTTTGGATGAGTACTTATGGGATATATGTTACATTGTGTTGTTTTAATTTCTCTAGGGATGGGAAGAACATTTGTTTATGCTCATCATGTGGACAAAGAGGCCTTTTTGGAAGGCAATATTGACCTGGACCCGGATGAGCATGGCATTGTGTTTGAGAGTAGTCCTAGCTATGCGAGGTCTTGGAACAAGTGAGGAAAGGTTTGAATTGGATGGACCCAAGTGATATCGTTGAGTTGGAGGGAAGGCATAATGTTGGTTTTGGAATGCACATTTGATGGAAGACAATGTGTGTGAACTCCGAGCAATATTGGGCTGCATCCAAGGAGATGGTGGCCGAATCACTACATAAGGCTCTTGAGTTATTTGCTACGAAGAAGGTTGATTCTCGTTTGCATTTGGACTTGCACCGGAACCCCTCCCCCTTGGTTGCTAGTAGTCCACCACCCATGAACCAAGATGAAATCAGTGAACCTCCTTTGAACCAACAAGTGAGGCCAACATGGAGCCCGATTTCAAACAACCAAAATGAAGCTTTGCAAGAGGAGAATGATGAGTATGAGGACGATGGCAATGACAATGAAGTTGATCTCCATGACAATAATGTGGGTGATCTCGACAAATATCATGTGCAAGAGACAATGGACCATTCCATCCCTTATTCCCGTGGCTATGCATCAGAGTCATATGATGATGGTTCGGATGAAGAAGTTGATGAGGAGGGGTTCAGGGTGAAGAAGGCCGAAGCTTCCGAGAAGGTATTTAGGCGGGATCATCAGACTCCATTGTTCAAGGATGTTAGTATCGCGGATGAAGCCATGGTAGATGGTGGCCAAGGTATATCTTTTGGAGTTAGGACAAGTTCTCATCGGGATTTGGAAGAAACCAACAATAGGATTTTTCCCGGGTCTAAGTTCCAAACCTTCTTGGAATTGAAGATGTGGCTCGACAAATATTCGGTTACGCATTATCGTCCACACAAGGTGGTTCACTCCAACGTCAATGTGCGTTACACGGTTGCATGTGAAGAGAAAAAATGTCCATGGCTTGTGCGTGCAAGACCGTGGAAAGGAGAGCCCACTGGGCACGTAGTTAGTTGTGTACCAAGTCACATGTGCCGAGGAAAGAAGGTGGATGGCAAGGTTGTGTCCCAAGACCACAACCAACTGACGTCCTAGTTCATCCCTTACATGCTTTCTAACTCAATATCCACACTTCCAACAATGAGCATCTAACAAGTCATGGACCTTGTGAAAGCCATCTTTCATTGCAAAGTGAAATATGGCAAGGCATGGAGGGCGAAGCAAGCCGCATTTAAGATGTTGTATGGTAATTGGGAGGAAGCATACAACTGAATCCCTAGGTTGTTGTTAGCTATGTCCGTCACTAACCCGGGCATGGTTCATGTGGTCAAGCCTCATGGGAAAAAACAACGATTCACGATGAAGGACCGCCCGAGTATTTGGCCGTGCATTTTGGGCGTTCGAGCAATGCGTGAGGCCGATCATCCCCGTTGATGGCATGTTGTTGACCGGACAATACAAGGGCACCTTGTTGGTTGCAATAGCAAGTGATGCCAATAACTGGGTGTTGCCTTTGGCTTTTTTTCGGTGTTCTTGGAATGGGGTACCCAGGCCCACATGCCTGCAGCCCAACGCATGACTTCACCGACGGCCCGGCACGGCCCAGCTACCAGGCCCCATGAGCAAGACCCTCGCGAGAGCCCCCTGCCTCGTGAGGCAAACGACACCAAGGCGTCCCTATGTGCGGCCTATCAAGGATGCCTCCCGAGAGGCAGATATCTCTATAGGCACCCCACCTTGCGAGGTTCGCAGTGACATGAGCCAAGACGACCAAGGCCAGGAGGGCGCCAGCGGGCGCAGGCCAGGATAGTTTCCACTTCTGTGCTAAGGAGGCAAGGACAAGCGCGGGTTCCCGAGGAATCCACCAAAGGTTTCCATTTTAGTGCAACAAGACTAAGAGCACGAGCTTAGCAGGAGGGAGGTCATCACCGAGTCCACAACCGCGTCACAGCCAGAAGCTTTGCAGATGAAGACCACCTTTAGTCAGGATAGGGTGTACTCCTGTCCCCCTTTGAAATTGGCCGTTGTGGTATCCCTTCCCGCCTAAGCTATGAGGAAAGACAGACAAGGCCACTATAAGTATAGGCTAGTCTCCACCGTAGAGAGGGATCAAAACCTTGGATCCCTAGTCTGATCCTAAGCTCTCCCGAGGCAGCTCACGCACCGTACTAGTTCATCCTCATCCTCATCGTGAGGCAATCCACCACAAAGTAGGAGTAGGGTTTTACACCGCATGGTGGACCGAACCTGGGTAAACCATCGTGTCTCCTTCTCCTCGCTGGCGCGTGCATGACATGATTAGGCCGTGAGGGTGGTGAGCAGCGTGTCGTCATGAAGAGAGATCCATCCTACATGCCCTAGAGTTCGGACCTAGTTTGGGTCCACGGAACCCCAGACTCCGACATTTGGCGCGCTGGGTAGCAGTGTGTTGAAGCCTCCGTCTTCGTCGACCATGCTCCGTCCTCACTTCGCCACGACCACGGCTGAAGCTCGCCATGTCTGCACCGAGCGTCGAGCCGCTCACATCGCTCAGACGGCGCTGGTGGGCTGTGGCGCACTCGTCGCTCCGCTTGTCTTGTGGTCAATGCCGCCACTGACCCTGCCACTCATGAGCAGCAGGATTCTTGCACGGGCTGCCCCTGTGAGCGCGGCGGGCTGCCGTGCCTTCTGTCGTGAGCTGTGCCGCGTCGTCTGGCCGGTCAAGTTCAAGCCAGACCTGCCCCCGCGCTACGACAACACTCATGACCATGCAGAGTTCCTCCAGCTCTACTCGCTGAGCATCGAAGCGGCGAATGGCGACGACAAGGTCATGGCAAACTGGTTCCCCATGGCCCTCAAGGATGGCGTGCGCTCCTGGATACACCTCCCCGAGGGATCCATCTCCTCATGGCTGAGCTCCGCGAGCAGTTCATCACCAACTTGCAACGGATCCTCAACGTGCCCTCACCGTTAACGACCTGCAGCAAGTGAAGTAGCTACCAGGCGAGACCCTCCGGAAGTACATGCAGCGCTTCACCCAAGTCCGCGTCAAGGTCCCAAAGGCATCCGACGAGGCCATCATCTTCGCGTTTACTGAGGGCGTGACTGACATCAGGATGAATGAGGAGCTCACCATCAACGACGACCTGTGCTCAGTACTAGAGCTGTTCAATCTTGTCGGAAAGTGCGCCAGGGCTGAAGAGGGCCGCCTCTCCCTCCTCAACCACCCAGAAGCCAACCCCGAAGACAAGAAGACCAAGGCCAAGGAGGTGAAGCACAAGGGCCCCACCGTGTTGGCGCCGGAGCCGGAGCTGTAGCGCGGCCGTGATCGCGAAGGGCCTCCCAAGGAGGCCTGCCTGTTTTGCATGCTCCACGTTCACAACCACAACACCGAAGATTGCCAGGAGCTTAGGGCGCTTCAAGGCGAGCGCCTGGGCTGCCGCCCCGACCGTAACGATCGTGGATTTGTCCGTGGAGGAGGCCATGGTAGAGGCCATTGGGACAGCCGCAACCCTCATCAGGGCTGGTGCGATCAGCCTCATGAGGGTGGCTAGCATGACCAGCCTCGCGGTGGCGCCTGGCGCGATCAGCCTCGTGAGGCCCGTCCTTAGGGCAATGCTAGTCTCCCACCCCTACCGCCGCCACCAAGAAGGTACGATGACAACCTTCAAGACGAAGGGGCTGGGGGCTACCAGGAGCCTCATGCGGGTTGCTTGCATCCTCGGCGGAGCTCAGGCGCTCGCCTCAAACCGCATATTCAAGCAGTTCTCGCGCAGGTGAATGCGGACCTCCTGAGGTTTGAAGCCGCGCGTCCCCTCAAGTGGTCACAGGACGCCATCATGTTCGACTCCAATGATCACCTCAAGTGCTCGACCACCGCTGATGCGCTCCCCATGTTGTGCAGGCCCACCATTAGCAACATATTGGTCACCAAGACCCTCATCGATGGTGGCGCCGGCCTCAAAGTCCTCTCCATGGGACATTCGAGACGATCCAAGTGCCTTATGACCAACTCATGCCCACCAAGCCTTTCTTAGGGGTGACTGGCGGCTCCACCACTCCCGTGGGGTAGCGCGCCTTCCCATCACCTTCGGCAAGTGCGCCAACTACCACACCGAGCTCATCGACTTCGACGTGACCCACATCGGCCTCTCATACAACGCCATCTTGGGGTATCCTGCCCTCGCCAAGTTCATGGCAGCTACCCACCATGGCTACAACGTCCTCAAGATGCCAGAGTGCAGCGGCGTCATCACTGTCGCATGTGATGAGAAGGATGTGGTCTGCTCCCTTGAGATGCCTATCGGGCTGCGGCAGCTGAGAACTCAGATGGCGAAGGTGACGCTGTGCTTTTTGAAGCCGCACCCGCAAAAAAGAAGTAGCTCCTCCCCAAGAGACGTTCGGAGGTCAAGAAACCCGGCGGTGACGCCTCAGGCTCCACGTCTGCTGTCGAGGCACCCCTTCCTCCCGCATAGGAAGGCATGCCCGATGCCTCCCCCAGGATGGGCTTGATGGCTTCCGTCTAGAGAGCTACTAACCAGTGCGACGAGGGAGGTGTTCGGGCACCACTTGGAGGCGTGCCTTGACACACGCCCCCACAAGAAAGGAGGAAAGCGCGAGGCGCCGGGGCAAGAGAGTTCATCACCAAGGAAATCGAGCAGCTTCAAGAGGCGCAAGCCATGCGCGGCGAGCGCCGCACCGGACCCCCACCAGTGCAGCTGCTGCCCCGAAGTGGGCGATGGGCTGCGCATCTACGTCAACATCCCGGATCTCAACAGGACCGCATCTCAGGACCTCTTCTGGTTGTCGCTCGTCGACTGGAGTGGGGGATACCCCTACAATTACATTTGCATGGCTTTTGGCCTGGTGAACACGGGCACTACATACTAGCACCTTGCCCGAGCCGTGCACGCGTCTCACGAGGCTCGACGCATGGTGGTGGCATCTCAAAAGGCCCTAGACCCTCGCGAGCCCCCCGGGCCTCGCGAGCCTCTCGAACCTCCAGAGCTATCCGGCCTGTGAGGAGCAAGCCTCCTCGGCAAGCTCCATCGACTACCCCGACGCCCCTGCAACATCATTGCCAGGTGACTTTTTTGTTTGTTCAATTGAGGGCGCCCCTCGGGCCGCATCATCCTCAAGTTGCATGGGCCCGTCCCTGCAGCCGCACCGTTTTACTCATGTACCTCAAACCAATTATGCTTTCATGAGTTGCTATGACTATTAACCCTGCATTTGGTGTCACATCTCTTCCAGAGCCGCCACTTTTTGGGCTTCACGCATTGTGAGCTCTCCTCCTAAACGTCCCATGTGAGGGGGACACTAGCACGACGCCTGTGCCCGGGTCCGTCCCTACAATGTTGAACAAATCTAAGCGACTGAGCTCTGGTCGTAGGCTGGCCCCGTGCACGTCTCCTCGTCAGGTCCTTAGTGCCTTTGTCTTCTCACGGAACAATCATGAGCAGATCAACGAATGTGTGTTACCCCCTGCATTTCACGGTCTATCAATATGCAGGAACCCTAGGAGACAGGCGTCCGGACGACCCCTTGATGGCACCCTAGCTCCTCAGGAGGGTTCGCTTCGATCAGGCAGTTGTCTGATCCGCAAAGGCTAAGTAAATTAGTATGTTTGCCTCGGTTGCCTGCCAAGGCCCTCTTTCCTAGCAACCCCCGCGAGGCGAAACTGCTCCTTTTCGCGCAAACTGCTTGCACGTTAAAAGGGGGCTCTTGAGCATCGCGGCTTAGGAGCTCCTACTAGCTCTCGAGCCCTCACCCTTGGCCTTGTCCATGGCATCGTGACCTGGTATACTAGCAGCGGCTGAGCCCCACTCGAGGGCCGGGTCTTGAGGACGTGGAGCATCATGGTGAGCAAAGAGATGGGGGGGGGGGGTAAGCCTCATGAGGGAATACAGGAAGAGGGGTGTGGCCCGATAGCACATGCGTTTTTCAAAGTATAATGGGCATCGGTCTTTTCACGCACCCCCAGAGGGACTTGTCTTGATTCATTACAAAATAGGAAGCGTACATAGGATCAAAAGCTCCAGAGAAGCGCGCTCGCACAACGTTGAAACCCTCCACGGGCTGCAAACACACCAAGCTAAGTTATCCTATTCGCGCCAGGTGTGAACCTTACCATTAAAGCTTTACCTGGACTCTCGTGACCTCGTTCGGGCAAAGGAATACCCCCTCTTTTGTCTTTCAGGAGCTGCTCGCACGTCAAGGTGGACCTCATGAGCATCGTGTCTCATGAGCTCTTACCGGACCTTGGGTCGCTCACCTCCTGGCCTGACACATAGCATCATGACCTGGCATACCAGCGACGGCGGAAGCTTGCCCAGGGACTGGGTCCCGACGATGCAGAGCACTAAGCATTCGTGGAGAAAGAAGGGGCACCTGTGCCCAAACGGCAAATGCCATTATAGTTTAAAAACATGAACTGGAAGCATTAAGATAAGGCACAAGCGCTGCAGTTCCTTACACGCCCCCACGAGGCCCCTCATGATTCTAATGCAAAAATAAAAACAAAAGAAGTAGCCTCCCGAGGGCCGCACCTCCTGAAAAACCCGACTTTGGTGTCGCCCACGCTCATTAGGAGTCCTCCGCCTCCTTGATCGGGGCTCAGCAACGTGGTGGCTCGTCGTAGTCCTCGTCACTCAAGCTCCCCCCATAGGAGGTGTCACCGCTGTTGGAGGCATCACGTCCATCGCCAAGGGCTGTCGTCGCCCCGTCGTACTTGAAGTGGAGGGTGTGCCTCCCTTCAGGCCACAGGCGCGGGCAAATGTCTGCCACCCACGGGTCAGGTACACTCGACCGGAGGGGGCGACCTCGACCTCAAGCCCATGAGGACCTGTTGCAGCAGCCGCCAGGCTGCAGCCATAGGCCGGTGGGTCCTCCAGCCGGTAGGTCCTCCGCAAAGGAGCGTGAAAGCTGGATCTAGGGGCAGGGTGGACTCTCCATCCACACTACAAACTCGCGAGCCATGTTGTCTGAATGGGCCCGCGGGTGAGGCGGCGGGGCGGCCACGGCACGCCTTCCCCCGCGGCCATGGCCAACGCAGCTTCCGGACCACTCCCGCGGGAGGATTTTTTCCCGCGGCTGCTGGACCTGGCGCGGACTGCCAGTGGAGGACGCCCGCGTCCCCGTGACGATGTCGCTGCGGACATTGCGGTGGCCTTGCATGGGCGGCCGCGCCCCCTCGTGGGTGGTGGTGACTCCGGTCCTTCCCTAGGAGCCTTGCCCTTCTCCTCGGCAGTTAACCTCCTCACTGGCGCCATGGTCGCTGCGGTGAGGATTGGAGGCGAATGGGCAAAAAGCTAGAGATAGGTTGGGGCTCTGCCCCTCGCCTTCTTATAGGCAATCGAAGGAGGCCAACTAGGTGCCCTTCCACCTTCGTGCGATAATAGCTCTGCTACGTGCGCCAGGCTTTCTATCAGCCAGGGCAGTTGCCGAGGCGACGTGGAGAAGTGGAGGCGTCCGCGTTCCGTCGTGCGCCACGCGTCAAGCCTAGGCTACAGGCGATTGGTGCCCGCATCGCTTCGCCCTTCACTCCTTGCCTTCACTTCGAAGCTAGGCTGAGCATGTCGTGGGATCGGGGGCTACTCTCGGCGTTCTGGGAACGGGAGTACCTAGGCCCGCCTGCCTACGACCAGCGCATGACTTCACAAACGGCCCTGCGCGGCCCAGCTACCAGGCCCCACGAGCAAGACTGTAATGCCCGGATAATTATGCTATAGTAATCCCCTGCTAATGGTGCCATGTCATCATATTACTATTGCTAATCTTCGCTTAATCCAAATCGCAATTCAAATTCAAAACCAAGTTTAAAGTCAAAATTCAAATTTTGTCAAACATGCAAACTAAAATGTTCAAGTTGTTGCAAATAAATCATTTGGTAATATTAGTCAAGAAATCGTCTCTTTATAAAATGTTTAATTGCACTAAAATAAGAAAACGGTGGCTTAAACAATCATTTACATGCCTTTTATAATTTCTAAAATATTGAACTATATTATTTGAGGGCGAAACCTTTTATGGCAGAGACATATTTAATAATACTAATTTAGAAGTTAGTTTTGTATTTTATCTAAGCTAAAATAAATATAAATTAAAATGAAAAACTTTAACAAAAATAACTAAAAAGAAAACATGAGTTTAAAAAAACAATATATATATATATAAGAGCTACAGCCCGCTGCCCCCTGGGCCTCATGGCCCACCAGGCCACCAGATGGTCGTTCCAACCTCTGGCCTATATGGCCTCCCCCACCCGATCGAACCCTAGCCGCTAACCCCCCACTCCCACACGATTCCCTCTGAAAGGGCAAGTAATCCCTGGGTGGTTTTGGTAATTCTTAACAACATATAGTTCATTGAACTAATGCTCTTTCAAGATGATCATTTCAGAAAGTTCAATGATTGGCATGGCATGGACTAGAGACGTGGACCCCTCAAAATTCTAAGGACACATATTGGCAACAAGCTCAAGACTCTACATTTTTAATTTAAGTGATCCAAGATCACATTGAGTCAATAGGAAAGCCAATACTATTAAAAGGGGATGAGGTGTTGATTAATGGCTTACTTGCTCAAAATGCTTAGTGATATGCTCCCAAACCCTCAGCCCCTTTCTCATTTCCACATATGTCCTAAACCTAAAAGTCAAACTCGGCCCCACTGATTTTGATCTATCCAGCGCCACCGAGTTTCATTTCACATAGGCACTGCCACAAACCCTAGTCACTTCGGTATCACCGATAGGGATCTCGGTCTCACCGAGATGGGATTGCATACTCACTATTTACTTTTTGTAACATTTCGGTCCTACCGAGATGACCGAATTGGTCCCACCGAGTCTGCAATGCAAATTCACTGTTTCCCTTTCGTAACACTTCAGTTCCACCGAAGTGAGCGAATCGGTCCCACCGAGTTTGCCTGACCAATTCTCTATGTGCCTATTACTGAAATCGGTCCCACCAAGTTCATTTGATCGGTCACACCGAGATTACGTTATGCCCTAACCCTAGCATATCGGTCCCACTGAGTTGACTGTGTCAGTCCCACTGAAAATCCTAAAGTTCATATTTTGACCTAAATCGGTCTGACCGAGTATTACCATTCAGTCTCACCGAGTTTGGGAATCTGCGTGTAACGGTTAGATTTTGTGTGGAGGCTATATATGCCCCTCCACCCCTTCTTCATTCGCGAAGAGAGCCATCATAATGTGCCTACACTTCCAGTATTCATTTTTTGAGAGAGAACCACCTACTCATGTGTTGAGACCAAGATATTCCAATCCTACCACAAGAATCTTGGTCTCTAGCCTTCTCCAAGTTGCTTTCCACTCAAATCATCTTTCCACCATAGCCAAATCTGTGTGAGAGAGTTGAGTGTTGGGGAGACAATCATTTGAAGCACAAGAGCAAGGAGTTCATCATCAACACACCATCTATTACCTTTTGGAGAGAGTGGTGTCTCCGAGATTGGTTAGGGGTCAATTGGGAGCCTCCATTAAGATTGTGGAGTTGAACCAAGAAGTTTGTAAGGGCAAGGAGATTGCCTACTTCGTGAAGATCTACCCTAGTGAGGCAAGTCCTTCGTGGGAGATGGCCATGGGGGGATAGACAAGGTTGCTTCTTCGTGGACCCTTCGTGGGTGCAGCCCTCCGTGGACTCACGCAACCGTTACCCTTCGCGGGTTAAAGTCTCCATCAACGTGGATGTAGGATAGCACCACCTACCGGAACCACGCCAAAAATCTCTGTGTCAACATTGCGTTTGCTCCCTCCAAACTCCTCCCATTTACATTCTTGCAAGTTGCATGCTTTACTTTCCGCTGCTCATATACTCTTTGCATGCTTACTTGAATTGTGTTGAGATTGCTTGACTTGTGCTAAGTTGCTAAAATCTGCCAAGAATTAAAATTGGAAAAAGTTAAGTTTTTATTTGGTCAGGTAGTCTAATCACCCCCCTCTAGACATACTTTCGATCCTACAAGTGGTATCAGAGCATTGATCTCCATTTGCCTTGATTTCCATAGTTTTGGTAATCATAGCCTTGGTTTCACAACCTAGGAGAGTATGGCGTCTAGCAAGGAAAATTACCACCGTAGAGGTCCTTACTTTGATGGTACTAATTTTGCTAGTTGGAAACATAAAATGAAAATGCATATTCTTGGACATAACCCCGTTGTTTGGGCTATTGAGTGCATTGGTTTCCAAGGTGAATTCTTTGATGGGAGAGAACCAAATCGTGAAGCTACCGTAGAAAAAATGAAAATGTTGCAATACAATGCTCAAGTTTGTGGTATCCTCTTCAACGGATTGTGCCCCGAAGAATTCAACAAAATCAGCAGTCTTGAGAATGCATGGGAAATTTGGGATACTTTGATCGATATGCATGAAGGTAACGACTCCATCAAGGAATCCAAGTTGGATGTCCTTCAAAGTCAACTTGACAAATTCAAAATGAAGGATGGTGAAGGTGTCGCCGAAATGTACTCTAGGCTTCCTCTCATCACAAATGAGATTGCCGGCTTAGGAAGTGAAGAGATGACTGACAAATTCATCATCAAAAATATCTCGAGATCCTTGGATGGAAAATATGATACCATGTGCACTTTGATCCAAATGATGCCAAACTATAAAGATCTCAAGCCAACCGAAGTCACTGGAAGAATTGTTGCTCATGAGATGTCACTCAAGGATAAAGAAGACCTTCACAACAAGTCTAGTGGTTCTTATAAAGCCTCATGTGATGCTCCTATATCAAATGAGAAACAAGCCTTCATTGAAGAATTGAGCTTAATGGTGAAGAACTTCAAAAAATTCTAGAAGAGTGGAAGCAAGGAAAGAAGTCCCAAGTCAAGGTCCTACAATGACAAAAGATATTCTAGTCATGATTCAAATTGCTACAATTGTGGAAGACCCGGACACTACTCAAATGAGTGTACGATTCCCTACAAAAGAAGAGAAGACTCAACTAAAAGGAGAAGCAAAAGGGAAGAATCACCTCCAAGAGAGAGAAGGAGTGGAGATGATCGCTATGAACGAAGAACCTCTCGAAGAACCACCACTCTGAGAGAAATTATCACTCCGACTCCGATCACCACTCCGGGAGAAGTTATCACTCCAACTCCGAATATACTCAAGATGAAGGTGTTGCCGGTCTAGCACTTGTGTCAACCAACTCCTATGACATATTTGATTCACCAAATGAAGGGATTGGGAGATTCTTCATGGCTAAAGGCCCCAAGGTAACACACCCCGAGTATGTTGATTTCAATAGTGATGAAGATGACTTGCTAGGAGATGATGATTTACTTGTTGACAACTCTAGTGACGAATATTATGATGAAAATGCTATTAATCATGCTAATCAAGATGAAACGAATGAAAATGATAAGAAGGAGATTGAGCGTCTAACTAAAGAATTTTTAAACTACTTTAGAAGATCATCGAGAACTTTTAAAAACTCATGAGAAGTTACGCTTTGAAAAGCTCAACATTGAGCAAGAACATGGGTTCTTAAAAGCCATCAATGATGATCTTCGGAAGAAAATTTCTTCTTACATTGCCAAGCATTTACTCTTGTCTACTTACATGCCACAAGTAAAATCTAGCAACAAGAACAAGAAAGATTCATCTTCTAGTAGTAACAATAATCATGCTAAATCCAATATTGTTTCTTCTAGTAGTTCTCTTGATTCCATTAATGATTCTCTTAGCCAAGTTACACTTGAGCAAGAAAATAGCTTATTGAAGGGAATTATAGAGAAAGGTGTTTACAAGAGCCTTGCCGGGAGTAAGCAATTTGAGGAAATTGTACGCAAGGAAGGAAGGCACTGGAAGAATCAAGGTGTTGGTTTTGAACGAAAGTTCAATGCCAATGGAGTTGGGTGGGAAGAAGATCAATACCCCAAGATGAAGTTTGTTCCTCAACAAGAGAATTATGATCCTACTTCCTTCAAGGGAACACAAGCTCAAGATGATCTTCCACCACAAGACCACAAGCTAAAAGGCAAGGACAAGCTTCAAAAGGAGATTGATGCACTTGAAGATGCTCCCAAGTCCTTGGTCAAGTGGGTTCCCAAGACTACATCAAATTCTACTTCATCAAGTACATCTACAATCCCAAGGATTCCCATCAAAATGATGTGGATCCCAAAGAAGAAGAACTAGAGAGTTCTTGAGGGTGATTCTGTGTCACGCCCAATATGCACTTCTATCCTTGGTGGGACCTTTGAGTTCCTTTAGGATAGGGTCGCATATTGGGCGTGACAAGTTGGTATCAGAGCCGACCCTCGCGGTTACACGGATGGTTGCGGACAGGTGCGCGGTCATGTTGTGCATGACGTTTGTGACCCGTCGTGGCACACGGCATGGCATATGTGCCGGACTGGAATCACAGACGTATGTGCCAAGAGGGAACATTCCTATGGCACGACGAGGACGTCGGTTCCTCTGAGTGGGGGTGTATGTGATAGCCTGGCTTATTAGGGATGATAGACTACTCATATCAATAAGGAATTCCTTCTTTTCCGGGAGCCCATTCAGACAGAACTCCAAAAGTTAAGCGTGCTTAGCTTGGTGTATTTTCAGGATGGGTGACCGACTGGGAAGTTGCTCCCGGGTGCGCACAAGTGAGGACAAAGTGCGCAGAAAAGACTAGTATTGATCTGTGGGGCCAGTCTAGATCCCGCCAGGAGTAACGACCACCGGCGGGTATGTCCGGGGCGTTACACTCTGCCAACATACTTCACTCTTATTCATTTTGTCAAGGACAAGTGCAAACAACTTCCACATCTTGCACTAGTTCAAGGAGTCACAAACCCTCTTGTTGGTAATACAAGGGACAAGGTAACCTAATGCTTTCATGGACATCATCATGTGTGTGCTTCACTCTATGTCTATGGATATCCTTGTTTGTTCCTTCTGGGACTAACCCATGTAGGAATTGAAAGTGCAGCTCACTCCAATGGATTGCTTCAAATGATCTACATCAATAATGAGCATCCACATCTTCAACATCTACATGAATTCATCATCGACAAAACCCAAGGTTAGTTCATCCCTCTTAGGGGGGATATCACATCTAGGGGGAGCTTTACTCTAAGAATTGAGCTAGAGCAACTCTAATGGTGTGAACACAACAATGCTTTATGTAAAAGTGGTAACCCACTTGTGCCTAAATGATGAGTATGACCTATGATCAAATGTTCTCATTTGACTCCTAAGTCAATATACTCATATATAGATGACCTAGTCATCACCAATTGCTTGATAGATGCTAGAGTGATTGTGAATGCTTTGCTACATATTTCATTTGCCATTTTATTGTGTGAGCATGTTGGTTGCATACTTTTCCCATTCGAGGACATCCATTTGTTTCTTTGATTGTTTGGATTTTCTTCTTTTGCCAAATGGATGGACAAGAATGCCTAAGAACTTCCTCTAGCTATCTATGCTTTTCTCGTCTCAAACTCTTTTCATGCTACATCACACTGTTTGATCTAAGTCAAATTCAAACCCTCTGGGTGAGGAGCACTCGGAGTCCCGATTTGGCATAGACTTAAAACTTCCAAAACCTCTCTGTGTATTTCGGTCTGACCGATTCATCCATTTCGGTAACACCGAGTTCACTTGGTTGATCAAGTTTTCAATCTCGGTGCAACCGATTAGAACTTTTCGGTCACACCGAGTTGCAGGAACCGCTTGCGATTTTGCATCTCGGTGCCCCCGAGTTGTTCCACTCAGTCACACCGACAATGCCATGATATATATACCGACGGGTCAAATTTTCGAAATTCCTCCAAAACCACTTTGCCCGCGCGTGTCCTGCTCTGCCGCCTCGGGTCTCTGGATCATCTTCTCATCGCCAGTGACCTCCCGCTGCTGGTCTCCACCATTGTCAACGGAAATCCTCCCCTCCGTTGCCGCCGTAGCAAGCTCATCACCAAGCTAGGGTATGAGCTCAACACTTTATGCTTTCTTTTAACTCTGATTCCTAGCACAAAGGCAATGCCATGTTTCTTTCCAAGTATGAGATAGATCCATCCATAGAAATCATCCTTTAGATTAGATTTGATTTGAAAATTTAGGGTTAGGTTTCCTCCGGACTCATCTTGGACCGACCGAATTGTAGAAATCGGTCTCACTGATTTGGCTAAGGCCATTGCACATGTAATTTTTGGTCTGGCCGAAAATTGCAAATCGGTGTGACCGAGATCATGACTTTGTGAAACCCTAGCAAACTCGGGGTCACTGAATTGTGTCTCGGTCTGACCGATTCCACTAGTTTAGACTCCAAAGTTGCTTCGGTGTCACTGAGTTTTACAAATCAGTAGCTTTGAAATGCTTCTCGTAGAAAACTAAAACTAAGTTTTGACTCATTCTTTTTGCAAGAACTCTGCACTTTGTGATGCTCATCTACTCTATCTCATCTACTACTATTCATAGGGTCAGCTCTCAGTTTGTTGTACAAAATATCTGATCAAAGTGATAGTCAGAACAAGTCAGAGGAGCAGATGGACTTGAGTGAGGGCACTAGTCCCTCTGGCAGCTATGATGAAGGTAGCAGGAACACACCAAGCAACCTGCCTAAGGCTCAGACTAGGCAGAGGAAGAAGAAAACTTCAAACTCTGAGGATGAGGACTTTGAGATTGAAGAAGTCATCTCAAATAAGAAGGTGCTAAAGAAGGAATATGCTGATGCTGCTTCTACCAAGCCAGGTCAGCACAAGAAAGCACCTGCCAGGAGAGTGCCAATGTTTAAGGCCAGGGGATCAACTCAAGAGACTATGGTATTTACACTTGAGCAAAGAAAAGGTGAAGAGGGCAAGAAAAGGGTCAGGAAAACTACTGCCAGAGTGCTTGGAAATCCATCTATGTGAAGAGATTCTGCTAGTGAGGAGGAAGAGGAAGAAGAGGATGCTGCACCAACACCTCCTGCTAAGTCACAAAAGCTGATGGGGGATGCCATCAAGCCTGGGGCTGCTCCTTCAGAGCCCAAGACAGCCCCCAAAGCTCTAGCTCAAGCCTCCAAGACTAGACCTAATAGAAGCACCAGGAACATCCCCGTTGCAGAGAAGAACAAGGCCCTAGTGCCTGTAGTTGAGGAAGAAGATGCTGAAGCCAAGTGCTTAGGAAACTCAAGCCAAAAATTCAGACCACGATGACAATCATCCAGTGGCTGAGAATATGAAAGAAAGGAAAGATGCAGCTCTCAGGTTGTGGAGAAAAGCTGATCCATATGCAGTGAGGAGAAGGACAACTGTGTACTATAGATTCCACACGAAAGAATAGCAATATTTCTATGAAACAGTTCTGCTTGACAAGAAGCCCATTGTCAGTGATATGAAGTGGGTTGATTGGGAGTATATTGATGAGAATGAAGACCATTTTCCAGGAGTGCATGAGAGTTTCAAGCTCAATGGTGTTGACAAATTTGTGGGTCAAAAGTTGACCAAATGGAATGATGATCTCATTATGCAGTTTTACTCTACAGCTCATTTCTATCCAGATGGAAAGATAGTGTGGATGACAAAAGGTACAAGGTACCAGTCTACTATGGATGAGTGGGCAAATCTCATCAAAGCACCCAAGGAGCATGAGAAAGACATTGATGTCTATGCTGAGAAGAAGAAACACCACAACTCCATGGCAAACATGTACAAGGAAATACCTGACAAAGCTTTGGAGACTCACAAGCTAGGGTCAGCGTACTACTTGATGTCTGGTCTGGCCACTATGAACACCATTGAGGCACACCTTGTTGCCAAAATCAGGAGATCACAGGATGATCAGAGGCCATTCCATCAATCTGCTTGAGATGTTTGACTTGCCACAGAAAATCAAAGTCATGAGTTTCATTGTTGAGACAATCAAGAGAACAGCTGCTGACCAGAAGAGGTCATGTGGGTATGCTCCACACATACAAATGTTGATCAACTCCAAGATGCCCAAGGGAGTGTACTTGTTGGACAAATAGTATTGGCCTTTGAAGCCCGACTTTGAGGACAACACTGTTGTCATGACTGCTGAAGATCCAACATCCCTAGAGGCTCAAGAAAAGAGACAGAAAGCTAATGCTAAGAAGGCAACAAAGATGCCAAGTGCTGAAGAAGCTTCAGAAGTGTTCCTTAAGTCAAAGAAAGACTAGCTTGGATATCTTATTCAAGCAACCTTGAGAATTGATAAAGGACTGGCCACCCTGACTCAGAACCAGGAGAGCTTGGAGAGGATCATTGAAACCAAATTCTATGATCTTGACTTGAAGGTAACCGAAATTCAAACAACAGTTGAAGAGCTCCAGGAAGAAGGGGAAGAGAGGAAGGGTAAAGCAACTACACAAGAGTTTCACAGAGTGCCTAGGGCACAGAGGTCTACAGCAGTGCCAGTGCCAGACACAAGAGCCACAACTTCAGCACCTGCAGCCACAGCTCCAGTTGCCCCTCAAGTGGCAACTCCACCAGCTCCATCAACTTCCACTGATGCCTTCATCCTTGGAGTCCTCTCAACACCTCCTCCTGAAGATCAAGCCTAGAGAGTCACATAGCACTATGCATTTTCAAGCTTTTTGGTAACTTGTTGCCAAAGGGGGAGAAAGTCTGTAGATCGTAGGCTTCGGAGAGAGAGAGAGAGAGCTTTGCTTCTTTTTGATACTTATTTGCTTTGCTTGCTTGGTTGAGATACTTTATGTTTTTGTGTGTGAGATACTCTGTATGGTCATGTGTTTGATCATATCATGCTTAATGCTTGTGCTTGAATGATGACATTATCTATCTCTTATGTATGATCATTCACTTTGCCTTGGTGATGAGTGCTTGTTCCTACTTTTTATCATTTTGAGCGCTCCACCAAGATGTATGTGACATGGAAGAGTAACCCATGATCCTGTTTAACTGTGCATTTGCATTCAAAAGCAAATTTTAAATAACGCAAAATTTTTAGGGGAGCCCTTTCTTATCAGATACTTCTCAAAGCGATGATGTATTTCATTCTTATTATCATTTGTCGAAGCTTTGATCTATATGTTGTCATCAATTACCAAAAAGGGGGAGATTTAAAGTGCAACTAATCCCTGGGTGGTTTTGGTAATTCTTAACAACATATAGTTCATTGAAGTAATGCTCTTTCAAGATGATCATTTCAGAAAGTTCAATGATTGGCATGTCATGGACTAGAGATGTGGACCTCTCAAAATTCTAAGGACACATATTGGCAACAAGATCAAGACTCCACATTTTTCAATTAAGTTATCCAAGATCACATTGAGTCAATAGGAAAGCCAATACTATTAAAAGGGGATGAGGTGTTTCTTAATGGCCGACTTGCTCAAAATGCTTAGAGATATGCTCCAAAACCCTCAGCCACTTTCTCATTTCCACATATGTCCTAAACCTAAAAGTCAAACTCGACCCCACAAATTTTGATCTATCCGGCGCCACCGAGTTATATTTGACATAGCCACTGCCACAAACCCTAGTCACTTCAGTATCACCGATAGGGATCTCGGTCTCAGCGAGATGGGATTGCATACTCACCGTTTCCTTTTTGTAACAGTTCGGTCCCACCAAGATGAGCAAATCGGTCCCACCGAGTCTACAATGTAAATTCACTGTTTCCCTTTCGTAACACTTCAGTTCAACCGAAGTGAGCGAATCGGTCCCACCGAGTTTGCCTGACCAACTCTCTATGTGCCTGTCGGTGTCAAAACTGGCGGATCTCGGGTAGGGGGTCCCGAACTGTGCGTCTAGGTGGATGGTAACAGGAGACAAGGGGCATGATGTTTTTACCCAAGTTCGGGCCCTCTCGGTGGAGGTAAAACCCTACTCCTGCTTGATTAATATTGATGATATGGGTAGTACAAGAGTAGATCTACCACAAGATCAGAGATGCTAAACCCTAGAAGCTAGCCTATGGTATGATTGTTGTTCGCCCTACGGACTAAAACCTTCCGATTTATATAGACACCGGAGAGGGCTAGGGTTACACAGAGTCGGTTACAATGGTAGGAGATCTACATATCCGTATTGCCAAACTTGCCTTCCACGCCAAGGAAAGTCCCATCCGGACACGGGACGGAGTCTTCAATCTTGTATCTTCATAGTCCAGGAGTCCAGCCAAAGATGATAGTTCGGCTATCCGGACACCCCCTAGTCCAAGACTCCCTCAGTAGCCCCTGAACCAGGCTTCAATGACGACGAGTCCGGCGCGCATATTGTCTTCAGCATTGCAAGGCGGGTTCCTCCTCCGAATACTTCATAGAAGATTTTGAACACAAGGATGTCCGGCTCTGCAAAATAAGTTCCACATACCACCGTAGAGAGAATAATCTTTACATAGATCTGCTGACGTATTCCGCGGCGTGACATCACACCACGGCCAGGCCTTTATTCGAATCATCTTTACTGTTCCACCTCAGCGCGTTTAGCGAAGTGGTTTCCTTGGCACCTCTTGTCAGAGCGGAGATCGTGACCCCTTATTCTGGGATTATCATCAATACGGGCGTGGGTAACCCAACCGTGCCATTGATTACGGCGCTTGGGAGATAAGCGAGTTTTACCAGGCTGGTGGGGACGCAAAGTTTCGTCCATCCATATATAAGGGGATAATGATCCACCTTTTTACCTACGCCTTCTTCCTCCTTTGCTTATCCATTTCCACGTACTCGAGCTCCAGTGCCCAAGTCAGCACATTTCACCTCAACCTTCCCCAGCCATGTCCGGAGCGGGAGGCAAGTGGATGGCCTCCTCCGTCACGGAGGGGCACATCAAAAAGTTGAGGAAAGCCGGATACCTGCACAACGACATTGCGCACCGGCTTCCAGACGAGGGGCAGCTCGTCCCCACCCCTAGGCCCCACGAGAGGGTGGTGTTCCTCCCCCATTTCCTCCGTGGACTGGGCTTCCCACTCCACCCATTTGTCCGGGGGCTCATGTTCTATTACGGCCTGAATTTCCATGATCTTGCCCCGAATTTCATCCTCAACATTTCAATGTTTATCGTTGTGTGCGAGGCCTTTCTCCGCATCAAACCCCACTTCAGCTTATGGCTGAAGACCTTCAATGTCAAGCAGAAGGTAGTGGGCAGCCAGCAGGCGGAGTGCGGAGGCGCCATGGTGGGCAAGATGCCCAACGTCATATGGCTTGAGGGCGCCTTCGTGGAAACCATCAAAGGGTGGCAATCGGGGTGGTTCTACATCACCGAGCAGCGTGACCCTGAATGGGCAGCGGCCCCCGAATTCAGATCTGGCATCCCCACACGGCTCACCGCCTGGAAAGTGAAGGGCCAGACATGGGGTGATGTGGAGGAGCTGACCGGACTCCAAACCTGCGTCCAAAACCTTGTAAACAAGAAGATCAAGCTCGTCAACACAGTCCAGGTCATGCTCATCCGCCGGATCCTCCCGTGCCAACAACAGGCTTTTAATCTGTGGAAGTTTGATCCGGCACAGCACCAAACCTTGAGCAGGCTCTTCGACACTACATACGAAGATGCCTGGAAGGTGCTGTTCAAGGGCGTCGAAGCTCCCGCATCCGCTACCGAAGATCGCGGATTCAGCTCGCAGCGTCAAGCCGGCGAGGTAAGCTATTTTACCCTTTACGGGATGCTTGTTTTTCATAGTTTGACTCTATGCGGGATCTTAACTCCCTTGCCTTTGACAGGCCTAGTAGAAGAAGTCCGGGCAGGTTAACTGTCCGGCTCCCTTACCAGAAGACCCAGCGGACGCCCGATTAATGGGGCTGCTGGTTCCGACGCCTTACGTGGTGCCGGAGAAGAAGGCCAAGAAGAAGGCCACGGGAACCTGAAAGAGTTCCCGGCATCAGTTGTTATCGGACTCATCGTCCAATGACTCCGAGGCAGACTCCTCCCGTGAAGACGAGGAGGAGAAAAAAGAAGTCTATCCCCCAGTGGGGGAGAGAAGAAAAGGAAGGCCTCCCCAACTTGGGAGGCTGGAGGGTCCAAGAAGGGAAGGACCCTTCCTCCGGACTACTCCACCAATGCCAACGATGGCGAAGAGGGTTGGCCCTCGAGGGCCAAGCCCCTGGCGAGATCATAAGTGTCTGGATTCCAGAATAACTCATGATTTTTCCTTTGTCGCGTAGTGTCTTCTAACGCCGAATACAACCGTGTAGCCCACCCCAGGACGAGCTCCCCGCTTCGTCGAGCGGCTCCCTAGATTCGTCGGATGTGAATAGCACTTCACTTCCGATCGCCTCCTCCCCCCGTGACGCAGACGACGCCGCGGTGGAGTCCCAAAAGGGGGCCAACCAGGAGGAGGTGGTCCTGGAAGCGCCACAAGGCGACCTCCCGGACTCCGGGCACAAAGAGGCAAAACCCCAGAGGGCCCTAAGTCCGGCCCTGTGCCGGACTCCGTACCAGAACCTACACTGGTTCCGAAGTCCGGCGGGCGGGCCCTTCGTAAGAAGGGCAAGACTGCGATGCCGGTGGCCTCCGTCCAACCGGAGGCACCAGATAACTTGCTGGAGGCGCTCAACGGTGCCTCCATCGACGACGAGCACCGCACTATCATGAGTGCGGTGATTCAGAAAGTTCAGTCCGCCAAGAGCGGGCTGACTGAAGCCTGTACCAGCCTTCTAACAGGCTTTGAGGTATGTAATTAAGATATGTAAAAACAGTACCGCATAGACAGTAGCCCCTGATGCTCAGTTTGGTGTTCGGAAAGAAAAGCCGAACTGAGGATCTAAAAAGATATACGCAGGAGTCTAACGTAAGCATGTCAATATGGGAATGCAGGTTGCGCTGCTGACCTCTGTCGCACTGACTGCGGAGGTTAATGCATTGAAGCAGAGCCTCGAGCGGTCCGAGAACGAGCTCGGCTGCGCCAAGAAGTAGCTCGAGGACAAGGAAGGTAAGTAATACCTTATTAAAGTAATACCTTATAGAAAGGATTTGGTTGCAAAAATGACAAGAATAACGTGAGTATTGCAGGTGCCACGAATGAGGCGGCGACCCTGAAAGAGGCGGTGTCCAAGGCCGAAAGCAATGCGGCCGCAGAGCGCACCGAGCAAGAGAAGCAGGAGGCGCAGGTGGCGGAGGTGCGGCAAGAGCTCGAGGCTCTCGTGGAAAAACACGAGAGGTTGGAGCGTGACTCGAAGACCCGAGAGTCCGAGCTCGCCTCGGCTCTTGAGAGTGCCAAAGCCGCTAAGGCCGAAGCCCAAAAAGCCCTCCAGGAAATTGAGGCAATAAAGAAGATAGTGGCGGGTAAGGCATTCTTCATGCAAAGCAAGCATGTGAAAGTGAATTACTTGTTACTTACCCGAATCCGGAGCTCTCCAGGAGCATTCGCAGATCTGCCCCGCAGTGTGTCCGAAGCTGCCGCATTCTACCGGGCCGTGGAAGGGAGCTCGACGGAGAAGGTATTCTGGTCTCAGTATGCTAAAGTCGGACACCCAGTGCCCTTGAGCGACCATCTGAAGTAGCTGGTCGAGCTCCATAAGGTGGCCGAATAGGCCATGAAGGGCCTCATAGCTCAGTTGTGGCCGAAGGAGGCCATGCCTGGGAGCTACTTCGGGCTGGTGCGGCGGCTAGTGGACGGCTGTCCATAGATTGAAGTCGTCAAGCACTCCATCTGCATCGATTGTGCCCATAGGGCCCTTGCCCGTGCTAAAGTGCACTGGGGCAAGATGGACGCTGAGAAGCTTGTGACGGACGCTCCACCGCCGGGCAGGGAGTATCGCCAGCCCGAGATGTATTATGAGAACATCCTGAAGGGTGCCCGCCTTATAGCGGGTGAATGCTCCAAAGATGTAATTTTTGAGTAGACTCGCATTTGTTATCCTGTGCGCTGAAAACTTTGTTCATATGCGCTAAGCAATGCTTGTTAATTTAAAATATTACCTTCTGTGCGACTGTTTATCAAATTTGAGAGATGGCAAGTCGTTGGCTTCAGCCCCCATGCCATGAGTGCTGGGGTGTTCGGGATAAACTTGAGCGCTCTTGTTACCAGTTTTGGGTCCTTCGAGGGAGGCGCTCAACACAACGAACGAGGCAACCGGACTAATAATGCTTGAACACTCCCACTTAGCCATAGAATTCTATAATTTTAAATTTTGGCGAAACCCCTAGTGTTTGGAAGACCGAATTCGGGGCGCTATCCACGCCTGGGCCGGACAAAGCCGGCTCCTCGCTCTAAGCGGCATAAGTCTTTAGGGACTCGAAAAAACCTCTCGAACAGCGACCGGCTCTCGCCCTATCATGATGGTCAGTTTTAGCTTTCTCCACTGAGGTGCTCAACCCAGCTCAACCGGCGCACAATCGCAGTGGTTCTCCCAGTGCTACCTTAGCTGATATAATGGATCGTAAGGTACCAAAACATGGGAGCCGGGCAAACCCAACTATTGACCCAAGACATGATTCAGAGCCGATGCATATAATGCTATAAGTTTCGGGTGCCGCACTTGTGAAAGTGTTCGGACTTATCACACAATATTTTGGGAAACTCAAGCCCCTGGTGTATTTGGTCGTACCAAAGCGTATGGATGCAACATGTCATAAGTGAACATATATAGATAGAAAAAGGAATGCAATAATAGGCAAAAAGTGATGCATTGTTTATTCAAAAAATACTGCAGTTAAAGCAGAACCATGCAAATAGTGCGATAAGCAAGGGATGGGACTTTTTAACATGTCCCCCTCCAGGGGTAGGCTGCGGGATGGTATGTAAAACAGGTATACTGCTCGTAATAGAGACCACCTGGACACTCGACGTAGCTTTTCTGCTTCCCTGGCTATTGCATCGTGAGTTCGGCAATTCTACTGCCAGACAGGGCTTCTGGAAAACAAAGTCCTGAGAATAAGAAAAAAGGAATGACACAATTGGGAGCCCCTGGTGCGGTTCAGCCGCTCTCCGGGCATGCCGTGGTCGTGCCCCTACCCCTATGCCCATGGTATCTCTAGAGCGTAGTGATGTACGCGTGGTACTGGTCTCACGATTTCGTGAGGGCTGGGGTTAGGGCCGCATTGCTACGCGTGCTCGGAACGTGCTAGGCGGTTTTGTTGTAGGCTACTTCGGGCATGCTTGACGGTGTCCGACCGCTTAGTAGCCGGAGTCGAGAATTGCCTTAAGAGGCTGCTTTGTACTTCCGCCGCGAGAGCCGCTGTATGCTCCTCCGTTCGGAGAGAGCGTTTGGTGTTTCTGTTGACCGCGATGACTCCTCGAGGGCTTGGCATCTTGAGCTTGAGGTATGCGTAGTGCGGCACCGCATTGAACATTGAAAATGCGGTTCGTCCGAGCAGTGCATGATAGCCGCCGCGGAACGGGACTATGTCAAAGATTAACTCCTCGCTTCGGAAGTTATCCGGGGATCCGAAGACCGCTTCAAGTGTAACAGAGCCTGTACAGTTGGCCTCTACACCTGGTATGACACCTGTGAAGGTCGTCTTTGTGGGTTTAATCCTTGAGGGGTCTATGCCCATCTTGCACACTGTATCCTGATAAAGCAGGTTCAGGCTGCTGCCGCCGTCCATCAGGACTCTAGTGAGGTGAAATCCGTCAACGATTGGGTCTAGAACCAATGCGGCGAATCTGCCATGCGGATGCTAGTGGGGTGGTCCCTTCGATCAAAAGTGATCGGGCAGGAGGACCACGGGTTGAACTTTGGGGCGACTGGCTTCATCGCATATACGTCCCTGAGTGCACGCTTCCGCTCCCTTTTGGGTATGTGGGTTGCGTATATCATGTTCACCGTCTGCACTTGTGGGGGGAAACCCTTCTGTCCTCTATTGTTCGGCGGCCGGGTCTCCTCCTCGTCATCGCTATGCAGCCCCTTGTCATTGTTTTCGGCAGTTAACTTGCTTGCCTGCTTGAACACCCAACAATCCCTGTTGGTGTGATTGGCTGGCTTTTCGGGGGTGCCGTGTATCTGGCACGAGCGATCGAGTATTCGGTCCAAATTGGACGGGCCCGGAGTATTTCTTTTGAATGGCTTTTTCCGCTGACTGGTTTAGAGCCTCTAAATCCGGCATTGACTGCCGTATCCTCAGTATTATCGCCATTAATGCGGTGCTTGTGCTTGTTGCGACGCGACCTGCCGTTGGTGTCCTTGGTATACGAATTACCAGGGCTCTTGGTCATGTTGTTACTACGAGCTAGCCAGCTATCCTCTCCCGCGCAGAAACGGGTCATGAGTGTTGTGAGGGCTGCCATCGATTTCGGCTTTTCCTGTCCTAGGTGCCGGGCAAGCCACTCGTCGCGGATGTTGTGTTTGAAGGCTGCAAGGGCCTCTGCATCCGGAGAGTCAACGATTTGATTTTTCTTGGTTAGGAACCATGTCCAGAATTGTTTGGCCGATTCTTCTGGCTGCTGAATTATGTGGCTTAGGTCATCGGCGTCTGGTCGTCGCACATAAGTGCCCTGGAAGTTGTCGAGGAATGCGGCTTCCAGGTCTTCCCAACAACTGATTGACTCTGCCGGCAAGCTGTTAAGCCAATGCCGCGCTGGTCCTTTAAGCTTGAGTGGGAGGTATTTGATGGCGTGTAGATCATCATTGCGGGCCATGTGGATGTGAAGGAGATAGTCCTCGATCCAAACCGTAGGATCTGTTGTACCGCCGTATGATTCAATGTTTACGGGTTTTGAAACCCTTGGGGATTTGATGATCCATCACTTCGTCTGTGAAGCATAGTGGGTGTGCGGCGCCTCTGTATTGGGCTATATCACGACGCAGCTCGAATGAGATTTGTATACTTTGTTCGGCCCAGCCGGAATTGCTGTATCCGGCGTGACGGTTGTCATCACATATCATGGGGCACCCACACGATCCGTAGATCGATCTTGTTTGCCTTGCCTTGTCCTCGAGTATATCCCGCAGGTCTGGCGCATTTTCCTGCGCCTTGGTATTTTTTGAGCGGCGCCGGGGTGCGGCTTGAATGTAGGGCCGAGAGGCCTCTCTGTCGTGGCCACGAGGTGGCCGGTCGGTCGTATTATGCGCTGGTGATGTAGGTTTAGGTGCTTCCTCCTCTAATCAGGGTAGCAGCCTGCGTTTTGGGTAGCTCTTGGAGGGGCGTTCAAGTTCATACTCTTCGGCCGCAAGGACTTCAGTCCATCTGTCGGCTAGCAAGTCTTGGTCAGCTCTAAGCTGTTGCTGCTTTTTCTTGAGGCTGCTTGCCATGGCCATGAGCCTGCGTTTGAAACGCTCTTGTTCGACGGGATCCTCGGGTATGACAAATTCGTCATCGTCGAGGCTTGCCTCGTCTTCGGAGGGAGGCATATAATTATCGTCCTCTACCTCTCTGTCTGCCGCTCTCTCATGAGGGCTGGCTTCTCCATCCTCCTGCGCTGAATCCTGCTGGAGGGGGTTTTCTTCGGCACTGTCCGGGGTGTTATTCTCTTCAGTGCCGGAATCTCCATTTTTGCTGTGGCGGGATTTAGAGCGGCGCCGCTGACGCCGGCGCTTAGGCTGTTTCTTGGAGGAGTCGTCCTCCGTTGTTCCATCGCCATTCCCATCCTTTGGGATGTCCACCATGTAAATGTCGTATAACGAGGTGGCCTTCCAGTGCCTTGTAGGTGCTGGTTCTTGGTCGTTTCCTGCATCTTCGTCCATACCGTCGATGTCTTCAGAGTCGAAGTCTAGCATGTCGGTTAAGTCATCGACAGTGGCTACGAAGTGGGTGGTGGGTGGGCTTTGAATTTCTTCGTCGTCCGCATCCCAACCTTCCTGACCATAGTCCGGCCAGGACTCTCCTGATAAAGAGAGAGACTTTAGTGAATTCAGGATGTCGCCAAAGGGCGAGTGCTGAAAGATGTCCGCAGCGGTGAACTCCATGATCGGCGCCCAATCAGATTCGATTGGCAGGGGCGCGGAAGGTTCGGAGTCCGGAGAGGAGTTTGGCACCTTGGAGTCACGAGCTTCACAAAGGACAGTGTTGGTATTCGGCTCTATCGCCGTAGAGGTAGCAGCCCCCGAGGCGGTGTCCAGCCACCCGTCCTTGATCGGCGCGGTCGGCTCCGAGCTAAGGGTCGGAGCGGACACTTGTGCGGCCTCCAGGGCACTGTCCGGCAGCAGAGCTAGATCATGTGACAGTGCGGCGCGCTTGGCTGTGGCTCGAATCCGTCGAAGATCAAGTCTCCGCGGATATCAGCCGTGTAGTTCAAACTCCCAAATCTGACCTGATGGCCAGGGGCGTAGCTTTCGATCTGCTCCAGATGGCCAAGCGAGTTGGCCCACAGTGCACAGCCGCCTAATACGAAGATCTGTCCGGGGAGAAAAATCTCACCCTGGACCGCGTCGTTGTTGACGATCAAAGGAGCCATCAGGCCTAAAGGTGACGACACAGAGGAACTCTCAATGAAAGCACCAATGTCGGTGTCAAAACCTGCGGATCTCGGGTAGGGGGTCCCGAACTATGCGTCTAGGCGGATGGTAACAGGAGACAAGGGGCACGATGCAGTGGAGGTAAAACCCTACTCCTGCTTGATTAATATTGATGATATGGGTAGTACAAGAGTAGATCTACCACGAGATCAGAGAGGCTAAACCCTAGAAGCTAGCCTATGGTATGATTGTTGTTCGTCCTACGGACTAAAACCCTCCGGTTTATATAGACACCGGAGAGGGCTAGGGTTACATAGAGTCGGTTACAATGGTAGGATATCTACATATCCGTATTGCCAAGCTTTCCTTCCACGCCAAGGAAAGTCCCATCCGGACACGGGACGGAGTCTTCAATCTTGTATCTTCATAGTCCAGGAGTCCGGCCAAAGATGATAGTTCGGCTATCCGGACACCCCCTAGTCTAGGACTCCCTCAGTGCCTATTACTGAAATCGGTCCCACCGAGTTCATGTGATCGGTCACACCGAGATTACATTATGCCCTAACCATGGCATATCGGTCCCACCGAGTTGATTGTGTCTGTCCCACCGAAAAGCCTAACGCTCATATTTTGACTTGAATCGGTCTGACCGAGGTTTACCATTCGGTCTCACTGAGTTTGGGAATCTGTGTGTAACGGTTAAATTTTGTGTGGAGGCTATATATACCCCTCCACCCCTTCTTCATTCGTGAAGAGAGCCACCAGAACGTGCCTACCATTCCAGCATTCATTTTTTGAGAGAGAACCACCTACTCATGTGTTGAGACCAAGATATTCCAATCCTACCACAAGAATCTTGATCTCTAGCCTTCCCCAAGTTGCTTTCTACTCAAATCATCTATCCACCATAGCCAAATTTTTGTGAGAGAGAGTTGAGTGTTGGGGAGACTATCATTTGAAGCACAAGAGCAAGGAGTTCATCATCAACACACCATCTATTACCATTTGGAGAGTGGTGTCTCCTAGATTGGTTAGGTGTCACTTGGGAGCCTCCGTCAAGATTGTGGAGTTGAACCAAGAAGTTTGTAAGGGCAAGGAGATCGCCTACTTTGTGAAGATCTACCCTAGTGATGCATGTCCTTCATGGGTGATGGCCATGGTGGGATAGACAAGGTTGGTTCTTCATGGACCCTTCATGGGTGGATCCCTCTGTGGTCTCGCGCAACCGTTACCCTTCGTGGGTTGAAGTATCCATCAACATGGATGTACGATAGCACCACCTATCAGAACCACGCCAAAAATCTCCATGTCAACATTGCGTTTGCTTCCTCGAAACTCATCCCATTTACTTTCTTGCAAGTTGCATGCTTTACTTTCCGCTGCTCATATACTCTTTGCATGCTTGCTTGAATTGTGTTGAGATTGCTTGACTTGTGCTAAGTTGCTAAAATCTGCCAAGAATTAAAATTGGGAAAAGGTAAGTTTTTATTTGGTCAAGTAGTGTAATCACCCCCCTCTAGACATACTTTCGATCCTACACCCTCCTTCCTCTCCTTCCCCTCCCGAACTGGATCTGGATCGGGCGGACTCGACCCCATCGCTACCGCTTGGCGCCTCCCGTCGCCCCTCACCAGACGCCCTCACCGGACACGCAGTCCCACCTCTCCCATGCCGGTGCCCTCAAGCCTCGCCGAAACCCCGTGCAACTACAGCGCACGTGAGCCCCTCCTCTCTCCCCCATCTGGCCTTGTTCTCACTCGCACCAGCCATGCCCCGGGTTCCTCTAGCCACGCTCGCGCATGCCTCGCCGCCCAGAGTCGCGCCCTTGCACCTACTCCTACGTCACACACGCCTTAACCGCCCGCGTCCCCAGCTCCTGCTCACGGGCATGCCCGGTGCCTCGCCGCTCTCCCTCCTTGCCCCGACAGCTCCCCTGCACCCTATGCGCGCCAGCGTTATCCGAGCATGAGCCCCACCTAGCCTGATGCTAGCCTGTGCTCTGAGGGCCGCCAACCTCGACGTCGGCGCTGCTGCAGGCGGCCTCCCCTCCTATCGACGCCACCATCCGGAGCGGCGCGACACCACATCTTCGACGGGCCTGCCAATCATCCTCCGGCCACCGGAATCGACCGGCCGGCGATCTCCACCGTACCTCGCTTAGCGCCGGCATTAAGCCACCAATGTGTCATCATTAATTAGAACTAGTGGCTGGCTTAATTACCCCCGGCCTATGATAGCGAGGGCCCGCTGTTTAATTACCCAATTAATTGAAACAAAAAATGGTTAGTTAAAAACTGTGACACTGACACGTGGGTCCTACTGGCCCGCTGACCGGTCAACGGTTGACCAGTCAACTGCTGAGTCAGCAGTTGACTGGCCCCACATGTCAATTAATTGCATTTCAAGAAACTGTTTGAAAACTTTGAAATTAATAGAAAATAAACCATAACTCGGATTAAAATAATTTATATATGAAAGTTGCTCAGAAAAATATGACAACTCCAAATATGCAGTCAGTTTGTCTGCCACACGTCCCTAGCATGGCGAACATGCAACCGTACTCCTCCATTTCACCTATCTGAAAAATACCAAACTTCGGGAAAACTTTCCTGGATGTTATCCCCCTTCACCGGTATCGTGTAGCTCTATGATAGGTCACCCCTAGCACCACGGATTGTCATGTCATGCATCTGTTTGCTTGTATTTACTATTTCTTCCCCCTCTTCTCTTCGGTAGACCCCGAGGCCGGGTGCTGCCCCTGTGTTCGACTACGTCGACGAAGACTCTTCTTCCTTTCAGCAGAGCTTCCAGGCAAGCAAACCCCCCTTGATCATTCTGATATCACCCAGTTCTTTCTCTCTCATGCTTGCATTAGATTTTGCTACTGTACTTGATTGCTCCTATCTGATGCATAGCCTGCTTTTGTAACCCGCTATTGTTACTTACCTGCTTATCCTAAACTACTTAGTATAGGTTGGTTAGTGATCCATCAGTGACTCCTCACCTTGTCCCAATTGCCTTTGCTTCCCTCTACGAAGGGCCTATCTATTTACTTTTATGTTAAGTCATCACCTTCTTATTAAAAAGTACCCGCTTGAGAGCACACTGTCATTTGCATGCATTACTATTAGTTTATATTGGTTATGACTTGACTGGATCTCTTTTACCATGAATTAGATCTTAAAAGGTGCTCTGCATTTATGTTTTGCGGTCTCAGAAAGGGCTAGCGAGATACCATCTTGTTATATCATATTATGATTGTTTTGAGAAAGTGTTGTCATCCGAGATTTATTATTATTGCTCGCTAGTTGATTATGCCATTGATATGAGTAAACATGAGACCTAAGTGTTATTGCGAATATGGTTAGTTCGTAATCTTTGCTGAAAACTTGAATGCTGGCTTTACATATTTACAACAACAAGGGCAAACAGAGTTTGTAAAAGTTTTTCTTTATCACTTTCAGTTTGTCAACTGAGTTGCTTGAGGACAAGCAAAGGTTTAAGCTTGGGGGAGTTGATACGTCTCCAACGCATCTACTTTTCCATACACTTTTGCCCTTGTTTCGGACTCTAACTTGCATGATTTGAATGAAACTAACCCGGACTGACGCTGTTTTCAGCAGAACTGCCGTGGTGTTATTTATTGTGCAGAAAACAAAAGTTCTCGGAATGACCTGAAAATCCACGGAGATAACTTTTGGAAAATATAAAAAATACTGGCGAAAGAGTCAAGGCCAGGGGGCCCACACCCTGTCCACGAGGGTGGGGGGCACGCCCCTCCCCCTGGGCGCGCCCCCTGTCTCGTGGGCCCCCTGATGCTCCACCGACCTCAACTCCAACTCTATATATTCTGTTTCGCGTAGAAGAAAAATCAGAGAGAATGTTTCATCGCGTTTTACGATACGGAGCCGCCGCCAAGCCCTAATCTCTCTCGGGAGGGCTGATCTGGAGTCCGTTCGGGGCTCCGGAGAGGGGGATTCGTCGCCATCGTCATCATCAACCATCCTCCATCACCAATTTCATGATGCTCACCGCCGTGCGTGAGTAATGCCATCGTAGTCTTGCTGGACGGTGATGGGTTGGATGAGATTTACCATGTAATCAAGTTAGTTTTGTTAGGGTTTGATCCCTAGTATCCACTATGTTCTGAGATTGATGTTGCTATGACTTTGCTATGCTTAATGCTTGTCACTAGGGCCCGAGTGCCATGATTTCAGATCTGAACCTATTATGTTTTCATGAATATATGTGAGTTCTTGATCCTATCTTGCAAGTATATAGTCACCTATTATGTGTTATGATCCGACAACCCCGAAGTGACAATAATCGGGATACTTCTCGGTGATGACCGTAGTTTGAGGAGTTCATGTATTCACTAAGTGCTAATGCTTTGGTCCGGTTCTCTATTAAAAGGAGGCCTTAATATCCCTTAGTTTCCATTAGGACCCCGCTGCCATGGGAGGGTAGGACAAAAGATGTCATGCAAGTTCTTTTCCATAAGCACGTATGACTATATTCGGAATACATGCCTACATTACATTGATGAATTGGAGCTAGTTCTGGGTTACCCTATGTTATAACTATTACATGAGGAATCACATGCGACATAATTATCCATCACTGATCCAATGCCTATGAGCTTTTCATATATTGTGATTTGCTTATTTACTTTACCGTTGCTACTGTTACAATTACTACAAAACTGCTATCTTTACTTTTGCCACCGATACCATTACTATCATACTACTTTGCTACTAAATACTTTGCTCCAGGTACTAAGTTATCCAGGTGTGATTGAATTGACAACTGAACTGCTAATACTTGAGAATATTCTTTGGCTCCCCTTGTGTCGAGTCAATAAATTTGGGTTGAATACTCTACCCTCGAAAACTGTTGCGATCCCCTATACTTGTGGGTTATCAAGGCTATTTTCTAGCGCCATTGCCGAGGAGCATAGCTCTATTCTTTGAGTCACTTTGGATTTATATCGCTGATCACTATGAGGAACTTGAAAGACGAAAGAACTAAGATTTTTCCCTCAACTACGAGGGGAGGTAAGGACCATCCATCTAGCTCTGCACTAGATTCTCCTTCCGCTTTGAGTAAGCTTGCGACACCTAAACCTTCTACTGCTATGAATTCTGATATGTCGCATCTTATTGATGATGCCACTTCTACTATGCATGATACTTATGAAACTACTTCTGCGCTTGATACTACTTTGCCATTAGGTGAATTTCTTGATGAACAACTTGCTAGGGTTAGAGAGAATGAAATTATAGAAGATGAAATTATTGATGATAGTGATGATGAAGGTTCTCCCCCTAAATATGAATTGCATGTTGTTCCAGAGGGTTATTTTATGGATGAAGAAACTGCTAGAGATCTTTTTTCTTGCAATGATAGATCTGATCTTAAGAAGTTACTAGCTAAACATAAACATAAAACTCTAAATGCTAGAATGAAATATGACCCTGCTTTTGCTACTTCACCTATCTTTTTTACCGATAAGGGTTATGAAATCTCTGTTGATCCTGAGATAATTACTTTGGTTGAATCCGATCCTTTTTATGGCTATGAATCTGAAATCGTTGTGGCACATCTTACTAAGTTAAATGATATAGCCACCCTGTTTACTAATGATGAGAAGTCTCGCTATTATTATATCCTGAAGATATTTCCGTTCTCATTAAAGGGAGATGCTAAAACTTGGTTTAATTCTCTTGATCCTGGTTGTGTGCGTAGTCCCCAGGATATGATTTACTACTTCTCTGCTAAATATTTCCCTGCTCATAAGAAACAAGCTGCCTTGCGGGAAATATATAATTTTGGCCAAAAATCGAAGAAGAGAGTCTCCCACAAGCTTGGGAGGCTTCTCCGATTACTTGATGCTTTGCCTGATCATCCTCTTAAGAAAAATGAAATACTTGATATCTTTTATAATGGACTAACTGATGCTTCCAAGCACCACTTGGATAGTTGTGCTAGTTGTGTTTTCAAGGAAAGAACAATCGACCAAGCTGAATTGCTATTGAATAATATGTTGACTAATGAAAATAATTGGACTCTTCCTGAGCCAATTGAGCCAACTCCTGAACCTAGTCCTAAACCAACTCCGAAGAAGAGGGGTGTTCTATTTCTCAGTCCTGAAGACATGCAAGAGGCAAAGAAATCTATGAAAGAAAAAGGTATTAAAGCTAAAGATGTTAAGAATTTACCTCCTATTGAAGAAATACATGGTCTTAATATACCGTCTATCGAAGAAACACATTGTCTTGATAACCCGACACAGGTAGTAAAGGTAAATTCTCTCTATAGATATGATAAAGTTGAAATCTCGTCTACTAAATTTCCTAGCCACTGTTTAGATGAATTTGATGACTTTATGGCTAGACAAGAAAGTTTCAATGCTTATATGGGTAGAGAATTAAAGAGTAATGCTTTCATTATTGGACGCTTGAGTGATTATATGGATAGACTTAAAGATGAACTTAAACTCATTAGCAAATATGCTTCTATGGTTACCACTCAAGTAGAACAAGTACTTAAGGCTCAAAGTGATTTGCTTGATGAATTAAATAATAAACATGACTTTGCTGTTAGAGTGGCTACTAGAACTGGTAGAATGACTCAGGAACCTTTGTATCCTGAAGGCCACCCTAAGAGATTTGAGCAACATTCTCAGAGAAACAATGTGGATGCACCTAGTCCTTCTAAAAAGAAGAAAAAGAAAAATGATAGGACTTTGCATGCTTCTAGTGAACCTGTTGTAGACACACCTGAGAATCCCAATGATTTTCTATTTCTGATGCTGAAACACAATCAGGTGATGAACATGAACCTAGCGATAATGTTAACGATAATGTTCATGTTGATGCTAAACCTAGCAATAATAATGATGTAGAGACTGAACCTGCTGTTGATCTTGATAACCCAAAATCAAAGAATCAACGTTATGATAAGAGAGACTTTGTTGCTAGGAAGCACGGTAAAGAAAGAGAACCATGGGTTCAGAAACCCATGCCTTTCCCTCCTAAGCCATCCACGAAAAAGGATGATGAGGATTTTGAGCGCTTTGCTGAAATGATTAGACCTATCTTCTTACATATGCGCTTAACTGATATGCTTAAAGTAAATCCTTATGCTAAATACATGAAGGATATCATTACAAATAAAAGAAAGATACCGGAATCTGAAATTTCCACCATGCTTGCTAATTATACTTTTAAAGATGGAATACCTAAGAAACTTGGAGATCCAGGAGTACCAACTATACCATGCTCCATTAACAGAAACTATGTTAAAACTGCTTTATGTGATCTTAGAGCCGGTGTTAGGGTTAGGCCTCTCTCTTTATATCGTGGACTTGAATTGAATAAGTTGAGACCTACTGAAATATCCTTGCAAATGGCTGGTAAATCAACTGCTATACCTGTCGGTATTTGTGAGGATATGCCTATTGTGGTTGCAAATGTCACTATCTTAACGGACTTTGTTATTCTTGATATTCCCGAGGACGATAATATGTCGATTATCCTTGGTAGACCCTTTTTGAATACTACAGGGGCTGTTATTGATTGCAACAAAGGCAATGTCACTTTTCATGTTAATGGTAATGAGCATATGGTACACTTTCCGAGGAAACAACCTCATGTTCATAGCATCAATTCTATTGGAAAAATTCCAACTATTATTATTGGAGGTTTTGAATTCCCTCTTCCTACTGCCAAGAAAAAAATATGATATTCTTATTATTGGGGATGTTCATATCCCCATTGAGGTAACCTAGTGTTATTCAAAATTTCTCCGGTTCCATGTTATTCGGATTGAGTTTGTTAACAAGACTTGATCAACCTTGTTAGTGGATTCATTTTGATGATCATGAGATGGATGAAACTAGAAGGCAAAACCTTTTGTACCCTCTTTTTACTTTCTGTTATGTAGATTAAATAAAGAAAAAATAGTATTTTCTGTCTGTTTTCTGAATTATCCATGCAATAAAAAGTATCCCAAAAATAAAAGTTCTCCAAATGCTCTGCAAATTTAGTATGATTTTTTATGGAATATTTGAGGATTTTAGGCACTGAGAACACATCGGGGGGGGGGGGCAAGCACCTGGCCACGAGGGTCCAGGGCGCGCCCCCTACCTCGTGGGCCCATGGTGGCACCCCTCCACTTATTCCTACACCCACACACTCCATCTTCCTCCCAAAAAATCCCCATCTAGCTCAAGCCCGAGTTCTAGATCATTTTGCTGTGATTTTCGATCTCCTTGTTCAAAACTCCATTCACAAAACTGCTCTGGGAGATTATTGCTTGGTATGTGACTCCTCCAATGGTCTGATTAGTTTTTGTTCTAGTGCTTTATTCATGGCAAATTTTTACTGCCTAGGTGACCCTATTCTTGAGCTTGCATGTCAAATTTATGAGGTCCCAAGTAATTCTAATGCATGATATAGGTTCTAGGCACTTGTGGGAGTAGTTGCTATCAATCTTGTTGAGTTTGATTCACTTTTATTTTGAGTTACTAAAAATTTCAGAAATTTTCAGAAAAAGATGAATAGGTTGTTCTTGAGGGGCTCCTCTAGCCAAAGCTCCAAGGATAAACAAGCTAAGGTGAAAGAAAAGGCAAAGTACAATCTTCCTCACGTAGCGGAAGTACGGCCGTGTGAATGTCCTTGTGACAATTTCTTGCGAACAGCCGGGATTTATGAAGACTTGTATTCTTTGGCTGAAAATGCGGGCCTCACTGACTTTCTCTACGACCCGATCGAACAGTATCTCTTACTTACCAATACTTTCGTGCAAAACTTTTATTATTATCCTAAGAATTCACCTCCTTCAGTATCTTTTCATTTATATGATGAGGCTAAGGAAATGTCATTACGTAATTTTCACGCGGCTTGCAGAATACCCTTTGAGGGTAGCTTAGATGAACCACATCGTAAAGATGTGGATGGTTTTATTGATACAATTACTATAGGGAAATCGAGGAAGGGTTCCAATGCGAGAATCACTAGCATACATTTTCCTGTTTTATGCTACTTTGCCATATTTGCTAGTAGATGCTTAATTGGTCATGGAAATAGTGGAAACTTCAGTGTTCCTGATATTATTATTCTGCTCCATGCCATATTCGGTGATAACACTTTTAGTACAGGCGAGGGAGTCCTGGACTAGGGGGTGTCCGGATAGCCAAACCATCATCATTGGCCGGACTCCAAGACTATGAAGATACAAGATTGAAGACTTCGTCCCGTGTCCGGATGGGACTTTCCTTGGCGTGGAAGGCAAGCTTGGCGATACGGATATGTAGATCTCCTACCATTGTAACCGACTCTGTGTAACCCTAGCCCTCTCCGGTGTCTATATAAACCGGAGGGTTTTAGTCCGTAGGACGAACAACAATCATACCATAGGCTAGCTTCTAGGGTTTAGCCTCCTTGATCTCGTGGTAGATCTACTCTTGTACTACCCATATCAACAATATCAATCAAGCAGGAGTAGGGTTTTACCTCCACCGTGAGGGCCCGAACCTGGGTAAAAACATCGTGTCCCTTATCTCATGTTACCATCCACCTAGACGCACAGTTAGGGACCCCCTACCCGAGATCCGCCGGTTTTGACACCTACATTGGTGCTTTCATTGAGAGTTCCTCTGTGTTGTCGCTCATAGGCCTGATGGCTCCTTCAATCATCAATAACAACACGGTCCAGGGTGAGACTTTTCTCCCCAGACAGATCTTCGTATTCGGCGGCTTTGCACTGCGGGCCAATTCGCTTGGCCATCTGGAGCAGATTGAAAGCTACGCCCCTGGCCATCAGGTCAGATTTGGAAGTTTGAATTATATGGCCGACATCCGCGGAGACTTGATCTTCGACGGATTCGAGCCACAGCCGAGCACGCCGCACTGTCACGATGGGCATGATTTAGCTCTGCTTCCCGACAGTGCCCTGGAGGCCGCACAAGAGTCCGCTCCGACCCTTAACTCGGAGCCGACTGTGCCGACCAAGGATGGGTGGCTAGACACCGACTCGGGGGCTGCTACCTCTACGGTGATGGAGCCGAATACCGACCCTGTCCCTTGCAAAGCTCATGACTCTGAGGTTCCGTACTCCTTGCCGGACTCCAAACCTCCCGCACCCCTACCAATCGAATCCGACTGGGCGCCGATCATGGAGTTCACCGCTGCGGACATCTTTCAGCACTCGCCTTTTGGCGACATCCTGAATTCGCTAAAGTATCTCTCTTTATCAGGAGAGCCCTGGCCGGATCACGGTCAGGACGGTTGGGATGCGTACGACGAAGAAATTTAAAACCCACCCACCACCCACTTTGTAGCCACCTTCGACGACCTAACCGACATGCTAGACTTCGACTCCGAAGACAATGACGGCATGGACGACTATGCCGGAGACGACCAAGAACCAGCGCCTACGGGGCACTGGAAAGCCACCTCGTCATATGACATATACATGGTGGACATCCCAAAGGATGAGAATGGCGATGGAACAGCGGAGGAAGACCCCTCCAAGAAACAGCCTAAGCGTCGGCGTCAGTGGCGCCGCTCTAAATCCCGCCACAACAAGAATGGAGATTCCGGTACCGGAGACAATAACACCTTGGACAGTGCCGAAGACAACCCCCTCCAGCAAGATTCAGCACAGGAGGATGGAGAAGCCAGCCCTCATGAGAGAGCTGCAGACAAAGAGGTAGAGGACGATAATTACATGCCTCCCTCCGGAGATGAGGCAAGCCTCGACGACGACGAATTTGTCGTACCCGAGGATCCCGTCGAACAAGAGCGTTTTAAACGTAGGCTCATGGCCACGGCAAGCAGCCTCAAGAAAAAACGGCAACAGCTTAAAGCTGACCAAGATTTGCTAGCCAACAGATGGACCGAAGTCCTTGCGGACGAAGAGTACGAACTCGAATGCCCCTCCAAAAGCTACCCCAAACGCAAGCTGCTGCCCCAATTAGAGGAGGAAGCATATAAACCTACATCACCAGCGCACAATACGGCCGACCGGCCACCTCGTGGCCGCGACAGAGAAGCCTCTAGGCCCTCCACTAAAGCCGTACCCCGGCATCGCTCGAAAAGTACAAACCCACGGGGGAATGCGCCGGACTTGCGAGACATATTGGAGGATAAGGCAAGACAATCAAGATCGATCTATGGATCGCGTGGGCGCCCCATGATACGCGACGACAACCGTCGCGCCGGATACAGCAACTCCGGCCGGGCCGAACACAACTGACAAAGCTCGCTTGAGCTACGTCGTGATATAGCCCAATACAGAGGCGCCGCACACCCACTATGCTTCACAGATGAAGTAATGGATCATCAAAACCACGAAGGGTTCAAACCCGTGAACATTGAATCCTACGATGGCACAACAGATCCCGCGGTTTGGATGGAAGACCATCTCCTTCATATCCACATGGCCCGTGGTGATGATCTTCACGCCATCAAATACCTCCCACTCAAGCTTAAAGGACCAGCTCGGCATTGGCTTAACAGCTTGCCAGCAGAATCAATTTGGTGTTGGGAGGACCTGGAAGCCGCATTCCTTGATAACTTCCAGGGCACATATGTGCGACCACCAGACGCCGATGACGTAAGCCACATCATTTAGCATCCATACGAATCGGCCAGACAATTCTGGACACGGTTCTTAACCAAGAAAAATCAAATCGTCGACTGTCCAGATGCAGAGGGCCTTGCAGCCTTCAAGCACAACATCCGCGACGAGTGGCTTGCCCGGCACCTAGGACAGGAAAAGCCGAAATCCATGGCACCCTCACATCACTCATGACCCGCTTCTGTGCGGGAGAAGACAGCTGGCTAGCCCGCAGTAACAATCTCAACAAAAATTCTGGCAGTCCAGATACCAAGGACAGCAATGGCAGGTCACGTCACAATAAGCACAAACGCCGCATTAATGGCGATAATACTAAAGATACGGCAGTCAACGCCGGATTCAGAGGCTCCAAACCCGGTCAGCGGAAAAAGACATTTAAAAGAACTACCCCGGGTCCGTCCAATTTGGACCGAATACTCGACCGCTCGTGCCAGATACACGGCACCCCCGAAAAGCCAGCTAATCACACCAACATGGACTGTTGGGTATTCAAGCAGGCAGGCAAGTTAATTGCTGAAAACAATGACAAGGGCTGCATAGCGATGACGAGGAAGAGACCCGGCCGCCAAACAATAGAGGACAAAAGGGTTTCCCCCCACAAGTGCAGACGGTGAACATGATATACGCAACCCACATACCCAAAAGGGAGCGGAAGCATGCGCTCAGGGACGTATATGCGATGGAGCCAGTCGCCCCAAAGTTCAATCCATGGTCCTCCTGCCCGATCACTTTTGATCGAAGGGATGACCCCACCAGCATCCGCCATGGCGGATTCACCGCATTGGTTCTAGACCCAATCGTCGACGGATTTCACCTCACTAGAGTCCTGATGGACAGTGGCAGCAACCTGAACCTGCTTTATCAGGATACGGTGCGCAAGATGGGCATAGACCCCTCAAGGATTAAACCCACAAAGACGACCTTAAAAGGCATCATACCAGGTGTAGAGGCCAACTGTACAGGTTCAGTTACATTTGAAGTGGTCTTCGGATCCCCGGATAACTTCCGAAGCAAGGAGTTCATATTCGACATAGTCCCGTTCTGCAGCGGCTATCATGCACTGCTCGGACGAACCGCATTTGCAAAGTTCAATGCGGTGCCGCACTACGCATACCTCAAGCTCAAGATGCCAGGCCCTCGAGGAGTCATCACGGTCAACGGAAACACCGAACGCTCTCTCCGAACGGAGGAGCATACAGCGGCTCTCGCGGCGGAAATACAGAGTAGCCTCTTAAGGCAATTCTCGAGTCCAGCTGTTAAGCGACCGGACACCGTCAAGCGTGCCCAGAGTAACCTACAACAAGACCACCTGGCACGTTCCGAGCATGCATAGCAATGCGGCCCCAACCCCAGCCCTCGCAAAGTTGCAAGACCAGTACTACGCGTACATCACTACGCTCTGGAGATACCATGGGTATAGGGGGAGGGGCACGACCACGGCAGGCCCAGGGTGTGGTTCAACCACACCAGGGGCTCCCAAACATGTCATTCTTTTTTTTCTTATCCTCAAGACTCTGTTTACTAGAAGCCCTGCCCAGCAGTAGACCCGCCGAACCCACGATACACCAGCCCGGGAAGCAGAAAAGCTACGACGAGTATCCAGGTGGTCTCCATTACGAGCATTATACCTATTTTATACACCATTCCGCAGCTTTCCCCCAGAGGGGGACATGTTAAATAGTCCCATCCCTTGATTATCGCACTATTTATATCGTTCTGCATCCATGGCAGTATTTTTTGAATAAACAATGCATGGCTTTTTGCCTACCATTGCATTCCTTTTCTTTATACATATGTTCACTTATGACATGTTGCATTCGTACTGTAACGCCCCGGATACAACTTTCCATATTCGTAACTCCAACTCTTGCCTTTTTCGGAGATGCGATATATTATTTGCTCCGTGGTTGGGTTTTTGTCTTTTGTTTTGCATTTTGTTCATGTCATGCATCTCATCTCATAGCATCATGCGCATTGCATCTGCATGTTTTCATAAAACTCGTAGCCTTCACAGTTGCCCTTTCTCTCTTTGCCTCCGTTGTTATTTTGGCTGGCCCTTGTCCTTGTTGACCTCTCTCAGACCCCTCGTGTGCGTGTCCGAATCTTACCCGAACCCGAACCGGTCTGTCGTTACCGATGGATCCGGATCATCCCCTAACGTCTATAAAACATCTTCGTTTCTTATTTAGACTTTCCTAACATATCTTTTCTCAGCCGTCGGATTTTGATCGGATGATCCAACTCCTCTTTTTTCCCATATATATAGTCTACCCCTAGTCCATTTTGGACCAAACCCTATTCTCTAGGGATCCTCCTCCCAGCCGCCACTCTCTCTGTTCCCCTCGGGATCACCAGCGATCCAACCAGCGCCTCCCCTGGTCTCCTCCTCGTTTTCCCCATCGACCCAATCCACTAGCTCCTGCTGGCACTCGAAGCCACCAACCTGTGCAGCCCCAGCCCCGCTTGATCTGGATCGAGCTGAGGCAACAGCCTCTCGCCCGAGCCTCCTCCTTCCCGCGCCTATAGCCAGCTTCTTACCCGAGTGTCCCCGCTTTCCATGCGCGTCCAGCACCAAGGAGAGGAGCTCCTCGAGCCTCTCGGCTCCAGCGCCTGGCCTCGACTACAGCCGCCTGCCGGCGAGCTGCACCACCGATGATTCATGAACCAGGCTGGCCTCTTCCTTCCTTCTCCCCGTGCCCCTCTTCTTCTCTCAAGTCTTTTCCTCTCTCAAACTGCCGCGCCACCATTTTCTTCAGGTACTAGCTCCGCCTGACGCCATGGCCGACGGCCTCCTCAAGTCTAGTCCGCCCCGCGCCGCCTCCCTTCATTCTCGGCTGCCCCACGACCCTGTGTCCCTGCCGAAGCCCGCGCCATGTCCCTCGCAAGCCGCCGCCCGGATCAGGCCGTCCCCGCGTCGTCCCCGTTGCCAAGTTCGTCGGCCGCAACGGTGCAGCCGCCCCGCTTCCCTTCTCCACCGGAGTTCTTCACCGCAAGACCCTTCCTCGAGGAGCGTCGCCGCCCTGCTGCCAAGTTCCGCCGCTGCCGCAGCAAGTCCCACGCTGCCGCTGCTCTGCTTCCTGTCGAGCAGAGGAGGACGGCGCCTCTGCCTCGAGCCGTTCGAGCGCACGCCGCGCTCGTTGCCTGATCGCTGACCGCGCCTGGGCTGCCTCCCCTTCGTCTATTGGCCAAGGCCCAGCCGCGCCAGATCCGGCCTGCCTGGCCTCCTCCTCACCAGCCGGGCCAAGAGCCCATGGTGCGCAGCCCAGTCCGCCCTCCAGATTCGGCCCGATGTAGTTTTTTCCCCATGTCTGAGATTTAGCATTTATCCAGAGTATTACAGATTTGCAGAAAACCCCTCCATGTTCATGCATTAATAATTCACAAACCATGCATCGGATTAAAATGGTTTAAACATGTAAAATGCTTAGAATTTCATCTAGTTTCATAATATGCCACTTTAATCCATGTTTAAAATGTTTAAAATGTTGTTTGTTTAAATTTTCTTAAATGCCATGCTAAAATGATTTATTTCATCACTAAATAACCGTTGCTCCATTTTAAATAAACTTTATATGTAAATGGGGTGGCAAAATGCCTAGTTTAACATGGTACACTTTATTTTCCTGTTTAACAACCTTAAAATATGTTTTAGGGCAGAACAGTAGCAAATTCATAAATTTCATATGAGGATTTTCCGGAAATGTTGTTTGTTGTTCCGGCCTCATTTAAACTTGCCTAAATAGTTAGTTTACTTTTGTTACACCCCTTGCCATGTTTAACAACATTTAACATTGTTGTGTACCTAAACGAGAGCGAACTAAATAACTCGGATGTGGTGTTTTGTCAATATGCAACTCATTGCATATTGAGCTCCACTTAATTTGTAGGGTTGTTTGTTCCACTTGCCATGCCATGCCTCATTAAACCGGACATGCATCATACTTGTTTGTGCATCATGCCATGTTTATGCTTGTGCATTTACCATGTTGTTTCTTTCTTTTCGGTGTTGCTTCTTAGTTCCGGTAATGTTGCGATTGTGAGGATTCGTTCGACTACTCCCGTTCGTCTTCTTCATGGACTCGTTCTTCTTCCTAGCGGGATTTCAGGCAAGATGACCGCTACCCTGGATCTCACTACTATCATTGCTATGCTAGTTGCTTCGCTCTATCGCTATGTTGCGTTACCTATCATTTGCTCTTCAAGCCTCCTAAATTGCCATGAACCTCTAACATTTGACACCCTTCCTAGCAAATCATTGCTTGGCTATGTTACCGCTTCTGCTCAGCCCCTCTTATAGCGTTGCTAGTTGCAGGTGAAGTTGAAGATTGCTCCATGGTGGACAGGGTTATGTTGGGATATCACAATATCTCTTATATTATTAATGCATCTATATACTTGGTAAAGGGTGGAAGGCTCGGCCTTATGCCTGGTGTTTTGTTCCACTCTTGCCGCCCTAGTTTCCGTCATACCGGTGTTATGTTCCCGGATTATGCGTTCCTAACGCGGTCGGGTGATTTATGGGACCCCCTTGACAGTTCTCTTTGAATAAAACTTGTCCAGCAAGGCCCAACCTTGGTTTTACCATTTGCCTCACCACCACCTATAACCTTCCCTTGGGTCGGCCAACCCAAGGGTCATCTTTATTTTAGCCCCCCCGGGCCAGTGCTTGTCTAAGTGTTGGTCCGAACCGAGCAGCCCGCGGGGCCCCCTCAGGGAAACTCGAGGTCTGGTTTTACTCGTAGCTTGACTTATCCGGTGTTGCCCTGAGAACGAGACATGCGCAGCTCCTATCGGGATTGTCGGCGCATCGGGCGGCTTTGCTGGTCTTGTTTTACCATTGTCGAAATGTCTTGTAAACCGGGATTCCGAGACTGATCGGGTCTTCCTGGGAGAAGGTATATCCTTCGTTGATCGCGAGAGCTTATCATGGGCTATGTTGGGACACCCCTGCAGGGTTATGAACTTTCGAGAGCCGTGCCCGCGGTTATGTGGCAGATGGGAATTTGTTGATGTCCGGTTGTAGATAACTTGACACTAGATCCGAATTAAAACGCATCAACCGCGTGTGTAGCCGTGATGGTCTCTTCTCGGCGGAGTCTGGGAAGTGAACACGGTTTTTGGGTTATGTTTGACGTAAGTAGGAGTTCAGGATCACCTCTTGATCATTGCTAGCTTCACGACCGTTCCTTTGCTTCTCTTCTCGCTCTTATTTGCGTATGTTAGCCACCATATATGCTTAGTCGCTGCTGTAACCTGACCACTTTACCCCTTCCTTTCCCTTTAAGCTTTGCTAGTCTTGATACCCATGGTAATGGGATTGCTGAGTCCTCGTGGCTCACAGATTACTACAACAACAGTTGCAGGTACAGGTTATGCGATGATCATGACACGAGAGCAATGTTTGCTTGTTTTGGAGTTCTTCTTCTGCTTCTTCTTCTATCAGGGGATAGGTTCCAGGTCGGCAGCCTGGGTAGCAGGGTGGATGTTGTTTGAGCTTCTGTTTGTGTTTCATCCGTAGTCGGATGGTGCTCTTATGTAAGATGATGTTGTATTCGTGTGGCATGGTATGCCTTTTGTATGTATCCCCATCTATTATGTAATGTTGATGTAATGATATCCACCTTGCAAAAGCGTATCAATATGCGGTTCTATCCTTGGTGGGACCTTCGAGTCTCTTTAGGATAGTATCGCATATTGGGCGTGACACGTACACTCTGGTACGGCTAAATACACCAGGGGCTCAAGTTCCCCATATTATGGTGTGATAAGTCCGAACACTCACAAGTGCGGCACCCCGAACTTATAGCATTATATGCATCGGCTCCGAATCATGTCTTGGGTCAATAGTTGGGTTTGCCCGGCTCCCATGTTTTGGTACCTTACGTTCCGTTATATCGGCTAAGGTAGGGCTGGGAGAACCACTGCGACTGTGCCCCAGTTGAGCTAGGTGAGCACCTCAGTGGAGAAAGCTAAAATTGACCATCATGATAAGGCGAGAGCTGGTCGCTGTTCGAGAGGTTTTTTTGAGTCCCTAAAGACTTATGCCGCTTAGAGCAAGGAACCGGCTTTGTCCGGCCCAGGAGATGATAGCGCCCCGAATTCGGCCTTCCGAACACCAGGGGCTTCGCCAAAATTTAAAACTATAGAATTCTATGGCTAAGTGAGAGTGTTCAAGCATTATAAGTCTGGTTGCCTCGTTCGTTGTGTTGAGCACCTCCCTAGAAGGACCCAAAAATGGGAACAAGAGCGCTCAAGTTTATCCCGAACACCCCAGCACTCGTGGCATGGGGGCTGAAGCCAACGACTTGCCATCTCTCAGATTTGATAAACGGCCGCACAGAAGGTAATATTTTAAATTGACAAGCATTGCATAGCGCATATGAATGAAGTTTTCAGCGCACGGGATAACAAAATGCGAGTCTACTAAAAAATTACATCTTTGGAGCACTCACCCGCAATAATGTGGGCACCCTTCAGGACACCCTTATAATACATCTCGGGCGTGCGATACTCCTTGCCCGGCGGTGGCGCGTCGTCACAAGCTTCTCAACGTCCATCCTGCCCCAGTGCACTTTAGCACGAGCAAGGGCCTGACGGGCACCTTCAATGCAGGCGGAGTGCTTGATGACTTCAACCCATGGACAAGCATCCACCAGCCGCCGCACCAGGCCGAAGTAGCTCCCAGGCATGGCCTCTTTGGGCCACAGCCGAACTATGAGGCCCTTCATGGCCTGTTCGGCCACCTTGTGGAGCTCGACCAGCTGCTTCAGCTGGTCGCTAAGGGGCACCGGATGTCCGGCCTCAGCATACTGAGACCAGAACACCTTCTCCGTCGAGCTCCCCTCCTCGGCTCTGTAGAAAGCAGCAGCATCGGACACGCTACAGGGCAGATCTGCGAACGCTCCTGGAGAGCTCCGAATTCGGGTAAGTAACAGGTAATTCACTTTTACATGCTTGCTTTGCATGAAGAATGCCTTACCCGCCGCTATCTTCTTTAATGCCTCGATTTCCTGGAGGGCCTTGTGGGCTTCGGCCTTAGCGGCTTTGGCACTCTCAAGAGCCGACGCAAGCTCGGACTCTCGAGTCTTCGAGTCACGCTCGAAACTCTCGTGTTTTTCCACGAGAGCCTGGAGCTCTTGCCGTACCTCCGCCACCCGCGCCTCCTGCTTCTCTCGCTCGGCGCGTTCCGCGGCCGCATTGCGTTCGGCCGCGGACACCGCCTCCTTCAGGGTCGCCACCTCGTTCGTAGCCCCTGGAGTACCCACGTTATCCTTGTCATTCTTCTTGCAACCAAATCCTTTTCTGTAAGGTACAACTTTAATAAGGCGGTACTCACCTTCCTTGTCCTCGAGCTGCTTCTTGGCACGGCCGAGCTCGCTCTCGGACCACTCGAGGCTCTACTTCAAGGCATTGACCTCCGAGTCAGTGCGGCAGAGGTCAGCAGCGCAGCCTACATTCCCATATTGAAATATTTTTGTTAAGACTCCTGCGTATATCTTTTTAGATCCTCAGTCCGGCTTTTCTTTCCGAACACCGAACCGAGCATCAGGGGCTACTGTCTATGCGGTACTATTTTACATATCTTAAAATCCTTACCTCAAAGCCTGTTAGAAGGATGCTGCAGGCTTCGGTCAGCCCGCTCTTGGCAAGCTGAACCTTCTGAATCACCGCACTCATGACAGTGCGGTGTTCCTCGTCGATGGAAGCACCATTGAGCGCCTCCAGAAGTTATCCGGCGCCTCCGGTTGGACGGAGGCCGCCGACATCACAGTCTTGCCCTTCCTACGAAGGGGCCACCCGCCGGACTCCGGAACCACTGAAGGTTCCGGTGTGGAGTCCGGCCCAAAGTCCGGGAGGTTTCCCTGCGGCACCTCCGGGGCTTCCTCCTCCTGATGGGCCCCCTTCTAGGATCCCACCTCGGCGTTGTCGATGTCATGGGGGGAGGAGGTGGTCGGAGGTGAAGTGCTATTCACATCCGACGTACCCAAGGACCCGCTCGACGAAGCGGGGAGATCGTCCTTGGGCGGACTGCAGGGTTGTATGCGGCGTTAAAAGACGCTATGCGACAAAAAGAAAAATTATGAGTTATTCAGGAGTCCGGACAGTTACGATCTCGCCAGGGGCTTGGCCCTTGAGGGCCACTCCTCGTCGCCGTCGTCGGCGTTGGTGAAACAGTCCGAGGGAAGGGTCCTCCCTTTCTTGGACCCTTCGGCCTCACCCGTTGGGGAAGCATTCCTCTTCTTCTCCCCCCCCCCCGCTGGGGGAGAGGCCTCTTTCTTCTCCTCCTCGTCTTTGTGGGAGGAGTCCGCCTCAGAGTCATCGGACGATGAGTCCGATAACACCTGGCGGCGGGAACTCCTCCGAGTTCTCGTGGCCTTCTTCTTGGCCTTCTTCTCCGGCACCACATAAGGCGCCGGAACCAGCAGCTCTGTCAAACGGGCATCCTTTGGGTCTTCTGGAAGGGGGGCCGGATAGTTAACCTATCCGGACGTCTTCTGCCAGGCCTGTTAAAGGTATTGGGAGTTTAGATCCCACATAGAGTCAAACTATGAAAAACAAGTGTCCCATAAAGGATAACATAACTTACCTCGCCAGCCGGACGCTGCGAGCTGAATCCGCGATCTTCGGTAGCGGATGCGGGATCCTCGGCGCCCTTGAACAGCATCCTCCAGGCCTCTTCGTACGTAGTGTCGAAGAGCCCGCTCAAGGTCTGGTGTTGTGCCGGATCGAACTCCCACCAGTTGAAGTCCCGCTATTGGCAGGGGAGAATCCGGCGGATGAGCATGACCTGGATTACGTTGACAAGCTTGAGCTTCTTGTTCACCAGGGTTTGGAGACAGAATTGGAGTCCGGTCAGCTCTTCCGAATCGCCCCACAGCAGGCCCTTCTCTTTCCAGGAGGTGAGCCGCGTGGGGATGCCAGATCTGAATTCGGGGGTCGCTGCCCATTCGGGGTCACGCGGCTCGGTGATGTAGAACCATCCCGATTGCCACACTTCGATGGTTTCCACAAAGGAGCCCTCGAGCCAGGTGACGTTGGGCATCTTGCCCACCATTATGCCTCCGCACTCCGCTTGGCTGCCACCCACTATCTTTGGCTTGACATTAAAGTCTTTAGCCATAAGCCGATGTGGGGCTGGATGCAGAGGAAGGCCTCGCACACGACGATAAACACCGAGATGTTGAGGATGAAATTCGGGGCCAGATCATGGAAATCCAGGCCATAGTAGAACATGAGCCCCTGGACAAAGGGGTGGTGTCGGTGTCAAAACTGGCGGATCTCGGGTAGGGGGTCCCGAACTGTGCGTCTAGGCAGATGGTAACAGGAGACAAGGGACATGATGTTTTACCCAGGTTCGGTCCCTCTTGATGGAGGTAAAACCCTACGTCCTACTTGATTAATATTGATGATATGGGTAGTACAAGAGTGGATCTACCACGAGATCAAGGAGGCTAAACCCTAGAAGCTAGCCCATGGTATGATTGTTGTATGTATGTTGTGTCCTACGGACTAAAGCCCTCCGGTTTATATAGGCACCGGAGAGGGCTAGGGTTACACAGAGTCGGTTACAATGGTAGGAGATCTACATATTCGTATCGCCAAGCTTGCCTTCCACGCCAAGGAAAGTCCCATCCGGACACGGGACGGAGTCTTCAATCTTGTATCTTCGTAGTCTTGGAGTCCGATGGACGATGATAGTCCGGCTGTCCGGACACCCCCTAGTCCAGGACTCCCTCAGTAGCCCCTGAACCAGGCTTCAATGACGATAAGTCCGGCGCGCATAATGTGCGGCATTGCAAGGCGGGTTCCTCCTTTGAATAATCCAGAGAAGATCATGAACACCAGGATAGTGTCCGGCTTTGCAAAATAAATTCCACATTCCACCGTAGAGAGAATAAAATGTACACAAGCTCAATCTGCTGACGTATTTTGCAGCATGACATCACACCACTACCAAGCCTTTACTTGAATCATTTTTTATTATACCACCTCGGCTTGTTTAGCGAAGCGGTTTCCTTGGCACGTTTTGTTGAAGCAGAGATCGTGTTCCCCTTATTCCGGGATTCTTATAAATACGGACGTGGGTAACCCAACCGCGCCATTGATGGTGGCGCTTGGGAGATAAGCGAGTTTTACCAGGCTGGTGGGGCACGCATAGTCTTCGCCCACCTATATATAAGGGATAAGGATTCACCTTTTCACCCACGCCTTCTTCCTCCTTTGCTTATCCACCTCCGCGCACTCAAGCTCTAGCGCCCAAGTTCGCGCATCTCGTCTTAACCTTCTCCGAACATGTCCGGAGGGGGAGGCAAATGGTTGGCTTCCACCATTAAGGAGGAGCACATCACAAAGCTGCGCAGCGCCGGATACCTTTCCGGCGACATCGCGCACCGGCTGCCCGACGTGGGGCAGCTCATCCCTACCCCCGGGCCCCATGAGAGGGTCGTTTTCCTTCCCCACTTCCTCCGTGGACTGGGCTTTCCACTTCACCCCTTTGTCCGGGGGCTCATGTTCTACTACGGCCTGGATTTCCACGATCTAGCGCCGAACTTCATCCTCAACATCTCGGCGTTCATCGTCATGTGCGAGGCCCTCCTCTGCATCCGGCCCCACTTCGGCATGCGGAGTGCGGAGGCGCCATGTTTGATCTCGTGGTAGCTTCTAGGGTTTAGCCTCCTTGATCTCGTGGTAGATCTACTCTTGTACTACCCATATCATCAATATCAATCAAGCAGGAGTAGGGTTTTACCTCCATCGTGAGGGCCCGAACCTGGGTAAAAACATCGTGTCCCTTATCTCCTATTACCGGCGGATCTCATACTATTCTAGTTGACGGTGCTCATACTCTTTCATTGTATTATCCATGCTAGTTTATTTTCTTTCTTTAGATTTCTTCTTGTGTGTTTGATAAACCTTAGAAAAAACAAAAAAATTAGTTAGTTTAATTTCCATGCTTGTAGTAGCAATTAAAAGAAAACCCAAAAAGATTTCTTGTTCTTCTTTTGCTTGTTGGGAGCTTTCCCGTGTAAATAGTTTTATTTTTCCTTTCCTTTGGTGGTCGAGAGGAAAAGACCATAATGAAATTGCTTAGTGGCTCTCATATGCATGATTATTGATTTAACTTAGAGACCATATTACTTTGTCTTCTCTCTTGAATTGAATGCTTGCAGATTCCAGCTTAGTCCAATGCACGTGCACTATTATTATTATCCACACCATTCGGTCGTGCAACTGAAAGGCAATAATGACGATATATGATGGACTGATTGAGATGAGAGAAGCTGGTATGAACTCGACCTCTCTTGTTTTTGTAAATATGATGAGTTCATCGTTCCTGATTCAGCCTATTATGAATAAACATGTTTGCAATGACAACTAGAGATTATAGTTGCTTATGCCATGCTTAATTAGCTAGGAGCTTATAATGGTTTACCTTGTGTGCCAACATGCTATTAAAATGGTTGTGATGTGGTATGATAGGGTGGTATCCTCCTTTGAAATGATTCGAGTGACTTGACTTGGCACATGTTCACGCATGTAGTTGAAACAAATCAACATAGCCTTCATGATATTTATGTTCATGGTGGATTATATCCTACTCATGCTTGCACTCGGTGTTGATTAATTCTAATGCATGTTCATGACTGTTGTCGCTCTGTCAGTTGGTCGCTTCCCAGTCTTTTTCTAGCCTTCACCTGTACTAAGCGAGAATATTGCTTGTGCATCCAAACTCCATAAACCCCAAAGTTATTACATATGAGTCCACCATACCTTCCTATATACGGTATCTACCTGCCGTTCCAAGTAAATTTGTATGTGCCAAACTCCAAACCTTCAAATGAAATTCTATTTTGTATGCTCGAGCAGCTCATGTTTCAACTAGGGTTGTCTGTTTCTTCCATGCTAGGTGGGTTATTCTCAAGGGGAGTGGACTCTGCTCCTCATTTACGAGAAAATGGCTGGTAACTGGGATGCCCAGTCCCATGATCCAAAAGATCAAAGCAAATCGAAATAATTAAACAAAACTCCCCTAGGGATGTTGCTAGTTGGAGGCACTTGTTGTTTCGAGCAAGCCATGGATTGATGCTTGTTGTTGGTGGGGGAGTATAAACTTTACCATTCTGTTTGGGAACCGCCTATTATGTATGTAGCATGGAAGATATCGATATCTCATAGTTGTTGCATTGACAGTGAAAGTATGCCGCTCAAAATGTTATTCATCTCTATTTTAGAATCGAGCTCTGGCACCTCTACAAATCCCTGCTTCCCTCTGCGAAGGGCCTATCTATTTACTTTTATGTTAATCATCACCTTCTTATTAAAAAGCACCCGCTGGAGAGCATACTGTCATTTGCATGCATTACTATTAGTTTATATTGGGTATGACTTGACTGGATCTCTTTTACCATGAATTACAATGTTTAGTCAGTCCTTGATCTTTAAAGGTACGATCCTAATAACTATGAATCTCCAAATGGCTGATTCACAGGAAGAGTAGTTTAATGTACAATGCATATAAATCACATATGTGAATTAAATGATGCGATCCTGATTACTTAGATAACATGTAGGTGAATTATGTCATGCGATCTTGTTTAGTTATTCATAATATCTTTGAATTATGTTATGCTATGCTATCCAGTTTAGATAGACATCATATATGTGAAATTATGTCATGCTATCCGCTTTAATTAAACAATATACATGTCAACTATTTCATGCCCTCTTTTTTCCACACTATCTATTTCATCTGTCTCTCATACAATGTCTGTACATTCAACTATGTTTCCTGTTTGCCATTTGAATTAGAGCGGGTTATGCCAGTATCTAGCGGACTAAAAACACGGTCTTCAAATAAAACAATGCTACCTCTTGGTGGAGATAGCACCCCGGTTGTACATGCACAAGAACCAGCCCTACCACACATAACCCAAACTCTCGCAGATTGTACCCCTACTGCGATGGACAGAGAACCAGCTTCACCCAATCTAACCCCAAACCCAGTCGATAGTAACCCAGTTCCTCTTGACACAGCATCATCTCCACCACAGAGCTCCCAAACAAGAGCAATTATTAAGGCTGCTCTAGAGCCCAAATGGCCAATACTATCACGGCGAACCCCAACTCCACCAGTTAGTACGCCTATTCCTGTGGAGGAAGCACAACCAGCTAGTCATAGTTTAGCATCTATCGCATTTGATGTTGTTAAATCGTATCTGCGTATCTTCCCATCTTGGAAATATTATATTGAAGATGAAGGAAAATGCCAGTTGCAGGTGTTTGTCCAGGAGTTATGTGTGAGTAATGTTATTCATGGCAATTACTTTGCTTTGTCCCATACATCCTACCTCCATGATGGTTATAATACAACAAATTTTCCCATTTTTCTCTATAGAGAAGGACCGATTTGGAAACACAGGATGAGGTAACCTGTGCTAATACCTCTGCTATCTTCAAGAATGCTTGGTGGCAGTATCAGAATTACCTGCAGAAAACGAACTTCACCGGCAAAGAAACTCATCAAATTCCCTTACGTTCTCCTGAGACATTTACTGGACGATGACTGGGAACGCCTTGTTCTGTACTGGTCCCGAACCAAGAATGTGGTAAGGTCTATGAGCTCATTTTCTATTTTTAAGTATTATATTCTTGCATCTTACTATACTCTGTTCATGTAGAACAAGTGCCTAAACCTGACGAACAAATGTTCTAATTTAAGATTCCGTTGCTATCATAGTTCAAAAAACCGCTAGGCGTTAGTTGTGCATTTTGCCACCGCCTTGCACTTTACTGGCCAAAGTGCATGCTTATGCGCAGTTATGCACAGATTAAGCGTAGATATGCGCAATGTGTTTTGCCAATGCCTAGAGCCTAGGCGCGCTTAAGCACTCGCTTAGGCACGCCTTTTTTTAACTATGATTGCTTTGCTCTTGTATCACTGTATTTACTCATACAAACTTATTTTTAAATTGAAGGATCCAATCAAAACTCCAATGCCACAGCAGGTATGTTCACGCATGTTTCTTTAACAGGTTTGCTCTTATCAATAGCTCTATTGATTTCAATTTCAATTGTGTATACATTTGACTTCTCATATCATGCACATTACTAGCATTACAACAGAGCCAATAGTGTTGTTGTACATGTAGACCCGTGGTACCCATCTGAAATCTTGTTGTGCCGTGTAGTTCCCTATGCTTTGTATTCTTTCACTGCTGATTTATCTTGAGCTGATATGATTCGAACCGTGTCTCTATTTTGATCTGGCAAGACAATGCAGTGACCATATGACATAGATATATGTTTGTTTGATGCTTTTATTATGTACTAGTACTTGGCAATAGAAGACTTGGTAGTTTAATCCTGTCCACCTTACTAATGAACTGGTTCACCGAAATGAGTTTCATATACTAGTACATGCTAAACTTGTTATGTGTCTGCTTGTTTCTTCTTTTAGAATGCTGACAGAATATTGGGGAAGAGTGCCTTATTAAGCAATGGTAAAGGAAGTAATGCAGATAAGGTTCGGGATAGTGAGACATCCTTGTTGGTCTCCAACAAAGATGATGAAACAGCTTAGGAAGACTATCTTGAAGACAGTGAGACAACCCCAAAGTCCTGTCTTGGTTTAGTGTTCGAGTTACTGGCCACTACCGCTTCCACAAGCTATTAAAACTCACTGTCTGAATTAGTTCGGTTTCTTGAGTCTCAACTACAAGCTGAAAGACATCAATCAGCTGTGCTGCGACAAGAAGCGGAAGGACTGCAGAAGTCCCTGGAGCATTCAGATGCATACTTTCTGGTGCAACAGCAAGCGTTGGAGGATTTTAGCGCCAAACAGGACAAAGCTAATAAGCTTGCTAAGCTTATTGCCAACATGGTGGATACCCAGGATAATGTTTCTTGAGCTCTTCTGAAGTTGTTTTAGTTACGCTCTTGTTTTGCTGCCGCGTTTATTTGCACTGGTGGCCAATTTTGACGGCTAGTGTATGTAATATGCTGCTTTGTTCCCTATATTTGACTGGTGGCAAACTTTGATGCCTAGTGGATGTAATATGTGTAATAGCGGTAATAGGCTAGCGTTAATTGCTTGCTTATTTATTTCCTTATTGTCTTGTTTAGTTGTTTGCTTGTAGTCACTACAATTCTTTTTCTGTGTTTTTCTAGTGGCCACAATAGCCTATTTTTGGTAACTAGGCCAAAATAATCATGGCAACACACGGACTGTTGTAACCATGGGCCTCCCGCGGGCCGTATGATCCATGGGCCTTCTACGGGCCGTAGGATCCATTGGCCTTCTATACGGGCCTTAGGATCCATGGGCTTTCTACAGGCCGTAGGGTCCATGGGCCTTCTACGGGCCGTACGATCCATGGGCCTTCTACTGGCCGTACGATCCATGGACCTCATACGGGCCGTAGGATCCATGGGCCTTCTACAGGGCGTATCATCATTTCGCCAATCATTTGCCATACTATTCGTGGACCATAACGGGCCGTTAATAAGCCGTATTTTATAACTCTATGAAAACAGCCCAACGGGTTTTTTTTGACATGAAAACGGCCCATCATATTAACGGTCCACAAACGGGCCGACTGTAACAACGGGCTGAATTTGGCCCACAAGCAGAAAATGACAATAATGGGTCGTATGTAACCGAATGTTGCAAATTAGCCCAAGAATAAATGGGCCCTGACAAGGCCGAAAGATAACTTGGGCTGGAAATGGCCCAATGGAATAACAGGCCGTTAATGGGTATAAAGTGATACACTGTTCATTACGGGCCAGTTTCACCACGGGACGTTAATGGGCCAAGAGTTACAAAGGGCCTCATATGGGCCGAAAGAAGTCATGGGCCACACATTGGCCGGAAGTTAAAATGGGCTGGAATCATATTTGACGGCCCAAATGACGCTACTGGGCCTAATTCATAGAGGTCGTAACGGGCCCTGGGTTAGTGGGCTGTAAATGGGCTATATGCGAACAGGCCGCTAACAGGCTTTACGTGGGCCGGCCCGCCACCTTTTGACCAAGTCAAACGGGTCGGCTTTTTCACAGGAATGGGCCTCTATTGGGCCGTGCCATGTGTCGCCGTATCATATGCGCCTTCCGTCCAATGAGTGGATAACATCTGTCCCAACGGTGAGCCGACACGTGTTTCCTCCAACCAATGATTGTTTTACATGTGGAAAATCCTCATTGGTCGGGGCTGTTAACGGGTTATCGGATCCAAAACCGGACCCGATAGCTTAACGGCGTTCTGTTACGGTGGATGCCACGTGTCGGTCACCCTTGATGAAAGCACTTCTGTGATGCGCGGTTTATCGTCATGGAGGTGGACACTTCCGTGATGATAATTTTGGTAATGTCATGGAACACTTCTACGACAACACATGTATGACTATCTTGATTCTGTCATAAAATTGTCATGGATGTACATGCATGACAAAAAACGCGACCTACTGTGACAAACACGTATCATCACGGAAGTGTATTTTTTTGTAGTGAAACCAGCGCCGACGGAACCGCCTGCTCCCGCCTCCCGTGGCCGGCTGTGCTACCGGGCAGGCCTCACGCCCCACCATACTCGCATCCCTGGCCTGTCTATCCCTCTACTCACCCACACCTCCTGTTATTTTCTGGCGACGGCAGTCGAACCAGTCAACCCTCATACTTCCCACTGCGTGGGCACCCACTGCCGTGTCTTTCCCCGGCTCCGTGTCGTTCCCTTCGTAGGCCTCGCCGTCGTCCACCGCCCTAGTGCTCTCGATGCGGCGTGGTCAACGTGGTCAACGAACGACATCCATCAGAAGTGGACTGTATGTGGAGAGGCTGACAGCTGGGTCCACGGCCACACACAAGGAAATGCCTCCTTATTACGCGCAAAATAATGATTCCTGCACCTAACATCTAGGACCCACCAGAACGGCCTCTGTATTTCGTGAAAACAAGTTCCCCCGCTGACAGGTCGGACCCACCAGCTATATCTTTGCACGTAAGGAAGTGCCTCCTTATTGCGCACAAAAAAAGAATACACCCCTGCCAGCTGGGACCCACCATAGTGGGAGGCTGGCTTGTGTTCCTACTAAGTTGACGGGGACGGAGGGCTTTGTCAACTTAGTCAATATGAACGATTCTAGCTCCAGTGATCATACGATGTCCATCCAACGGCCGTAGTGCTTCTTTAACCTCTGGTCTTCTTGCTCCAGCCGCCCTAACCAGCGCCGGTCGTGCCACGTGCTCCTGCCTCCCGTGGCCGGCTGTGATGCCACGGAGGCCTCACCCACACCCCCTGTTATTCTGCGGTGACTGCAGCCTCACACCGCAGCCGAACCAGTGAACCCTCATACTCCTCTCCGCATGGGCTTCCACTGCCGCATATTCCCCGGCTCCGCGTCGTCCCCGTCCTAGGCCTCGCCGTCGTCCACCGCCTTGGTACTCTCGGCGCGGCGTGGTCAACATGGTCAAGGAGCAACTTCCATCGGAAGAGTACTGTACGTGGAGAGGCTGACAGCTGGGTCCACGGCAGCCGCAAGGAAGTGCCTCCTTATTACGCGCAAAATAATTATTCCTCCACCTGACAGTAGGGACCCACCGGACAGGCCACCGTATTTCACGGAAAAAACGTTCCCCCATGACTGCTGGGACCCACCAGCTACATCTTCGCATGCAAGGAAGTGCGTCCGGGCAAAAAAATGATTCACCCACCTGACTGCTGGGACCCACCAGCTACATCTTCGCACACAAGGAAGTGCCTGACAGTCGGGACCCACCTGGTCGAAGCGTGCATAGTGTTGTCATTCTAGTCGTGAACGTGTACGTACATACTGGTCGTAGTAGAGGCGCGCACGTGTCGTAGTAGAGGGGTGCACGTGTCGTAGTAGAGGCGCGCATGTAGCATGTACACATATGTACAGCGGCCAGGGTGCAAGAAAGAAAATACAGCCACGTGCATACATACGGGCGGGGTCTCGAGTGCCTACTCGCGCATACGTACAACCAGGGCTTGTGTACATGGCTGGGTCAGAACGGAGAAACTGCGTCATCGTCGTGTTCATGGGGAGCCAACCGACTAGGTCGGAACGGAATGTGTCGTCGTGTTCATTGGGAGGGCTTGGATGGAACAGCCGATGGAAACGAGGCCTGGTGTACCGTAGAATGGAGGAAACAGCCTTGCTGGATCCTGTTCATCGGGAGGGGTCTCACGTACCGTAAAACAAATGAAACGGACTTATGTTGGACCTCCTACGGTAAAAATTGGGTCCTGTTGATCGTGAGGGGTGTGGTGTACCGCAAAACGGAGGAAACGGACTTGTGTTGGAGCGCTACGGCCGAAACGGGGGTCCTGTTCATCGGGAGGGGTGTGGTGTACCACAAAACGGGACTCCACGGGATACTGTTCATCTCCATCGTCGACCTCCTCCAGCCTCCACGGGCTACTGTTCATCCACCGTCGACCTCCTCCAGCCTCCACCTGCGACTGTTCATCCACGGGCTCATGTTCATCCAGCCTCCACCGCGCGCTCCTCCACCCGCTACTATTCAACCAGCCCTCTCCACGGGGTCTTGTTCAACCACCCCTCCACGGGGCTACTATTCATCTAGCCCTCCACCGGCTACTTTTCAACCATTCCTTCACCGACTGCTGTTCAACCTTCCCTCCACAGGGTCCTGTTCATCCACGCACAACCGGCTCGATCGATCGGGGTCCTATTCATCCAGCGGCAACACCACAGGGTCCTGTACATCCAACCCCCACCGGGAACTGTTCATCCACCCCCCAACAACGCTCACTGTTCGTCCAGAGGCAGCATCAATCGGCTTCAGTTAGCAGCAATAGCGAACAAATCGTTCGATCGCTCGGGTTCTGTAACGCGTAGCCTGCAGTGCAATCGCTCGGGTTCAGTAGGCGAACACCTTGCTCAGGTTTAGTTAGAGCCCAATGCCTCGCACCCACGCGTGTGCGTGTATGAGAGAAACGTGCAAACCTCCATGCATCGCTCGGCCCCAACCACCCACCATAACAGGGAACACCCCGATATTTTCCTCACCCTCGCTTCTACCATGGTTTTTTCCGTCATGGACGGCCCAAAGAATGTCATGCAGCTGTGTCTCCGGCCCGCCAAGGACAAAAAGCCCATTTTCTGTCATGATTTTTTGTCATAGAAGTAGGAGCCCACCACATCTATGATGATACCGGGTTTTGTCACAATTATCATCATAGAAGTGTCATAAGTATGATAGAATTTTCTTTCATTCGGCCCAAAATGTCACGGATGTGTCTTTTTTTTAGTGAATGGCCTGGGCCAAATCGGTGAGACGGAATTCTCCAAATCGGTCGGTCCGAGATGAGTTCGGCGGAAACCTAACGCTAAGTTTTAGGATCAAAACTAATCTAGAGGATGTTCTGGTTGGATAGAAGGATCTCAATCGTGGCAAGAATCATGGCATTGTCCTTAGTGTAAGAATCAGAGTTAAAGATTGCACAAGGGTTTGAGTTCATACCCTAACTTGGCGATGAACTTGCTACAGCGACAATGGCAGTGAAGATTCTCGTTGACATCGGTGGAGACCAGCGGCAGGAGGTCGCTGGCGACAGCGGAGACGGTCCGGAGACCATGAGTCAACAGAGCTGGACAGGCGTGGGCGAAGAGTTTGGAGCAATTTCCAAATTTTCAGCCCATGGGATATATATCCAGACCCTGTCGGTGTGACCGAGTGGAACAACTCGGTGGCACCAAGATGCAGAATCGCAAGCGGTTGCTGCAACTCGGTGTGACCGAAAAGTTCAAATCGGTTGCACGGAGATTAAAATCTAGATCAACTTAATGAACTCAGTGTGACCAAATGGGATGAATCGGTCAGACCGAAATGCACTAAGAGGTTTTGGAAGTTTAAGTCTATGATGAATCGGTGGCTCCGAGTGCTCCTCACTCAGAGGGCTCGAATATGACTTGATCAAACTTTGTGATGTAGCATGAATAGAGTTTGAGACGGGAAAAGCATAGATAGCTAGAGGGAGTAATTAGGCATTCTTGTCCATCCATTTGGCAAAAAGAAAAGTCAAACAATCAAAGCAACAAATGTATTTCCTCGAATGGATAAAATCATGCAACCAACATGCTCACACAATAAGATAGCAAATGAAATATGTGGCAGAGCATGCACAAATACTCTAGCATCTATCAAACAATTGGCGATGACTAGGTCATCTATGTATGAGTATATTGACTTAGGAGTCAAATGAGAACATTTCATCATAGGTTGTACTCATCGTTCAAGCACAAGTGGTGTTACCACTTTTACATAAAGCATTGTTGTGTTCACACCATTAGAGTTGCTTTAGCTCAACACTTAGGGTAAAGTTCCCCCTAGATGTGATATCCCCTTTTAGAGGGATGAACTAACCTTGGGTTTTGTCGATGATGACTTCATGTAGATGTTGAAGATGTGGATGCTCAATATTGATGTAGATCATTTGGAGCAATCCATTGGAGTGAGTAGCAATTTCACTACCTACATGGGTTAGTCCCACAAGTAACAAGCAAGGATATCCATAGACATAGAGTGAAGTACACATATGATGATTTCCATGAAAGCATTTGGTTACCTTGTCCCTTGACTTACCAACAAGAGGGTTTGTGACTCCTTGAACTAGTGCAAGATGTGGAAGTTGATTGCACTTTTCCTTGCCAATATGAATATGAGTGAAATATGTTGACGGAGTCACCCTCAAGAACTCTCTAGTTCTTCTTCTTTGGGATCCACATCAAATTGATGGGAATCCTTGGGTTTGTAGTCGTACTTGATGAACTAGAACTTGGAGTAATCTTGGGAACCCACATGACCAAGGCCTTTGGAGCTTCTTCAAATGCATCAATCTCCTCTTGAAGCTTGTCCTTGCCTTTTAGCTTGTGGTCTTGTGATGGAAGATCATCTTGAGCTTGTGTTCCCTTGAAGGAAGTGGGATCATACTTCTCTTGTTGAGGAACAAACTTCATCTTGGGGTATTGATCTTCTTCCCACTCAACTCCAATCGCATTGAACTTTCGCTCAAAACCAACACCTTGATTCTTCCGATGCCTTCCTTGCTTGCGTACAATTTCCTAACATTGCTTACTTTCGGCAAGGCTCTTGTAAACACCTTTCTCTATAATTCCCTTCAATAAGCTATTTTCTTGCTCAAGTGTAACTTGGCTAAGAGAATCATTAGTGGAATCAAGAGAACTACTAGAAGCAACAATATTGGATTTAGCATGATTATTGTTACTACTAGAAGAAGAATCTTTCTTACTCTTATTGCTAGATTTTTACTTATGGCATGTAAGTAGACAAGAGTAAACGCTTGGCAATGTAAGAAGAACGTTTATTTTGAAGATCATCATTGATTGCCTTTAAGAACCCATGCTCTTGCTCTAAGTTGAGCTTTTCGAAGCGTAGCTTCTCATGAGTTTTTAAAAGTTCTCGATGATCCTCTAAAGTAGTTTCATGAGCTAACTTAAGAGTATTTAGTTATTTAGTTAGACGCTCAATCTCCTTATCATTGTCATTCGTTTCATATTGATTAGCATGATTAATAACAATTTCATCATAATTTTCTTCACTGGCATTGTCAACAAGTAACTAAACATCACCTAGCAAATCATCTTCATCACTATTGAAATCAATATACTCGGGGTGTGATACCTTGGGGCCTTTAGCCATGTAGCATCTTCCAATTCCTTCATTTGGTGAGTCAAATATGTCGAAGGAGTTGGTTGAAACAAGTGCAAGATCGGCACCACCTTCATCTTGAGTATATTCGGAGTCGGGGTGATAACTTCTCTCAGGGTGGTTGCCGGAGTCAGAACAGGATACCCATTCACCAACATGAGCTTGATGCCTTTGATTTTTGTAGCTCCTTGATGACTTGTCCTTCCTTTCTGAATCCTTGCTTCTGTGAGAGGGTCTTCGTTCATAACGATCATCTCTACTCCTTCTCTCTCTTGGTGAGTCTTCTTTTCTTTTGTAGGGAGCCGTACACTCATTGGAATAGTGTCCAGGTCTTCCACAATTGTAGCAATTGCGATCACGACTAGAAGATCTTTTGTCATGGTAGGATCTTGACTTGGAACTTCTCTCTTTGCTTCTACTCTTATAGAATTTGTTAAAGTTCTTCACCATTAAGCTCAATTCTTCCTTGAAGACTTGTTTTTCACTTGATGTGGCAGGAGCATCACATGAAGCTTTATAAGCACCATTAGACTTATTGTGAAGCTCTTCCTTGTCCTTGAGTGACATCTCATGAGCAACAATTCCTCCATGACTTTTGTTGGCTTGAGATCTTTGTAATCAGGCATCATTTGGATCAATGTGCACACGGTATCATATTTTCCATCCAAGGCTCTTAGGATCTTCTTGATGATGAATCTGCTAGTCATCTCTTCTCTTCATTTGTGATGAGAGCAAGCCTAGAGTACATTTCAGCGACACCTTCACCATCCTTCATTTTGAACTTGTCAAGTTGACTTTGAAGCACATCCAACTTGGATTCCTTGACGGACTCGGTACCTTCATGCATATCGATCAAAGTATCCCAAATTTCCTTTGCATTCTCAATACGGTTGATTTTGTTGAATTCTTCAGGGCACAATCCATTGAAGAGGATATCGCAAGCTTGAGCGTTGTATTGCACCATCTTCAATTCTTCCGCAGTTGCTTCATGATTTGGTTCTCTCCCATCGAACAATTCACCTTGCAAACCAATACACATAATAGCCCAAACTGTGGGGTTATGTCCAAGAATATGCATTTTCATCTTATGCTTCCAACTAGCAAAATTAGTACCATCAAAGTAAGGACCTCTACGGTGGTAATTTCCATTGCTAGACACCATACTCTCCTAGGTTGTGAAACCAAGGCTATGATCACCAAAACTATGGAAAACCAAGGAAAATGGAGACCAAATCTCTGATACCACTCATAGGATCAAAAGTATGTCTAGAGGGGGTGATTAGACTACTTGACCAAATAAAAATCTAGCCGTTTCCCAATTTTAATTCTTGGCAGAGTTTAGCAATCAACCTACACATGCAATTCTAAGAGTGTAGCAGCGGAATGTAAAACATTGCATATGAAGGTAAAAGGGAAGGGTTTGGAGAGGGCAAATGCAATGTAGACACGGAGATTTTTGGCGTGGGTCCGATAGGTGGTGCTATTGTACATCGATGTTGACGGAGACTTCAACCCACGAAGGGTAACGGTTGTGCGAGTCCATGGAGGGCTCCAACCATGAAGGGTCCACGAAGAAGCAACCTTGTCTATCCCACCATGGCCGTCGCCCACGAAAGAGTTGCCTCACTTGGGTAGATCTTCACGAAGTAGGCGATCTCCTTGCCCTTACAAACTCCTTGGTTCAAATCCACAATCTTGATGGAGGCTCCCAAGTGACACCTAACCAATCTAGGAGACACCACTCTCCAATAGGTAATAGATGGTGTGTTGATGATGAAATCCTTGCTCTTGTGCTTCAAATGATAGTCTCCCCAACACTCAACTCTCTCTCACAGATTTGGATATGGTGGAGAGATGATTTGAGTGGCAAGCAACTTGGGGAAGGCTAGAGATCAAGATTCTTGTGGTAGAATTGGAATGTCTTGGTCTCAAAACATGAGTAGGTGGTTCTCTCTCAGAAAATGAGTAGTGTAAGTGTAGGCACGTGCTGATGGCTCTCTCTCTCAAATGGAGAAGGGGGTTCATATGTCCCCAACGCATCTATAATTTTTCATTGTTCCATGCTATTAAATTATCTGTTTTGGAACTTTTATATGCATTATTATGTTATTTTATATTATTTTTGGCACTAACCTATTTAACCTAGAGCTCAGTGCTAGTTCCTTTTTTTCCCTGTTTTAGAGTTTCACAAAAAAGGAATACCAAACGGAGTCCAAAAGGAATAAAATTTTCGCGATGATTTTTCTTGGATGAGAAGCAAACCAGGAGACTTGGAGATGAAGTCCGAGTAGCCTCGAGGCGGCCACTAGGGTGGAGGGCGCGCCTGGGGGGTAGGGCGCGTCCCCTGTCTTGTGGGCCCCTCGTGGTTCTCCTCACCTAATTCTTTCACCTATATATACTCTTATATGCCCAAACCACCAAAGGCATCCATGAAAACACTTTTCCACCATCGCAACCTTCTGAACCCGTGAGATCCCATCTAGGGGCCTTTTCCGGTGTCCTGCCGGAGGGGGATTCGATCATGGAGGGCTTCAACACCATTGCCCTTCCGATGAAGCGTGAGTAGTTTACCTCAAACCTACGGGTCCATAGCTAGTAGCTAGATGGCTTCTTCTCTCTCTTTGATTCTCAATACCATGTTCTCCTCGATGTTCTTGGAGATCTATTCGATGTAATACTTTTTGCGGTGTGTTTGCCAAGATCGATGAATTGTGGATTTATGATGAGCATATCTATGAATATTATTTGAATCTTCTCTAAATTATTATATGCATGATTTGATGTCTTTGCAAGTCTCTTCGAATTATCGGTTTGGTCTGGCCAACTAGATTGGTTCTTCTTGCAATGGGAGAAATGCTTAGCTTTGGGTTCAATCTTGTGGTGTCCTTTCCCAGTGACAGTAGGGGCAGCAAGGCGCGTATTGTATTGTTGCCATCGAGGACAAAAAGATGGGGGTTTCATCACATTGCTTGAGTTAATTCCTCTACATCATGTCATCTTACTTAATGCGTTACTCCGTTCTTTATGAACTTAATACTCTAGATGCATGCTAGATAGCGGTCGGTTTGTGGAGTAATAATAGTAGGTGCAGAATCGTTTCGGTCTACTTGACACGGACGTGATGCCTATATTCATGATCATTGCCTTAGATATCATCATAACTTTGCGCTTTTCTATCAATTGCTCGGTAGTAATTTGTTCACCCACCGTATTATTTTCTATCTTGAGAGAAGCCTCTAGTGAAACCTATGGCCCCCGGGTCTCTTTTCCATCATATAAGTTCTCTTTTCCATCATACTAGTTTCCGATCTACTATTCTTGCAATCTTTTACTTTCCGATCTATAAACCAAAAATACCAAAAATATTTACTTTATCATTTCTCTATCTCCATCAGATCTCACTTTTGCAAGTAACCATGAAGGGATTGACAGACCCTTTATTGCGTTGGGTGCAAGTTTGTTTGATTGTTTGTGCAGGGATTCAGTGATTTGTGTGTTGTCTCATACTGGATTGATACCTTGGTTCTCAAAATGAGAGAAATACTTATCTCTACTTTGCTGCATCACCCTTTACTCTTCAAGGGAAAAACCAACGCAAGCTCAAGAAGTAGCGGGAAGAATTTCTGGCGCCGTTTCCGGGGAGATCTACGCCAAGTCAAGACATACCAAGTACCCATCATAAACTCTCATCTCTTGCATTACATTATTCGCCATTCGCCTCTCATTTTCCTCTCCCCCACTTCTAAAACAATTTTCGGAAAGATTTGCCTTTTCTTCGCCCCTCTTCCGTTCGTCTTTCTCGCTTGCTTTTTGTGTGCTCGTGTGTTGGTGTTCCTGCTTGTCTTTATGGCTCAACCAAATAACGTTGATCTTCATCTTAGGAGGTTAAAGAAATTGAAAATAATGTTAGAAGTTTCACGACTTTACAATTTGAGCATAATAGTTCCTTTAGAAACGATCTTAAAGAGAAGAAAGGTTTTATGGAGTATATGAATAAAGAGCTCGATGGTATGTCTAAGGAATTTTATGGTTTGAAATCTCAGTTTGCTCATCTTGAAAATTTAGTAGGCCAAATTTCTGATAAACAAGCTACATTAGTAAATATGGTGGAGGGGGGCACCGCACACGGCTAAGAGATCCAAGGGATCAATTGTTGTGTCTAGAGGTGCCCCCTGCCCCCGTATATAAAGGAGCCATGTGGGAGGGGCGGCCGGCCTAGGAGGGGGCGCGCCAAGGGGAGTCCTACTCACACCGGGAGTAGGACTCCCTCCTTCCTTGTTGGACTAGGAGAAGGGGGAAGGAGGAGGGAGAGAGGAAGGAAAGGGGGGCGCCGCCCCTTCTCCTTGTCCTATTCGGACTAGGGGGGAGGGGCGCGCGGCCCAGCCCTTGCCTCCTCTCCTCTTCTCCACTAAGGCCCATGTAGGCCCATTAAGCCCCCGGGGGGTTCCGGTAACCTCCCGGTACTCCGGTAAAATCCCGATTTCACCGGGAACACTTCTGACATCCAAATATAGGCTTCCAATATATCAATCTTCATGTCTCGACCATTTCGAGACTCCTCGTTATATCTGTAATCACATCCAAGACTCCGAACAAACTTCGGTACATCAAAACTCATAAACTCATAATATAACTATCATCAAAACCTTAAGCGTGAAGACCCTACGGGTTCGAGAACTATGTAGACATGACGGAGAACCATTTCTAGTCAATAACCAATAGCGAAACCTGGATGCTCATATTGTCTCCTACATATTCTACGAAGATCTTTATCGGTCAAACCGCACAACAACATACGTTGTTCCCTTTGTCGTCGGTATCCCAATACCTAGTTCAATCTCATTACCAGCAAGTCTCTTTACTCGTTACTGAAAGTGCAAATATCCCTAGGTGGTTTTGGTAATTCATAACAACATATAGCTCATTGCGCTAATACTATTCCAAGACTATTATTTCAGGAAAGCTCAATGAATGGCATGGCATGGATGATGAAAGTGGATCCCTCAAAATATAAAGGACAAAGGATTGGATCAAGCTCAAAAGCTCAAGACTCTTCATTTTTCATTTTAGTGATCCAAGATCACATTGAGTCTATAGGAAAAGCCAATACTATCAAGGAGGGATGAGGTTTTGCTTGATGAGCCTCTTGCTTCATGTGCTTAGTGATATGCTCCAAATACCCTCAACTACTTTCTCACATCCACATATGACCTAAACCCAAAGTCAAAATCGGTCCCACTGATTCTTTCTATCCGGCGCCACCGAGTTCAAATGTCATAGCCACTGTCACGAACCCTAAGCAAATCGGTCTGACCAATAGGGATCTCGATCTCACCGAGATGGGATTGTAATCTCTCTGTTTCCCTTTGTAACGTTTCGGTCTAACCAAAGTGAGCGATCGGTCCCACCGAGATTGCAATGTAAACTCCCTGTTTCCCTTTCGTAACATTTCGGTCTCACCGAAATGAGCGAATCGGTCCCACCGAGTTTACCTGACCAACTCTCTGGAAAGCTTATTACCAAAATCGGTCTCACCGAGTTTGTGTAATCGGTCTTACCGAGATTACGTTATGCCCTAACCCTAATCGTATCGGTCCTACCGAGTTGCATGTCGGTCCCACCAAAAATCCTAACGGTCACTAGGTTTACTAAATCGGTCCGACCGAGTCTGTTGAATCGGTCCCACCAAGTTTGGTAAATTGTGTGTAACGGTTATATTTTCTGTGGAGGCTATATATACCCCCTCCACCTCCTCTTCATTCGTGGAGACAGCCATCAGAACAAACCTACACTTCCAACTTACCATTTTTGAGAGAGAACCACCTACTCATGTGTTGAGGCCAAGATATTCCATTCCTACCATATGAATCTTGATCTCTAGCCTTCCCCAAGTTGCTTTCCACTCAAATCTTCTTTCCACCAGATCCAAATCCCATGAGAGAGAGTTTAGTGTTGGGGAGAATATCATTTGAAGCACAAGAGCAAGGAGTTCATCATCAACACACCATTTGTTACTTCTTGGAGAGTGGTGTCTCCTAGATTGGCTAGGTGTCACTTGGGAGCCTCCGACAAGATTGTGGAGTTGAACCAAGGAGTTTGTAAGGGCAAGGAGATCGCCTACTTCGTGAAGATCTACCGCTAGTGAGGCAAGTCCTTCATCGGCGATGGCCATGGTGGGATAGACAAGGTTGCTTCTTCGTGGACCCTTCGTTGGTGGAGCCCTCCATGGACTCGTGCAACCGTTACCCTTCGTGGGTTGAAGTCTCCATGAATGTGGATGTACGATAGCACCACCTATCGGAACCACGCCAAAAACATCTATGTCTCCAATTGCGTTTGAATCCTCCAAACCCTTTACTTTACTTTCTTGCAAGTTGCATGCTTTAATTTCCGCTGCTCATATACTATTTTCATGCTTGCTTGAATTGTGTGATGATTGCTTGACTTGTCCTAAGATAGCTAAAATCCGCCAAACTCTAAAATTGGGAAAAGGTTAAGTCTTTAATTGGTCAAGTAGTCTAATCACCCCCCTGTAGATATACTTCAAGGTCCTACAAGTGGTATTAGAGCATTGGTCTCCATTTGCTTTGATTTCCATAGCTTTTGGTGGTCATAGCCTTGGTTTCACAACCTAGGAGAGTATGGTGTCTAGTGAGGGAAATTAACACCGTAGAGGTCCTTACTTTGATGGTACTAATTTTGCTAGTTGGAAGCATAAGATGAAAATGCATATTCTTGGACATAACCCCGTCGTTTGAGCTATTGTGTGTATTGGCTTGCAAGATGAATTCTTTGATGGGAGAGAACCAAACCGTGATGCTAGCACAGATGAATTGAAGATGTTTCAATACAACGCTCAAGCTTGTGATATCCTCTTCAACGGATTGTGCCCCGAAGAATTCAACAAAATCAGCCGTCTTGAGAATGCAAAGGAAATTTGGGATACTTTGATTGATATGCATGAAGGTACCGACTCCGTCAAGGAATCTAAGTTGGATGTGCTCCAAAGTCAGCTTGACAAGTTCAAAATGAAGGATGGTGAAGGTGTCGCTGAAATGTACTCTAGGCTTGCTCTTATCACAAATGAGATTGCCGAATTAGGGAGTGAAGAGATGACCGACAGATTCATCATCAAGAAGATCCTAAGAGCATTGGATGGAAAGTATGATACCGCGTGCACATTGATCCAAATGATGCCAAACTACAAAGATCTCAAGCCAATACAAGTCATTGGAAGAAGTGTTGCTCATGAGATGTCACTCAAGGATAAGGAGGAACTTCACAACAAGTCAAGTGGTGCTTACAAAGCCTCATGTGAAGCCCCCACATCATCAAGTGAGAAACAACCCTTCAATGAAGAATTGAGCTTAATGTTGAAGAACTTCAACAAATTCTACAAGAGTAGAAGCAAAGAAAGAAGCTCTAAGTCAAGGTCCTACAATTACAAAAGATCTTCTAGTCGAGAGCGCAATTGCTACAATTGTGGGAGACCCGAACACTATTCCAATGAGTGTACGGCATCCTACAAAAGAAGAGAAGATTCTCCAAAAAGAAGAAGAAAAAGAGAAGAATCACCACCAAGAGAGAGGAGGAGTAGAGATGATCGTTATGAACGAAGACCCTCACGGAGAAGCAAGGATTCAAAAAGGAAGGACAAGTCATCAAGGAGCTACACAAAACGAAGACATCAAGTTCATGTTGGTGAATGGGTATCCGGCTCCGACTCCGACAATCACTCCGAGAGAAGCTATCACTCTGACTCCGAATATACTCAAGATGAAGGTGTTGCCGGTCTAGCACTTGTGTCAACCAACTCCTACGACATTTTTGACTCACCAAATGAAGGAATTGGAAGATTCTTCATGGCCAAAGGTCCATAGGTAACACATCCCGAGTATGTTGATTTCAATAGTGATGAAGATGACTTGCTAGGTGATGATGATTTACTTGTTGACAACTCTAGTAATGAATACTATAATGAAACGTCAATTAATCATGCTAATCAAGATAAAACGAATGACAATGATGAGGATAAGATTGAGCTTCTAACTAAAGAACTAAAGACTCTTAAGTTAGCTCATGAAACTATCTTCGAAGATCATCGAGAACTTTTAAGGTCTCATGAGAAGTTACGCTTTGAAAAGCTCAATCTTGAGCAAGAGCATGAGTTCTGAAAAGCAATCAATGATGATCTTCATAAGAAAAGTTCTTCTTACATTGCCAAGCGTTTACTCTTATCTACTTACATGCCTCAAGTCAAGTCTAGTAACAAGTACAAGAAAGATCCTTCCTCTAGTATTAACAATAATAATGCCAAATCCAACATTGTTGCTTCTAGTAGTTCTCTTGATTCCACTAATGATTCTCTTAGCCAAGTTACACTTGAGCAAGAAAATAGCTTATTGAAGGGAATTATAGAGAAAGGTGTTTACAAGAGCCTTGCTGGGAGTAAGCAATTCGAGGAAATTGTACGCAAGCAAGGAAGGCACCGGAAGAATCAAGGTGTTGGTTTTGAACGAAAGCTCAATGACAATGGAGTTGAGTGGGAAGAAGATCAATACCCCAAGACGAAGTTTGTTCCTCTACAAGAGAAGTATGATCCTACATCCTTCAAGGGAACACAAGCACAAGATGATCTTCCACCACAAGACCACAAGAAGAAAGGCAAGGACAAGCATCAAGAGGAGATTGATGCATTTGAAGAAGCACCTAAGGCCTCGGTCAAGTGGGTTCCTGTCGGTGTCAAAACTGGCGGATCTCGGGTAGGAGGTCCCAAACTGTGCATCTAGGCGGATGGTAACAGGAGACAAGGGACACGGTGTTTTTACCCAGGTTCGGGCCCTCTCGATGGAGGTAAAACCCTACTCCTGCTTGATTGATATTGACGATATGGGTAGTACAAGAGTAGATCTACCACGAGATCAGAGAGGCTAAACCCTAGAAGCTAGCCTATGGTATGATTGTTGTTCATCCTACGGACTAAAACCCTCCGGTTTATATAAGCACCGAAGAGGGTTAGGGTTACACAGAGTCGGTTACAATGGTAGGGGATCTACATATCCGTATCGCCAAGCTTGCCTTCCACGCCAAGGAAAGTCCCATCCGGACACGGGACAAAGTCTTCAATCTTGTATCTTCATAATCCAGGAGTCCGGCCGAAGATGATAGTTCGGCTATCCGGACACCCCCTAGTCCGGGACTCCCTTACTAGCCCCTAAACCAGGCTTCAATGACGACGAGTCCGGCGTGCATATTGTCTTCAGCATTGCAAGGCGGGTTCCTCCTCCGAATACTTCATAGAAGATTTTGAACACAAGGATAGTGTCCGGCTCTGCAAAATAAGTTCCACATACCACCGTAGAGAGAATAATATTTACACAAATTCAATCTGCTGACGTATTCCGTGGCGTGACATCATACCACGGCCAAGCCTTTATTCGAATCATTTTTACTGTCCCACCTCAGCGCGTTTAGCGAGGCGGTTTCCTTGGCACGTCTTGTCAAAGCAGAGATCGTGTCCCCTTATTCCGGGATTCTCAACAATATGGGCGTGGGTAACCCAACCGCGCCATTGATTATGGCGCTTGGGAGATAAGCGAGTTTTACCACGCAGGTGGGGACGCATAGCTTCGTTCGTCCATATAAGGGGATAAGGATCCACCTATTTTACCTACGCCTTCTTCCTCCTTTGCTTATCCATTTCCGCGCACTCGAGCTCCAGCGCCCAAGTCCGCACATCTCGCCTCAACCTTCCCCAGCCATGTCCGGAGCGGGAGGCAAGTGGATGGCCTCCTCCGTCACGGAGGGGCACATCAAGAGGCTGTGGAAGGCCGGATACTTGTCCAGCGACATCGCGCATCGGCTCCCCGACAAGGGGAAGCTCATCCCCACCCCCGGGCCCCATGAGAGGGTGGTGTTTCTCACCCACTTCCTTCACGCTCATGTTCTACTACGGCCTGGATTTCCATGATCTGGCACCGAATTTCGTCCTCAACATCTCGGTGTTCATCGGCGTGTGCGAGGCCTTCCTCCACATCAAGCCCCACTTCGGCTTATGGCTGAAGACCTTCAATGTCAAGCCGGAGGTAGTGGGGGGCCAGCAGGCGGAGTGTGGAGGCGCCATGGTGGTCAAGATGCCCAACGTTACATGGCTCGAGGGCTCCTTCGTCGAAACCATCAAAGGGTGGCAATCGGGGTGGTTCTACATCACCGAGCCGCGTGACCCTGAATGGGCAGCGGCCCCCGAGTTCCGATCTGGCATCCCCACACGGCTCACCTCCTGGAAAGAGAAGGGCCTGACATGGGGTAATTCGGAAGAGCTGACCGGACTCTAAACTGCGTCCAAAACCTTGTGAACAAGAAGATCAAGCTCGTCAACGTAGTCCAGGTCATGCTCATCCACCGGATCCTCTCGTGCCAACAACGGGCCTCCAGCTTGTGGGAGTTTGATCCGGTACAGCACCAAACCTTGAGCAGGCTCTTCGACACTATGTACGAAGATGCCTGGAAGGTGCTGTTCAAGGGCGCCGAGGCTCTCGCATCCGCTACGAAGATCGCGGATTCAGCTCGCAGCGTCAAGCCGGCGAGGTAAGCTATTTTACCCTTTATAGGACATTTATTTTCCATAGTTTGACTCTATGCGAGATCTAAACTCCCTTGCCTTTGACAGGCCTGGCAAAAGAAGTCCGGGCAGGTTAACTGTCTGGCTCCCTTGCCAGAATACCCAGCGGACGCCCGATTGATGGGGCTGCTGGTTCCGGCACCTTACGTGGTGCCGAAGAAGAAGGCCAAGAAGAAGGCCACGGGAACTCAAAAGAGTTCCCGGCGCCTGGTGTTGTCGGACTCATCGTCCGACGACTCCGAGGCGGACTCCTCCCACGAAGGCGAGGAGGAGGAAAAAGTGGCCTCTCTCCCAGCAGGGGGAGAGAAGAAAAGGAAGGCCGGCCCAACGGGGGAGGCCGAAGGGTCCAAGAAGGGAAGGACCCTCCCTCCAGACTACTCCACCAACGCCGACGATGATGAAGAGGAGTGGCTACCAAGGACTAATCCCCTGGCGATTTCGTAAGTGTCCGGATACCAGAATGACTCATGGTGTTTCGTTTGTCGCATAGAATCTCTTAATGCCAAATATAACCCTGCAGCCCGCCCAAGGACGGGCTCGACACTTCAACGAGCAGCTCCCTGGCGCCATCGGACATGGATAGCACTTCAATTACGCCTGTCTCCTCTCCTCGCGCTGTGGATGACGCCGAGGTGGGGTCCCAAAAGGGTGCTAGCTAGGAGGAGGAGGTCCCGGAGGCACCGCAAGGCAACTTCTCGGACTCTGGGCACAAGGGGGATCAAACACCAAAGGGCTCTAAGTCCGGCCCTGGGCCGGACTCCGCACCGGAACCTTCAGTGGTCCCGGAGTCCGGTGAGCGGCCCCTTCGTAAGAAGGGCGAGACTGCGACACCGGTGACCTCCGTCCAACCGGAGGCACCGGATAATTTGCTGGAGGCGCTTAACGGCGCCTCCATCAAATATTCTCCTCCACGATCAGATGGTAGAAACTTTATTTTCTTGTTACGATGATTTTCCACTTCACTCTGAAATTCTTTGAACCTTTCAAATGTTTCAGACTTGTGTTACATCAAGTAGATATACCCATGTCTGCTCAAATCATCTGTGAAGGTGAGAAAATAACGATACCCGCCGCGAGCCTCAATTGGACCACATACATTAGTATGTATGATTTCCAACAAATCAGTTGCTCGCTCCATAGTTCCAGAGAACGGTGTTTTAGTCATCTTGCCCATGAGGCATGGTTCGCAAGTACCAAGTGATTCATAATCAAGTGATTCCAGAAGTCCATCAGTATGGAGTTTCTTCATGCGCTATACACCAATATGACCCAAACGGCAGTGTCACAAATAAGTTGCACTATCATTATCAACTCTGCATCTTTTGGCTTCAACATTATGAATATGTGTATCACTACTATCGAGATTTAATAAAAATAGACCACTCTTCAAGGGTGCATGACCATAAAATATATTACTCATATAAATAGAACAAACATTATTCTCTGATTTAAATGAATAACCGTCTTGCATCAAACAAGATCTAGATATAATGTTCATGCTCAAAGCTGGCACCAAATAACAATTATTCAGGTCTAAAACTAATCCCGATGGTAGATGTAGAGGTAGCGTGCCGACCGTGATCACATCGACTTTGGAACCATTTCCCACGCGCATCGTCATCTCGTCCTTAGCCAATCTTCGCTTAATCCATAGTCCTTATTTCGAGTTGCAAATATTAGCAACAGAACCAGTATCAAATACCCAGGTGCTACTGCGAGCATTAGTAAGGTACACATCAATAACATGTATATCACATATAACTTTTTTCACCTTGCCATCCTTCTTATCCGCCAAATACTTGGGGCAGTTCCGCTTCCAGTGTCCAGTCTGCTTGCAGTAGAAGCACTCAGTCTCAGGCTTAGGTCCAGATTTGGGTTTCTTCTCTTGAGCAGTAACTTGCTTGTTGTTCTTCTTGAAGTTCCCCTTCTTCTTCCCTTTACCCTTTTTCTTGAACCTGGTTGTCTTATTGACCATCAACACTTGATGCTCCTTCTTGATTTCTACCTCCACAGCCTTTAGCGTTGAAGAATTCTGTCAATGACACTATCATCAGGAAGATTAGCTCCCAATTGAATCAAGTGATTATTACACCCAGACATTTTGAGTATATGTTCACTGACAGAACTATTCTCCTCCATTTTACAGCTATAGAACTTATTGGAGACTTTATATCTCTCAATCCGGGCATTTGCTTGAAATATTAACTTCAACTCCTAGAACATCTCATATGCTCCATGACGTTCAAAACATCATTGAAGACCCGGTTCTAAGCCGTAAAGCATGGCACACTGAACTATCGAGTAGTCATCAGCTTTGCTCTGCCAGACGTTGTTAACGTCGTCAGTTGCATCTGCAGCAGGCCTGGCACCCAGCGGTGCTTCCAGGACGTAATTCTTCTGTGCAGCAATGAGGATAATCCTCAAGTTACGGACCCAGTCCGTGTAATTTCAACCATCATCTTTCAACTTAACTTTCTCAAGGAATGCATTAAAATTCAATGGAACAACAACACGAGCCATCTATCTACAACAAACATAGACAAGCAAAATAGTATCAGGTACTAAGTTCATGATAAATTTAAGTTCAATTTAATCATATTACTAAAGAACTCCCACTTAGACAGACATCTCTCTAGTCATCTAAGTGATCACGTGATCCAAATCAACTAAACCATGTCCGATCATCACGTGAGATGGAGTAGTTTTCAATGGTGAACATCACTATGTTGATCATATCTACTATATGATTCACGTTCGGCCCTTCGGTCTCCATGTTCCGAGGCCATATTTGTATATGCTAGGCTCGTCAAGTTTAACCTGAGTATTCCGCGTGTGCAACTGTTTTGCACCCGTTGTATTTGAACGTAGAGCCTATCACACCCGATCATCACGTGGTGTCTCAGCATGAAGAACTTTCGCAACGGTGCATACTCAGGGAGAACACTTCTTGATAATTAGTGAGAGATCATCTTAAAATGCTACCGTCAAACAAAGCAAGATAAGATGCATAAAGGATAAACATCACATGCAATCAATATAAGTGATATGATATGGCCATCATCATCTTGTGCTTGTGATCTCCATCTCCGAAGCACCATCGTGATCACCATCGTCCCCGACGGGACACCTTGATCTCCATCGTAGCATCATTGTCGTTACTCCCTCTATTGCTTCTACGACTATCGCTACCGCTTAGTGATAAAGTAAAGCAATTACAAGGCGTTTGCATTTCATACAATAAAGCGACAACCATATGGCTCCAGCCAGTTGCCGATAACTTCGGTTACAAAACATGATCATCTCATACAATAAAATATAGCATCAGGTCTTGACCATATCACATCACAACATGCCCTACAAAAACAAGTTAGACGTCCTCTACTTTGTTGTTGCAAATTTTACGTGGCTGCTACGGGCTGAGCAAGAACCGTTCTTACTATGCATCAAAACCACAACGGTAGTTTGTCAAGTTAGTGTTGTTTTAACCTTCGCAAGGACAAGGCATAGCCACACTCGGTTCAACTAAAGTTGGAGAAACAGACATCCGCCAGCCACCTATGTGCAAAGCACGTCGGTAGAACCAGTCTCACATAAGCATACGCGTAATGTCGGTCCGGGCCGCTTCATCCAACAACACCCTCTAACCAAAGTATGACATGCTGGTAAGCAGTATGACTTGTATCGCCCACAACTCACTTGTGTTCTACTCGTGCATATAACATCTACGCATAAAACCAGGCTCGGATGCCACTGTTGGGGAACGTAGTAATTTCAAAAAAATTCCTACGCACACGCAAGATCATGGTGATGCATAGCAACGAGAGGGGAGAGTGTTTTCCACATACCCTCGTAGACCAAAAGCGGAAGTGTTAGAACAACGCAGTTGATGTAGTCGTACGTCTTCACGGCCCGACCGATCAAGCATCGAAACTACGGCACCTCCGAATTCTAGCACACGCTCAGCTCGATGACGATCCCCGTACTCTGATCCAGCAGAATGTCGGGGAAGTATTCCGTCAGCACGACGGTGTGGTGACGATCTTGATGTTCTACCATCGCAAGGCTTCGCCTAAGCACCGCTACAATATTGTCGAGGAGGACTATGGTGGAGGGGGGCACCGCACACGTCTAAGAGATCAAAAGATCAATTGTTGTGTCTATGGGGTGCCCCCTCCCCATATATAAAGTAGTGGAGGAGGGGGCCGGCCAAGGGGGGTGGCGCGCCCTAGGGGGGGAGTCCAACCCCCAACTAGGAGTAGGACTCCCCCCTTTCCTATTAGGAGAGGGAGAGGAAAGGAAGAGGAGGGAGGGAAGAAGGAAAGGGGGGGCCGGCCCCCCTCCCACTTCGGATTGGGCTTGGGGGGCGCCCCCTCCTTTGCTCCTTTCCCCTCCTTTCCACTAAGTCCCAATAAGGCTCATATACCTCCCAGGGGGTTCCGATAACCTCCCGGAGCTCCGGTATTGTCCCAATCTCACTCGGAACCTTTCCGGTGTCCAAATATAGTCGTCCAATATATCGATCTTTATGTCTCGACCATTTCGACACTCCTCGTCATGTCCATGATCAAATCCGGGACTCCGAACAATCTTCGGTACATCAAAACTCATAAACTCATAATAAAACTGTCAACGAAACCTTAAGCGTGCGGACCCTACGGGTTCGAGAACTATGTAGACATGACCGAGAACCGTTTCCAGTCAATAACCAATAGTGGAACCTGGATGCTCATATTGGCTCCTACATATTCTACGAAGATCTTTATCGGTCAAACCACATAACAACATATGTTGTTCCCTTTGTCATTGATATGTTACTTGCCCGAGATTCGATCGTCGGTATCCCAATACCTAGTTCAATCTCGTTACCGGCAAGTCTCTCATCTCGTTACGTAATGCATCATTCCATAACTAACTCATTAGCTACATTGCTTGCAAGGCTTATAGTGATGTGCATTACCGAGAGGGCCTAGAGATACCTCTCCGATAATCGGAGTGACAAAACCTAATCTCGAAATACGCCAACTCAACATGTACCTTTGGAGACACCTGTAGAGCTCCTTTATAATCACCCAGTTACGTTGTGACGTTTGGTAGCACACAAAGTGTTCCTCCGGTAAACGGGAGTTGCATAATCTCATAGTTGTAGGAACTTGTATAAGTCATGAAGAAAGCAATAGCAACATACTAAACGATCAAGTGCTAAGCTAACGGAATGGGTCAAGTCAATCACATCATTCTCCTAATGATGTGATCCCGTTAATCAAATGACAACACATGTCCATGGTTAGGAAACATAACCATCTTTGATTAATGAGCTAGTCAAGTAGAGGCATACTAGTGACATTAAGTTTGTCTATGTATTCACACATGTATCATGTTTCCGGTTAATACAATTCTAGCATGAATAATAAACATTTATCATGATATGAGGAAATAAATAATAACTTTATTATTGCCTCTAGGGCATATTTCCTTCAATATGTGGAAATGAGAAATTGGTTGAGGGATTTGGAGCATATCACTAAGCATTTTGAGCAAGTAGACCATTAAGCAACACCTCATCCCCTTTTAATAGTATTGAATTTTCCTATGGACTCAATGTGATCTTGGATCACTAAAATGAAAATGAAGAGTCTTGAGCTTTTGCCAATATGTGTCCTTAGCATTTTGAGGGGTCCACATATCTAGTCCATGCCATGCCAATCTTGGAACTTTCTGAAACATTTAACTTGAATGGATATTAGTTCAGTGAGCTATATGCTGTTATGAATTACCAAAACCACCCGGGGATTAGTTGCACTTTCACCCAACCTCGTGTCGCATCTCCACGCCACTTCTAGACGGTTAGCTAAAAATGGTGACTACGTGTTGGTCTTCCCCATGGTACCTCACATTGATCTCAATGCCAAACATGTGGTCGGCAAGTCCACCAGGATGGAAAGGAAGCACCCACGTGTGGTCTCCTTACCGGATGCCCGCAACTTATTTGATGAAACATCTACGATGATGCCGACCAATCCGAGGTACTACAAGGATGTCTTGGAGGAGATGATCAATGAGGGTGGCCAAGGGTATGATGACAACGGGACTCAAGACACCCAAGATGCCACCGGCAAAGACAACTATGACCAAGACAACCACGACCAACACAACGACAATACAATGATGGCCAAGACATCGAAGGCGGAGAGGGCGTCAACATCGATGGAGAACCATTGTCGTTCAAGGAGAGCTTTTAGAGCAAGGCCGGGCACAAAAGAGGACGAAAATCATGAGGAAAAGAGCATACACGGAGGATGAGGACAAGTTGATGTGCGACGCTTGAATGAAAGGACAAGATCCCAAACCCGGTGCCAAGCAAAAAGGAACAACAATTTGGAAGAGGTTCCATGACTACCTCCATGAACATGGGAAATTTGAGCCCGACAAATTTGAGAATGATCGGACTGATGTTTCAATGCAAAAGAGGTGGGGCTTCATCCAATTAGAGTGTAACAAATTGTGTGGTGCTCATGAGAATGTCGAAGGCCGGGCCGTGAGTGCCTTGGGATCAAAGACATGGCATACAGTTATTCCCTTGTTCGTAAAGCATATATCATCCTCCTACGCATATGAATGCATCTTGTTGGTTTCATCTTTATATGTAGGTGTTTCAAGCCTTGGATACCTTCGAGGTCCAAAATGGGGGCAAGCAATTCACCATGAGCCATTGTTGGATGAAAACCAAGGATTTCCAAAATCTTAAGGACCAATATGCTGCCTAGAAAATGGTAGGGGGGCCTTCATCGATCGCCAACCCAAGTGAAAGCAGGAACATGCCGAGAGGGAAGACCAATTCCAAGGTGGATGCAAAGCGTGATGCTTCGACAATCACCTTATAAGAAACCTTGAAGGGGTTCATGACCCAGGATTAAGAGAGGAAAGAGAGGAAGTGACAAGAGAAAGAAGAGAAAAAGAAGACCTACTTTGACATACAAAAGAACAAGCTCAAGATAGATGAAACCAATGATCGGACAAGAGCTAAGGAGGTGGAGCTCGCACTAATCTCCAAGGAAGTGGAGATCATGGCAGCCAACACGAGCAAGATGACCCCAAAAAAGAAGACTTGGTTTGAGGGGAAGCAAAAGTTCATCCAAGAGGGAGCTTATTTGTGATCATCTTTTATTTGCTTGGACTAGGGCCGAGATGCATGAACTATGCTCGTGATGATCTTTTTGGTGCAATGTTGTATGCCGACATGACATATGGTACTATGAAAAAATGCTAGATTTTCCCCCTATCTATTTGCTTTGTTTGATTATGAAAATATGGAAGTTGGAAATAAATGCCCGAGGGCCAAACGAGTCATTGCATTGCCCAAACAGACCAAATGGGTCGGCCGGTTGGGCGCACTTTTCAAATTGGCCCGAACATGCACGGACACGGGTCAAAGTGGCAACCCAAACGGACAAAAAATAGACAAAATCTGAGTTGAAGTGTGCAATACCTAGGTTTGTGTCGAACGGTTAGATATAAATTTATAACCATTGTCAAGGTTGTGGGCCAAGACGAGTCAGATTTTCCTTTTCTTAGGGACCTATTTGGGCCTTTACTCATGACGCAGAATAAAATTCTCATATGTTTGGGCAACACTATATCTCGCATTCAGCAAGCCCGGTTTTTTTGGGCAGCTTAAAAAATAAGCTGCCTCTCCCCAGCTTAAAAAATAAGCTGTCCTCTAAATTTGTGGAGACTTCTAAATTAATTATCTCATAACTAGCTTAAAAGCCCCAACACATAAGAGAGGCGGCTTATGGGAGAAACTGGGGAGGAGGCGGCTTATTTTTTAAACTGCCAAAAGAACTGGCCCGACCCCTCGCTGAAGGGGAGGGCGAATTGGGTGCACCCACGCATGTGAGAGGCCACATCTTATGTCTTCTGTGTTCTTTTTTGCTTTATTTTTTTACTTTTGTTTACACTATATAATATATAAAAACACTCTAAAAACATTGGAAAATGTTGACCAAGCATTTGAAAAATATTAAATGTTTATAAATAAAATGTTTATCACATACACAAAAAATGTATACAAAAGTATACAACTTGAAATGTGTATAAAAATGTTGACCAAGTATGAAATAAATGTTAAACTTGTATTTGAAAAATGTAATTATGTATAGAAAAATGTTGACCATGTATTAAAAAAATGTTGAACTTTTCTTTGAAAATGTTACATGTGTATAGAAAAAATGTTAAAATTGTATTTGAAAAATGATGTATGTGTATACAAAAAATGTTGACCATGTATTAAAAATGATGAATTTGTATTTGAAAATCTTAAATGTGTACAGAAAAAATGATGACCATGTATTAAAAAATGTTAAAATATCATTCGTATTTTTTTAATTAAGCATTTATAAAAATATTAAACATGTATAAAAAAGTGTTGACCATGTATTCGAAAACTATTGACCATGTATTAAAAAAGTTTTGATTTTGTATTTGAAAAATGTTGAAGATTTATTAAAAAAATGTATTAGATATATGCCAAATGTGTATATAGAAAAACAATGAAAATTGTGAGAAAACAAAAAATAGACGAAAAATGACATATAAAAGAATGGAGAAGAAAGAAAGAATACAAAAAAGCTAATGAAACTGAGAATTAAACAAAGGAAAAAATTGGGAAAATAAAAAACCAATGAAAATAGAGAAAAAACAAAGAAAACCGGTGTCAAAACAAAAAAAACAGTATGTTCGGTGGAGAAAACCGGCTATTTTATCTCAAGTACGTCACGCCTCATATAACTAACGCAATAATGGGCATGGCGTAATGGCTAGCAGTTCTACGAAGGAATCACGAAGTGCAAGGTTGGAGTCCTGGCAGCGCTTCCTTTTCCCTGGCCCCTTTCTTTTAAATGTTTGCTAATGGACCGGCCCAGATCCTAACGCGAAGAGAAGCTTCCATCTTACTTAAGGCGATGTAACACCCCAAAAATTTAACCATGTTTTGAATTATTTAAATTTTGCCAGGAGTTTAAAAATTTTGATTTCTGGATTTTCTTTTGATTTCAGAACCCCTTTTCTTTAATATTGAGGAGTTTTTACCCCAAGTGGAAACTTTCCAAAAATATTATTGGACTTGTATACTCTCTCAATAAAACAATTCTTAATCAGTGGTTTTATTTGCATAATTGTTTTTCCTGATCTTTATTCTTTTAAAGTGATTTTCAGGACCACTTTTGCACTGCAACCATTTGATAAATGCATCTAAAATTTTCATCAAAATTTGGGATGACATATGATGTCCCTAAATCACTTTTATGCAAAAATATTCCTTAGTCATTTGGAGATTTTGAGTTTTACCACAAGTTTTTAAATCTGGTCCAGTTGCACTTTTGCACTACAACCTATTTAAATACTTCTTTAAAACTTTCACCAAAATTAGGGGAGGTCAGTAGGAGTATATTATCCATCTTTATGCAAAAACCCAGTTATGTCCTATGAAAAATTTGAGTGAATCAACCTCATTTTCCTGCAACCATATTTTAACCTGCTCCTTTACCCATGATTCTTTTTCCTGCTTGTAGTCCTTCCTACAAAACCCTTAAGTCCAGGAGCATGAACCCATTGGTACATTTTTGGTACATGAAATGATAGCCTTTAGGTTCTGTCCAGAATTGATTTTCTCAAATATTTGCACTAACAAGTTTCTACATTTGGCAAACTAACCTGGCCACCATCACCTACACCTAAAGAGACACTGATCTGGAGATTTTGGCCACTCCAAGAACTGCCTAGATGCCTCTAGCATTTTGTCAAACACCTTGTGTGCATGGCTAGTTTTGGCATGGTTTTTAGTTGGCATTGTAAGCTTGGTTCCCTGACCTAACCCCCATGTCCTCTAACCTTCTTGCTAACCCTAACCTAGTACTGTTAATTGCCAGCCTCGCTCAAGCACTCTAGGCCACCTAGCATTCTGTCGAGCATGTCGCGCGCGTGCTCTGGGCGCGCCCAGAGCGCACGTTTTGCACGCGCATGCACAACCGAGCCGCCGCATTCGCTACCCGCCCCCTGGCCCTTGCTCGCCTGCAGAGCCGCGCCCCGCCCTCGACCACTCGCCAGAACGCTCCAAGCTGGCCTGGCGCCCTACAGCGCCGCCGTCAGAGCCCTCTTGGCGGCACGCCGGCGTCCGCAGTGCGCCTCTGCCACGGACGGCGCCGCTCGAGCCACAACTCCTCGCCAGCTGCCCTCGTGAGCAGGCCGCCCTTATCTCCAAACCCGCCCGCTAGCACCGACCCTGCTCCGGCCATCGCCACGTCGCCCTGCCGCAACAGAAGTGGTCGACCGGCGATCTTATCCCCTACAGCGGCGGAACCGACCTTCCCCGGCTATATATAGCCCCAGGCCTCGCTCGAGCCCCTTCAGGCAGCCTCGTACCACCCCTCTGGCGCGCCCCACAACCAGCAAGCAATGGCGGGAGGCCTTCTTCCTCGCCTCCGACCGATTCGGCCGCCGTCGCCCTCCGGTCCCAACCGTCGCGAACAGAGCCTCCCCCACCCCTTCCAGCACCACCACCCGACTCCTCTTCGTCTTGCGGAGCCGCCCAGACCCCCAGCTACGACGGAGCACCACCCTGGCCAGAACCCCCAAATCGGCCCGAAGCTATCCCCGCCGCAAAGCTCATTGTCGGCGACTCCCTCCGTCCCCACCTGCCTAGCGACCACCGGGAGGACCGCCCTGGACTGGCGGATCCATCCCCGCCCTCGGAGCCCTGCGAGGAGCCGCCAATCGCTGGCGACGATCGCCGGAGTTCCGCCCCCGCTCGGACAGAGGAAGAGGAGGGAGAGGCGACTGGTCAAACCTGACCAGTGGGCCCTTTGGACCCACTGTCAACGACCCACGCGCCAGTCCATGCTTGAGTAAGTGAAGACGTAAACAAAGAATATTCCTTCGCCGTGGTTAGTTTCGAAACGTTTTTCATTTTTTCTGTTTGATTTTAAAAACAGAATTTGACCAAAACTTTGATTGGCTATAACTTTTTAAATATAACTCCAAATGAGTTGATTCTTTTTCCTACCTCTCTCAAATATTGTCTAGTTTATTTTTGGATTTATTTGAAAAAAATTCAGACAACTTTTTGTACTGTTTTTGAAACTATGTATTAATTCAAAAAATTTAAATAGGACTTTTGGAGAGAGAAGAAAACTTTCAAAAGTTTTGGAATGCACCCTGCCTCCCCACAACTTGAAGGCGAGCATTTTGAACCCTGGCATAATATTGTCGTGTGTTGTTTGTTACGGTTACAACACCTCTCGTCTCGAAGTCTTTGTTATTTTTTTTGGTAATGATATGTTCAAACTCATGAGTGCATATTGATGATTCATGCTGTTGGAGTTTGATATGCTTGGGATAGTAGTCACCTTCATATGCCTTTCATGCATACCGGAAGGAACCCGGGAAAGCCTCTGTCTTGGGTAGACACGAGCTTGTCTCCGGTCGTCGTCAAGACGATTGTGTCCGGTACAGCATAGTGAGACATGATGAGTGGTGATTGTGTCTGTTGGTTGAAAACATATTTGTTATGCTAATCGTGCATATAACACCTAAACTTCCTGAGTCGACCGTAGATTGAGTCTTGTTCCAGTAAACCCCCATACTTGTTTCGTGCTCACTTGTCCCTGCCATAGGTAGGGTATGGTTCAGTAAGTTGTCAACCCCTTTCTAGCACACACCGTACAGAGAGGCCATGGTGGAAGATACCAGCTGCATCTGGTAGGCATGCCACCTCGTCCGGGGGCATGGGTGTTTCGGTTGTAGCCGAAGGGGGTAGCTCCCCTAGTTTGCGCGCGGTATAAATTTGGTGATCCCATGCTAATCGAGGTTGTAGCCTCCCCATTTAGAGTTTTACTTAAACAGGTGTCATGGGTGATTCCAGACACCGGTAAGTCAGGCTGGTGTGTGCGGTTAGGTGTGTTTTCAATTAAAAGACCGTAGGCGGAATTAGTCCGGATGGACTAACGGAATCCGTTACTCGTGGGTAAAGAGTACACCCTCTGCAGAGATTATATCTATTCGAATAGCCGTGTCCATGGTTAAGGACTACAGTCTGGGTTGGGTCAAGTGTCGATCTTAGTGTCGGTCTTCGGAGGAAAAACAACTAAGTCAGAACATTGATTATGACCGGTGACATATGATGATTATGATTGTTATTATTGTGGACTAACTATTTTCATTACTTGATTTATAGAGTATCCCTGGGATGGTTCTACCTCCTGGATATTCATGGTGATTATTCTGTTATAAGCCCTTTATGTGGTGTCGCACAGACGCCCGACTGTGGCATGTTATTATTGATTTACTTTATAAGCCCTTTATGTGGTGTCGCACAGACGCCCGATTGTGGCACGTTTGTTATTTATTTATCATATAAGCCCTTTATGTGGTGTCGCACAGACGCTCGATTGTGGCACGTTTGTTATTTATTTACCATATAAGCCCTTATGTGGTGTCGCTGAGACGCCCGACTGTGGCATGCTTGTTATGTATTTACTTTATAAGCCCTTTATGAGGCGTCGCACAAACGCCCGTCTGCGGCATGTTTGCCACTTATTTCACTTATGAGCCCTTTCCGTGGTGTCGCTCAGACGCCCGACTGAGGCATCCTATTGCTACTCTCTAATTGCATTATTCATGTGTTATTTGAATAACTTGTTTGCGTGCACCATAGATTTTATTTCTGTGACTGACGTTGTGATCATAGAATATTTCAGAGCATGATTATCGTTTGTTATAATTATACCTGAGTTCATAATGTTTGCGAGTACATTCAAAGTACTCACTGGCTTGTCCCTGGCTATTGCCTTGGCCAGATTTCTTGCCCGGAGAGGAGCATTGCTGTGATAGCCCCGGAAACCCAATCAATGGTGATAGCAGCCTCGCGAAGATAGGAGTTAACCTGGTCAGCTGTTCCTGTGGGAAATGGAATCCCACAGACGCTGATGATCCACAAACCGCTTCCGCCATCAACCACTAGAAACCTTGTGTTGTACTCATAGGCTAGAATGGTCTTGTACTACATATTATGTATTTTGCTTGGAGTTATTATATCAAGTTTGTGTCTCGCCAGCTACCAGTAATCCTGGGGCTGGTGAGCATAAGGGCCATTTTCTGGGAAATTAATATCCCAAAATCCGGTCCTGACAAACTTGGTATGAGAGCCAGGCTGACCATTGGCTAATCCTATCTTAGCCAGGTCAATAAACCTAGGTTAACCAACCCGCCAGACAATAACCTAACCCCAGCCAAGCTTCTCGCGTAAGATAGCCACAGTAACCCGACACCTTTTGGCAGTCGGTGCCCAACCTAACAGCCTAGCCTGTCGATCACGCGCCAGTGACCGACACCTAAATTGTCTCATTCGCAAGCGTGTGAAGGAAGACTCCGTCCCCTTTTCCTATAAAAAGGGCACCCTAACCTCAACACAGCACAACACAGCCTCTTTCCCCAAATCGAGCCATAATGCTTGGCCCCGTCGTGCACAATGAAACCACGGCAAACAACCTTGGAGGATTTGTGACCGTGCTAGCAAACCTCACCCGCCGTGCCTTTGCATTAGAGGAGCCCCCAGAATATGTTGTGTACCAAGGGCCCATGAGCGGTGATAGCCATCAATTCTGGGCCACTATGCACATCTACGGTAGGGCTCTATCGCCAGAACGCCCCTACAGTTTCACCGGAAGGACAACATCCTTTGAGCCACAAGCCATCCAACTAGCTACTCGAGAGGCTATAGTTCAACTCCGGCATTTGTCGCCCAGAGTTAACTGTCGCTCGTTCTACTACTACCCCAGACGTGACGGGTATGGTAGGCCACCCCAGGTTGTCAACGAAGATCACGAGACGGATCCTGCATTGTTGCATCTGGTGCGCTATGTAGGTGCACTAGAGGAACTGTTCGATCAAATCACTTGATCTGATCGCAGCTCATGGAGAGCTGGTCCGCCGAGCCCCGGCAAGAGGAGAAGATGAGCCCGACGCCGACAACCTTGTGTTGTACATAGGCCAGAATGGTCTTGTACTATATATTATGTATTTTGCTTGGAGTTATTGTATCAAGTTTGTGTCTCGCCAGCTAACAGTAATCCTGGGGCTGGTGAGCATAAGGGTCATTTTCTGAGAAATTAATATCCCGAAATCCGGTCCTGACAGGCGAGATATAGCTCCCGTGCATATGTTGGAGTCCATCCAGCTGCCGTACTTTCTCCTTTTCTATTTACTCCACATATTAGGTTTGTCTAAAATCAAACCTTACAAACTTTGAATTAAAGCTGCCATGATGGCTTTCCCTGTAAAAATCAGAATGAAGTGCCTCTATCTCCGCAAATGATTAAAAAATGAAGTTTTTTTGAGGGGAAGGGTTTTATAGTACTCCTTTCGTCCTGGTTTATTAGGCCTAAAGACAACTTCTCTTAGACCAAAATACATACTACCTCTGTCCTGGTTTATAGGTCCCCTTTGTAGTTTGTGCCAAATTTTGACTAAAGATTTAACTAACGAAATGTTAATGCATGTCATGAAAAATTATGTCATTAGATTCATATTTGAACATAGTTTTCAAAAATATAATGTTTGGTGACATGCGTGAACATTTTGTTAGTTAGTCTATGGTCAAAATTTGGCACGAAATACAATGGGGACCAATAAACCCGGACGTAATTTGCTCACATTAATTCCTCCATGTTAGTCTATGCATTCAAAGTACTCACTGGAAGAATTAATGTGAGCAAATTCCTTAGGCGTTAACTAATTATTTATGCCCAAGATGCTCCTGGTTCTCGACCTGGGCGAAAGCATGTTTTTTTCTTTTGAAACCGTAGATTGCTCATTCATTAGTTAAAGCAGATGAGAATTGTCTAGTTAATTACAAACAACTAAGCAAAAATATTGAAACAAGGGCAAAGCCCACTCCCAAACACTGAACCACATAGGACAAATCCTACTCTCTTCGACGCGTGCCGAACACAACAAGCGCCAACCAACCAAACAAAGACGGATCCGCTGCACTGATCAAGAGCAGCAGCAGACTCGAGACTCACCTTCTGTGTGGTTCAGTGTTCAGGGGGATAGGGACTTGCGTTTTGTACATAGGTGATGGAAGTACCGCAGGCGGTTTCAACTAATTGACCGTATATAGTGTTTGAAAACTATAGGCAGTTTCAAGATGACAACTGCCTTTCACATTTTCTGCATGCGATTTCAAAATTTCATCCGCCTCCATTGCTAAAAGGAGCACCTCCATTGGATCATTAGAGGCGGGTCTGTCACGTGGTGATGTAACCGCCTTCGGTAGTCGCTGCGAATGCTTGTTTTTCTACTAGTGATCTATGGTCGAGGCATATTTTTAAGCAAAGTTAATGTTGACATTCTTTGTCGATCGATTTATGGAATCTCTCATATTAATATAATTTATGGTCATTTAGTCATCGAGCGCATCTGGTGCTAACTTCTGCTCTACCAAATTTCTTATTCCAAGAGCACGCCACGGTCCTTTAGCTTTCCTGCGTCGATGTGTGCACATACATCTCCGTTGGGTTCCTATTTGGGAAAGTTTAAGTCCGGAATTTTGAGCACCGAATTTTCCGTACTTATGCGAGGTCTCAACTAGCTCCCCATTTCACTTTGGGCACTTTTGGTAAAAACCATCATAAATCTCTCTTGTATTTTTTCGTCAGGCATCCTCCAGTACCTAGACATTTGCAAAACCGGGCCAAAGTGGTTATACCATTTTTCTTCCCTTTTCCCATGCGTTGCTATCATGCACATGTGACTCTGTCACAGTCTTTACCTCACTAAAGTGACCAGGTAGTTGATTCGCTAATGACTATAAATTTATTATCTTTTGGACTTCTCTATCCGTCTCAACAATGCGCAGGTCATGAGCGTGAATTCCCGTGGCTTGATTTGTCCACTTTTAGCATCAAGGGGTTGATTCTCTCACGCTAAAGTCGGGAAAATCCTCATAAAAAATGCAATCGGCAATACGAGCCGCGTACGGTCACATGTCACGAGGTCTAGATACCCGGTTATGGACATAATCGCATAAGCAACGTATATTCCTAACTTAGGTAGGCATGCTAGTGTTGCCCTTTGAGGTTGTGGTATTGGTTCATATACCAAGGAACCAAACCTACAAAGGTGGGAAGCTTCCGGTGCAGACCCTTGCGCATGCTGAACATGAGAGTGGATATTGTAGGCCGACGGTCTAGAGTTGGTGAGATTTCCTTCTTTCTTCAGCCCAGTCAAGTGCATTAACAACAATATTACCTATGATATATTTGTGGTAAACCAAATACACACATGCTCCAAGTCTCAATGCCAAAAATTATAGTCATGCTGCAGTTTTGTAACCAGATTACCAAATTAAATGTACAATACAACTCACAGAAACCATCCAAAACAAGAACATAAGAGATCGGCCTTGATGACTTACTCACCGTCGCACTTGTACAACACTTGCACACAAACAACAAACACTTGCAACTCAACGCTTAAAGGGCTGTCAATCCCTCAACGGTTACGAGGAAGATTAAATTGTATAGAATTTGATAAATAGATCTAACTAAATTACAAAATAAAATAAATAAAATAAAATTGCAGCAAGGTATTTTTAGGATTTTTATATGATAAAAGATAGACCCGGGGACCATAGTTTTACTAGAGGTTTCTCTCGAGAAAATAACATACGATGGGTAAACAAATTACTGTTGAGCAATTGATAGAAAAGTAAATAATTACGACGATATCCAAGGCAATGATCATATAGACATCACGTCCAAGATTAGTAGACCGACTCCTGCCTGCATCTACTACTATTACTCCACACATCAACCGCTATCCAGCATGCATCTAGTGTATTAAGTTCATGGAAAAACAAAATAATGCATTAGACAAGATGACATGATGTAACAAAGATAAACTCATGTATGAATAAACCCCAGCTTTTCACCCTTAATAGCAACGATACATGCGTGCCATGTCTCTTTCCGTCACTAAAATTGAGCATCGCAAGATCGAACCCATCACAAAGCACCTCTTTCCATGGCAAGATAAATCAATCTAGTTGGCCAAAACAAACCAATAAATAGGAGAAGAAATATGAGGCTATATTAATCATGCATAAAAGATTTCAGAGAAAACCAAAATAATATTCATAGATAGATCTGATCATAAATTCACAATTCATCGGATCTCAACAACCACACCGCAAAAAAAAGAATTACATCAGATAGAACTCCAAGAACGTCAAGGAGAACATTGTATTGAAGAACATCATGAGAGAATAAGCCATCTAGCTACTAACTATAGACTCGTAGGTCTGTGGCAAACTACTCACACATCATCGGAGGCGCAACAAGGATGACGAAGAAACCCTCCATGATCAGTTCCCCTCCGGCAATGCCGGAAAAGGCCTTTAGATTGGATCTCGTGGTTCTATAACTTGCGGCGGCGAAAAAAGTATTTCGTCGACTCCTCGAGGGTTTTGGGATTTATGGGTATTTATATAGGAAGAATTAGGTCAGACGGAGCCTCAACGGGTGGGCGCGCCCTGGTGGGTGGTGGGCCCATGCTCCTGTTGGGAAATGTTGCATGGAAAACAAAAAAAATCTATGCACACACAAGATCTATCCATTGAGATGCATAGCAATGAGAGGGAGAGTGTGCCTACGTACCCTTGTAGACCGTAAGCGGAAGCGTATAGTAACGCGGTAGATGTAGTCGAATTTCTTTGTGATCCAACCGATCAAGTACCGAACATACGACACCTCCACGTTCAACACACATTCAGCTCGGTGACGTCCTCGCCTTCTTGATCCAGCAAGACGGGTGAAGTAGTGGATGAGTTCCAGCAGCATGACGACGTGGTGACGGTAAGGCTGATCCTATCTCCGCATGGCTTCGCCTAAGCACTACGAAAATATGACCGAAGGGCAAAACTGTGGAGGGGGGCGCCACACACGGCTAAGAGATTGTCGTGGTTATGTATGGCGCCCCCCT